>NC_036248.1:11488461-11623174 GCF_002742605.1 Olea europaea var. sylvestris | reverse complement strand
TAATATTATCAAGTCCAATTTGATTTATCAGTCATGCCACCATTTTACTTTTACTAAAAATAGTTAGTCTGGTTAAGTTGACATGGCTACTCATAACTCAATACATAGTCATGAAACAACTGGTCTTTGGTTGAACTGACGAGTTGTGACATAATCTTGACTCACTGGTAGCACATGCATGACTAGTGTTTGATTTTCGACTACCAAATCTTTAGTAAGTGTTCCATAATTGATGTTGTTTTATAAAAATGCATATTTGAGATTTGAATTTCAGTGTTTTACTAAGGTGAACTCTAAATTTGAATATCAAAATTTCATACAATTTTTAAGTAATCAATATTTCTCGACTTTAATTATATTGATGATCGAAATATAGTCGACTAGTGTGGATTATTACAAAATTCTTTAAAATTATACTGATGGTTGAAATATAGTTGACGAATGTGGATCGTTACAATTTTGAGACTATTAATAGTCTTCAAAATTATATTGATGGTCGAAATATAGTCGATGATGAGTTGCCCTCCTCTATGGAAAGCTTGTGATATGTTAAGGCATTATCAATAGTGTCCCATTCCATACAGCTTAGCCAGATAGCGATTCTCTTGCTTTATACGGCCGATACCTCCAAATAAGCTAGTTTTGGTCCCCCCTATAAAAAGTACAATAAGCTATCTTTCGGGGAGTTCTTTGTCAATGTTGATAAGTTAAGACTTAATTCTGGAAATAAAATTAAAAAAAAAAAACACTTTAAAAATTATGTTTAACACTGTAAGTTCTATTAATTTACTTTTAAACACATCTAAGCCCCCGTTTGCCCCCATTATTTGAATTTATAATGAGGAAAATAGTGGTTTTTTGAAGATTGTGTGATTGAAAAGTTTTCGATTTGAGTGTAATATTATTTTATTGAAAATTTTGTGGTTGAAAGTAAGAGAAATAAAAAATTAAATTAAATTGAATAGTTCGAAATGTGGTCAAACGGGGGCTAAACATTCTCCAATAAATATATATTTTCAATCCTCGACATCAGGGCGAAGCTAGTTTTTGTACTGTGAGGTCAAAAATTAAAGTGTAACGTTTTTAAAATAATATAATATTAACTTATATAAGTTAATACACATTTTAATACTTTGAAAACATTTTATATTTATATCATTATCAATATTGTTAAATAAATTTTGCTACTTGTATAGTTTTTTTTACAATTTCGTTGACAGATATAAGCTTATGACAAGAAAATCAAATTAAATGTACGAAGTAAATGAAATTTATATTTAGCCCATGCTTGATTCCCATTCTTCCAAAAATTCATTTTCAACTACACATCTTTCAATAAAATAATATTACAAGCAAATAAAAAAAATTCTTTAATTTTTAACCACACATTTTTCATCAATTTACTATTTAAAATGCATTATTTCCTCCAAAATGGGGATCAAACGAGGGCTTAATACAAAAATAATTCGAAAGTAATTCAAATTATATTTAATCCATAACAATCTTAAATTTTTGACATCATGTTCCATGTAAAATTATGTAAATTTTATTGAAAAATTTATCTTCAAAAAATAATAAACGTTAATGAAATAATTGAATTTTTTTAAAGAAAATATGAGTTAAACATCTCTTTTAAAATGTACTTTTGACGCATATTTAACTGTTTTCGAAATTCGTTTGGACCATTCAATATAACTACGATATAGAAACGAGCTTCTAAGTGACGTAGGCAATTTGTGGATTCAGGTAGTATAAGATTATCAACAAACTTTGAAATTTAGAATAATATTGAAATTCTTGAGATACTAGTTTGAAACGAGCTACTTTGATGCATCATAATTTTTGCTGCGGTTGATTAGTTTGCACGTTATTAACTAGTGAAAAACTAGATTATGAGCACTTATGGTATTAAAAATGTAATATTTCGACTTCATTTGATATCTCGTAATGAGTGTGTCAAAGTAGAGTCAAATAATTATTTTCAGAAAAAAAAAATTGTAGAATCATTTGACTCCACATGGCCCCATGTGGGTCCACCCCTACTCAACATCCAAGACAATTTGCAATTATGATATCCAGACTTACAGTATTGTAAATTATTTACCACCATTTGGCCCCCGTTAATTTTGATTATAATGGAGGGAGTAGTGTTTTTTTTAAAAATGGATGGTTGTAAAAGAATGAAAAAATTTCGATTTACATGTAATATTATTTTATTCAAGATTGTGTGGTTGAAAATAGGAACGAAAAAAATTTAATTTTGTGAGATGTAATAAGAGCCAAACAAGGGCTTAATATTTAGTTATTTGTAACTCTATAGCGTGATTCTTTTAAAATGCCAACTTTATTAAAACAAAAATCTCACATCTTTATACATTGATTATTATATTAAAATGTGTGCAATTATATAATATGCTATGCAAGCTGCATGGAAAACACTAATTTTGAAATTTGACCGAATTTTATATTAATTAAATTGCTAATTTTAGATTATGTGAGTTCTGATACGATATTAAATCTTACAATTTCTTTAAATGATCAAACTTTATGAAGTAGCCTAAATCCTTTATTTTCTAACTGGCTAACTCGCGTTTTAGTTTATCGACCAGTTTTTTATTTATTGAAAAAAAATGGAGAGAGAATTCATTCCTACCTCGAACATTCATAAACACTATAGTTATTACTTTCATTAAAATAAAAATAAATGAAAATTTATAATTCTAAAATGGTTGAAATAATTAATAGATGCTTCAAATGATTTGTGCCATTTTTTTCGCATAATGATGACATACTTTCCATCTTGTTTGCTTTGAAGTAGACAAAAATTAGTGTGCTATCAATCCTTTCTTAAATTATAAATGTCATAGTCAAATCGTGAATAGATATTGGTTTCATGACTTATTAGAGTGTTATACTATGGTATTGAAAAAGAAAAAGAAAAAGAAAAAGAAAAAGAAAAGAAAATAAAATAAATCACTTAAGCCTTGTTTGGGAGCCATTTTTTGCCCCAAAAAATTGAGTTTTTAACCGTTATTTCACTATTTCAGCCTTCATATTTGATTTCTTTTCTCACAGGTGGACCCCACTTTTCTCCTGACGGTCAAAAAATCAATTCTCAAAATCACTCCCAAACAGGCTCTTAATTTACTTGCTAATGAGTACTTTCAAGTAATCTTAGGGGCCGTTTGATCCCCATTATTTGTAGATTATAATGAGATGAATAGTATTTTTTTGAAAAATGAGTGTTTGAAAAGTTTTTGATTTACGTGTAATATTATTTTTTTGAAGATTGTGTGGTTAAAAGTAGGAGAGAGAAAAATTTAATATAATGTAATAAAAAATAATAAGCCTCAAACGGGGGCTAAGTAAAGAGTGTTATATATGGATTGACGAAAAATAGATGAATATGATTTGATTTATCCTTTTTGAAAATTGTTGGTGTCAAATTTCAAACCGCATTAGAGATATATTTCATTTTCATGTGTTATGCCATTTGTTTTTAATCTCCGAATATATTCAGCTTTTCTACCTGTGTATTATGGGCAGTATGGTGTGAAAGGAATAAGGTGTGCCAGGGTGAGAGGAAAGACCAGCAGTGAGTGGTGGAGACAGCAACTTGGCAAGAGCAATATTGCTTAATGAAGATAACGTGATTTTGTAAAAATATGCAATAAAATTGAAGTAATTATTAGCTTATAATCAATCAACTCTAAAATTTATAAATCTTCAAATATATCTTAATGATCTTTCGACGTGAAATTATGAGCGAGTTTACCTATAGCAATATCAATGAGAAATTCCACATTTTTATTGAGGTTGGATGGAGCATACTTTTGAAGCACATCATTTTTCTTGTCTATACGAGTTTAAAGATTTTGGGCTTAATTATCTCAAAAGTTATCTTGTACTTTAAAAGATTTTTTGTTAAATGCAAATTTTCGCTTAGATGTGATAATAGCTAATATATAAGGATTTGACAAACAATTGAATCCAGTCAAAGGGCAAAATTCGAGCCATGATCTTGGAGGATTGTCAAGAATAAAATCTCACAATACTAACATGGAATAAAATTTATATACAAGAGTTCGAATCAGTCGTTGATTTTTGAAGATGAAATTCAAAACTCAATATTTAGAGCAATTTACATGGATTAAGAGCTAATAAAGAATCAGATATGACAATTACAAAAAGGGTTGCAACTAATTGCTTAGGTTTTGTAAATTTTGGGCATCAATTTTCCATTTCTTGGCATTTTCAAGCCAATTCAACTCCATGCACCCTAGCTAAAGCATTTATTTCAATTTCTTACCTAAACTTCAACAAATCGTGGCTTCTTTAATATTATTTATGAACAATCTTATTGTTGTTTGATTAATCTCTTTTCAATTTGAATATGAACATGTTTAGTATGGTACATTAAATAATACATAAGAGAACAAAAAAAATAAAATAAAATTGTCTCTATCTTTAATTATATTCTAATGTACGATATATTGCATTATTAGATGCCTGACATTTTATCTTCTGCATCGCCCCTTGCGTAACGGACAAGAGTTGCAATGGAGATTGTGACATTCGTAAGGAAAATGTCTTGGGACTTGAATCTCTTACATCATTTTCTTTTTCTTCTTTTTTTTTTTTTTTCATATCCAGGTATCTCGGCTTACACTAGACTAAATCCTGGACCCTCAAGATCCTTGCCCCTAAAACCTTGGAGGGGGTAAATCGCTGATTATTTTCTTATCTTTTTGTTTTATTCTTGCTGGTATACGAGTATGTCGAGTCTTGATTGTTTGATTCGAGAAATAGCATTCAATCATCTCACACATCTCTTTTCTTACTTCTCTCTGAATGGATCAATTCTGTGTATCAAATAATCTGCTATAATTCAGTATATGTCAATAATAGACCAATAAGAAAACTTGTGTCAGAATTGCGTCATATAATTAAGAATTATGGGAATATTACATGTTACGCCTACAAGGAACGCTGCTTCACGTACAGGGTAAGGGTTAACCCATACCGACCGAATACTCACAACATCAAGGGATGGGTGGTTTTTTGTAGTTTTTTATATAGGCGGATCCCGCATGGTGTAAGTGTTGGTAACCCAGCAAAATTATTCTATGAGATATGTCACTTGACAAGTTCATATAAATAGAAAAACAAGACGAGCTCACGCAAGGTTCCCACTCTACTCCACCTCGCTATCCCACGTCTCTCCAAGGTGGTTGAACAATTGTGCGGAGATGATTGGACACCTTTTCTGAAGTGATAGCACTTCATCCGAATTGCTTCCGAGATGATTCGAAATAAATATTAGAGATTCAACTCCTACTCGATAACGCTAGTGGGATCTCCAATATTTATTTCTAGCTCTTTCACCATGGTTAATCTAGAATCTTGACATTTTAACTAGTAGAAATTTCAATAGAATGAATTGGCTAAGAAACTTCACTTTATTCTCCAAATTCTACGAGTTGTTCTGCACTACTTTTTAAAACAAAGATACATGTGCATATCAAACTGCCAATATCGCTTGCGTTTAGAACAAGAATTGCCTTATTTTGTTTTGTTTTTATTCCCATGCAATGGAGATTCTGATCCATGAGCTGGAGATCTTAAAGTTTTTAAAATAAGCCCAGTTTGTTTATCATTTTTGGAAGAATGAGAATGAAAAATATAACCGTTATGGGCTCCACACAAGAGATATAAATTCAAATTTGGTGGCTTTATGTGATAGATAACGATCATATTTTTCATTTTAATTAGAAAAAAATGGGAACCAAACAGGGGCTAAATTGCACTTCAGATTCCCTTGCAATTGTCGTTTTGACACGCAATTTATGTGCTTAACGTTGTTTATGAAATTAATGTATATATACAGATGTCACTCTCCGAATCATCCGGACAACCATGTACGCTCTCGTTCTTACTTACATTTTTAACTTTACTAAGCAATTTACGTGACTTGACATTTTTAATAGACCCTTTTTCTTTAGAGAAATAAGTCGTTTTTAAAGTTATTATTCTCAACAACCTAAGTGTAATTCTAGTACCCTCTTGACAACAAAATATGATATCATGCTTCCACCTCTTGAAAAAATTATTGGCTAGAATGAACTGAAAAAATTACTTTTAAGTAATTTCACTTTTAAGTTTAACCAAATATGCTGACGATTTTTTTTCCCCAAGAAATAAGTCATTATCACATTTATCAAATAGTTATTTGCCACTATCATATCCAGCCTCCATCAGTTTTCTCTTTACAAAGACACAAAAAAGTTCCATCAATATTTTCTGGCCGAATTAGGGCACAACGGGGTCCCATAAGCCAGAAAGAAAACAATTTCTAAGCCATTTTGCAAGGCAAATTCTGCACTATGAGACAATCCACTCCAGCTGTTTTTCCCATTTCTTTTTCATCTTTTTAATCTATTTCTGAAAGGGGCATCTCTTTTTTCCTTTTCTATCTCCATGCCATCTCTTCCCAGAAATTTCATGAATTATTGGTACAAGTGTAAATTGATACATGCCGAATTTATAGGATATATGGATTCTCCCGCTTGAGACTTTCTATTTTACTTTTTTTCTTTAAAAAAAATCAGCTTTTAAATAAAAATTGTTGGACACAATGGTCGTGCTTTGAACTGCAGCGCACTACTCGTGCCCATACATTGTGCTAGGTTTCACAATTTTCTATAACAGCTAGCTTGTACCAAACAAAAAACTACATATCGGGTCAAGGCATGAATAGTCCATGTCAACTCGAGTTGTTTTACACCTCTCATAGTTGATTAGTTCTAAAATCCAATTTAAAATTAAATAAAAAATAATAAGTTTTTTAACGAGTCGTTATCTAGATATTGTCATTTGTATTGAACACTATAGAAAATGCTTTATCATGTTGAATCATGAATAGCTTGTGTCAACTCGACTCAACTCTAACGATTGTGAATCATGGAATGTCAATTGGATTTAGAACAAAATTTTTGAATGAGTTTTCACCCTAGATATGATGTTTTGTCCTACTCTCACAGTAGAAGTTCACAAATATACACATAGGATATAATGATTGTAAAATGAAGAATTATAGAGAGTTGAATAAATGTGTGAATGGAGCAGGGTTAGTTTGAACATTTTCTAATAAAAAACCAGCAATGGAAATACATTTTATAAATTTAAGAAAACGTGTCTAGATTCACTTCACCTCTGCAAGCAAATTTGTACTATTCTTCTTGTACATTATAATCCTCCAAACTATAATAATTTAACTTGTCTTTTTATTAAAAATAAATTCATTTTAGTTTACAATGTATCCAACATTGTATTGTCATTGATTATACTCTATTGTCATTTTTGATAAAATAGAATAAATAACACTGAACAATATTAAAGGTTGAACCCTAACTTTGAGGGAGTATCGTGAGGAAGGTAAATCACGGGATGTGCCCTAGCAAGCCAGGGAACAAGAGTTTGCCCGTACTCTGGTGCCCACAAAGAGTCCAATTTCATATTTCAGAAATCAAATCCTTACACTAATACTGTCAACAAAGTTGAAACTACCTCACTCTTATCCTTTGCTTCACAGGATTATACCCTGAGGGGCACAACATTGAACAATATTAAGTACATTAAAGGTTACTATATAACGAATAATCCTCGCACCTTTGTACTTTAATATGCAATGGGTACAATATTACACCATTCAGTATTTGTAATTGTCATGTTTGATAAGATGATTTAAACAGTACTCAACACTACTATTAAAAATTAAAATATTATCCTCATACATACCTTGTAGATTCTATCATTCTACTTTGATCTAGAACATGTACACGATTGTATCATTGTTTATATTTTGTCATGTTTGTTAAGGCGGATTAATTAACAATATTGAATAGTACTATTAAAAAATGAAAAAAAAATTATTGTATACTGAACGTGCCTCGTAGATTGTGCCATTGTACTTCAATATATGTAACATTTACTACTATTCATTTAGAATAATGTTATTTGCAGTGAAAATTATCGACAGTCGTCCTATGTGATATACACTTGACAGTTTTTTATTTGATGTATAATTTGAAAAATAACTATCATATCTATGTATCAAATACCAAATTGTCAAGTGTATACCAAATAGGACGATTACTGACAGTCCTCACTACGAATAGCATTACTCATTCATTTATGGGTCAAAATCGACTAAATAGGTGGCTGTTCATTGAATCCAACCAAATTTGATGCTATTGGACAAACAAATTTATATGCTTTCCTTTATTTCCTAATATGGGAATTTTAAGGTTTTATAAGATGCTCCAAAATGCACATTTCGTTTATCCATTATCTTATATCACTCAAAAGTGGGCATATACTCTCCACTTCTCTATTAAAAAGTTTACATGAAATTCTATGCCCTTTTAAAATTACATACTTTACAGCACCATTCCATAATTCATATTCCTCATTACTTTCACATTGAAAAATAATTTACTTTTAAGTTTATTTTTTTTGCACACTTCCCTATGTGGAATGGCTTGGTGGGTTTTACTTTTACTATTGAGGTTGCCGCCAGCTTATAATTTTTCAATTGTCCTGGTTGTCAGGAAAAATCTGTTTTTGAGAATACTAAACTATTTAGCCATATAAGGAAGTAAATCTTATTTTTGATAAATTCGAGGTTGTATATACGAGTCTTTTACCATTTTAATTTTCATAAGGAGCTAAGTCCAATTTACATGCAGCTCTCTTGCAATAATTATAAATAAGACGTTCTGAAATTGTTATCATGCACTATCAAATAAGCACTCTAATTTTCCCTTTTGCATCTCTCTTTTTAAGTTTTATAGTTATTTAGTGACTTAAGTATTGAAGTATCGTGATGATAAGTTTTGCTCTCCTCTCTTAGATTGCATAGTATAGAATCAGATATATTTTTCAAATCAGTGAGACTTTTGATAGAATCTAAAATTACAATATTCGGTTGACAAAAATTAATGTCAACTCATGAGTCGTCTACTTAAAGGTTTTATGAAATCAGAATCTTTTACAACTCATAATTTGATTTGTCAAATGCAGAGCTGATGACGATACCTTTCACCCCTCCAAACAAGTCCTTAAGATTACATCCCAATTATGTTGGGTGTAAAATTAAGCTTTCTGTCCAATAAGTAAATAAATATTGGAATCCCACTTTTGTTTTCAAGAAGACTATCACTTCAGAAGTTTAACTCACAAGTTTGAGACCTTTCCATAGTTGCACAAAGCATGTGAGATAGTGGTCGCTTTGTGCTTTTTCAGAATGGGAAAAAGGACAAACAAAAATTAGGTCCATGAATTTAAATTATACTCTATTTTATAATATTTAAATGCAAATTGCAGTATGGAGTAATGGGGCCTCATTGCATGAAGAATAAATTGGAGGACAGAATCTTTTGTCCTTTCATATCCCTTTTCATTTCATTTTTACTTTTTGAATATATATATATATATATATAAAATTTTTGATAGTTGGCTTACATCCTCCATGACGTACCTCATAGCAAGACATACATTGTATAGTATCATTTCAAGGATAAATCTGATGTGCCAGGAAAATCTTGACATAGGGACTGATAGATTACTCACAATGTCGGAGCCCATATAAATAAAATATTTGAAAGAAGAAGTGGCTCCACCACCCAAATGTGAGGATCTATCAAAGCTTCTGGTGCTTCTCTTCTAGCACTGCTCTCATTTCAAAGTCCCAACATTTTTGCACATTTGAATCGAGACATATGTATATATATATTAAAACCATCCAATATCACCAATGGAAAATGGTTTCAATTTTAGTTGAAGACAATAATGTAGGTAAATAGTCCCTCCCACCAAAACGGCAAAAAGTTAATAAAAAAACCTTTTAACTTATTAGGCACCAGAAGTTGCCCAAAATACCTTGTGACGTTCACTTTGTTATCTATTAACTTTTCAATATGTTAATCTTATAAATCTTGATTACTCTCTAGATAAGTTCGAATTATAGAGCATTACTCTCTTAAATCATTGACCATTTGCGTATCAAATTATATTCTTCATTATCCAAGTAGTGCAAGTGGGAGAAAAATATAGTGCCAAAAATTAGGGTTGAAATTATAAATATAATAAATAAATATATTTTCTCTTTACAAATTATAACTTTTAAATAAGATAATTCTATAAAGTAATAGAGTAAATGAATATCTCAGGTAATTTTCATTTTCATATATTTATATATTAAAATATCATTTGCTTGATATTCAATTGAAAAAGATAGCTTGCATGTGAAAGGAGCAAGCGTGTTGAAGTTATAAACATGTTCTTCATTTTTTCCAAAGACTTCTTGTAACTTACTTTTTATTAATCAAATTAGGAGAACTTTGCAGTATTTGTTTTCAACTTATTGCCATGATAGCAAACTAGTTTTAAATCAAGGCTAAATTTTAGTTCAAGTGATTATAGAAGTGAATTCTTACCGAGTTGATGAATTCGAGCCTCCTTTTTGAGAAGGGGGTGAAATGTATCGATGCTCTTCTAAAAATTAAAAAAATAGTGTTAAATATTTGAAAATGAACAAGTTAATCTTCAAATTGTATTATAGTTGCACAACCAATTCTGAACAATGGAATTTTTCTTTATTAGATCATCGTATGAAAATCATAGAAACGTGTAACATTTAAAATTTTAGACAGCGGCCCAAGTTGAAAGGCAAATTGGCAAATTCTAACTTTGTTAATTAGAAACGTGTGAATGAAACAATTGTTTGCCGAAATTTTGGGTAGTTTTCGTCTCTGAGTTGTGCACCAACAATAAAAGACAAGAAACCAACTTATTCATTTTCAGATATTGGACCAATTTGCTACCGAGATAATACTTATAGTTGTCTTATTAAATAATATAGCTTAAGTTTATTTTTTCAGTACACGTTCCTTTAGAGAGGTTGTATATTAGTGGTCACCTAACTCACCCCGACTTGAGGACGAAAAGTGCAATTTTGTGTTTCAATTATTATACAGTACAAGGCTATATTGAATCATGACAGCTATGAAGTATATAGTGATACAAGTAGTCATAGTGTTAGCAATTATTGTGTACATGTAGACGAGTGTGATGTATACATCGGCATGAGTCTTGAATCTAACCTAAATATGTTGTAGTGTCATGATGTAAAAGCAATGAATTTGTCATGTCACATATTAGAATGTAGACTAGTGGTTGTAAACTAGAATTGACTAAACAAAAATTCAAAATTGCAATTATTAGGCTGTGATTATGCCATGGTAGGCCAACTTCTTGTTGGGGTCAGTCCTGAGTGAAATAAAGTTTCAATTAATCTGTAAAAAATTGATGTATCAACTATTTCGGCCACGCAAATTAGGATTTTGGACCTCAAAAATGCCAAATGTAGCAATTATTAACTGGTTGCTACGTATCATTTCAAACTAGAAATTATTGTGGGACCTTTTTTTTGGGGGGGTGGGTGCCAAGATTAGAACAAATGAGTGCATAATTTTTTTTTTTTAAAAAAAGGAAAAAATAGGGGAATTAATATAGACAAAAAAATTGCAAGAGTTTATGAAAAACGAAATGAAATAACTAATAATTTTGTGGGAACAAAATTTAGACATTTTAATTCTAGTTCTTCGAGTTTAAAAAACAAAGGCAAAAGAAAAGCTATTCATTTGTGTTGAAGTCAATCTGAGTCTTTTTCTCTTACATTTGTTATTTCAAAACGAATCCAAAATCTACACAAAATTGGATCCAAACTTACAATGAAGTGATCGCCATCCAACTCAGTCACTTAAAAATCAAACAATCGAATAATGACGAGAGATTAACACTCTCTCAAAATGTGCAATCCATGTTGTCCATGAGATTGAAGCTTCCATAGTGGAGGTGTGTAAATTCTTTACAATTGTAAATAACATGTCATTAAAAAATAAGAACTATAAAGATAAAATATCTTGATTGCAATAATGCAAATAACATATGATAACAAAATTCATTTGGTGCAATATTAGTGCGAATACAAATAAAAATACTAGCAAGAGTTTCAAACCAATTCGCTTTCTTTTGCCATGCCCCTTTTTTTATATCATTTCTAATGTCAACTAAAGAAATTTCATTATCAAGACAAGAACGAACTTCTATTTGTAGGCCCCGCTTATTATTCACGCAATTTCTTGTCCACTAATCAATCGTAAAGTATGATCACTGTGGCAAACATAAAATGCATCCATCTTTAATCATGTTCCTTAATCAAGAAAAAGAAAATAAAAACAATTCAAGATTTCAATGATCTTCAATTTTCATCATTAAAACAGCGCTTTCCTACTAATTAAAATTGCGTGTTTAATTAACAATGAAGAATGCGATTACTATGAATGCCACAAACAACCATTGATGACTTGCGCATATACATCGCATTCAAAGAATTAATTTGGTGCATTCACCTATGATTTTATTGCTTCTTACACTAAAAAATATGCAAATAAAGTAGTTAAATTAATTGTGAATGATTACAAAAATAAGTTGGGGGTGGGGGGGCGGGGGGGACATTTCACAACACTTGATGTTGATGTCCCTTCTACATTTTGTCCTCATTATATTTAAGAGCTTAGCTTTTTTCATCAAATTTATTAATATAATTTAATGTATGCTTGCGAGATCACTTGCTCTTTTATATGATTCACGTAATTTTTAAAAAAATAGATTTTGTCGACTATAATTTTTAAAACTATATCTTTCCAGTCATAAACAGTACTTTTCTAAGAAGTAACTTTTAAACAAAGACAAATACATATGAATGAATTCATAAAAGAATATAATAAAATTAAGATATGCTTATATACAAGAATGATCTAATGAGCACTGATAATTATCTTATGTTAAGAACCGACAACGTACCACATAAATCCATTAGTGAATTTTAAACTTAATTCAAATGTTGAAACCTACTATAAGTTTATCCATCAATGAATTTATATAATACATCATCGATACTTAATATAAGATGAATATCGATACTCATTAGATCATTCATATACTCGTATGATTGCAAAGAGCATAGTTGTGTTATTTCAATAAATATAACCATTGAAAAATAGGGTAATGAAATCGTTTATGGAGTTGAGATTAAATTTATTTGGGGTGAAAACTTAATTTATTGTTGTCGTTGTATGTCATTTTCACTTCTCTATCTTTTCGTTTGTCGAGAAAAAAAGCTTTGTGAAGACTTCAAAAGTCTGTCATTGACTCATTGGTTAACTTATAATTTCCATAAGTAAAAATTATGTATTCTCTGTTTTTCAAATAATAAAACAGTAAATTAAATATTATAATATCATGCACATACAACGCTTGACTCTAATGATTCCATAACGAAGATTGATCATATATTTTCTGTGTTGGATACCTTTCTTTGTCATCTCTGATCTGTCTCCTTTTTTAGAGAAGATTATTTTCATGAAGTTTATCTGATTTTACTTACAATTACGGTCTAAATTACACTAATTATTTCGAAATTTACTTGAACTTGACTCATTTTAAATTATAGATAAGTGAAGACTGAATATTTATGATCAAATAGTGAAATTCAGCCGACTTCAACTTTTCAATAATCAGCAATCATAACAGCTATTTACGCAATAGATTATGCCATCTCTTTCTCTTTCTCTTTCTCTGATCTACTCATTAAGCTCTGTAATCAGATTCCTTATCATATTTAATCATCCAACTTGGACTAAACACAAGATAATGGCCTATAATTATAAAAATAAAACCACTTCTTTATTTTCTCCAAAAAAAAATAAATAAATTATTCTATCGCTATCTTTTATCCTTGTTTGTAATATTCAAATTGATCCAAGGATTCATTTGACAGAGTTTTTGCTAGAAGAGTTCTATAAAAAAAGTTACTATAATTGATTTTTGGAAACTAAATTTCTAAAAGAACTTCATCTTTTGAAAGTGCACTTTGAGAAAGCTTAACTTTTTTAAAAATATCTTTTAACTTAAATAAACACTTTTGTAAAATTAATTTTTCAGAAGTTATTCCAAACGGATCTAACTAGCTCACCCGAAAGGGGAAAGAAAAAGGAGCTTGAAAACCACAATAAATAATCCAATTTTCCATTTTTTCGGAAAACGAATAATTTCTCTTTTAACGTTTGATTTTTATTTACAATATCAAAAAGTAATTTTTATTTATAAATTTTTCCTCATCGAGTGAATTCTGAATCAACCACGATCTAACTTTTTAACTCTTTTCTATGTGCCTATTCAAATTATTGTTCAGTTCGAGTTTTAAAATATTGTTTATACAACTTGTAATGAATTTTTTAATTTTTTTATTAACGATATCAAAGTTGGATAAGATTGAATTGATAATGAATAAGTTCGAGAGTAGGTTTGTTTAAAACAAATCGAGAAAATTGTAAGCCATCCAGACAAATTGAGAACTGGTCCATTCATTTTAGTATTTTTTTTTCTTTTTTTAGATTTAAATATTTTTAGCTTCTTGTTCGATCTTGATTTGACTTTTTTACCCTTGGCTCATTTTTATCTTTTAAGTTTTAACTGCGATAAAAATTCTCACCAAAAGAAGACTTCCAAGAAACGACAAAAATCAGATTCCTTCTCAGTTCTCTCTCTTTAATTTCGGCTGTTTCTGCAGCTGCTGCTCCTCTGTTTGACGCTTATAAAAGGACGGCCTCTGCATTAAAGAACTTCTCTATCAATTCTATATAGCCTGTGATTCTCTCTATTCCGTGCTTCTAATATAGAGAGAGTATATATTTATAGAGAGAAATTATACTGGCAAAGAAATGTACGATGAAACTGGACTAATGTTCCCCTATTTCCAGAGTTTCCCTCAAGAAGTTCAGCAGCTTGATGAGTTCTATTACTCTCGGAAACCCAATGCTCCATTGGTAATTGCCTTTTTGGTCTATTTTTCCCCCTTATTTTACGCTTTGACCTTCTCTTGAGTTCGCAAAACTTGATTGGCATTTCCTCGATGCAATACAATTTTTTGAAATTCTGTTGTGGAATGATGTTCATTTGGGCTTCTGATCTTTCATTTCGAACTGGATTTTTTTAATTTCAATTGTTTAGGATTTTTATGGAACATATGGGGTTTGACGTTCATAACTGCAAATGTGTTTGATCATATTTTTGTGGGTTTCGTTTGGTTTCTCTTAATTTGGGGGAAAATAATTGAAAGTTTTAATCTCGAACATTTTGGGGCAATTATTATTACAGTCTGAATAAGGAAAAAGTTTTCTGCTACGTCTGCCATGTAAAATTGAAAATTGATATGGGGTGAAGAAGAAAAGGAAAAAGGAAAAATTGAATTCTTTTGGAATGATTCGATTTTCTGTAAAGTTGTATTTTTCGTGGTACTTTAAGGGTATATGAAAAGTATTTGAGGTCTATTTTATTTGCTGGATTTTATATGGAAGGATAAAAAGGTTTGGAATTAATCTTAAAATGACAAGTTCCGTGTTCCGTGTTCCTTACTCCATTTCCCCTTTTCTTCCACACAGCTATGAGTTTACTTCCCATCTGATTCCCTCTTTATTCAGTAGAAGTCAATTTCATTTTCAGTTTTGTGCTTCTGATGTACAGGGCTGAGAAAGATTCGTAATAAGTCAGATGCGCCAGGCGTTGTTTCTAATGAATTTCGGTTCAATCGAACCATTTATTTTTCATCATTCCGTACTTACCGTTCATTGTTAGCAACCACATATCGTTTTTTGGTCTCCATAACTCCTCCTTTGTCTTCGAAGTGTGCTAGTGAGAGCATTCAGAAAGATTCATGTTAGAAAAAATAAAAGCAAAGCTAGTGCTTTATCCTTGTTATTTTATGGAGTTCTGCCTCTTGTGGAATTTCCAATTTTAGGAAAATCATATTTTCATTCTCTCTTATTCTTCTTGCTCCGTAGGTTCTTTGAGTGTAGAGTATTTGTAACTTTTAGGCTTGTTAAGGGCAGCTTAATAGCATTAGCGTCATAGTGCAAAGACTATACAATTTCAAAATTCTTGGAAAAATATGGCCTGATTTTGAAGAAAATAACAACCGCTGATATTTTTGTTGAGTCTTATATAAACCTTTACATGGTAGACAAGATCTAGCGTCCAATTTATTTATTGATGTCCTTTGCCGGGTTTCTTTGTGTGGTCGGAGTGAGCTGAAGTTTCAGGAAAGCTAACTAATTCATGGAAGACGTAAACCTTTTACATTGCCATGTACATATTTTATCCTCATCGGCACCGATTTTAGTCATTTTACATTTCAAATTTGTAAGCACCTCAGCAGTGATCATGCCAGACATCTATGGATGTGCACAAATACATTAAGTTCTATGTTTAGACTTCTGCATCGACGAGCATGTACTTTTCTTCAGTGCTAGATCAAATAATTTAAAAATAGCTCTGGTTCAGATGTCCCTTGAATGCACGGTAGATTAATTACAGATACTCTTGTTAAGATAAGTCTCTAAACATTTTCTTTAGAACTTAATATTAATAAGTTCGTGTAACCTTCATGTTGGTATGCCTTAACATACGAGGTCTTGTTCATCTATGGTTTGAGTTCTTAAATATGTTAGGACACGGGAAAGAGATGTATATAATAATATTTGAGGATGGATATGTGATGCTATGATACTTGAGATAAAAGAAATTATGCATTTGTTACACATAACTAACTCTTAACGACATGTTTTCTTACGTCTTCGAATTTCTTAATTTTGAATTTTAATACAGGGCAACCTCAATCAGACATCCTCCGTATCGGATTACAACCTCGGGGAAGAAGGGGATCTCTTCAAGGCTCCTGAACCAGTAATTCAAGAACCATTGATTGGCCTTGATCCAATGACAGCTGCCATTTCAATGATTTCTTGCGGAGAAAACATTATCTCCCCCGATGCACTGACAGCTTCCGCCATTGAATCATCAATTGAGAGTGGGCAACTCCTTAGTGAGGTCTACTATGAATGCAAGAAGGATATTTTGGCTAAAGATGCAACAGTAACACCACTCTCTGACATCATGGATATCAAAGTTCCGACTGTGAAGACCGACAAACTCCCAATTTCTGATGAAAAAATGCTTCCCGAGGGTCTGTTCCAGAAAAGTGTAAGTTCTGGTTGCCTATCATCGATGGACTGGATACGTGATGCTCCACTGAGACCGAATTTTCTGATTCCTGGCATGGACTTGGGGGAAGTTTACGGGATGCGAAGAGCATTCAGTGAGGGAGACATAAAGGTTAAGTTTACTCTTGCATCTTCTCTCTTCAATTCTTGTTTATCCATTTTCTTTTCCCCCTCGAGACTATTGAGTTGGAGAAAATGACCACTTTAAGATATGAGTGGATATATAAAGCCCAAAATTTCAAATTACATTAAAACAAATAAGTTTGAAATTCTGGTGAAATGATTAGTTGTCCAACCCTGTTCCTGTTGCGAACAAAAATCTCGCAATAGAAATATTTTGATTGAGCTCCATGTATTTATGGCGTGTTTGAGAGGAAGGATTGTATAGCACTCGATGGTATGAAGGAATAAAAATTTAAATTCACAGTGTGACCAAACATGTACTTATTGGTTCCATGACAAAGTCTACGAACTGAGAAATGTTTAGATGTTTCTTTCCTTCTAACAGGATAGGGCAGGGTCATTGATACTGAGTTTTTATGACAGACTCTTGGTAATGGTAATGTAAGCCTCCTACCATCCCCAGTTGGACAATCGCAGATTATAGGCAGTTGCACTTCTGAAGGGCGCAAGGAGAAGCTATCTAGATACTGGAGTAAGAAGAGTAAGAGGAATTTTGGCAGAAAAATCAAGGTGAGAGTTTTAGAGCTTTAACCCAGCTATATTTATGTCAAAAATTTATGCCAATTGCCGAGCTTGGTACTTCCACCTGCTAACCTGAAACTAGGGAAGTGCAAGATTGTGATTTTCTTGCTGGAAATGTTTGCATGGTGCTTATGGAATGAGAAGAAATAACCATATAAACGTATATCTCTCTTGGACGTAGTGTGTTCCTTGTGATTTAAGATGCTGAATCATAATTTGTGTGTATGGATGCATAATAGCATAATGGCCCATTGTAGTTGTTAAATGATTTAGTTGCTTAAATCTGCCATTAGATTTAGTAATGAAACGAACGGAAAGGAGAAAAATTGGTTAATGTAGCAGATCACAAATTAATCTGGAACAAGGCTAAGAACATGTTTGAATAAGCTTGAAAGGTTCACTTAGATGTAAATGAGTAAGTTTTAAAATAAATAATTTCATTAGTAAAAGCTGAAAATAAGTTTGGATGTGCATACCACTATGAACGCTGGAGTTAAAAAGCATATGCTAATGATGTGTTTATTTCAGTATGCCTGCAGGAAGGCCCTAGCCGACAGCCAACCAAGAATCCGGGGAAGATTTGCAAAGACAGAAGAAATAGGCACTCCCAAGAAGCAATAACTCCGAGCAGGATGAAAAAATATAGGAAGGCAGTAGGTAGAACTGATGCTGTAATGAAAGAGATCCATGGTAATGTTAGCTATTATAATTTAAGTCTATGCAGGATCTAGAAATAAGCTGGGATTTAGTTGATTTCTTGCTAAGTGAAATAATCTGTAGATCTAATGTTCAACTGGAGTTGTATATACCGTTTGTTCAATAAAAATATTTTTATATATTAAATAAACATATCCTTGGTAGTTAGGGATACTAGAGGTGCCAAAAGTGGCTGGATGGGTTGTCTGGCCTTAGTCCTGTCAACGTCCTCTGGTTTTAGTTTTCGTGTATATTTTAATGTTTTGAATGGAAAACCTAGAAAATGAAATTTGGGAAGAAGTATACACGGATCGGGTTGAGAGAGTCTTTGAAAGTGTCCATGAATAATATATCAATAGCCAATCCAATCCTGTTTTGATAACACTAAGGTGGATGCTATCAAATTGTCCTAAAAGCTACCTTTGTAAATTCGAAGAACATTTTACTTGTAACTTGAATGTAGAAATATTTGCAGTCAACACTGAAGACTCTCCACCAAAACCATGGTCTCAAACAAGGAACTTTCTCCTTTAAAACTTGTCGAATAACTTTTGAATAATAAATTTAAATCATGGTCTTCGACTACGAAGCTTTTCTATCTCCCTAACTCGACGAATAGCTTTTGAACAATAGTTCCATACTAGAGGTCATTCCGAGCTCCGACAAGAGGTTTGAATTGTCCATTATCCGAGTTGTTCTTGTGGATCTACATTAATCAATCGGGTTTGCTTTGATGAAAAAAATCCCATCAGCAAGAAAATTTGTTTTCCAGAAATAGAACAAATAGTCTTGCAGTAAAAAGTTTGAGCCACATTAATGTAAGAATGAGAATGAAAAATGTAGTCGTTACGGGCTTCACACAACAGATAGATTTTCAAATATGATGGTTTGATGTGATGAATAACAATCATATACCTTCTTTAAACACCCTTCCGCACTTACCATATTATTCACCTCCATTATCTTAAAAAGTCTACCTAGGCACAGAAGTTAACCTTGCCCTTGACCTTTTTTAAAACATAACCCAACTGTTGTGCAATCACAGTCCAAATTGACCTTATTCAATGAGACAATTCCATATGCACATGAGGTAAGATCGTTTATTTAAATCACGACGCCTCAAACTTTAAATCATTCATAACGTGCACTTCGATGTCTAGGGGGTATAAGAAAGAAAATAAAGTAAGTGTTGGATGCGAGGTATTACAATTGAATAGCTCAATATTCGATGTGTCGTGATTTGAATGGACAGTCCTATAGCGTGTGCGTATAAAATTATTATATCAAAACTTCTCTCGTTATAACATTTCCTTCTCTCCATATATCGATACGTCCATAAAATATTATAATTTTCTACGTTACGCTACATTATAACTGTTTTACACATTCATATGCAAAATATCATCGAAATCATCATTTCCATATTTTATTCTCGATCATTGTCCGGATGCACATATTCATTTCTCACCTTATACATTTAGGCCCCGTTTGATTACACGAAATTTTCCATGGAACTTGGAATTCGAATTCCAACTTTCACTTTTGGCCTGTTTGATTGACAAAATTTTCCAGGGAATTGATTTTCCATGAATTTCTAGGTACAACACCTTAAAGCGTGATTTTCCACCTTTTTTTTCCTAGGGGATAGGTGGTTTTTGGTTTTCCACCTTATTTTTATTTTATTTTTTTTTGCTTTTTTTAATTTTTTTTAATTGTTGACAATGGGAACAAATTTTAGGAATAATTGTAAAAGAGGATATCCCTGAAATTGACAATTTCCACGTAAAACAAAGTCAAACGAACATCAAAAAATACTTTTACTTCAACATTTTCCACATGAAAAATTTATACAATCAAACACAATAATTTACAATTTCCATGAAAACAATTTCTAGGTAATTCAATTCCCTGGAATTCATTTTCTTTCCATGTAATTTTCCTACTTGTAATCAAACGCACCCTTATTTATTTTACGACATTGTCCCATGTACAAAGTTGTATTCTAATACAAGTCCAGAGAATTAGATAAAGATTATCCATTTTTAGTAGAATACAGATATTTTAATTAGTATTGGGTGGGGGGCGGACGCCGACATGCGAAAATCTCACGTCAAAACGCTTAAGGCGTCATCTTACACGCTGCTCTCGCACGCTTCTCTATTTACATAACCCCTCCCCATTTCTTCTTCCTCCAATTGCTCTCTCCGGTAAGCTTATGAGATTCTCACTCTCCTTCTTCTTTTTCTGTATCAGAACCAATCAATAATGATCAATTTATAGTATACGATCAAAATTACTACAATTGTTGTTTGATTTACACCTTTTTTTTAATTTGTTTATGATTTTGTACATATTGCTATCTGTCGCTACTAGTGAATTTAGCTTCGGTGTGAAAAAATTACACCGATTGTTGTTTGATTTACAATTTTTTTTTTTTTTTTGTCTTGTTTATGTATGATTTTGTGTTAAAGTGTAATTTGCTGCTATTAGTTTTAGTAGGTGTGTGTACACGTAGTATTGTCAACTTGAGTCATGAACTTTTAATTGAATACCTCACAGTTCTTACTCCTACAATTCTTATGTCAATATACTTCTGTTAGCCGTCTCCGTGTTCCTCTTCATCGTTGGTTAATTTTTATAATGGGTTAACTTTAATATGATTAAAATATGAAAATAATACACTAATTGTTATTTGATTTACATCTTTATCGTTTTACACATACATGATTTCATCTTGTAAAGTAGGATAATTTAAGGGTACCACTATTTCCATTCACACTTTTTATATATACATCCACTTTTAAAAATTAAATTTTGTTATATTTTAAATCCTATGTAAATTTACTTAAATCGACATTAACAAAAATAAATAAAAGTACTTAACTCCAAATTGATCAAATAGTTTTTATTTTCATTTATGCTTAACTAGAATCCTAATAGATAGAGAAAAATACATTAATATAATTATCGGCGATGGTGGCCCTGAATGTGATTTCTATGCCGGGAATCATATCGGATTTCAAAGAATGCAAAACGGAATCTGATGCAGTTTCATCAGTTAATCAAGAAAGAAGAATAATTGTAGCCAACAAAGATAGTAAAATTCAGTTTGCTTAATCGAACTTTCTTCTTCTTTATTTCTTTAGCCTTTGTTGTTTGAAGCATTCTAATGCTCAGAACTTTAATGACAAAGAATTTATTTCATGTTAATTTAATGTTCAATCAGTTCGGCTTTATTCTTATTTAATTCATTTGGTTTAAGAGTTTATGATTTTAGGGATTGGGCGAATATATAGTGATAGGGATGTATTTAAAGTCGGATGAATAAATAAAATTCATGTGAATACATAGTATTTAAATGAATGAATTTAATAACGACAAGATTGGAATATGATGTGGATGTAAATAGTATTTTCTAAAATTTTTAAAATTTTATTAGGGATAAACTTAGAGTGGGATGTACCTATAAAAAATATGGAAGGAAACAGCAGTAAATTTAGCTTCAGTAAAGCATAAGTGTTGTCCTTGTTCTTCATCATTAATACTGATTTTTACAGCAGTGCACAATAATGTTTGATTCACACATTTTTTGCTTTATAATGTTTGATTCACACATTTTTTGCTTTATATGTTTATGATTGTCTTATAGTATAATACATTGTAATCTGCTGCTATTAGTATATTTAGCTTAGGTTTAGAGGGTGGGTGTATATTTTAGTAATTTTTCGGCTACAGATAATGATCTAACTGTAATGTGATTAGAATATGAAAAAAAATTAAAAAATTGAACCAATTGTTGTTTAATTTACAATTTTTTCGTTTTATTGTTAGTGATTTTGTGTTGTAGCGGTGTAATCTGCAGCTATTGGTAAATATATCTCCGTTTTTAGTAGGTAAGAAGTTTATGAAATTTTATTGGATTTTTGAATTTTGTTTGTTTAGATTGTAGATGGCATTGTCAATTGGAGTATGGTCGAGTTCTACTCTTGAAGGTGTTGAATTACCT
Organism: Olea europaea var. sylvestris; assembly: GCF_002742605.1. Taxonomy (NCBI): domain Eukaryota; kingdom Viridiplantae; phylum Streptophyta; class Magnoliopsida; order Lamiales; family Oleaceae; genus Olea; species Olea europaea. Next base: position 11,600,584 of record NC_036248.1, on the reverse strand, counting down.
TGTTTCCGGTTACTGAATAACCGTAATTTGTTGATGCGACAAAAGTTTTTGCTCCCGATTTCAAGGATCAATGATAATTATTTGCGGAAGCAAAAGGCAGAAATCAAGTGTTTAGCATCAAAGGAAAGTGTAACTCATGCGTTGGAATCTGAAGAAAATGTTAGTGCAACTAGCTCTGGTTTTGTGGAGGATGATGATTTAAGCCATGTGATGAAGTTCAAGATGTCAGACTTCAAAATTCATGATCGTGTTAGCATCGGTCTATGTGGCAGGGTATGAAAAGAAAACTTGTACTTGAAATGATATGTTCTGCAATGTGGCTGGTCTGATTTATGGTTACTGCTTTGGCTATCTGTCATGCAGGGGAATGAGTTAGTGTATGAAGCCACCATGAAAGATCCTTGTAGGTTTGTTTTGATTTACTTTTCTTTAAGCTGAGTATGACTAAAATTTTGGGGAGAGAAGGAGATTTTAATATTAGTTTCTAAGATAATGCAGTCCACTGTATAACACGAGAGTTGTTCTTCGGCGGCTTATTAGTGCTCAGGCCAAGCGTAGGGGAAGACGGGCAATAGAGGTTTGTGAAATGATTGGAAATGTCATATTATTACAGAATTAGTGATCTCAGACTTGCTTCACTATCTTCTATGGTGTTTCATTGTAGGTGTTAAAGAGGTTGACTCATCGACGACTAATGTACCATTCTTATGCAATGAATGTTCATGGTTATGTTTGCTCATCCACAACAGGAGACAGTGATTCATTTACTCTTGTTCACGGAGTAAGTTATTTTCTATTAAAATACATTTCTTGTTTTCCGTACTCTCAACTCCTGTCTGTCCTGCAAACTAGAGGAAAATACTAATAGTTTTGGAGTAGACTGTGTAATGAAGAAAAAAAAGTATAAACCAAATCGATTTTTTGTTTGGTGCTTCTGTTTGTTCGTGTGTTTGACAGTATATAACATGCATTAATATAATCACTTGACTTTAATTGGCATCTTGTCAAATTTATTTTCCTATACTCCACCCAGCAAAATGATCACTGATGAGGCTTGCAAGAATACTGAGAATTTTAACTCTTTTCTTCTGCAGTACCATGGTAGCTTTTCCTTGAGGCATTGGCTTCAACAATCAGATTGGCTTCCAACTTTGGAAGCTACTCTTGCCTTGGATGAGGAGTCTGTTAGGAGAGTAGGAGATGACACAGTAGGAGGGCCAGCAGTTTCTCGACAGTTACGACTTATTCGGATTTTAATGAGGGATCTCCTAATCGGAGTATGATTTATTTTCATAGTATTATTGTGTCACAAGCATATAAGCAAATGAATTATTGTTGTCAGAATTCGACTGTTCATGATGTTTATGTTTCATGTTCATCCCAGGTGAATTACTTACACAGCCATGGACTTGCCCATACAGAGTTGAGACTTGAAAATTTGCATATTTGTCCAGTGGATAGACATATCAAAGTGAGTATAAGCTTTCCATTATTCGATAGAACTTAGGAACCTACTGTTAGGTCTATAACTTTGTGAGTGATCTAAATTTGACTTCCCTGAAAAAGTACATGGCTGCACGTTGTCTTGACATGGTGATGTAACTTCTCATAGTGACAACTGCTACAATACTGTTGAGATGTGCTATTATACTTGACAGGGATCATGTAATTTGATACTTTAATGAATCATATAGGTCAATTTCATTTTTTCTCTTATTTTTGTCTTTTCAGTAAATGCCCTACTCCATTTGTATAGTCATCACTTTTCAATTTTTTAGGTGGGGATATTGGGCAATGCTGCCGACTTTCATGAGTACAGTCCTGATGATAGCAAAATGGGCAGCTATATGGATAGGCGGCAAATGATGATTGCATTTGACATGAGGTATGATACACATACTGAATAAGTGTATTCTAAACTCAAATATCTTACAAGTTATTCATGAGATACCTCTTTCTCTTCGTGTCTGTTAGATGCGTTGGATTTGTCCTGGCTAAAATGGTGTTGAGGGACCTAATGGATCCGCTCATTTTCTCGAAGTTCAAAGCATTCCTCTCCAAGGTATTACATATTCAATCTGCAAAATATTCTTAGACTCATGAATGGAATTTTTGCATTTAGCTTTTGTCATATCCTTTTTTTTTTTTTTTTTTGGCCACTTTCAGGGAACCGACCCTTCCTGCTTGCGTGAGTTTCTGATGCATGTTGTCAATAGAAATTCTTCGTCCAAAAATGTTGGATTCCAAGTTAGTAAATAATCCATTATACATATCGTTATCTTGTTTCTTCTTTCCATTATCACAAAGATGTGCTCATATATTATGCTTTTTGCAGATCCTTGATAGAAATTGGGGTGCAGGCTGGAACTTGCTATCCTTACTTCTTGCAACCAAACCTTCACAAAGAATAAGGTAAGCAAACCTTTATGGTGGTTGTAATGATGAATTTGCGTGCATCTATGTTAAAATGGGCACGTCAAACATGTGTGGTCATTGTGCATTTAAAACACACGTTACTTTCTTGCCAATTTGTTTACTTTATTAATTTCTGCAGTTGCTTAAATGCACTGAGGCATCCTTTCCTCTGTGGACCAAGATGGAGGGTGGACCCACCCATGGGCATGATCAGATGGAGTCTTGGTTCAACTGCAGTTCGAATCACAGAGGAATACATTTATGGCAGGCAGCAGGTTTATTAGACCTTCAGTCTAAATTATATATTGTTTTTTTCTCCGCTATCAAAAGCCTTTTTCAATTCTATATTGCTCAAATTTTGGGATTCATATAGGGAGTCCATTATTTTCTTCTTCTTTTTGTCACAAGGGATCCATATTTCAAACTTTTCAAATTTGTATGGTTTAAATTTGTTAATGTAGTAGGTTTCTTATTCTTCCATGTTTTATTGCCTAAATGATTCTACTTTTCATGTCACTCAAAGCACAAAATAAGTGGACTTTTCTGGGAACTTATCTTTCTTGGAAAAATATTATAATTCTAGGCTAATTCGACTTGACGTAGTTCAAGGTTTCTTTGTGTTCTTATTGTACACTAAATTATGTGCTTAAGCAATTTCATTATTAACAAATAATAGGAAGAATTGAATAGGTTAAACTATTTAAAAGGACCTCCACGGGGGAACCATAACACCTGTTGATTATGCCAAATTTCCGGGGCAAAAGATTTTGCCACATTTGTTTTCCATTAATGCTTTTTGCTTCACTGGTTCCACTTTATATCTGCAAGAACTGTGTTAAAAAGTTATTATTTTTCATAAACTTGCTAATTTGCTATACTCAAATTTCTCAGCGACGGAGGCTTGCACATTTTATTGAACTAATGGAGATGTTAAATCCTCACTCAAAGCCGAAGGTAAGAATTTTTGAATTATTTTCTTTTATTTTCTCAGTTTTGTGTAAATCACTTGGTAACCTGAACCACCATCGCCCCTTTTCTTGACATCATATTATTCTCTTTCAATTCATATTTCCGTTGCACATTCCCCTATCTGTTTGTTTTTCACATTGTGGTGCTTATATCAGATTCAACTAGTTTCTCTTCAAGTGATTGAAAACCCCATTCTTATTAAAATGCAGCACTGGCTCAACTTGCTTCCAGGCACTTGGCGCCTCCTATATAGCACTGGCAGGCACATAGGACTGACCCTTCGGCAACCTCCTGCCCGAGTCCTTATTGGAGACGTGCTACTCACTGTGTCTAAACTTTCAAAGCCAAATGCAACTTTTTCAGTAGCATCAGACATCGGCTTCACGGTAATGCTCGGACAAGATTGGGCTCACGACAAGGCTGGCATAAGCGGAAATATGCAAGTAAGTTCGCTATCTAAATTGAGAGCTGGGAGACGATTATATATAAAGGAAGAACCCAACACCAGAAACTTTTATTCTTCCACATTGGATGTTCACAATTCTATACAAGAAAAGTTGTCTAGTAAAAAGTGGAAGAACATAATTCCAATAAAGGAATTTCCTTCTAGTTTGCCTGTAGCTAAACTTGTAACTAGTGATGTGGAAGTGACTATGAGTTTGGATGAGCCGTTGAGTCGAGACATGAAAACAGCACAGAATGTAATTCAAGAAGTTAGATTGCAGGTTCCACCTGAATTATTTGATCTGTCGAAAATTGTGTGTGGTACATATGTAGATTCTAGGTTGCTTGTCCTTAGATGTGTAAATGGTTCTGCCCTCTTGTTTACTAGGTCCATTCTTTGTGAATAAAAAGTGTACGTGAAATTTTTGGTTAGAATTGAATATTAATTTTTTTTTTTTTTTTTTTTTTGCCTCCTTTTACAATTAATTCTCCAACCATAATTATGTGTTAAGAGTTGATATTTATAGTACTCTCCAAGGAATCCCAAAAGCCTTTAGAATTCGTGCAAAATTTTTATTTTTTTTTTTTTTTTTTTGCCTTCATTTTTTTTTTTTCCCTTCTAGCATTAGATAAAAGACTCGGGTTACGCCTGGATTTTTTTATTTATAAAATAAAGTGAAGTATTTTATTCATCAATATCTAGTTCAAGTGGTAAAAGCAGAACCTTACTGAGTCATTAAACTAAATTTGAGTCCTTTTTGGGAGAGTAAATGTGAATTCAAATGAAAATCAGCAAGTAAATAAATAAAAACAAATACGATCGCCCAAGTTGTCCCCATGATCAGATCCATATATTTTTGTTCAAAAGGTAACTTCCGTAATTAATGAAGTCACAAGAATTGTGTAGATCTTCGTTACAATAATCTCAAGGCCTCTTAAGGGGCCCAATACAGGAGGCTTAACGCCCTTGCTCCGTAGATGTGGTTGCTCGGTGGTGCTGTAAGTAATGGGCGTCGTACCTCCACCAAAACAGCTCCGAAAGAAAGAAAGAGGTGCTTGCTCCACTCGGCACACTCACAAAGGACTATCAGTAATATACTGGACGAAGATTGAGACATCATTTAAAATCTTGCAATAACAAAGATTATCAAAGCAATGAATTCTTGTCATAGGAATCGAGTATACTCTATTAATAAAAGGCCTTATTGGTCACAAGTACTAAACTCTCTACTTGACTAGGTTACATTGACGAGCGAATGCAAGTGAAACGTTTAATTCTCTCGTCATTTTTCATTTTTGTATGCAACAACAAGAAACGTTTAATTCTCTCGTCATTTTTCATTTTTGTATGCAACAACAAAAACTCGTAGAATGGACTCGAAATTCGCTCCCAAATCAATACAAATGCTCTCTATGCAAGCCTCACCTAAGGACTTTTATCAATTTTTTGACACATTCAAAAGAAAGGTAACTAAATAGTTCGATACCTTCAAACAAAAACATGGACAAATAGAGACTCAAAAAGGAAAACAGAAAATTGCAATTTTGGGATTACAATGTTATAACGGAAGGTCTCTTTGACGAAAATTTAAGAAAAATGTTTCAATTACAAAATCTAAAATAAGTACGCATCTCATAAGGAATTAAACAAGCCTGCGTTTCCCCTTTTCACATAAAAGATACATCATGCATATTAGGTCGTTCCTTGCTATAATCTTTATAAAGCTTCCTTCTTTTTCTACTCCGAATTACATGCCACAAAAGATTAGGTCCTCTGTATGTCAAGACTGATGGCTGTAGAGCAATAGATCTAGTGCCCTACATTATACAATACACAAATAAATAACTGGAAGTAAATATACAGTCACTGGATAACAAGTATGAATTGATTTGAGAAGTCTTACCATAAAATTCAGGAAATAATGAAGGAATACAGTGGAACTGTTTATTTTAAATCAAACCCTGGCGTTGCAAATCGCTGTACGTCTTTTTATTGTAGATGTTGCCCTCTTGGTCTTCATATTCTTCTTCAAGATCAGGTCGCCATTTATTCAGCCCTTGCCGTTCTTGGATTCTCTCCCACAGTTGCTTTGCTTCCTGAGCGATCAGAGAATATCGTGCGTTATATGTCTTATGGGACGAATTGATGCTGTACAGTAGTGTCTATTCCACTTCACCAAACATGCCACACTAAGCGTGAATATTCTCAATATAAATGCAGTCAAACATCATTCATCAGATAGATCTAAACACCAAACATCTGAAAAACAAATGACGGGATAATGAAGGTATGCTGAAATGAAGTGTCAAGAAAGCAAACCTCAATAGATGTTATTTCATTGAAGTTCTTGGTATTTGGAATACCAAGACATCGCATTCCATGCTGATGTCTCCATTCCTTGAAATGTCTCTCGTAAGCCCTCCGGCCCCAATAACTATGGTTTCCACAAATCTCACATTTGAACTCCTGAAAACATTCATAACAAGACCTTGAGTCAGTTGATGATGTCAAAATAAATACCAAATCAGTAATAGACTCCTCAAAACAGAAAACAATAACAAGATGCTGATATAATCTGAACCAAAACAGACACCCTCTCATTCGTTTGATAAAATTATGCCTTTCTTTCTACGTTCAAGTATGTTGTTACTGTGCTCAAATGGAAAACGTCAGAAAGGATATGGCATTAGATGGTAATACCACCTCTATTTTCTCCTTCTGAGTTCCACTATGCACAAAGTTTTTGGCACAAAGGAAGTTAGACAATTAATGGGCTGTTACCATTTCACAGCTGTCACTTTTTTCCTTTTCATTCTCTTGTAAACCGTTTACCTTTTGTTCCCTTTTTTCCACTTCTATAAGCTCGTAACGAGGAAATTTTGATTAGAAACTGAAAAGGAATGCAGTAACAAGCTAAGGTTACATATGAAGTTCACTTAGAAGCCTACCTGTGCATGATATCATATTTATAGAGAGACATTAAGACATAAATATCTGACCACTTGCTCGTAGAGTTTGTTGTGACCAATTAGAAAGAAACTTATTTCGTATGACACCATGAACTTGTGAACGTAAATGACAATTACCTGCCCAAGCCCATGAAGCTTATATAACCAGTAGGGGATAGGCTTCCCATCCCACCCCATGGGCAATTTCAGGGGATTATATATCTGCTGCTCATCATCATCACTCTCAGATTCAGCTTGTACATCTTCCTGATCAAAAAGTTCAAATCAAACAAAAATATATTGTCAGATAGAAGTGCAAATGAATCTACAGTAGGTTTAACACATCCAAATATCAGATGTGGAACTGTTTCAAGTTTTAAACTGATAAGGCAATAAAATAACTCATACTAGCTATCATTTCGTCATTCCATCACCTATGAAAATTTATCATATAATGCTGCAACACTAATCCATCTTTGCATTGTTTTTGAGGTGTAACTTAAGAGAATAGATACTAAAAATTTCTAGGCAATGCAAAATATATAATGATATCAGATAGGCCATCATCCTTTATGCTTGCTATTTCCAATACCACGGAAAGCCAATACACCAACTAGACAATCTTTTCAAGGACACCATTACCATCATCTTTCCCTTTTTTTCGTGTGCGTGTTGGGGTTGGAGGAAATTACCTCATCACGTTCTGCTTCCATTTCCTCGTATGTCAACGCCTGTTTCTTCTCGACGTTTTCTTTTGTTCGGACAATTATCTGTACAGTACAGAAAAACCAGAGAAAAAATATATAAGGAGGTAGTTAAATGCATAATAAAGAAGAAAAATTACAGAGCTTCATGGATTATCTAGAATCATCAGAAAGAAAGAGAAGACGAAGACAGGAAAAGAAAAAAAGGGAAAAAATCTTTTCTTCCGGAATGGATAGGGTTAGCTCACCTCTTGCAACAAGTCACATAACCTTTTAACTTTGGCTTCAATCAGGGCAATCTCTTTTGCATCTGCACTTGGTTGTGGAGTTAGAGCATTACCATTTTGTTGCGGACCATGAGAGCCTTTGGCAAAATGTTTCCTATCCAACTTCTCAAGAGGTGTATGCTAAAAAAGAAATATTAAAGATCAGCGTGCTTGCCAAGACAAATTCAGCATGATATTTAAAAAGAAGCTCACAGACAGAGACCACCACTAATTGACTCTAGAGAGAGATTCCTACTAATTGTTAATCCAATCCTCATTCTGAAAGAGAATATAGAGAATTTATAGATATTATATACATACAAGTACTTGGAAGGGAAGTTGTATACTCAAAGACACAGTTAAATAAAATAATAAACTAGGAGGTGGGAAAGTAATCAAGATCAAACAGGGTTCAATTAACTGCCAAGCTTTCATTGAAAACGATCTTCTAAGCTTTGAAGAAAGAGTGGAAGTATGGGTGCACGAATTTAACCTTATCAGAACCCATGGACTGCAACCATTAACCAGTAAAAAAAACCATACCCTTAAATTGAAAAGGGAACTTACAGCAACTAATAATTGAATTCCCACCATAATACTGACTTGGTCACTCGGATGTTTTAATTGTGTAAATGGTTTTGCAGTAATATACAGTAGATCAATGAAAATAATCTATCAACCAGAAATTGTATAAAACTGTAGCAAAGGAAGATCAAAAGAGTAAGTTATATCAATTTAGTCAAATTCTCATATATATATATAAACTCTCCATTCCATCAAGCATACGTAGATGCGCAGACACAAGAGATACCCATGTCTCATATCCACCTCACCCCCTGCCCCAACCAGGGGAAGGGGAAAAGTTAAAAAGAGAAGCAAAAAAGACAGGGCAATGGAATAGGGAGAGTTCCATAAATTAAAACATTAAACAAAACCTTGGTAAAAGGATATTGATAATTACAAGGAAAAGATGATAAATCCTGACCTTTGTAAGATAAAGCCTCTCTGCACGCTGTTGAAGGGTACCGCCTGTCTTCAAACCTAGTGCAGCCAATGCCTATCATGCAGGATATTTATCAATCATGTGTAACACAACCAAGAAAAGCAACTTTTCATAAGAACTTTAAATGCAGATGAGAAACTATGGATCCAATTGTAGGACATAGAAAGCATACTGGAGAGAAAATGCTACATGTCGGAGAGGTATTTTAGAGTACACAGTGTTTAAATTACATAGCATTTTCATTGTTAATGCTTGTTCCGTAAACCATTGCTTGGAATATACAGGCACTTGTAAATGCCAGTTCACAGCATTACAGCGTGGTGCTACCTAAATCCCCAATCCATTAGAGCAATGAGTTATCATTCATCATTACAAAATAATTTTGTACAGCCAAAAGGTTATGATGCGGACATCATCCCCATTTTATCTTTTATTTATTTTGAGCTTATGTCTTTTAGTTACTTAATTTTGGGCTTATGTTTCATTGGGCTTGTATATGGGTTTGGCCCAAGCCCAAGTTATTAATTTGTTATTTATGTTATTGTAATTGGGATTGAAATGTGGTTGATGAATTAATAAATTGAATTGTGGTTTGCTTCCAACGTTTTCTCCCTCCCCTATTTTCTTTCCCTTTCTTCTTCTTCTTCTGTCTGTTTCTTCTTCTCCAATTGTCTTCTTCTACTGCACCTAGTCTGCTTCTTCTGCTGGTTATTTCAACTTGTTTATCATCTAATGTTTTAACTTCCAAATATTCTCAACTATCCTACATCAGATTTTGGTACCAGAGCCAAACCTGGGCATTGGTTAACTACATCAACCTCTTACCATCAGTTTTGTGAGGCAGTAAGTTGTTCATTAACTTAAAGCTCGGCCTGAAATTGTATCCTGTCATCTTCACAAATTGTCCACCATCTGCAGTCGTATAATCTCACCCACAGCCTGTCTTCCTTCAATTTCATATTTGGGAGAGGTCTGAAACTTTGATACAAAATTATTTTCAAACAACTGCTTCAAATCCCCGATTGCATCAATATCTTCCATTACCATCCACACTACCAGCCCAGCGACAGTAACCGCCAGTAACCTCACAATAACTGTCAAATTCAGCAACCCTCAACCCACCACAACACCCATTCACAAAAAATAAAAAAATAACAGCCCACGATCATTAAAACCATAATAACCCACCACACAATCACGCCACAAGCGACTCATCACCTCCAAATTATCAACTAACTATCACTACTCACGAAACCACCAAATTAACAGCCCATTAAGCCCCAATCATATGATACCCATAATCCGAACTCAATCACGAACTCACCGTCGAAGAAGCCGACCGCTGTTGCTGAAAATCAGATCACCGTCGACGCAGCAACCGTTTCTTTTCACAGTCGCTACCCACTTCTCGCGACCACTGCTACCCAAACTTCATCTTCTCTACACAAGAACAACGAGCCTACTTCTGCCATCCATACGCTACAACAATATCTCACTACCATCGGCCAACACCTAGTCGAGCATCAAAGCCACAGACGAAGCCAAATAAGGAGGTTTTGTGGACTGCAGTTTCGGTGTCCAGTCCAATATGTTTTGGGCATTAGTATCGACCCTGTTTTGTTATATGGTGTAATTCAAGTATTTTGTATTTTAGTTTTGTTTAAGGCCCCCCGTTTGTATATCCGTTTTGGTCCATTTGCTTGGTTAGAAATTTTATTTGTAAAATAAAAAAAAAAAGAGTTATTTTTTTCTAACATCGTTTTTTTCATGTGCCTCTTTCATTCCAGTTGATTGGACGCAGCTTCTGAACGAACGAAAGGAAAGTCATTGTTTAAATTTATCCTCAGTTATATTTCTGTTTATCTTGAATTGCATCGATTAATTTTTGTGCTGTAGTCTTTACATAAAACTCACATGACTAGACCCTATATCTGTTAACTCTTCGACTTGTTATATTTTCGCATTTCCTCCCATTTATTTTACGTGATTATGTCGTTGACTAGTGTTTGACCCCTACTTTATTATTTTGCATAGACCAGCAATATCAGCTTGACACATTTGAATTTTCATAATTTCAAAAAAATAAAATAAAATAATTTAAATGCTGAAGTTGTTATTTTCATTTCTTGAACTAGTTGTTTATTGATCTCGTCAATCATCGCATTAGGTTAGTGTTATGTTGCATGCATTTGCGTAGTGGTCGTTTTGTCATACCAAATTCCAATACTGTGACCATGGACCCATCTCAATTTGATACCCTTACTCGACAATTAGCTCAATTACAGGCTCAATTAACAACCGTCCAAACCGAGGTGACTACTACTCGTGAGGAGAGTAGAGAATTAGCTGCTAGGGTGAACAATCTAGAGCAAACCTCCCCCTCAACCGACGCTGATAACTCTAAAGCGTCTCATAACATACCCTATCGTCGTCGACATGGTGGTTGACAGCGTGTTCGTCGTGAACGAAAATATGGGGAACAGGAGCGCAATCATGAACGAGACCATGACCCTTATGGAACTCATTCACCTCCTCGCTATGAGGAGCGTTACTTTCGAAACATCAAATTAGACGCTCCTACTTTCGATAGCTGTTTAGATCCTAGAGTTTTTACACAGTGGGTTAGAGATATGGATCGCTTCTTTTCGTGGTATGGAGTACCAGAGGATCGAAGAGTTCAATTTGCCAGTTTGAAATTAACTGGTACTGCCCAACTCTTTTGGGAAAGCGTTGAAGACCTTCTTGAAAGGCGTCATGCACCTCCCGTTGGAGGTTGGGGGAAATGAAACGCCGCCTTCAAGAGAAGTATTTGCCCCACTCTTATAGGAGTAATTTGTTGGACCAATGGAATACCCTCACACAAGGAAACCGTCCAATGACTGACTATGTTACTCAATTTGATGAGTTCCGAATGCGATGCCACATCGTCGAGGATGAAGCTATGACTTTAAGTAGGTTCAAACAGGACCTTAGAGACGATCTTCGGCGTGAGCTTGTCCTGCGAGGTGTCACCACTCTCGATCACGCTTATTCCTTAGTTTGAGATTACGAGTCAATTACTAAGACTTCGTATGGAAGGCGTAGTGATAACCGTCCATCTATCTCATCGGCACCTCCTCCTCCAACCAAATCTCTCCTAGGACCTCCACCGTCTAACACGCTCCCTGCTTTAGACAATAAGGGTAAAGCTCCTGAAACTTCAAGAACTTCTTCTCGTTTGCAATGCTTCAATTGTAAAGGCTTCGGCCATATCTCCTCTAGATGTCCGAGCCGAGCATTAGTTATTGATGAGCGAAAGGATGTTGTTGATGAACCCTTAGAAGATCAAGTCTATGAGCCTAACTTTGAAGAGTTTGACGATTTGGGTGACAATGAGGATTCCTTCTTAGGTTGCCTTCGTACCCTTCCTGTAGGTCTAGGTCCTGCTTCTGTAGTCCCCGATACCTCTCGATTGAGTGTTGTACGATGCACCCTTACCCAACCTAGGGATGTCGATGATTGGCGCCGCCATGCCATTTTTCATACTTACATTAAGATCAACGATAAGGGTTGTAAGATTATTGTTGACAGTGGGAGTTGTATCAACGCGGTCTCTGTGACCACAGTGTCCTGTCTTGGTTTGAAATCAGTCCCGCACCCCCAACCATACAGCGTCTCTTGGGTTGACACTTCTTCTATTGCTGTGAAAGAGCGTTGTCTGGTGCTTATCCAGTTCCTTGAGTATAAGGATCATATATGATGTGACGTCATCACTATGGATGTCGGACATGTCATTCTTGGTCGACCTTGGTTGTTCGATCTGGATGTAACTATCCATGGGCAATCAAATTCATGTTCATTTGTATTTAATGGGAAAAAAATTCATCTTAATCCTTTACCACCAAAATTTGTTGACCTACACCAAACCAAAAAAGTTGGCGAGAGGAAAGGACTACATGTGATTAGCCCTACAGAATTTGAACGGACAATCGTAAATGACTCAATCGTATTTACTGTGTTTGTTTTGGAAGTCCCGCCCGATTCCCCACTAGCAACCCCTACTGAAGCTCAATCCCTCCTTCAAGAATTTAAGGATGTATTTCCTGACGACCTCCCTGATTTATTACCTCCCTTACGGGATATCTAACATGCTATAGATCTGGTTCCAGTTTCGTCTCTCCCAAATTTGCCTCACTATAGAATGAATCCTACTGAACATGCTGAGCTCCAGAGACAAGTGGGTGAACTCCTTCACAAATGCTTCATCCGTGAAAGCTTAAGCCCCTGTGCAGTTCCTGCCCTTCTCACACCTAAGAAGGATGGTTCTTGGAGGATGTGCTTTGATAGTCGCGCTATCAATAAGATTACTGTCAAGAATCGTTTTTCCATCCCTCGACTTGATGATATACTAGATATGATGGCCGGTGCCACAATCTTTTCCAAAATCGATTTGAAGAGCGGGTATCATCAGATTCGTATCCGCCCAGGAGACGAGTGGAAAACTGCATTTAAAACGAAAGATGGCCTATACGAGTGGTTGGTAATGCCTTTTGGACTAACCAATGCTCCAAGTACTTTTATGAGGGTGATGACACAGGCCCTTCGGCCTTTCATGGGCAAATTCATTGTCGTATACTTTGATGACATCCTTGTGTACAGCAAAACAAGGGAACAACATCGAGATCATCCCACGCAAGTTTGCTCTACATTGCGTGCAACAAGCTTGTATGCCAATGTGAAGAAATGTTCTTTCTTCACGGATACAATTGTGTTTCTCGGATTTGTTGTTTCCACTACGGGAGTATCTGCTGATCCTACAGAGATTCGGGCAATTGTTGAGTGGCCAGATCCCAAGAATATACATGATGTTAGGAGTTTTCATGGTTTAGCTACATTTTATCGTCGTTTCATCAAGGGATTTAGTACGATTATGGCTCCTATCACAGAGTGTATGAAGAGAGGAGAATTTCATTGGACGCAGAAAGCAGCTAAGGCCTTTCAATTAATCAAAAGGCGAATGACAGAGGCTCTTGTCATTCGACTCCCAGATTTTTCCAAAGTTTTTGAGGTCGAATGTGATGCGTCAGGGGTAGGAATAGGTGGAGTCTTGAGTCAAGAACGCCATCCTATTGCTTATTTTAGTGAGAAATTAAATGATGCCAAGCAACGGTACTCGACTTATGATAAGGAGTTGTACGCAGTTGTACAAGCCTTGCGCTATTGGCGTCATTACTTATTACCCGACGAATTTGTCCTCTTTTTTGACCATGAGGCCCTTCGTTTCCTTAATTCCCAGAGATGATTGAATTCTTGGCATGGCCGCTGGATCGAATATTTGCAAGCCTATTCTTTTGTCTTAAAGCATAAGAAGGGTGTTGAAAATCAAGCTGCTAACGCTTTAAGCCATCGCATCTCCTTGTTGTCCGTCATGAGTGTTAAGGTTCTAGGGTTTGAACGACTTAAGGAAGAGTACGAGTCATATCCCGATTTCAGGGACATTTTTCTTGCTTTGCAAAATGGGAAGTTGGACACCGCTGATGGTTTCCGTTTGGAGGGGGGCTATCTTTTTAGATCCAATAAGTTGTGCATCCCCAGGACTTCAGTGCGAGACTTTATAGCATGGAAAAGTCATGCTGGTGGGTTAGCTGGACATTTTGGGCGTGATAAGATCATAGAGAAAATTGAACATCAATTCTATTGGCCCAGTTTAAAGACCGACGTGGGCAAGATTGTCGGCACATGTAACACCTATCAACGATCTAAGCACAAAAGGCAGAACACAGGCCTCTACACTCCTTTCCCCGTCCCTAGTTGTCCTTGGCAAGACGTTAGTATGGATTTCGTGTTAGGGTTGCCACGTACTCCAAAGAAACACGACTCCATTTTTGTTGTCGTAGATCGCTTCTCAAAAATGGCACACTTTATTCCCTGTAGCAAGACTTCTGATGCATCTAAGGTTACTAAGTTATACTTCCATGAGATCGTCAAGCTGTATGGCCTCCCTAAGACCATTGTCTCGAATAGAGATGTTCGTTTCACTAGCCATTTTTGGTGAACCCTATGGAGTATGGTTGGCACTAAACTGAAATTCTCTACTGCATATCACCCACAAACGGACGGTCAAACTGAGGTTGTTAACCGCAGTCTCGGTAATTTATTAAGATGTCTAGTCCAGGAAAATCTTAGGAATTGGGACTTAATTCTTCCTACTGCCCAACTTGCATATAATAGTTCGGTGAATCGGTCTATAGGTACGAGTCCTTTTGAGGTTGTTCATGGTTTTAAGTCTAGGAAGCTGTTAGACCTTATTCCTATGTCTCCACATGCTAGTGTGTCTGTGTCAGCTGAGTCTTTTGCACAACATCTGCGTGACTTGCATATTGAGATCAATAAACAGCTAGAAGCGAGTAATGCATTATATAAACTTCGAGCTGATTTGCACAAACGCCATGTTGAATTTAATGTTGGGGATTATGTTATGATTCGAATTAGACCGAAACGGCGTCCATCTGGGCCTGCTTCCAAATTACAAGCTCGTAGTGCTGGTCCTTTTAAAATTTTAAAGCGTGTTGGTCCAAATGCTTATGTTATTGACTTACCATCACACTTTGGTTACCACCCTACCTTTAATGTTGAAGACTTAGTTGCTTACAAAGGTCAATTTCACCCCGCTGATGATCCTTTCACACCTCCATCTTTGTACCCTTATCCTGAACATGTTATTCCTACCCCAATCCCACCAGCTGCAGCACATAAAGATAAAATTGATGCTATTCTAGATGCACAAACTACATTAACCAAAGATGGAGACATTCAGCGCTTCCTTGTTCGTTGGGAGGATCGTCCTGATTCTGATTGTACTTGGATCCCCAAAGAGACACTTCAACAGCTTGATCCTGACTTATTGCAACATTATAGGAGTCAACAAGATCTTCCTCTACTCGGACCACCATCCTTGCGTGTCTATAGACGTCGAAAGAAGTTTGCTCAACCGATCAGTTTGCGGCTAGGAGATTGACAGCAGCCTTTTATGATCTACCTCCTCAACGGGGTCGAGTTTTTCTCCCACCCCGGGAGAGTTGATGCGGACATCATCCCCATTTTATCTTTTATTTATTTTGAGCTTATGTCTTTTAGTTACTTATTTTGGACTTATGTCTCATTGGGCTTGTATATGGGTTTGGCCCAAGCCCAAGTTATTATTTTGTTATTTATGTTATTGTAATTGGGATTGAAAGGTGGTTGATGAATTAATAAATTGAATTGTGGTTTGCTTCCAACGTTTTCTCCCTCCCCTATTTTCTTTCCCTTTCTTCTTCTTCTTCTTCTGTCTGTTTCTTCTTCTCCAATTGTCTTCTTCTACTGCACCTTGTCTGCTTCTTCTGCTGGTTATTTCAACTTGTTTATCATCTAATGTTTTAACTTCCAAATATTCTCAACTATCCTACATCAGGTTACCAAGAGCATAAATTGGACAATAAATGCAGATCACAATACCAGTTAATTTAAATAGACCATGCAGGAAAAACATAGAAGTGCTTCAGTGAACTCCTGCCATACCTCTTTTAGCCTCTCAGGCCCTACCTCCACCAGTTCTTCAACAGTAGTATAATAATCAAGATCAATAGCAGAATGCTCTGCTGGAATATTAACATTTTCTTGACCCTCATTTTCCCATCCTTCAACCTTTCCATTTGTCCACTGCTCTTCAAATTCTGTAATTACCTGCCAGAAACCATCCGTTTTAAAATATATATATACACACACATACATACAGAAAATTATTATTCTTCAAGCAGACAATTCATACTGAACTCAACTAATCCACTTTCTAGGAATTAAACAACTTCTATATGGAAATATCTTTAAAAATCGAGCTAAAAACTCACAGATACTTGACCTCCACCCCTCAAAAAAATAGTGGGTAACTATGGAATACTGTGGTAGGATCAGTTTGTCACTTCAAATCATAAATGACTCCTCTAAATTACAATTTCACAGGCAAATATATTATTGCAGTACACAGCTCAAGATGGTACTGCCCATCAACAGATGCATATATGCGAGCTAATTTCATGAAATGAAACAGTACAGATAACCATATCTTTCCCAGATTAGCCAACACACTTGCTGACTGCATGCACGAAAGCAACCAAAATATTTCCCCAATCATAAACTTATACCAGAAGTTCTCCTTACAGGGAGAAGTATTATTTTTTTTTATTATAGAGAGCACAAACATGGAGAAATTTATACCTCCAGTTCGTAGATATATGTTCTAAAATTCAGAAATGACTGCTTTCCAATTATCGCAATCGTCGTTAGCAATATTAATCTAAATTCAGATGCAAATACCTATGATGAGATCATCACTGATAAGGAGTAAAAAATTAAAGAAACACTTTCAATTATAACTTTAACTGTTATGAGGGCACAACTGCGCTCAAAATACAAGTGACATCTTTACTGCAACAACATGAGTCTTTCACAGAAGCAATAGAAGACGGTTGGCATTGATCCTAAAACTCAATGTACAGGGGGGAGTTATGTTCGAAATTGAACCTTCGAGAATATTCTGTCAAGATCTTGCAGAGGCTCTGTCCGCTCAAAAAAGTATATCAGATACTCCAGTAATTTCTGCATATATTCCTGGTATTGCCTGTTGATACCAAAGTTATTAAGGAATTAGTTTACATTACAAAAAACAGAAAGACGATATAGAAAAGTATGTCCCACATACTGTATTATTTACCTGATCCTACACAAGGAAAGATCTACTATCTGTGCACGGAAATCATTGGATAGTTAAGTTGCTTAAGCTCCCTTGGTGCTAAATTTACTATTACAAAATCTAATCAATAAGGCAATGAACTCTTTTCTTATTGTTAATCTGAAAGATCATGCCATGTCTTCGTGGAAGTCAAATTCTTTTAATCAATACAGACAGAATAAGGAACAACATATTTTCGTCAATAGCCTCCAACGAGTTCCCAAAAGTGCCCTAACGAAGAAAAAATCCTTAGAAGTGGTGACACCTATTATTCAAGCACAAAATGAATAAAGTGGCACCTTTATAAATTTGAAGCTACAGAGATATTAGCAACTCCAGCATGTTTACTTCCATGATTTTGCAGCAGGATAGCTTTTACTCTTTTCTATTACTTCTCTTTATTTTTCATTGGAAAGGATAGCTTTTACTCTTTTCTATTACTTCTCTTTATTTTTCATTGGAATAAGTATCATTCAGCTATCTTTCTTCATGCAAGATTTAAAATCTAACTTCCAAGGATTCTAGTATCTTTCAAGCTCAAAAAGATACTACTAAATCATACTGTATGATACAGCCCAACCCATTTGTGTAAGTAGTGTTGTGCAACTGTGCAAGTACATTGCCATTTTTTGCCACAAGTGGAAAACTTCCCCAAATGACCCAATGCTTCTCATTTACAGATGTGGTAAGCAGAATTCATATGTACCATCTTTCTCGTTGCTTGCTTTATGCAATTCCTTTCTCCAAGATGCAGACATAGGAATATATAATGCTCATGAAATACAAATGACAAATCGTTTGAGAAGAAGAAATAGAATCCAAAATAAATTAAAAAGGAAAAATGTTTACCTCGTTAGCTTCAATTTGCGAGAAATCTTCTCTGGTTGCGAGAACACATTAAGATAAGCGGAGTACTCAATCTTCTCCCCAAATTTAGAGTTGATATAGTCATTGAATAATTCGTGCAAATCAAGGTATCGTCCAACAGCTTCCTGAAAGTAGATATGCAGTTACTAAATTAGAAAAGGAATACAAAATGAACAAGGAACTATGCAATTCAAAGTTTCTCTCATAACTTACTCAAACTTCTATGAAAATCCGAATTCCTACTTAGAAAATGGTCAAGAAGGCACTCTCGCTTTTAGTAACAATGGGTAACAACTGTTACGACTTAATTAAATTAACCCAAAAACTCCCCACAGAAACTACCAAGGAACCCAGCTTAATGCCCAACACTTGGCAACGATAACTACATATATCCCTCAATTGGAAACTTTGTAAATTTCAGCAACCCACGATGTCCCTTAAGACACCACCCACCAACTTTAGAGAACATATAGCTCCAACAGCTTTCTGCAGCAAACAACACACCATGTGCAACATAAACCCCCCACCCAGGCAGAAAGAACCCACCTAGATGGTTTGGTAAGTCATTGCCATATCTAACTGAATTGCCTTACCGGTTCACCAAATAAGTACCTTGAATGTTCCATTGTTAGGTAATTTTTGACATGCTAGTGCCATGTTCGATGGTGCTAAATTGAAATCAAAACAATGACAGTATTGTTTCTATAACATGAAATTTGGGTATGCGGCACACTCCAAAGACAAGGGGCCAAGAAATGGAAAGGCACATCATGCATACACATTCAAAATTAAAACTTCCCATCAATTTTGCCCACAAGACCATCCATTCAAATTGCAGCTGACCGTAATGGACTCAAGGACCTTGAATATAATAAAAAATTGCCCTGTCTTTTTTCTGTGCGAGTGAGTGAGTGAGAGTGGGTGTGCATGCGCGTGAGTGTGACCTTACCGGTTCACCAAATAAGTACCTTGAATGTTCCATTGTTAGGTAATTTTTGA
The DNA here is from genome assembly GCF_002742605.1 of Olea europaea var. sylvestris. Lineage (NCBI taxonomy): Eukaryota > Viridiplantae > Streptophyta > Magnoliopsida > Lamiales > Oleaceae > Olea > Olea europaea. The sequence continues at coordinate 11,581,219 of NC_036248.1, read as the reverse complement.
CATGCTAGTGCCATGTTCGATGGTGCTAAATTGAAATCAAAACAATGACAGTATTGTTTCTATAACATGAAATTTGGGTATGCGGCACACTCCAAAGACAAGGGGCCAAGAAATGGAAAGGCACATCATGCATACACATTCAAAATTAAAACTTCCCATCAATTTTGCCCACAAGACCATCCATTCAAATTGCAGCTGACCGTAATGGACTCAAGGACCTTGAATATAATAAAAAATTGCCCTGTCTTTTTTCTGTGCGAGTGAGTGAGTGAGAGTGGGTGTGCATGCGCGTGAGTGTGAGAGAGAAGAGAGAGAGAGTAAACCTCCCCGCTGAACTCAATTTGCGGTTCCTCTTTAAGAAGTTGTTCATACTCGTCATTGGCATCAAGAACCCGTGCAGCTGGATGTCGTCTATGATACTCACGAATCTACACATAACTCAAACATAGTACTCAATTTAGGAAATGAAAATTTTCGGCAGACGAGAAAATTCAATAGACAAACAATTAAGTATGCCCCTGTTAAAAAGACAGAAATTTCCTTCTACTCAAAAGCAAAAACCCGCCAAGTGCGAACCTCTTTTAATCTATCATAAAATGCACTAAAAACGTTGGTTCCCGTGGCTGTCTGGCCTCCAAGAGCCGCAATCTCATCCTTCCTGGCACCGTCTTTATCTTCATATATTTCAATCTATTTCAATAAAACCAAATAGATCAACATCAACTACTAATTTTACCATTAAATCAACACAAATATTGAACTAGAATAAAATGAAAGCAAAAAACTAATAAATTGGACAGAAATTACGAGTTTGTTAGTCGAGGAGGTGATTTGCTCTATCATGTTACGAACGCGGTGGCTCTGGTGGAGCCGGTCCTTGTTGGTCGGCGGCTCGTTCTGGAGGTCCTTTACGATTAGCCTTTCAAGCCGCTCCACCTCTTCGTGAGATGCACGCGTCACCTCCAGCAGCGTCGACGACATTCTCACTCTCTACTGTATCTCTCTCCCTAGGGTTTTGATTTTCTCCTTCCGGCCCGGCAGTAGTAGAGGGTTTTCGGAAGGAGGTTACGGTGTCGTATTTAAGTAAGTGGCGAAATAACACGGGTCTGCAAACTCACGTTTTTAGGGGTCAATTCGTAAATAAGAATAATTTGCGAGTTGATTAAAAAATAATAATAATTGTAATAATTATATTCAATCATTTTTATAAACTCGCATTAATTTTTTTAATAGGCTTAACATCTTAATTTTTTGAAGTAATCGATCTCAGCTGAATGGGAATATTACACCGATATTGTGCATATTATATTCACAAAACATACCTTATACATTAACGAATTCGAATCACAGTTTCGACTTACCGAATTTGGATTTGAAAAAATAAACAATAGTAGTTTTTGATTCTTGAACGAAAATAAACTATTCTTTGAATCAAATCTCGTAGAACAAATATGTAAATGATGTTAACCAGTTTCTGAAATCAAATCATAATAAAATGAAATCAGAAAACAAAAAAAGAAGATGCAAGTGATGGATTGGACAAGACAAGTGTTTGACACTCTTTCCTTAAGATGAATTTGCCCCACATCGGTGCTAGCGATTTTTCAACAATTATCTCCAAGATACAACGACCACGTCGAGCCATAGGAGCACTCCAAATGATTTCAACCAGTGAACTCTAACGAAATTCCCTCTCTACAATAAACATGACTTTGATGCATAACATAATCACTTATACAAAGTATTTTATATAACTTGACATGAAATGAATGATATGGAAAGAATTGGAATTACAAATACACGTCCAAGGGGTCCTATGTATAGAAGATGAAGGGTTGTGGGTGAAGGGACACAGTCCAAATTCAGCAATTTTTTCATAAAAAGTCGCAACATAATTGTCGCTAACTTTTCGCAATTCAGCATTTTTCATGAAAAATTGGAATACAATTGTCGCTAGCTTTTCACTGATCCATCGCTTGAGCGATGGTCTTACTCACTGAATTTCGATTTCCTTAAAATATTGGACCAAATTTCTCATTCATGCAAATTGATCTTCAACCAATTTCCAACAATCCCCCACATGAATAGAAATTTCATATATACAAATGATAATGCAGATACTAATAGAGAGAGCGGAAAAACACTACATCAACGATGGTAGCTTCTGGCCTTGAACCTCCCTTAGTGAAATATCATCAAACTTACTCGACTAATTGGTAAATGTGATGTCTTGAACCATTCAGCCTTTAGTGTAAGCCAAAACAACATTATTCACATGATGTCTTCCCTAAATTGCTCATGGTTCTCATGACTTAGTTCATTTTGGCCATGAACACTTCTTGGTTCTGCGAATTTTTAGAGAATTCAAGCCTTGAATAATTCTCATTGAAGCGACCCACTTCACACTCACATAGGTGACTTCTTATTAAGAGTATTTTGCCCTACTCTACTTAACTTAATCATGATATATGAATCATTAAAAGTTATTTTAACCCTTTACAACTCCGCAGAAAGTACTTTAATACCATAGGAATGAGTTAGGAAATTATTTTCCTTAGTGCTTCATGAAATCCTCATAACTTAGTTGTCAATTTAAACTAAGATCTTGAGATCTCCAGTCAACAAAGTAGGGTTACCATTACAAGGACTCTAATGTAGTAGGCTTCAATCACATTCCTATCGATATGCAGTATCCTCATAACTTAGTTGTTCCTTTAAACCAAGATCTTGGAATCTCCAGTCAATAAGGTAGGGTTACCATTGTAAGGACTCTAATGTAGTAGGCTCCAATCACATTCCTTTTGATATGCAGTATACTTAATCTCTTAGTGAATCTTTTAAAGGTACCACAAGTTTACACCATTGAGATCAACTGCTTAATGGTATTATGTCTATGACTAATAAGTCTAGACCTACCATTATATGAGACTTAGTATCTTATCAAATATTGTCAGCCAACGATTGATTTCATTTAATAGATACAAATTGTCATCACCAAGAAATCTTCTCATGAAGCTACATGCTTTTTATTAGCTTTTTCTAAAACTTAAATAAATCCAAACAACACTGTTAGAGGATTTTTATCTAATTATTACACTAGTCAACCATGTTTACTAGTGAATTTCAGAATCACGGGTATTCAATATCATCATTGAAATATTACAATGCATTCGAACTTTATGAATATTTTTCAAATATTTCAATTGTTCTTGCATGTCCAAATAACCGCCACAATTGGCTTCTACCCATTTAATCCACTTTAGACTTAGTGTATATCATCATTATAATTAGTATAAGAGTTTTGTATCTTTCCACCTTCATAAATATCTTTCCATGATTATAAGATAGAAGCAAATTTAATTGTTAAACTAAGTTTCCCTACAATTTCTCAATTAGGAATACATATGCAATCTAGTAATGTTGCATCCACGAGTTTTGAACTTTTTATTCAAATTCACGAGCATTTATGATAGCCCCCACATATATGAGTTACAATTGAACTTAGGATTCAACAACTCTTTCATAGTTCAATTCATTTATCTCTTAGATAATATCCGTACCAAGTGTTTCGTGAAAGTCTAAGTACTTTCAAAATAGTGGTCGTCAACTCACAATTTATTTCAATTAAAGTTGCATATAGCGCATTTCAATCCAATTATTTTAATATGATCATTCAAATTAAATCAAGGTCATCATATAGACTAGCAATGCTTTCCAAGCATAAAACAATTTAATTGGTCTCACGATTGAAGTCAATTTTCAACAGTGAAGATGGTATTATCACATTTGTGACATTTCACATGATAGTTTTATTTTCAAATGATAAGGTACATATTCACCTTATTCACTATATTCAAATTTGAACAAACGAATCAACTATAGGTTGAAAAGTTGTGTTCTCAAGAAGCACAACCCTACAAAATGAACACATTTTGAATTGATTTATATGAAGAGACATGCCTGTTGGAAAAATAATCATACCAAAAGTCATGATTATTCGTATGAAAAGATACATTTTCATTTCAATTGATCCTAGAATATTTCATAATATTTTACATAATTTTCCAACAATTCCAAGTAATCAAATTAGGACAAATCACATTTTGTTTGTGCATATTATATTCACACATTTTCCTCCCATGCGAATGCACTTGTTCAAAATAAAATCACTAATTTAATTATTGAACATGCACGTTTTCACTTGTCAAAATTTCAGCAAGTGAATTCATCCAAAATCAATTTCAAAACGAAATTGTACCATGAAAAGATCATCCTTCGACATATTTCCTCCTATGACTATTACAAAATATATAATGATCCATGGAATGACCAAATCACATCAGACGAGATTCCATAATTCAAAGCTTACTTGGACATAAAGGAAATTACCAATTAAATGAAACACAATCAGATTTTAATTTCCAATTCTAAACAGAACATAATTGCCATGCGCTGCTATATATATTTCAAAGATATGTGAAGAGAGAAATCCTAAAATGTCTCTTAAAACAAATCCATACCCATTCATATAAAACAACATAATAACAAGGTCATTGCCTCATCAACTGTTAAGGATCAATATTAATTAACGAGTTTTACAGATATAGATCTGACATATATCTTTAAACTGATGCCAATTAAAAAAAATGAAACAAAAGTGAAAAGACACGGCTTTACAGGAAGTCATATTTCATATGTCATTCTTCATATTGCATTTAAAATGTATAAATATACGTTTCATGCACTTGATTATAGTAATTGATTACTGGTTTATAATGCTCGTAATAGCAATATGCATTCCTAAAGCACAAACAGGAAAGCCCAACTTCATAAGAATATGAGTAGAAAAGCAAAAAGCAAACAACAGTTTCATGTGCTATTTAGCAAATATCTACACGAATTTTGATGTCATGCACCATCGAATATGACATCAAAATTCAAAAATATTATATATTTTAGAAATGTGATAATTTAATTTGATAATTCAAATTTTCATGCAAGCAATAGCATTAGATTAGATCTGTGAAATATAAGATGCAACTAAAAAGTTCATCTTAAGATTGTTGGGAATATTACCTCGATATTGTGCATATTATATTCACAAAACGTACCTTATACATTCACGAATTCGAATCAAAGTTTCGACTTATCGAATATGGATTTGAGAAGATAAACAATAATAGTTACCCAATCTGAATACATGGATATGGATTCATTCCTTTTGATTCTTCAACGAAATCAAGTTATTCTTTGAATCAAATCTCGCAGAACAAACATGTAAATAATATTAACCAGTTTCTGAAATCAAACCATAATTAACAGAAATTAGAAAACGAAGAATGAAAATGCAAGTGATGGATTGGCCGAGGCAAGTATTTGACACTCTTCTGTAAGATGAATTTGCCCCGCATCGGTGCTAGCGATTTTTCGACAATCATCTCCTAAGATACAACGACCACGTCGAGCCATAGGAGTACTCCAAATAATTTCAATCAGCGAGCTCGAACGAAATTCCCTCTCTCCCATAAACATGACTTTGATGCAAGATATAATCACTTCTACAAAGTATTTTATGTAACTTGATATGAAATGAATAATATGGAATCATGGAATGAATTAGAATTACAAATACACGTCCAATGGGTCATATATATAGAAGATAAAGGATTGTTGGTGAAAGAACACACCCCAAATTCAGCATTTTTTCATGAAAAGTTGCAACCCAATTGTCGCTAGTTGTTCGCTGACCTATCATTTGAGCGACGATCTTACCCGCTGAATTTCGATTTCCTTCAAACATTGGACCAAATTTCTCATTCATAGAAATTGGTCTTCCAACAGAACATTTGGAAGAAAGAAGTCAATTGTTTATTAGTTCACAGTTTAAACTAAATAATGGACAAGAAAATTGAAATGAAAAATACGTTGAAATTTTGTCTATTGTCCAATCTAAATTTGGTCTAATATAGCATACTATCTATGTACAAGTTGCATTATAATTTTGACAATTGAACTAAAAGGAATGGATATTATTGCATTAGGCCCAAATTATCAAAAATAAAGTTAAATTTGATTGGCGCTTATATAACAAAATTTTGAATAAGATATTTGATGTACTTCGATAGTTTGGTTTGATAAATATAGCTTTAAAATTAATTTTGTTCACTTAATAGTGTTTTTACGAAATAAATTTTACCAATGAAATGAATATTTCAACAAAATCTTATCAGTGTCATGGTGACAAGAATTGTACTTTCATTGTGTATGTTAGTAGCATTCGACTGGTAGGAAAATAACGAAAAAAATTTCTCCAAAAGCAACAAAAAATTTTTACTTTTTTTTGCCATAAATTGTGGGTTTGTTTAAGCCCTATTTTTTCGGGAAAAAATGAATTTTGTAATAGTGATTTTTTTGAAAATGTGTCATTAAAATATGGGAAAATTTTTGAATTTACTTCTAAAATTACGTTATTGAGAGAATGCGTGATTGGAAATTGGTTTTGAAAAAAAAAAAAAAGAGATGGGGGGGGGGGGCTTCATCTTTGAAAAGCTTAAAAATTTCAAGTTGGGATTTTCGGCTTCCAAGGGAAATACATGGAAATGACCTAAACAAAGAGGCCATTTTTTTCAAAATGACCTTTGACCAATTTATCAAATGAAAATACCTAAAATACCCCTCCTTTTGAATATTGCATAACAAGTCACTATAATATAGAAATCTTCCATTTTAATCCTTAAAGTTAAATATTACTTGAATTCTTTGATAGATTTATTGTTTATAGATTCATTTGATTTATTTGATTCTTGTTCACTCAAAGTAGCACTCCCCCTCCAATTGGTATCAGAGCCATAGAGATGATGGAAATTAAAATAAGAAAAAAAAGTTATTAGCATTTAGAGCCTGTTTGGGAGTGATTTTGAGAATTGATTTTTTGACCGTTAGGAGAAAAGTGGGGTCCACTTGTGAGAGAAGAAGTCAAATATGACGGTTGGAATAGTGAAATAACGGTCAAAAAATCAATTTTTTGGATGAAAAAATCGAGCCCAAACAGGCCCTTAGAAGAAGAAAGAGGAAGTTATATATTTTTAAAACCTATTCATAATAAATTAAAATAATGAAATTAACAATAATTAAAGAATTACCCAAAGAAATAAAAGAACGAATATTAGAAAAATTAATAATAGGATCAACAAAGGATAGATATATATACATATATATGTGAAAAATTTGTTAAAGTATATGAAGATGAAGAAATTGATTTATATTATAAAGAGAAGTATGAGTGCAAGTAATAATACAAATTTGAAATTAAATAGATTACTTATAAAAATGAAAAAATACAAGATATAATGTTAATACCAAAAAGAATAAGAGTATCAAATAAAAAATAATTAATAAAATTAAAATGTGAAAGATTAAAACTTGAGAGTAAATATTTTAATATAGTAAAAGAATAATTGGTAAATACAGATATAACTAATAGAAGATTTGGAATAATAATAGATAAAAAAAAAAGTAGATAAAAGATGCAAATTGACTTATATGTTAGAAAGATGATTAGAAAGATTTAATATGCCAATAAGTGAATATATGGAAAAATTAAAGTCATTAATAAAAATGTTAACAAATGATGTACGAGATTTAAGAAATGAAATAAAAGAAACAAGAAACGATATAAATATATTAAAAATTGAAATTAGAGAAATAAAAGAAAATAATAAAAATAAAGAAAAGAAAATAGATAAAAAAGAAATTACCCGAATAGGAAAGAAACATATTGAGAAAGAGAATATAATAATAGAAACCGGAAGTATGGATGATGAATTTAGAAAGAATATATTACCTAAAATATTAGAAGAAGAAGAATGATCTAGAGAAACAATATTAGAAAAATTAAAAGTAGAAGAAAAAGAAGATAAAGATGAATAAGAAATTAGATTTACTAATAGAAGATTTTGATCAATTAAGTTTAGATGATATAAGTGAATACCAAGTTTTAATGAATACTAGATGATGACTTAATCCAATAGGAACTTCTAAATAAGAATTACAAGAATCAGATGAAATTTATGCACCCATATATAATAAATATAGACAATTTTATGATAAAGTAAGAGATGGACAACTAAATAAAGGAAAGAAATATAAAGATAAGTTTGAATTAAATGATAATTATGATAAACCAATTAATCATGAAGGAACAAAATTAGATTTAAATTGTAAAATAGATACTAAAAAACCTTATTAACTTGAGCAGATTCAATGATATTATTCTTTTTTATATAATAAAGATGACACATGGAAAAGTACTGAAAAATAATAGATTTCTTAATAGCATCCTTTGAAGGAGATATTAAAAATTGATGGGAATGAATAAGTAATGATACAAAAACATTAATAAAAAGAAATGTACAAACATAGATAATAAAATTAGATAGACAAAGTATAAAAAATTAGTAGAATATATTTTAGATGAATTTTTAGCGGAAAATTGGATAAGAAGTGCTGAAAGAGAAGCAGTGAGAGAAAGAGATAATGCTAGAATTATATTAATAAATTTAACAATATGCGATATGTGTAAAATTAAATAATACACTTGTGAATTTAGAAATTATTATTACGTTCAATTCTATAGTAATGAAAATCAAAAAATATATCAAGACATGTACTATAATAAGTTACCAGGTTCGTTGGGAATATATTTTAAAATAAAATTTGAAAAATATGTTAGAGATAATGTTGAAATACCTAGAACTTTATGTTCAAGAATAAATTTTTTATTTGAAAGACTTGCATGCATATAATGGGGATGTAATCCCAAAAGAAGGATTAATAAAAGGAAATATAAAAATAAAAAGTTTAGAAAGTTTAATAAAAAATACATAAAACTTAGAAGAAGACATTATAAAAGAAAAAAATAACTGATATGGTCGACAGAAGAATAAAAATTATAAGAAAAATAAAAGCCAATGTATATGTTAGAATTGCGGGGAAACATGTCATATAAGCCCTGATTGTGATAAAAAAAAATTAAAATATTACAAAAAGAATACTTAAAAATAAAAGATGAATTGAGTAAAATATCAGATATTGAAGAATATTATAATTAATAAGTTTATATAAGTGAAACAAAGGATGGTGGATCAAAATCTGAATAAGGAAATAGAGGAAATAGAAAGTAATAATATAAATATACGAGAATATGAAGAAATAGAAGGATATGAATTAAAAGTTACATTTGATAATAATAAATTTAGAAAATTGCAAAAATTATCTTTAGATTTAAAAATAGGGAAATGTGAAGTCTTAGATAGAATATGGAAACGAAAAATGATAGAAATAAATGAATATCACAAAATAGAAAAAATCATAGATGTAAGAATAACATATGGACAACATAAAATAAATCTTTTAACAAAAAATACGGTTGGAGAATTATTAATAAAAATTAATATAAACAAAGTGAAAAAAATTCAATAGATTTATTTAGTAGGAATACAAATAATGTTTAAATCATTATTTAGAGAATGGATAGATTCACCCTTAACTATAACATTACATGATAGAAGAATAATAAATTTAAAAGATAGTCATTTAGGAACAATAGAAGTAAATTTGGCATATTAAAAAATAATATTTACATGCTATCCAAAATATTGTGCTTCATTAAAATATAAAAAATTTAATGAAGTTTTAGAACTACGCTTTAAACTACATAGAGACGATATTATGCAGTCAAGTGATCAAATTATGACTATAGAGTATAAAGTTTTATACACATTTACCAAATCTAATTATAGGAATATTTATTTAACTAAACCATATATTGAAATACATAAATAACGTAAGGATATTAGCAAAATAATAGTACCAAATAAACAAATAAATTTAATTCTTGAAGAATATGAATTAAGTATAACAAAAAATGAACCTGAAAGAATGAAATTAAATAAAGGAGAATGTTCTAATAATAACACATTTAAAGATGGAAAATTAATTAAAAAATCAAAAAGTCTTAGGATATCTAATAAAAATCAGTTAAAGGAATTTAATAATATAAAAGAAGTAAAACTATATAGGAATACTGTAAATATGAAAATAGAAGGAAAATATTTTAATGGAAAAGAATATATAAATGGACCAAATATATTAATAGACACTTGAGCTAGTGAATGTCATATAATTTCAATCAGAAATAAGGGTTTAATAACTTATAAAACTGAACCATATAAGTATGTAAATTTTGATAGACAAGTACATATTACAAATTTGGAAGTCAAGGTACCAATAAAAATAGGAGGAATAATTCTTTTAATACCGTGTTATATAGATAAAAGTATGGATATAAACCTCATATACTTTTAAGAATGAGTTTTCTAAATAAATTAAAATGTTATAGTATAAAAAGAGAAGGATTATATATCGTTCATAATGGGCAAACTAGATTGTCTAAAAAGAACTAAATGAATGATTAGAGAGTTTTTCATTGGCTGTATATATACAAATTACTATTATAAAAACAAATATTACAATCTGTGCCTTAATAGGCACAGGGGGTGATATAACAATATTTAAAAGGTTTTTTGATAAAATTATGAAATAATAATAGCAATAGTAACATAAAAATAACTAGAGTCACAGGAGAAAGTATCCAGATAATAAATAGTGCTGATAAAGTTAGTGTAATTCTTGGAAGTAAACAAGTTACAATAAATAAAATATATAAATATGATAAAAGTAAAGTGTGATTTATTATTAGGAAATGACTTTATAGAACAATTTCAATATTATAAACAAAATATTTATATGATAATGCTACAAGCACCTTGTGGACACTTATTAAAAATTTCAAGAGAATTTAGATCTTATAGAGTTCAGCCAACCCAGCGTGGTGATAAATGAGAGAAAAAATCGATTATATATAATGAAGTAAAAAATAAAAGAATATTGTATAAAAAAAGTCCGAGAAACATGAATAGAAATGAGTACAGAAAAAATTATTGAACAATTAGAAAAAGTTTATAGAGAAAATTCATTATTACTTTGAAAACCAAATCATCCAAATGCCAAAATAAAATTAACAGAAATGTTATAATAAGAGTTAGACCAATGATTTATATTTTAAAAGATACACAAGAATTTAAAAATCAGATGAAAGAATTATTAGAATAGAAACTTATTAGACCTAGCAATGGACCTCATAGTAGTCCAACTTTTATGATTATGAAACATTTTGAATAAATTAGAGGAAAAGCAAGAATGATTATAAATTATAAAGAATTAAATAAATATACTAAATTCGATGGATTTTTTTACCAAATAAAGAAATTTTAATAAATCTTACCAGAGGAAAATAATATCATTCCAAATTTGATTGTAAATCAATATTTTGGCAAGTAAAAATTGAAGAAAATAGTATATAATATACTGCACTTAGTACACCTCAAGGAAAATATGAATGGTTAGTGATGTCATTTAGTTTAAAAAATACACCACAAATATATCAAAGAAAAATGGATAATATATTTAAAAAGTTTAATGGATTTCTGATTGTTTATATAAATATATATTAATATGTTCTAATAGTAAAGAAGAACATATGAATCATTTAATCCAATTTATAAATGAATGTAAAAAAGAAAGAATTGTACTTTCTAAAAAGAATTTTATAATAGAAAAATAAGAAATAGACTTTCTTGGATTATCAATAAATAAAAGAGGAATAAAATTGCAAACTTATATATCTAAAAACATAGATAGTTTTCCAAATAAATTAGACTCCAAAAAACAAATACAAAATTTTTTAGAATATTTAAATTATGCAGGATGATTTATTGAAAATCTTTCTAAGAAAATGCATAAGATACGAATTTTACTTAAAAAATAAATACTAAATGATGAAATGAGGAACACATGGAAATAGTTAAATCATCAAAAAAAAAATGTAAAAATTTATTAAAATTAAGATTACCAGATGAAAAAAATAATTTGATTGTTAATACTGATATCTTAGATAAATATTGGGCAGCGATATTAAAAATAGATTTGAATGAGATTTGTAGATATTCAAGTAGAACCTTTAATTAAGCAGAAATAAATTATACTGCTTATGAAAAAAATTACTAGCAATTATTAGAGGAATAAAGAAATTCTCATTATTTTTATTATCCAAGAAATTTATTGTTAAAACTGATAATTCTCAAGTTGCAGGATTAGTCAAGAATAAGCTGCTATCAAAACCTCAATACAAAAGGCTCTATAGATGACAAACTTATTTAACATTTTATAATTTTGATATAGTTCATATTAAAGAAGTCAATAATTTTCTTGCAGATTTTCCTAGCAGAAATATAGAATTAACTGATAGATAAAGTTAAGGTCATGGATTTATACCAATCTATCCAACATATACAAAAAATGATAGATTTTCTCAAAGAAGAAGTTGAAGACATAAATACTGGAGCAATACAAATTTCAGATAAGTTCAACTCAAATATAAAAATTTTGTTGAATATCACTACTAAACAACAAAAAGAGACCATAGAACTAAAAAATCAAGTTGATGCTATTGTAACACAACTAAAAAATATACTGTTTGAAACAGATATAACACAGAGCTCAGAAAATGAGTTTTCCAATTCAATACCAAACAGGGACAATTGGAAGCAGCAGTAGACTCAAACGTGACAACATATCAACTGATAAAAAATGAGATTCCATTTCAGTATCATCAACCAAAAAAGTAATGATATATGGAGATAAAAGAGATTCCAAAACTATCAGCATCATAGATCAGGATGATACAATCCGTTTAGATCCAAGAGAAGAAGAGTATACTAAAATAGTCAGAATTTCTTATAAAATAAAAATAAGTGACTTATATTTCATCTCCGGAAAATATTATTTCTCCCAGAATAACAGCCATGGAAGGAGGAGACCCTTCGTTTATAAAGATTATGACAGACTATAGATATATGAATTTAATATATTCAGGAAAAAATTTGATTGAAATTTCAAAATTTGATGATATATTCATAAAAGAAGTATCCAAATTTGCCAAAGGACGAAGAATATATTTGAAATTTTATTTAATAAGTCTTGAATATGATGGAGTTGTTTACTATCCAGTTGAACATATAATATCAATTGGGTATGTAGCAGCCAACTTCCAAATAAATGTGGTGGAAAATGATAGAAAAGTTCCAATAGTGACAAAGTCATGGATCAGATATAGAAGAGCACTTGGAATTAAAACTATACACAATATTGTTAAAAATTTGTTTGATAAAAAATTCTCATGCTTGCGTCAATATGAAAATTGAATGTTGATATCAAATGGAAGATATGAAAAATCAAAAATCTTGAAGGACTACATTATAAAATTCGAAATATATCAATTTCTAGGATATCCTACCACTATAAAAGAATCCTACCAGCTAAGGGAGTGCCCCAACTGCATATGAAGACATAAAAGATAGATGGCAATAATAGAGAAAGATACTCTTTGGATAAAAAGTTGAAAAAGTATGTGGAGATATAGAAAAATGAGGACAATAATAGAAGCTCCTTAAATAAAAATCAGATGCTGCATGTGAAGATGTAAGTCCAAGGAGGACAATAATAAAAGGCAAGTGTGCGTTTGCTGATGTACTGAATGATGTAATAAATCAATAATAGAATCTCATATATTTGTATAAACAGAGGCATTGTAATAGAAAAATCATCTTGAAATCGAAGAATCTTCTCTCAAATTGAAAACTCGATTGGTAGTAGAGAATCAAATTTTCAAAACCAATTTTTCTGGAAATCCCTTTGTACCAAATAGAAATCTTGTATAAATTCTTATATAAATAAAATTTCAATATTTTGATATCAATATGACTTTCTAAATCTTTATTCCCATAGATTCTTGAAGAATCTAATAGAAAGTTTCCTTCTTATTTTAACACTAGTCGATGCCACGTGCGTTGCACAATTATTGTATTTAATGTGTCTTTATTAGCGCGACGTAGAGATTTTAGTTTTCTTGGTATAATCTTAACATGCTTTTGAAGTTTGAATTAAATTTGTTGGCATGAATCTTCTCTGGCAGTTAGTAAAAATTAGATTTAAAATTGTGGGAATATAAGTAAAAGATAATTTATAATTTTGCTAAAGTAAAGATGGAATCTTAAGATTATTTAGAAAGCAAATGATATGAAAAGATTAGACTTATAATTTGAATTTCGACAAACGCCAAATGAAAGTGTATAATTGGAAGTGTATGGAGATGATTTCTTGGAAGTGGAAGAGAGAGACAGTAGACATGGTTCATAGTATAAAAATGGTCAAAGAAGATAATAATTTGGACGATAGAATGTTACAGAGCACAGCAAAAGAAAAAGAAAAAGAAAAAGAAAAAGAAAAAGCAAAGAATCCTGTAGGCAAAAGATAAATGCCAAAAAAGAAAGAATATTGCTGCAAGAATGCCAAATGCAATTAATGTTAGTAACTATTTCACCAACCTACTTCATTTCTTCACCTCAAATTCATAACTCCTTAATTTTTCATCTGCATATTCAATTCATTCATCTCAAACTAATTATAGTCTATTTCAAACGAATTAAGCAACAAATTCTAAGGTAAGTTAATTTTTATGAATAATGTTTATTTATACGAATAACTTACTATTTTTAATCTGTTGGTATTTGTGGAAGAAAGGCGAAGTTTGTAGCGAAAACTAAGTTGGTGGTGTGAAAAGCAAGTGGCTTCGTGCAGAGTCCTCGCTTCGTGCGGGGAATCTGCCTGCAGTGCAGGGACTTCCCGCACGCGGTTAGTGCGAAGTCCCCGCATAGACTGTGCAGGGACTCAGCACCAATTTCATGCAAGGAGTTTGCGGGGATCGAAACTCACTCGTTTTTTTTTTTGCTTCTTTTTTAAAGTTAAATTATAATTTTTTTATATATAAATTGGAGATAAAATCTCAGAATTAGAAAATATATATTAAATTTGATGATAAATATGCACTGACAGCAATTTTTTTTCCAGCTTACATAATATATATCATATATAAGTATATGAAATCATGAACATATGTTGGTATGCGTTATGACATTTTTCATATATATGTTCCATTATTTGTGCAGATGTCTCTAGATTATATACTGTCACCAAACCAATGGTTTTCTGCTACTATCACTTAATACCCCAATTACCAATATGTAAAAGATTGTATAGAATTGCTTCAAGCAGATGAGCAATCACTTTTACTCTCTAGCAGTAGTAGTTTTCATGGATTTCTTTATGGTTTTATGTATAGAGATGAAGAGCAACAATTCAGCAGTAAACTAATACATAAATTTATAATGAGGTTTGTTGATTGTGGTAAAACGAATGAGGTGTGGGTGAGGTTGGACGATCATTTTGCTCGTTTTGGTTTGCAAGAATTTTATCTAATCACAGGATTACCTTGCCATAAATTATCTGTTAATCTTGATCCCAACAATTCTCAACTTAAAGATCAATATTTTGAAAGAAAAAAGAATTAACATGAGAATGGTTTACGATGCATTCCAATTGTGTGAAGATCCAGAGGATAAATTAAAATTGGGATTGGTGATGTTGGTAAAATGTGTTTTGACACCAACGAAAAGATATATTGATTATAGAACTTTAGGCATGGTTGAGCAGTTGAACGATTTTCTGCTGTATCCTTGGGACCGTAAGACATACTTTGTTTTGTTGAAGTCGTTGCAACAATCACATATTGAAAGAATATAAAGAATGCAACAGTCTAGCCAAAATGAATGTAGATATATACTATATGGATATTCCCTTGCCTTTCAGATATTTTTTTCTTTCTAATTTATTTACTCTATATTTTGATTTTATATGTATTTAATAGTGATTTTGAATTCTCTGTTGTAGTTTTGGATATATGAAACATTTCCTCAAATTGGAGACAAATTTGGACGACGATGTATAAGACATTATAGGCCCCCAAGAATGCATAGATGGAAGCCAAAAAAAATATTGAGTGAGAGAGGAGTAAAGTAATTTTTCGCTACCCAAGAGGTACGATAATTTTAGATATACATTTAATTATCAATTATCTAATTATTTAATCGTGTGAGATGAAAGTATTCTAATATTTTATTATATTTGTAGATTGAAGTACTTGTAGTGTTAGCACCCACTGAAGAAGAATTGGATAGAGTTTGGTATATGACTTTATCATTACCAATTGATAACCAACATACTATTTTAGATGGCATCGTTGGTGGAAAATTTGAGAATGCATTTCAACAAATTCCACAACGTATGAACGAGCAACAAACAGGTGTTGCTGGTAGTTCAACAACACAGACTTCAATTGGAGTTCAAGAGCTTAGTTGTTCTTCTCTTGATTTCAACTATGTAAGAAGAGAAAAAATGGAAGAAATGTTCAGTATGTATAGGCAGCATGTAGTGTCAGATATGTTCGGCTCGTGTCATAATCTGAAGATAAACATAGTTGATGAATTAAGTAGACAAGAAGCAGAAACTCTTCAAAACCAGAGATAAATGTTTGAACAACATCAGAAATGGTACGGAGATCAACACCAGGGTTCGGGCTTCCAATATGGCATTCATTCCTATCATACTACTTAAGAAACAAAAGAACAAGATGCTTGTTATCAAACATTTCTTGATCAATAGAAAGAAATGTTTCAACAACAATAGAAATGACATGAAGAGCAGTATCAAGGAATGCTTCAACAAAAACAAAAATGGAATGAAGATCAGTATATGGGAATGCAGTCTTATAGGAACAATAATTTTGCTTCCATGCAGTCTTATATGGACAACAATTTTGATTCAATGAGGTCGTCCATTGACAACAAAAACGAAAATGTGATGAATCGATTATATGATTTGGAATCAAAACTGGAAGCTATTGCTTGTTCACAACTGCGGGATGTTCCTAGTTCTAGTAGTGGCCAGAAAGTACTATTTCAACAAATTCAACCGGTGGGAACGTCCAGAAAAAAAGAAAAATAAGAAAATAAAGTATTCTGGTTATCCGTTAGAAGACTATCTCATGGAAAGATATACAACAATAAGAAAGTGGGTGGCGCGAAATTCATCCGGGTAAGAAATTTGATTGTATTTTATTAATTGTATTACATTGATTTAGTATTAATTTAAACTACAATGTATACATATAGTGCATATTGAAAGATTGTAGAAGGTGACAGCTTATATAGAAGAGATACAATAAAAACTATAATGGATGCAACTAAAGATATCAATATTGCAGTTAGTGAAGTTTATAACTCTGGCTTAATTAATTTTATTTTATGCTCAACATATCTAATCTATTTCTAATTTATTGTATTAGCATAGAAAAATGGAATTAAAGCTATTGAGATAGTTGATCAATGAAGGTTGCAGTTTTGTTTCCAAAGAATATGCAATTCTAGACTTTAAATTTGAACATGAATGTGTTGCCCAATTGATGTGGCAACATAATGTAATGGCAGAATATTTTAGTCATTCTCAAAAGGATTTATTAACTGTGACAGTAATACATGAATGGCGATTTGCCGGTGGCTGCGCGTTCATGGATAGCTTGCAACTATTTATTAATTTCATATATCCGGGAAAAAAATTGGTATCTATGTCTTGTTAATTTTTCGGAATGGAAAGTTCAAATATACGATTGTAGTGAGGAGTCTCATACACCAGAAGAAATTAGGGAACAAATAAAATCATTAATTGAAATAGTCCAAATTTCATTGAATTCTAGCAATTTTTCTTTTAGGAGACAGGATTTAAGGAAACATAGAAACAAAAGGCTCAATTTGGAAATTATACCTTACCTACCTTGCACAAATAACGGGTATGTATTTAATGCATTTAAATTGACAACATTTATTCTTTCCTGATTTATGATTTTACCCTTCCATTATTCATTTTGTCTAACAGAAAATAATTCTTTGATACAGGGCAAATTCTCTAGTATTTTTACTTAAATACATAGAATGCTTTGTTTTAAACTATCCATTAAAAATAGTTGAAGCAGACTGGATGAGTATATATAGAAGAAATATTGCAATAGACATTTGTTTTAATTAATATTTTCTACATCTCCGTAGTTCCTGATTAGTTTTTTATTGTAAATTTGAAGAATTTATAATATATAAACAATTTGAAATTAGCTTAAGATTATTTTTGGTGCGACTACGTAAGTTCAAGATTTAAAAGTGAAAAATTGTACACGAATATTTTAGCTGTTTATTTGCTTTGAATAAAGTAAATGAAAGACAAAGAATAAACCAGAATATACTTTGGAATATATACTTCATTAATGTTGACAATTCACTGCAAAAATACAAAATAAATATTCTACTGTCCATATTAAATGGATAGCAATAAATTATGTAAGTATCATGTTATACATACATCATTTGTCAACATTATGGTTGCCAAAATAAAGCAAAATAAAGAAAAATAAAGCAAACAACAAAAAAGCCATCTATTTTTTTACCAGACAAAAAGATTTCAGTCATTCTTCTCTCTATCTTTTGCTTTGCAGCAAACGGATTTATGTCACATATATTTGAAACTATGTTTGCATCACAAGTAACATTTGAATTTGAAGCATCATTTGAAAATTTGAAAAGGGCTCTCTTTGATGGAAGCGACCAATTTTCCTTAGGCAAGTTTGTATGGATGTTTTTTTCAACATTTTCTTGGCTTTTTTCACTTGGAGTGTTTCTATCGTCTAAATCTGTCAAATCTATCACGGAGATGATGTCAAATCTATAATTTGACGAATTAGGCTCAGTTTGGAATGCTTTCAAGTAGAATGCTCCTGGAGTATCCTGCATTTTTTGAAGAATAATTTCAAATTTTGTCTGTGAATCCTATATGCCAATGATGTATACTCTATTAATATTATAGTCTAAGAACATAAATATATTTATGGACTGTCAGGACGTTTAAGTCAGGTAAAAATTCTTACATAATTTCTTTCCTCCATCAATGACTCTGCATTTGTAAACAACGATCTTTCAGCCACTTCGCCAATTGCACTTGTATTAATTGAGCCTGTGACATCTGACAATTGCACATATGCTCTAGCCCTAAAGTAGAATAAAAATAGATAAAACAAACATTGAAGAGAATTAGAAAAAGTATATATACAAGTAAATTTACCAAGTCTAATAAAGGAAAATATAAATATCAATTACTACTTCATATTATCGAGGAATAGCTTTGGAGTTTGGATTCTTGCAAAAAATTTAGAGATATATTTCTCCAAAATCAACATTGGATTGTCATTAGCAGTTGTTACAAAACCATGTACCAAGATTTGTTATCAATTTAGTCTTCAGTTGCTATGCCGTTTACCTAATAAAACTTCCGCTTTTTTGACAAAAATGAAGCAAACATTAAGTCATATTATAAATAACAAATAGAAATTAATTACATCTATATAACATGTAACATTGCCGTCAATAGACGTCCTTGAAGATTTTGAATTGGAGTGAACTTACTTCGCATAGGAGGAGAAAGTTTTGTGGGATTTCTCTCTATGTATGGTTTCTTTAGTACCAAATCATCAATTTTAATTGAATTTATTTTCACCCTAAATTAGTTCAAATAATATGAACACATGTAGAAGAATTAATATGTGCGAAACAACAACAAAATAAATACTAAAGTTAAAACAAAAGAAATGTACCATTATGTCATTTCTTTCACTCTTGTGAAAGGTGTATTTATAAAGAATGTGTTACGAACTTTTGTAGATAATTTTAATTCTATATAAGAATTTTTATAATATATATTAGTGGTGACTATGTATAAAATATTACATGTGACTATGTGTGCAGTAATATATGTACTTGGTAATACATATCAAAGAACGACGTAACTCTCAGATGTGTAGCAAAGATGACTGGTTTTTTCTCAACATTCTCTGCTATTACTACACATTCTCTATCTACAAAAGAGTCCCAAAGTGTAAGCACCATGTTGTGAAATTTTTGTCCAGAAGTATGACATCTTGTACTCATGTTTGATTGCCATCTTTCGATTGAATCATTCATTTGGGTATGATATCTATTGCAACAGGGAGTATATCTGAAAATTTAAAATTAGAAATGATGTTACTTTTATATGTAGCATTAAATAAGTCAAATATATTATCAAATAGTAAATATGTAACTGTTACTCAAATCAGTATCTGTATCCATATATTGTTCAACTTCCTGAAAAGGTGTTAGGCGATATTTTGAAAAAAACAAATTCCAAATTATCTTCTTTTAGTTCAAGAAGACGAGTTTCCCCAGATATAATCCTGTGATAAGATCCTATAGAAGATTTATATCTAGTCGTATTGTTCATCACATAGGCTTTTGAAATAGCATAAGTTTTTTCCAGGATAAGTCGATCTTCAAAAGCGCTGATATTAGAATCATATAAACTAGCTTGGATAATATTCTGAAAAATGAGGAGAAATTTCATAAATGTTGGTATTATGTGTATATGTGTATGTATGACATAAAAAGAGTTACCCACTTATCCATACATTAATCCATATATTAGTAATACATGTATGTGTGAAGAAGACTACCTCAATATCCATCAACACCAAATGTTAATACCTTCCATTGCCTTGTTTTGAAGGTTTTGGTGATTGTTTTTCTACTACAATAACTCTGGCTTTTCCATTCCTAAGTGTTCGAGATAATTTCTGGTATTAGTTGGTATTCTTCCATTTTCAGACTCAAACAAAGATTTTGAAGTAAAAGACTTATGGTGTGTGTATATGTCAAAAGCAACTCCAGTGATCAAAACAAAAAATGACATGGTTCAATTTATAGCGATAAAGTTTGAAAAGAAAGCAAGTAAGATCAAATCAACCTTACAACTATGGGTATTGCCAATTAAACTTCTATTAACTATGCAAGCAAATAAAATTTTCAAACTTTTTGAGTACAAATACAGATAGTTGAGTATGGTGGAATCAAGCAATAATCAGGGTATGGTTGGTGCAATCAAACAATAATAGAATGGATATGGCAAGCAATTAGAATGGCATGGTGAATTCAAGCAATAATCATAGTGGGTATGGTGAATTCAAGCAACAGTTAGAATGGGTACGGTGAATTCAAGTAATAATCGGAATGGGTACGGTGAAATCAAGCAATATTTCAAAAGCAATATTCAGAATAGGTTTGGTGAAACCAAGCAATAATCAAAATCAAATGAGATGTTAAATAACTTCACGCAACAATTTTGTCAGTAAAACTATCAATTATTAAGTAAAGAAAACAAAAAAATGTGAGAGGTTGATGATTGGGTTATGGAACAAAAAACAAAAATATATAATAAAAAATATATAACAACATAATATAACTGTCGATAATTTGCTCAATATAATCTATATCATTTTCTTTAAAAAGTACATGTTATGTACCTTAACCATTTATTTGGAAGTCAAAATTCAAATTAAGCAAAATAGTAACACTTTCTCGAGAGAGTTATATACGATCTCTTATGCATAACTGAATGTCGATTTCCCAATACACTTAAATGCGAGAGCATAACCTTCCTTTAAATTTTGATGGTCGCAGAATTAACCAAAAATATTAATACTATAGGGCAAAAAGAATGTTATATTTCAGTTAAAAACACCACAGTAAAAAGAAAGGAAAAAATGTAGTCTATGAAACTGTCGATGAGAAAATTAACTGCTGGATAAACATAAAATTAAACATTATTGACGTGGGAATATCATCAGCAAAAAAAGTTTCGTAGACGTATTAGAATCATTTTGTTATGGTTTTTTTGTAAACCATAAATATTGGAGATTCTCTATTTAATAGTTCAAATACACATGTATCGCCAATTTGTAGCAGCTTGCGTGTCAGAAAATCTGCCCAACCTACACTAAGACAGCGCATTATACCATTTCCTCTTGAATTTGTTGCGGACTCGCCGCACATTTTTTGTGCGAGCACCACACAAATGTGCGGTGTAGCCCCGCACATTCTTCATGCTGCAAACGGGAAAATAGACATTTTCGCAGAGCAAGTTACTTTTGAGGCTCCAAATTCACAAGTGTGAAAGTTGAAAATGAGAGTTTCTTATACTTTGTTAATACTCGAGTATGAAAGAAAGAAAAAATTTCTTACAATTGTACGGGTGCAAGGACAACCACACATTTTCTGCGGGGTGTGCATGGGTGCGGGGACACCGCACATTTTCTACGGTGTATATGGTTTTTTATTTTTTTGTTGTTAATGATAGTTTAATGGTAGTTTCACAGGTTATACTAATTTTCAATTTTCTGATTAGTTTTCATTAAACATTATTGTTTTGCTAGTTGTTTATTCAACATGAATTTTAACTTATCATTCTAAAACTTATTAGCTTTGACAACTAAATATAAGAAATTATGTCACTTATTCTGTACGTATAGATTTACTTGTATGAAAATAAATCTAAATAGAAGACAAAAACAAATACAAGATTTATCAACTAAGCTTGCAACAATAATTGATGTTATCTAGCACACATAAAGCAAACCAAATACCTTGATGTATATATCATTTCTAATCTAAACAGTTTAAACATTACATGATTTAAAAGAAGAGAATAATTGTTGCCAAAAACTTCTCAAATATCTCAATCATCATCCACTCATTTTTTTCCCTTTAGTGCAGAAGAACTTGTGTCATTTATGTCTTCATCACAAGTAATCTTTAAATTTGAAAACTTGAAAGTTTGGTTTGCCTCAGGTAACCAATTTTTGAAGAGAGTGTGTACCAATAATTTTCCTATGCACCAACACTTCCTTAACCTTCTTCTCATAAATTTGAATGTCCATATGTTGCATAAATTAAATTGATTTAGATACTCTGAAAAAAATGTTTTGAAGTAGAATGTCATTTATATTTTGAATAACAACTTCAAAATGCTAGTCACGTTAGAATTCTTACAAAAGTGATCCACTCCATTCCATTAGTCAACTTCTAAAAGTGCTACCTTTATATTCTGCAAAGGAATATTATGAGTCAAAAAGACAAATACTCTAAAATCAATATTCTATCATAAATATTAGATGTTGGAATGAATTCTATGTGTACCTTCTTCTTAGATTAGAATTGAATTTAAGCTCCTTCAGAATGATTAATTGTCATGAATCAAGTTCAAAATTTCATTATAAACAATATTTTTTATACAACAACCATGTGATTTATTTTTGTTAGAAGGTTTGATCAAAACTTTTATATCTTTTATTGTCCTAGCTCGGGATAATGCAACATACAATTGACCATGGGAAATATATCTTTGGGAAGATATAAGCCAACAAAATCTAGAGTTTGACCTTGAGTTTTGTTAATAGTCATTGCAAAACAAGGACGAAGTGGAAATTGAGATCTTTTGAACGATATTGATTGTTTATCACCTTCAAGTGAAATGAATGGAATTCTAGGTAAAAAAAACTTGCTTTCCTTGATATTCTCCCATTTCAATTTCACATAAAATCACATTTTGTCTAAATTCACGACAAATCAGTCTTGTTTCATTACATAAACCCTCTACAGGATTAATATTTCTAAGCAACATAACTGGACAATTTCGTTTCAGCACAAGTTCATGTGGAGGAATACCATTCGGAGTTGGACTGTTTAAAAAATCTTCATGAATAAATCCTTCGTTTTTATCAATTACTTCATCAAAACTAAAATAAGTAAACTTCTCTTCTGAAATTTCTTTCAGCAACATGTTGTTTACTAAATCCACATATTCATTTTTTGAGATTAAAATAACTCTATTCATCATAATATTTAGATTGTCTTCATATGATTGGAAATTGGGAAACACAATGTTAATTAATTCTTTCAGTGATTTAAATTCATTTTCAAAATTGATGGTGATATCTTGAGGAAGCATAATCATCTGGCATGACTCAATTCCATTCCCAATTTTCTGCAAATATTCAGAAAACGAAGTATTTAATTTAGCTCTCATATTTTGAATCAATGGTAGTTGTTCGAAAGAAGGTCACAAATGTGGAAAAACTAAACTTGCTTTCATTATTTTCTCTTTCGTTCCTCTCTGTACCACTGGTAAAACTTGACGAATATCTCCTCCACACATAATGACTTTTCCACCAAACGGTTTAGGAGATTCTGTAATGTCTTTAACATTTTATCCAAAGTTTCAAAAGCATGTTTATAAACAATTGGCACCTCATCCCATATTTTAGTTTAGAAATTGATAAAAGTTTACCAATTACAGATTGTTTACTCACCGAACAGCACACATAAGAACTTATTTGAAGTGAAATTTTGAATCGTGAATGTCCTGTCCGACCAGCCGTAATAAAGACGCAGCTATACCAGATGATGCTATTGCTAATGCAATAAGATTTCGTGATCTTATAGTAGCAAGCAACGCCTTGTATAAGTATATTTTTCTAGTGTCACCTGGGCAATCAATAAAAAACATTCCATTCTTATCACTCAAAACAAAATCCAAAATTATATCATACGCATTCTGTTGCTCTTTATTTAGACTTTTAGCATAATGTATGTTTGACTCAACATTAATATTTGTCGTTTCTTCAGCAATCATGATTTGAAAGCTATCATCATCAGTCACATTCAAATTGAAATCTACCAAGCCAAAATCAATCACATTTTTACCAACACCTTTCAAGAAAGAATTTATAAAATGCAAAACTCTCATCTCAGCATTCTGTTGTGATATACTGTTATGTAAATAACCTTCCATTATAAAACCCTTAAATTTATCCCATAAATTTTTTGGATTTGCAGGACAACACAGTGTCAAAACATTAGCAAATAGTCGACGCAATAATATGGGCATTTGGTAAACAATTGCTTCAATTAAACAAGTCTCAGAATAGTTATTTCCATATAAAATCGCTACCTCACTATAAGTAGATAAAATGACACCATTGACAGTTCTTAAATCTTTAAAAGATTTTGACCTTTTAATATGATTTAGTAAAACTCTCAAAAAATATCGTTCACCCTCGGATGGATTAGCAGCGACTTTTTAACCAATAACATCTTTCTTTTTTCTAGGAGTTCAAATTCGCATGGATGCATTCCAGACAAAATATGTGAGGAATTCTTTGTACAAGAGAGTTCTTACCTTTTCATTTGAAATATTCATCTTAAAGAATTCAGTTAACATTGTTCGATGAATAAACTCTCTATTGATAACTTTTGATAAATCATCACTTTCGTTATAAGTAACCATTTGAGCATTTTAAGTATACAACTGTAAACAAATCACTGCAGGAGACATATCGAATAAATCAAAACTAAATATCCTCCACATAACTTTAAGTGCGGAAATCCATCTAGCCGTTTGGTAGTTTGTAATTTCATCAACAAAGTGTTCATTTGTTTCTTTATTCACAGTAAAATGGATACGATCGTGACCCTTGTATACATATTTGTATAAATATTTAATAGCTTTAACAGAAGAGCATACATCTAAATTAATACGACGATCGTATTTAGCTAGAATGTAAGGATTGTATGGCACAACCCATCCATTGTCTAACATACAACCTCTTACTTTAACAGTTATACCATCATTACGACATTTATAATGCGAGTAAGAATCATCACCTAATGAAGTATATTGGACAAATTCTCTTGGATATTTATTTTTACATACATAATTTTTTTCCATGCAAACATTCTTTGGATTCAATTGCCCACAAGGACCATGCATTATATGTTTTACAACAGCTGAATGTAAATGAGGGTATTTATTTTTGTTTGGTATTTCACACGAAACCATTTCATCTACTTTTAAAGAATTTCTACTCTTAAAATTTGGTTTAAATATTACAAGAAAATGAGCACGAGGTACTCATCTCTTTTGGAATTCAATGACATAAACATATGCAGCTATAGGAGCCAACAACTTTCTTTTAACCAAATTTGTCTTTAGTTATTCAAGCTTGGCCCGAAATATTCGCACCAACAAATCTGACATATTCTATATTTTATCATTGTGTCTCAATTCATGTTTTATTTCAGGTCAATTTGGATTACATGTTATCGTAAAAAACATATCAGGTTTTTCATACCTTTGAACTAAAGACATCACATCCATATATATTTTTCTCATATTTCTAAGACCCCCAATAAAATCAGCAGGCAACATCAATGATCTACCAATTTTATAACATATATTCTCGCCATTTTGAACGCTATCTACAATTCCCTGATATACTTCTACTCTTATAACATTTTGGTTATTGCGAAAATAGTCAAATCTTGATGTTTCAATTTTAACATATATATCCACTACATATTGCTGTAAAAGTCTGTCTGTATGTAAAAGAAGACAATTGTTTTCATACCTGATTTGGAGCTTGTAGAAATAATATTCTCAACAAAATACTATCATCCGTTTCCTCCTTGTCTTCAAAACTGCAAAAAATAAACACATATATCAATAATAAGATAAATACATTTAGTCAATAAAACATGAATTATTATGAGCAATGAGTTTTACCATCATCTTCTATTTCCAAGAGCTCCTCAGCTAAGTGGAGATTATTAATTTCTATTAAATTTTGACAAACTTGAAGTCGGGATACATTCACATTTACCTTCTCAATACCTTCATGCCATCCAGATTCTCCATACGGAAAAAGTAATGGATTTTGAAGTGGATCATAACAACCATAATAATATTGAATTTTATACACACTACCTGAATGTCCATAAATTAATAAATTTCGACCCCCAGTATTTTCAGATGGGCCATCATCAACCCAAACTACAGCCACCTGTTTTGATGTTGCCAAATTATATGTTCTCTGATCAAGACCTGGATCACACCTTAGTAAAATTCGACAATATTCTAGATCAGTAACTTCACTCAACGATTTGAAAAAGTTAGAATACGAATTTTTGTTTAAAATGTCCATCAACTTTCTCAAAGTCATCACAAAACCTGTATGAAGTATTAAGTCTATTACCAATTTCATTGTTAGTATCACAGAAGTATAATTGTAAATATGTTGGATGACAATCTAACGGTACAAGAGAGTTTATAAAATGGTATATTTGTCTCTGAATTCTGAAAGTATATATACCTTTATTGTTCTTACACAATTACCTGTCATGCTTAATATCAAATGAAGTGAATGCAAAATGATTATTGTAACTGCGAACAACTTTCTTAAAAGCAATAGCCTCTTCAGATGTAGACGTAAATAAATAAAATAGTTCAGGAGGCATATTATGTAATTGTACTTTGACCTTTCCATCACAACAACAAAAGCCCTTGCTTTCTGTGCAGAATTTTTTTGCACCACAATGTGTACAAGTTCTAGGAAATGACAAGACAAAAGGTTCAACAAGGATATTTTCCCTATCAATTTGTCCTGCACAGTCAACAGTAACATCAACATGCGACTGACATTCAATATGATTATCCTCATAATTTTTATTTAGTTTTTCAGTAACACAATTTTCATATAGCTACATCAATAGTTTGATCCTTCTGTAAATCAATTTGAGATTCAAGCAGATGATTATCATAACCTAAGAGAAAAAAAGAATAAGAATGCATTTTCAAAGGAAATTTTGTAAGAAAAATTTTTATAAAGCTGAAGGGTATGATAAATAGGATTAAATATAACGTTAAATACAAACCTGTTAAACTGAAGTTTCTCACACGTCGATGAGGTTGCACTTCATAGTTCTTATTGGACTGCTTTCATTTTTTTTCTCTTTCTAATTGAGTACGCCTATCCTTAAACCACTTACGCATATTTTTTTTTTCAGAAATATAATTATGTGAGGATAGGTAGGACCTATTTGTACAATTTCTATATTGGTTGGACTTTCATTTCCTTCATCAAATATGGTTTGGAAAATATCAAGTTGCGTAAATGTAGGTACCCAACATTGTCTTCCCATAATTAAATTACCTAACAATCCATAACTGAATTTTTTTACAATTAACATGTTGGAAACATGTAACATGCAAACTGTGGAAATGAAGAAAAATGTAATAAATTAAATAGAATCCATAAAAATTATCTGTGAAAGGAATTCCAGAATATCGATAGGGGTGGGGTGTAAGAGCAATACCAAGAGACTCTTAAGTCGTAAAATCGGGTAGTAGAGATGGAATTGTTAGACGGCCAGCACAAATCACTGGAGACCCAGATAATCATAAAAAATAAAAACGAACGAAAAAAATTAAAATTTATAATGATAAAATTAATCTACATTAACCACGACACAAAACAATGCAGACTTTGGACTCGATTAAATAACATTGACAGAATATATTTCATTCTCTTCCCCTGCTTTGTGCAGAGAAATTCTAGATTTGAATTAATACATTAGGAAACTTTGCTAAACGGGCTAAAAATTTAATTAACTCAGAATAGTGATTTAAATAATATCCAAAACTAACTTATTTCCATACTTCACGATTTCTGTCAAGATTACTGATGCATGATATACACAAGAGATATAAATGAATTAACAAGCTAATAATCATTTTAATTTACATTAAACCAGGAATATACCTCTCAATTCACACAAAAACCCAAAATTATGAATTGAATAAACAAAATTATAATTATTAGATAAAATCGAGGATATACCTCTATATTCACTCGAAATAAAAAAATTTGCACGTAAAGTTTTGAATAAACAAAATCATAATCTGAGAAAAACGGCATGCGAGGATTTAACTCTCTATTCACGAGAATTTTGCACGAAGAGATTAATCACAGAAAAAATGAGAGAAGAATTGAAGAAGAAGCGAGAGAAGAAAATGATGATGATGATGAAGAAAGCTTCTGTCTGCAGAAAATGGGTTTGCGTGGGGAAATGGAGAACTGAGAAGGAAATTGTTTCACCGTCCTTTTGATTGAGTAAGAAAAAATGAGTA
This sequence comes from Olea europaea var. sylvestris, assembly GCF_002742605.1. Lineage (NCBI taxonomy): Eukaryota > Viridiplantae > Streptophyta > Magnoliopsida > Lamiales > Oleaceae > Olea > Olea europaea. The sequence goes on along the minus strand of NC_036248.1, from coordinate 11,552,272 downwards.
TGACTGATATCTACAGTGAAATCACTGTTTAGTTACAGTAGAAGTCCCGAATACTATTACAACTACAGTGAATTTTATTAATCTTTCTTTCTATAAGTAGTTAGAAAAAAAGAGTTTTTATTTAACATAAGTCTAGAATTTTATTCTTTAGAGTTGATACAGTAAGAGCAAAAACCTGAAATAGTAAAGATTTTGTGAAGATAGGAGGCCGTTGAAGGAAGCATTTACACATATAGAGCTCAAAGGTCACTCGATTCTAAGAATAAAGATTCAGATCAAAGTTAAGGTAAAACTATTAAATTTTTGCTAAAATTAGAATGAATTTTTTTAGATCTTAGAGAATCAAAGCGATTAATTGCATGATTTGATGTTTATTTGTATTAATGTCAGGATACACAATTGAAGGATTAGATAATTTGTTAGAAAAAATGTTAGAAGAAATAAAAAAAAATATTATTTCTCAATTAAAAATATATGAATGCATCTTCTGAATAATATAATATACACAATGAAAAATATGAACAGTATGTTACAGATTATTCCAATCTACTTGATCGAAGAATGGATTTATATGCTAAAATTCAAAATAGAATAAATATAAGATAAAATAGTTTAAAAGATTAGGATATATGTTGCAATATAGAAAGAATCATTTCATTGAGGGTTATATAGATTTTTCCATGAAAAAGAATAGTAACGGGCCAAATAGAAAAATCCCCCGCTTCCCAAAAAGACACGGGAGAGTTGGTCCGATCGCTCTGAAACCACTGAAGACGAAAAAACTTATTTTGATCAAAAAATGTAAAAATTTAATTAATCTATCAGCGTCAAGTGAATTTGAAGAGCAGCCGGAAGATAATTTATTGGATGGAACTGAAGGCCTTTGTTCTCTTTTCCCCTTTACAGGTACAATAACTACATCCTCAATTAAGCAAAGATCTGGTATGAAGATTCAGTTTTTGTTCAAAACCCTATTCTTTTTTGGAGTTTTTTGCATGAGCAAAGATTGTACGGATTTGCTGCTTGTTTTGCAGCTGGGCTTATTTGTGTGTTCCTGGTATGTAAATCCCACATTTCAATTTTCAGTTCCTTGAAGATTGATTATGTTATATTATTTACTGAGCATTCCGTGGAAACCTTGAAACGATTCCTACGGTGATGAATGCAAGCACAATTGAAAGTTCTATTTCTTTCAGTGTCCCAAAGTATTCACTATTTAGAGCAGCCTTGGCTAAGCTTAAAATTTTACTTATAAGCAAATATATGTTCTACAATAAACATTGATCTTATTGATCAAACTCATAAATAAGTTAAGCGCATTTTCAAAATAATGAACTTGTTCTACTAAAAAGTTATTCAAAATAAGGTGTCTTGTAAAGTTTTTGATAGTATTAAAAAGGAAAAAATAAGCTCAAACATCGTTTACACTATTGTCCAAGTCCTATCCAGACTCCAAGTACTACATGCCAAATGTGCATTAAGATTTCTTTGCCGCTAAAGCTTAGATCTTGGAGATTTATGTTTTTATTGCTTCCATATACTTGAATCCATGGCGTCTTGACCAAAAACTCTACATACAGGACATGTTTTGTACACCGTATTGATTGGGGAATAGGATTAGAGTGGATTGTTCTAACAGTGTTTGGTGCTACATCGTGCAAGTATAAAATATTAAAAAACTTATTGAAAATATTTTTTATGAGAATTTTTTTTTTACTTGTAAGTTTCATAAATTTTTTTTTTTTACTTATAATTCCTATGAAACTTGTCTTAGTCATAAGTGAAATTTTTACTTATTATTAAATTTTTTACATATATATAGTTTTTTTTCCATAAGGAGCTCCCCGAGCCGACCATTCTATCCGATAGAATGGAGTCAGGCTCGGTTCCTTACATGTAAATTTTATAGTTATAAGTAAATTTTGTAATTGTAAGTAATTTTTTCTATAGGTTAGCCGGTGAGAATCATGACTTAATTTAGATATAAATCAATCCACATTTTTTTTAATCCATTTCATTCTTTCCTATTTAAGAATACCAAATATCTTTCAAAACGTGGAGTGGGAATCAAATCCATGCTTGCAATTGTCTTCAACATTCTAAAAGATTAGTGTCTATTTTGAATTGTTTGTTCACAGATGATGTCAAGAAAGTTTTGTGATGGCATGCTTCTTGGGAATTTGTAAGACTTTCAACTTCACGGTATTGATAACAATATCAATGTGCACCCATTTCACATATTAGATGTAGCGGTGTATTAACTATACAAGTGTAAAAATAGATTGGGTGATCTAGACCCACTAGGGTCGATCCTTCAAGAACAGCCGACAGCCTAGCATAGCATGGCCAAACTGTACTATGGGCTGGTCCGTCTCTTGAGTCGGCCACAATGTGGCAAGCTCCAAGGGTCCTAGGCCTGTGTAGGCTTCTATAAAGAACAGAAGTCGACTGTAAAGTGAAAGCCCGGCAAGGCCCATTAGGAAAAGTGGAGGGCTAATTAGGCCCAATACCCTAAAAAATTAGCTAGTTTGATTAAAGGAATATTTCATATTTAAGAAATTAAGTATGATCCATTTTAAAATTTAAAAATAAGGTTTAAAATTTCAAAAATTAGATATGAGTAAAATTTTATTTATGAAATAATGAATTTAAAACATATTTGATTAATTAAATATATTAAAGTTACAATTCTACACTGTTTGGTCACAAATTAAAAATTTTATAGATCACAAATTATTTCACAGTCATAAATTAAAATTTTTTATAGGCCACAAATCAAAAAATTTCTATATAACAATTTATTTATCAGTTACAAATTACAAATTTTATAAGTTTTGAATCACATTTTTAGGTCACATATCATCCATTGGTTAAAATTTATCAATTGCATATTATTTATTGACCATAAAATTTAAATTTATTGGTCAAAATCAATCAAATAATGAAAAACCACCCCACCTCACACAACCCACCCAAAACCATTGACATGACCACGACCACCATCACCATTATCACATCAGCATCGCCAACATCACCACCATCTCAACACCATAACCAACATCACAACCACCACCATCCAAACACCACCAAAAAATTCAAATCCAAAATTATTAGTCATCGCCACGATCACCATCAACATCATCACAACCATCTCACCAGCACTGCCACCAACTACAAACACCCACCATTTGCAAACCACCACCAACTATCCCAGAACTTCAATTGTCAAAAACTCAAGATTTCCCCAAATAGTGTAGCAGCAACTGCAATAACGGTGCTCACGCAACCAAATACCACACCCGCTCACCAACACCAACAACCACAATTTGCAACTACAGAATGACCAGATAAAAAGGTAAAACTGCAATGCAGAATCCACTCCACACTTGAAGTTGGCGTTCAGATCTATCGGGTCATTACACCGGTGTCTGTTATGTTGGGTCGTTGACAAAGATAGAAGGGATAGGGCAAGGAATGGCGACGAGTTGAATGGATAGAGAGAAGAGATATAGAGAGAAAATCGAGAGAGGAAAGTAATTAGGGTTTGGGATGAAATTTAGTGGGGTGGATAAAGCTAGGGTTGATGTATAAATTAATTTAATTTTATAATATTAATATTAATATTGAATTATTGCCTAATTTTTATATAAAAAACTTTAAATCTGAATTTTGAAATGATAACTTTAAAAAAATCTTATTCTTTGTAATTTCCACCTGATTAATACCCAATTAATTAATTAAAAGATTTAATGTAAAAACTCTCAACAGACCCAAACTCCTAAACACATGCACACACAGAAACCCCCAACTCAAATCCAGAATCTATTGCTCTTTGTTACGCTCCGATCGCACAGCACCACATATTCCGACCTGATAAAGACCCGTCCGAAGTGTTTCCGAAGTGATATAGCGATTCCTATTACCGACCTGCCGAAGCACCTCGCCCCCGAGGTTGAGACTAAGTGGACCCTGGTTAGAAGATCCGCCGCCAATTTCAGAAAGAGATTTGTTCCAAGATCCTTCCTGCACCTAAGGTTTAAATTGATTTAACATCTCCATGAGGCTAGTTGATGTGACTTATCAACTTTATGTCAATTCAACTCAGAAGAAACAAATTGTCCGCCCACTCTACAGATGCGACTGATTGACGCCTATGAGCGGACGCCTCATACCGCTAGATGTATACACGCGTCCCACATCCAACAGTTCATGCCACCTATAAATACCCAAGGTTTGGCAAGAGGCAAAGGTAATGAAACTCTTACTACATAGCACTCCATAGCAAGCTTATATATTTTTTCCTCCCCCTTTATCTTTGATTTGCACAGCCCCTGGGTACTGTTCCGACTACTTAAATCTGACTTGACCGTCGGAGTGTATACGACTGTCATCACCCCCGCTGGTTCCGACCGTGTGCGTCTGACTATTCGCTGATTGTGTGCAGGGAGGAATACGTGGAGTAGCTTTCAGTTGGCCACGTGGAAGGACCAATTTTCGAGGTCAACTGATTGGTGCCGTCTGTGGGAAACACTCCCCATTCGAACCTTTGCGTTCTCCATCGGAGAAGTTACCGGGAAACTAGCTATTAACCCTGAAAAGGGGACATTCTTGAAAAAGAACAAAGTCGAGTTACAATCCAAGTTCTCACTACCCTTGAAAAAAGAGGTAGGATGAGCTACAGCCATGAAGACGATAACCCCATGAGAGAGGCCTCTGAAGAAGAGGTACTCCATAACAATGTTACTCATCAGAGACCACATTACCGGCGTCGCCGAAGTGGAAGAACAGCCATACTCACTGAAGGAATGGCTCAGATAGCTGCAGGTATGAGAGACATAGCAGCTCGGAATATGGCAATGCAGGAACTCCTCATGCAAGCCCAGGGTCATCACGGCTATCAAATGCCCTAAGGATCTTATCCGGTACCGGAAGCCCCTGTATCTCACTCCCGAGGCCACATGAGTCGGCACACATAACGTCCCCTCGAAAGAAAGATAAATGCCGACGCTATATCTTATGTGCAAGGGATTCCGCCATTAGAACCACGCTTGGGGGACAATTTCCCTCAGGAACATGAGGATCAAAGGTCGGTAAGCGTCTTCGACCGGATAGGAGAGGATCCTAGCAATAGAGTCCGCCCAGAGGATCAGTTCGTTCGGATCACGAACAAGAACATGCTCCCCCTCCTTCTCCTAGAAATAGGAGAGAGAGTAGGAACCTTATCGATTGGGGAAGTCGAGGGGAAGCACTTCCACCTCCCCAGGATATCCAAGATGATGAAGGGTCAGATGGGCCCTGTCGATCTTATGAGATTGACGACGATGATGATAACCTCCCTTTCTCAAGGGAGATTCCAAGCTTTCCAATGCTAGCAAATTTCATGCCCTCTAAGATCCCCAAGTATGAAGGAAAGGGGGATCTGGAGAAGCACCTCACCAAGTACATGACACAGATGAGCTTGAGGGGAGCCTCACCTGCTTTAGAATGCAGAGCCTTCCATTTAACACTAGGCGGGGCCACCGAGGTATGGTACAGCAGGCTTCCTCCCCTAAGCATCAGAAGTTGGCTAGATTTGAAAAAAGCATTTTTGAACCAGTACCTCTCACGCAGGGAATGAGAGGCACCAGATCAACGCCTGCAAGACATGAGGCAGGCCCCTGGGGAGAGGCTAAAAAGCTATCTCGCCAGGTTTACAGACGAAATTAATTACTGCGAACGGGTCACTGACAGAGAAGCCCTTTCAGCCCTGAAATGTGGGCTCAACATGAACACTTTGTTCTAGAGGGACGTGCGTAGCAAGAATCCCTCCAAATATGATGAGTTGGTGGAAATGCTGAGAGTGGAAATTGTTAGTGAAGAAATGATTGATCATCGCAACCGTGCCGCGTAGGGACTCCCTCCTCCTCAGAGGCAGGTAGGTCGAGAACCCGCAGCACACCTTGTTACTCAGCAATGGACCCAAGCAGGACATACCATAGCTCCCACATCTGGACAGGCCCTAGCTTCCGCCACATTGAATGCAGTACCGGTGCTGGCATATGATAATGCCCCTGCCGAAGCGGGACCATCTGGAAGAACTGATAACAATAAGAAGAAGAAGAAGAGGTCAAACAGACCCTTGGAAGGAGCAAGGTTTTGTACGTTCCATCAACTATATGGACATGACACTAGTGAGTGTCGTGACACCAATCGACGCCCTGATCGAAGCAACCTGCACACTTCCAGCAGGAACGAACACCCTCGCAGATTCGCCTCCCCGAGGAGGGGAGGGAGAGGTCACAGGGAACAATCTCCTCGGAGAAGAGAATCAAGGGACCGAGGCCAATCCAGACAAGGAAATCAAGCCCAATTTTCTGGAAGCCAGGTCATCAGGGAAATCGATACTATCATTGGGGGACCCCACGTCGGTGGCAACACCAAGAATGCCCAGAGAAATTACACAAGAGAAGCAAAGGATCCCCCAATGATCACTTACATTGTCAACGAATCGAAATCAGCAAACAGGATGGCCCAAATCACCTTCTCCCAGGAAGACTCAGAGGAAGTTCGCCACCCCCATTGTGATGCATTGGTTGTAAGAGTCGTAGTAGCTCGAAACGGATTAAAACGCATGCTCGTTGACAATGGCAGTTCCGTGAACATATTGTTCGGATCCACTTTGGACAAAATGCAAATTGAACATGGGTTGATCCCCATGATCGACCCACTATTCGGATTCATTGGGGACAGTATCATCCCACGAGGGCGGATTACCCTGCCTGTCGAAATGGGTTCGGCATCCCTAGTGGCCCAGCTCTTCATGAAATTTCTGGTGGTAGATCACAGATCGGCTTATCATGGAGTATTGGGCAGATCCGCTCTGAAAGATCTTTGGGCTATCACGTCCATTCACTATTTGTGCATGAAATTTCCAACCGAACATGGGATTGCTACGATCCGAGGCGATCAGATGGGCTCCAGGGCATGCTACCTAAACTCGCTGCGAAAGTCCTAGCCCCGAACTGTTAATGTAATCCTAACTGAGGTACCCGCTGAAGGTATGGACGTGGAAATGCTCGACGCCCCTGAACAAGGGCATCCCTCCGAACAAGAGGGAGACGTCGACATGGAAGAGGCCCCTGAACAAGGACACCCTCTTGATGAGTTAGACCCCCGAATAATTGACTCTGAACCAAATGCAACCCCAATGGAAGAATTGGAGACTTTTCCCGTCAACCCGAAAGACCCTAAGTCAGGTCTTGCGTATAAGGAAGTCATTGTCACCTGAAGCAAAAGCCGAGATGATATGCTTCCTGAAAGGGAATCTAGATGTCTTCGCATGGAAACATGAAGATATGGTGGGAATAGATCCTAGGATCAGTTGTCATCACCTTAACATCAACCCCTCCTATGCCCCCATAGACAGAAGAGGCGTGCTCTAAATCCGGAACGGTACGAGGCACTGAAAGACGAAGTAAACAAATTTAGCCGCAGTGATTTCATAAGAGAGGTCATCTATCCAAGGTGGATATCCAACCCGGTTCTGGTGAAAAAGCCCAGCGAAAAGTGGAGGGTAGGCGTGGACTTCACAAACCTAAATAAGGCATGCCCCAAAGACAGCTTCCCACTTCCAAGAATAGATCAACTTGTGGACTCTACTGCTGGGCATGAACTACTGAGTTTCATGGATGCATACTCAGGGTATAACCAGATACCCATGTTCCGACCTGATGAGGAAGCTACATGGTTCATTACGAACAGGGGTCTGTATTGCTACAAAGTCATGCCCTTCGGATTGAAAAATGCCGGAGCCACACACCAGAGGTTAGTCAACATGATGTTTGCTGAACTCATTGGCAAAATCATGGAGGTCTACGTAGACGACATGTTGGTCAAAAGCCTCCAGGCAACCGAACACGTGAGTCACCTCGACCAAACTTTTCAGATACTTAGAAAATATAATATGAAATTGAATCCCCTCAAATGCACCTTTGGAGTGGCATCGGGTCAGTTCTTGGGGTATATTGTAAATCAGAGAGGAATTGAGGCGAATCCAGTGAAAGTAATGGTCTTGCTAGAAATGAGGTCACCTCAGAAACCGAAGGAGGTCCAAAGTCTCAACGGTCGGATAGCCGCACTCAGTCGCTTCATCTCCAGAGCCACAGATAAAAGCTTGCCTTTCTTCAACGTGCTGAAGCAAGGAAAGAAATTCCAATGGACTTCGGAGTGTGAAGAATCTTTCGAGGCTCTGAAAAAGCACCTTGGAGAGGCACCCCTCTTGTCGAAACCTCAACCGGATGAATCTCTACTACTGTATCTAGCGGTTTCGGACGTGGCAGTCAGCGCAGACCTAATCAAGGAAGAAAATGAGCGCCAATTGCCAGTGTACTACATTAGCAAAGCACTTCTCCCAACTGAAACACGCTACCCAGACATGGAAAAATTGGCACTCGCCCTTATCACAGCCTCAAGAAAGCTGAGGCCATACTTCCAAGCCCACTCAATACAAGTTCTCACCAATTTCCCTCTAAAGCAGGTAATGCAGAAAACAGACGCATCAGGACGCCTGCTAAAATGGGCAATCGAGTTCAGCGAGTTCGATCTAACGTTCCGACCTCAACACGCCATCAAGGGCCAGGCCCTTGCTGATTTTATGGTATAGTTTGCCAAAGCCCCAGAAATGGAGGCGATAATGGAACCAGCCGAGCCTCCCACATGGAAACTGTTCGTAGATGGGTCCTCAGGAGAGGCTGGCGCAGGGGTAGGGATCGTATTGGAGAGCCCGGAAGGCCACAAGCTAAATTGTGCGGTAAGGTTCGGCTTCAAAGCCTCGAATAACACCGTCGAATACGAGGCCCTTCTGGAAGGTCTTAGACTCTCTAAGGAGATGCGGTTCAGGAAGCTCCTGGCGAGCAGTGACTCTCAGTTCATAGTAAATCAGGTCAATGGAAACTTTACACCCAAAGATGGTAACATGATTGCGTACTTGAAGTTGGTTCTGGACATAATTCCTCATTCTGAAAGGTTCGAACTAACTCAAGTCCCCCATCTAGAGAATGCACACGCAGAAGCCGTCTCAAAATTAGCCAGCAGCATGGACTCAGAGCTGCTAAACATCGTCCCTATTGAGCACTTATCAAAACCCTCCACCTCCGAAGGTGAAGAGATACTGTGGATAGAAGGCACCACATTATGGATGCAGCCCATCATCGCGTACCTGAAGGAGCAAACACTGCCTGCTTCCAGGGGTGAGGCAAGGGAATTAAGAAGAAAGGCTACACACTTCGTTCTACAAAAAGATACCCTTTACAAGAGAGGCTTCGTCTCACCTTTTCTTCGATGCGTAGGAGGCGAAGAGGCCACATACATACTCAGGGAAATCCATGAACGAATCTGTGGAAATCATTCCGGAGGAACGGCTCTGGCACACAAGGTCCTCCGTCAAGGCTACTTATGGCTGACCCTGAAAAGGGATGCTTGCCAATTTGTCCAGAAATGTGACAAGCGTCAGCGCTTTTCGAACATACAAAGACAACCTGCTTAGAGCCTCTCCGTAGTAACTACCCCTTGGCCGTTCGCCAAGTGGAGCATTGATTTCATTGGTCCACTCCCAAAAAGGAGAGGAAGTGCAACTTTCGCTATTGTCGCCATTGACTACTTCACTAAGTGGGTCGAGGCTGAACCCCTTGCCAGAATTATCGAGGCTAATACTACCAAGTTCGTTTGGAAAAACATCATTTGTAGATTCGGCATTCTCCACTCCTTAGTGTCTGATAACGGAAGGTAGTTCGACAATAGGAAGATGTGAGACTTATGCGACGAACTGGGCATAAAGAAGGACTTCTCGACACCTCATCACCCCCAAGCGAATGGGCAAGTTGAAGCAGTGAACAAGACTATCAAACACACCCTGAAAAGGAAACTTGATACCTCAAAGGGGGCCCGAGTTGATGAACTCCCCCACGTCCTCTGGGCTATCAGGACTTCTTGCCGGACTGCAACTGGTGAAACCCCATTTTCCATGACTTATGGAGCCGAGGCCATGAGTCCAGTCGAAGTCGGGGTCCTATCATATCGACGGATACATTTCAATGAGATCAGCAATGACGAGGCTCGAATAAGCGAACTACATCTCCTTGAGGAAAAAAGAGATACCTCCCAAGTGATCTTGGCAAAATATCATCGAAAGATGACCCGCTATTACAACCCCAAGGTCAGAAACAGAACTCTTCGCTTGGGTGACCTCGTCCTCAGAAGAGTTTTCCAATCTTCAAAACTAACCGGGTCAGGAGTTTTTGGCCCAAACTGGGAAGGCCCTTACCGCATCCACTGGGAATCCCGACCTGGTACCTTCGAAATCGAAGATATGTCAGGAAAGGCGCTGCCTCATCAGTGGAACATCGAACACTTGAGGAAGTACTATCAATAACGAGACTTTGTTCCGATCCGATCTCAATATGTTATAATGAATCAATTGTTCTGATCTGATCTCAGTTGTAAAATTCCCTAAGTGCTGGAATTGCCTTTGTAAAGGGTGATGTAGTTTATCTTATGTAATGAATCTTCGGTTTCGAGCCACATCAGTTAGTGAATAGTTTCCTCAATCCTTCAGAAGGTTCATTTAAGCGATCCGATCGTCAATTATTAGCCGATTAACGTTAAGGCGCTCTTCATGTTTGCTTAAGTGGTCCGATCTCATTATTAACAGGTTGGCATTATAGTCGCTTCATACTCGCTTAAGTGTTTAAACTTATATTAACTTGAGTGGTCCGGTCCACAGTTATTAACTGGTTATTGTCACGAGGCAATTAGTCTGACATTTGCATTCATACAATTATAAACAGATAGAAAATACAAAGAAGCAGAAGCCCAAATACTTAGCAAAAATTTCATTTCATTGAATAAATTTAAGTACAAGGAGGCCGAAGCCATTACAAAAGGTAACCCTACTCTGCTGGAGTGACTTCTACATTGGCCGCCTCCTGGGCCTCTAGAGCCCCCTCGACGAGCCTATCAGGCTGACCTCCAGTTGGCCCCCTGAACTCTGCCTCCAATGAAGAGATGTCCACAGTGGAGTGCACCTCCTTCAGTCAACCCAATAAGTTTTGGGCACTCCATGAGGCCCAGAAGTTGGCGAAGTCCTCATACAGGGGATGGTCTTCAAAGTGGTCAATAAAGTTCTGGACTGCCACCTCCCCCGCAGACTTCAACTCCTCCTTCAAAGAGGCAATCTCTTCTGACTGAGCCTCTGCCTTCTCTTTGTTGGAGGCCTCCAGAGCATCGGTGGCGAGCTTGTGGTGCTCATTGGCGTGATCAAGCCGTCGAGTCACAACAGCCACTTGGCATTCCACCTCATACAACTCCTTCTTCAGCCATTCCACTTCTGCTTTAGCGGTAGTTAGCTGGGCCTCAGCCTCCTTCTTCCCCTCCTCTGCCTTCTGCCTCAGCTCGCACGGCATCATCGCAGTGCATCGCCTCCTCGAGGCGCTTGGCGAGGTTCTCCCTCTTAGAGTTCAGATCCTTCACTAAGCCCTCAAGCTGGATGCTTGTACTCAGGGCCCGAGCCCAAAAGGAGCTGTTCGCGGCCACCAAATCCTCAGCCGTGCAGAAGGCGGTGTGGTCCCTCCACTCCTCTGTCCAATATTTGCTGTGGACCACCGCCACCGCAGCTGTTTCTGGAGGAAGAGCCTCCAACACTTTCCTTACGGGCTCTTCAGGATTGGTGCCCAGAAAGTCGACCTCCTTAGAGGGACGGGGCCTTTTCCTCTTCTGCTGCCCCAGCACTTGGTCAATTGGCACTGTAGTGAGGAGTGTTGTGGCCGGGTAGTGGCAGGCTCAGTTGGAGTGGCCACCCCGGTGGGAATTGTGGTCTGCCTCAGAGCTGGGGGTGGCCTCGCCACAGTTGGGCGTCTCGGAGGGACGACGCTCTTCTTGCCCTTCCTTCGAAGGTCAGCCTCCGGTACCTCCTCCTCCGTCGGAGGCTGGAGCCTCTTACTGGCTTCTACCAAATCCTCCATTTTCTCTTTGTACGAGGAGGAGGAGGCCTTCAACGCCCGTGCTTCTGCTATCATCTTCTGGATGGTCTTGAAGTCGGGGCGCACCGGCATCTTCTTATTAAAGTTGTCTGCAAAGAACAAATAAGGAATGAATACAAGTCTAAGCACTATCCTAAAGAATGGGTGAACGGGCATCCTAAGTCCGGCCCTAAGGATCATCTAACTAATGGCCACACAGCCCGGCCTAGGGTAGCAGGCTCTCTCTTCCGGCCCAGGGAGGATCAAATCTATGCTATCAGGGATCCTATACTCTGTCCTAAGTCTCCCCAGGTCGGCCTCTCTTAATTTTGATGGGTAATCCGATGCCCCCCAATGCACAGAAGTATCTGCTGGGGTATCCGGTCGCTTCCATATATTTTTCCCCCCTATTATTGCCTCGGCTATTTCTGAGGAGGTCGCCACAATGGGCTCGTCCATCCTCACCAGTTCTAAACCCCTCCCCAAACCAGAACTCCCCTCTGAGACCATTCTTTCAAAATTTAAAAGCCCAAATAGGTACTGAAACTTACGATTTTGGAGGTTTTCCTAGCCGGAAATGGTGTAAGGTCGCCGGAAGTTTAATTTTCTTGTCGGAATTGCTTAGAAAACGTCGGAAATCGCCAATGACTTGGGAGCAAAATATAATGTTTGTTTCGCAAGGATAAAAAGCCTGAGAAAACCTCAGAGTCCTCCTTTTATAGAAAGACAAATCCAATCTCCACCGTCGAATTCAAATGCGATCAATCTAGGCCGTTCATCGCATCTTCAATCTAGGTCGTTGAAATGAAATGCCAGATTTGATCTACGCCCAAGATTTCGCTGTGACTTTCACGCTTGCTTAAAACGCGTCACCTCGGTTACAACCAGCCGTCAATAATAATTAGTAGCCGCAACAGCCTTTTAGGAGAATGGGCATGGCACCCAACTGTCACCTTGAAAACACGCAACAGTTGTCAAATCATTTGATGTTTGAATCGCCTCGGATCGAGTTCCTCGCTCAACTTTACAAAGTTTGGACGCACCTGACGCGAAGGCCCCTTTGGGTCATTGCTTCGGACGCTGCGTTCCCTCCCATGCTTTACAAAGTTTTAGCCATCTCCCAACGCGTCGGTCTTGTGGGTCAACGCACCGGTGGCAGATGAGCTCCTCCCTCAACTTTACAAAGTTTGGACGCACCTGACGCGAAGGCCCCTTTGGGTCATCGCCTCGAACGCTGCATTCCCTCCCATGCTTTACAAAGTTTTAGCCATCTCCCAACGCGTCGGCCTTGTGGGTCAGCACACCGGTGGCAGATGAGCTCCTCCCTCAACTTTACAAAGTTTGGATGCACCTGACGCGAAGGCCCCTTTGGATCATCGCCTCGGACGCTGCGTTCCCTCCCATGCTTTACAAAGTTTTAGCCATCTCCCAACGCGTCGGCCTTGTGGGTCAGCGCACCGGTGGCAGATGAGCTCCTCCCTCAACTTTACAAAGATTGGACGCACCTGACGCGAAGGCCCCTTTGGGTCATTGCCTCGGACGCTGCGTTCCCTCCCATGCTTTACAAAGTTTCAGCCATCTCCCAACGCGTCGGTCTGTGGGGTCAGCGCACCATATTCACGAAGCTTCGACGCATCTGACGCGAAGTTCCATGCTGGTTAACCGCCTCGTTCGCTACGCACAGTAACGAAACTTTGGCACGTCTGCCTGGGATCATAACCTTGATTACTGTAACAGATCAACCCCCAAAACTACCACGACTCGTGGTCCGGTCAGGAAAGCAAGTCCACGCATGATATAAATATTCATACCTGGACTTGGGGGACCACTGTTACGCTCTGATCGCGCAGCACCACATATTCCGACCTGATAAAGACCCGTCCGAAGTGTTTTCGAAGTGATATAGCGATTCCTATTACTGACCTGTCGAAGTACCTCATCCCCAAGGTCGAGACCAAGTGGACCCCGGTTAGAAGATCCGCCGCCAATTTCAGAAAGAGATTTGTTCCAAGATTCTTCCTGCACCTAAGGTTTAAATTGATTTAACATCTCCATGAGGCTAGTTGATGTGACTTATCAACTTTATGTCAATTCAACTCAAAAGAAACAAACTATCCGCCCACTCTACAGACGCGGCTGATTGACGCCTATGAGCGAACGCCTCATACCGCCAGATGTATACACGCTTCCCACATCGAACGGTTCATACCACCTATAAATACCCAAGGTTTGACAAGAGGCAAAGGTAATGAAACTCTTACTATATAGCACTCCATAGCAAGTTTATATATTTTCTCCTCCCCCTTTATCATTGATTTGTATAGCCCTTGGGTACTATTTCGACCACTTAAACCTGACTTGACTGTCGGAGTGTATATAGCCGTCACCACCCCCGCTAGTTCCGGCCGTGTGCGTCTGACCATTCGCTGATTATGCGCAGAGAGAAATACGTGGAGTAGCTTTCAGTTGGCCATGTGGAAGGACCAATTTTCGAGGTTAACACTCTTTATGTTTATATTCTCAATTCATAACTTGTGAAATTCAGAACTGAAGTAGTAGAGCCCCGATAAAATATTTATGTTCTTTAATTTCTATTTGCTTGGAAAAAGTTATATTCACAAACCCATTGGGGTTTTTCGATTAGGTCTTTAGAGTTAAAGGTGAATTAAATCAATGATATTTTTGTGTAGGGAATGCATAGGTTTGCATTTCTTGTTCAATTGGATTATTATTTTGCAGTGTCAGATTTTGCTTGGAAACTCTATTGCCAAGTAGAATTGCTCAAGTCAGGATTACTATTTATTATTAGTAGATATAAAGCTTCTATCTTCTTCCTTTTTCAGAGGGAAATAAAACAGAAAGTGGGAAAGAGAAGTACGCTGGAATACAGACACATCTAAAAATAAGAAAAAATGAGTTTCCCAAAATTTCCTAAGAAATTTAGGAATAGATGCATTTTTTTTTTTTAACGAGGTGTCCCAACTTGCGCCAGACTATATCCTCGTCCCTGAACCTCCGGCCTCTCAGCAGCTCAGGGAGATAAATCGCGGGATGTACCCTTGTTGGTTCCCAGGTTCCCACACGGCTTTTACTCCTTCTCCAAAGGGAGTCTCTTCACTGCCTTACAGCAACTTGCCTTCCAAGATAAATCTTGCCTTCCAAGTTGTGCCTTCCAGGAATCGAACTCCTCACGCTTGGTTTCAGAACCTCTCAATGTGATTGTTCCGCTAACTTGGATGTGCCCCGGGGGCCAGGATAGATGCATTGATATGTTGTAGAAATGCAATGGCCCAATTGAAATGAATTCTTTTTATACCTATGTAGTTCGTTTCGAGAATTACCCTCATTTCATTATTTTTATAGGTTTTTCATCTGTTCCAACATTTTATAATATCTGTTACCATAGTCTAAGACACCTTTTTCTCATGAAGATCAACAAGTTGACACGAATCCTCATAGCGTGATTTCTTATGCAATCCAATATATAAAACATACTTATAATTTCTGTCACTTTTTTTTTTTTTATTTGTATAACTTTTTTGGGCGACAAATATAGATTTTGATTGGTGCTTTGTCACTTTTTAAGTATTTGTCACCTTTTTGTAATTTTTGTTATTTGTTACTTAAAAAAAAAAAATTGTCACTTTTTTTAGTAACAAACATAAGTTTTGATTGGTGTTTTTCACTTTTTTTTTTTTTTTAGTATTTGTCACTTTTTTTTATTGTTTGTCATTTTTTCTGTTGCTTTTTTTGAATTTTTTGTCACTTTTTATAATTATAAACTCAATTCATGCAATTTTGAATTTCAATATATAATAATTAAAAAAAATTAAGTGAAATATAATACGAATTACTGTCAATACAAACGAGTATACACTATCAAAACTCAAGTGTGTCAATAGAATTACGTAGTTTTGTAGGGGATGGAGAAGGACATTGTCTGTCAAGGTGGGTTCATTGGAAAAGAAAAATAAAAGCAGACATTTGCTAACACAAATTGATCGTATTTTTTACTTCAGAGTAACTATTAACATGATTTTTCTAAATTCCCATAGTTTTATGGGTACTTATGTAATTACCCAATGTGTTGGGCTTTGGAGGTGGTCCTTTTCAAATCATTTTGATAGTTTGTTATCATTATGTCCATTCAATTTAGGGGGGGAAAAATATTTTTTTTAATATTTCAGAATATTCGTTTATGATTGATGTGTAACACTCGTTGACGGGCAACTAACTTAGTGGCGGGTGGTAGGTACTCAAGCCTTGGTATCTCAACAGCCATAGTTGGTAAGCCTTTGTAGTTTATGCCCCACATGATAAAGGACCAAGATTTTCCCCCAATTCTCTGGAAAGTTGGATACTTTGCAATGGCAATTCCTCTAATATCCTTTGAATATTGTTCCTTTGGGATTTTGTCTTTTCCATGGCCTTAAATTTCTTCCCTTCAAATTCCCATTATTTTGAGCTTCTTTTTCATCCATCATCAATCGATTCTTCTTATTCGAAGGTTCATTCATGAATGTTGATAAGATTCATTTCGACAGCACCTTCAGATATTCGTTTGCTGAGTCATTCATAGCATTATTATATATTTTCTATTCATTGCAAGTTGATTATTCATTAGCTTGCATTTTTATTTGGAAGCAATATTTGCTTTTATTCAGTATCAAATGAATGTTACTAGCAACCTTTCGTGAGTATTAATTCTTTGGCAAGTATAGCGTATATAAATAGTTCACTATCATGATTGTTTTGAATTCAATTCTTATTTCACTTTCACAATAAATAGCGATTTTTACTTATTAAAAAAATTAATGTATCTAAGTATGTTTAAAAATGTGACCCCTAAATTCACCAACCAACCAACGATGCAAAGTTGCAAATGATGTCTTGTCGGCATTAAATAATCAACCTACCACCACCAATAATTGCTAAGCCAATAATAATTCAGAAATATTGCCTTCCTAGTTCCTAGAAGGTAGGTACATGTTTGGAGGAGTGATTCAGAATCTGGGATTTTTCAATCCAAGCTGAGGTGTTGCAATCATGTGGGGTCTGTGCGATTCACATCGGGGGCTGCCTAAGTCGGGATTTTATCCCTGTTTGTGCAAAAATAGACATATGTTTGAGTTTCATTTTTCCTAAACTAATTTTAACCGCGTTTTCTTATAAAATAATTTTACACGTAAATTTAATTTTTTTCGATTTTTAGATTATTTATTTTGAATCACTATTTCAAAATCCATTTGTTTCTAAAAATGTGACTCAAACAGGACTACAACAGGTTAAAAACTGTCCTGTTGACTATGAAAACGTTTTTCCTTGAGTTCATAAATCTTTCAATTTACACCACAAGATTGGAGTTTGATTGAATAGGTTGATTCTCGACAAAATATACTTGACACCTCACGTGATATCTAACTGGTTATGTTTCGAAGGAAAAATAATTTTAATGGTGAAATTGTATGAAATATATTAATACATGCAAATATGCACACACACTACGTCTTATGTATCAAAAATTCAAAAGCCACCACACGAAATCTTCATCAATATAAAAAGTCAAGCCAAGGCTAAGAGGATCAAATTAATTTTGTCTAATTCAAGATAGTGGAATGTATTTTAAGCCCCCGTTTGATACTCATTTTCAAAAAAACTCATTTTTTTAAAATTTATTTTCAATTGCATATATATTGTCCGAATAAAATAATATTACACGTAAATTCAAAATTTTTTCCTACATTTTAACCACACATTCTTCTAAAAATTACTATTGCAAAATCTCTTATCCCACAACTTCTCAAACTAAAGCAGACATTTGTTAGTACATCCTGCGATTTACCTCCTCCACGATGGCCCAGAACAGGGTCGGTGGGAACCTTTAGGGTTGGGGTTCAACCTTTTAACAACTGACTTCTACCCCTTTTTAAGTTCTTGCTCGGATTGAAATTTTAAAAGATTGCAAAATGTAAGATTATAATGTCCCCACTCCCCCAACATACGTGACCCACCCCATCACTGCTCCCCACTCCACCCCATATTTTCTATAGCTTCATATAAAGTAGTTTATTTGAGAAGTAAAGTCGGGTCAACTTCTATATTCAATAAATACGTTTTTTTTTTTTAATAAAAAATGGACATTTGGCTGTTGAAGTTAGTGAAAAGTCTCCTCACTGGGTCCTCTTCACGCCTTTCTGATTCTAAAGGGCAACTCAATTTGAAGAGTCAGTCGAACTGTACACGCTACAGACAAAAAAACAGCACAAGTTGATCGCTTTAAAATTTAAGAAGTGCTAATCATTGAAGCATGGAACACATTGGCGTTTCTCTTCAGTTTATTGGCTTATTTGAAATAGACCTGCCATGTTAATTTGCATCTTCGGTTTGATTCATTGTATTTAGAATTTTGCTACTTTGCCCCAAATTTCTTCTCCAAATGGTTGACATTTTCTCACATGTCGTGAGTCTTGCGTGAATAAAAAAATCCAAAAAAAAGTGTTGTCCTGCCATTGTAAAAGTCAATCACCCCTTCGGTTAAAAAAATTCAGGGCACTGAAGCGGGATTTTTGTATTTTTACATGCATGTTCTTCTAGAATGAATCTTTAACTAATAAAGCTGCAAAAAGGAAGTTTGTCCGTGTATGTTAATTATGAGCATTTTTTTTCTATAATATTGTACGACTCAACACTAGGATATGACCTTTTATTATTTGTATGTAGTTGTATTTATAATTGAAATTTGTGACATTCACGTTGGTAAAATGAATCTTTAACTAACAGCTACAAAGGAAAGTAGATGTGTAATGAATTGAATTTTTTTTCCCGATATTTCTTAATCTTTGTGTTCGATAACAAAGAAGTAAAATCTTGAACTAGACGTCAATTATTAATTACGGAATAAGACTCAACACTAAAGCTTGACGTTTTTTAGTTTGTATGTCTAATTATCCAATGTTCTTATGTATGCTTCAAAAAGATTTATAAAGCATAAATTTTATATAAAGGAGTAGACAGTCAGACGGTGGGGACTCTTCGTCGCTGCAACAGCCAATATTGCCTTTTTTTCACTACATTAATTCGATATAGAAATTGACACAATCCCTTCACGTCTCTAATAGACAACTCTATTATTTAAAATAGATATGGATTGGTGGGGGTGTATCAAATTCTTGACATGATTTAGTGCAAACAAGAATGGTTGAAATTGTTTGATATTCTTGAAATGTGTATTATTGAGAACATTGGCTTATTATATTTACGCGTTTTATTGAAATGTGTATATTATGATTTATTAAAGGTTAACTGTCTTAAAATTAATTTTGAAATCGTTGAAGTGTATTGGCTCGAAGCACTTCTCATTATTTTGTGTGTTAGTTTTGTTTGAGTTACGCTAAAAAGTTCTATACGTACTATGTTGAATTCTTTTATAAAATGAACTGATAGAATTTTATTTAGACAGAACTGATCGTAATAATTTACAAATAACATATTAAAGAATTTAAATTTTTAATACGAAATTTCTTATAATACCAATGCATCATCAATCATGTTCCCCTAAAATCTAGACATGGGATATTATTTTAACTTATATATTTGGAGATCCCAAATTGGATTTTTTTTTAAAGTCTAAAATAATCCAAAAATAACATTGTTTCCATCCCAAATTGATCAATTTGAGGTCGCCGCGTCTTTTTTATTATATAATGCAAGTTGTAAGATAGTGTAATATTGTCTTTTAATAAACAACATTAGACAGCCATATTAAGCGACGTGGATTTAGTATATATCCCTTCGCTAAGCAACATGATAATACAATTTACTTTAAAAGAGAAAATATAGTACCTTCATGATACGTAAATTAGTAAAATATAGAAGAGTTGTGGTATGGGTACATTATGGATACCATAATGGTGTTCATAATGTACACATGGCGCCCCCTATTGGAGGGGCTCGGGAGGGGCGCCATGTGTGCATTATGTCCATGATGTACACCAAGAATTATTCAATATAGAATATTCATATCAAGCTTCTATTCTTCATTTTCTATGGAAAAGGATTCTAATTTTGAATCATTATCACTAATGGAAGTTTTATTGGAATATAGACATAATTCATGACATTAATTTTAACCCATGTTTGATGCAACTTAAATGCTTAATTAAAACTTAAGTTAAAGTCAATAATTAATTTTAATTGCACATTTTATATGGTCAATAATTTTTCAACTACGTATTTTACTAACTTTTATTAAAATTTACTAAAAATTTGATTCTAAATTATACCAAATAAGGATTTAGACTTGAACGTCTATTCAGTAGAGGGATGAATAATTATGTAGTCCCTAATAATATGCTAACATAGTACCATAAGTGAATTTTTTTTCATGAATATTCAATTCTAGTTGGAATCTTATAATAATGTGCATCCATTCACATAATTCCAAGGCATTGTAGACATTTCTTTATTCGAAAGCACAAGGTCCATATTGCCTCTTCAATTAATTAGTTACACTTAAGACCCTGTTTGACCCTCATTAAATTTCATTACATTACATTCTATTTTTCTCTCTCCTATTATTAACCACACAATCTTTCATAAAATAATATTACACGTAAATCGAAAACTTTTCATTTTTTTCAACCATTCATTTTTCAAAAAACACTATTACGCCCAATTTCATTTTCCGAAAATGTGGGCCAAACGGGGCACAGTTTTTTATGGTTTTCTTAGGTGGCAAATGACAGATACTTTGCTATTATAATAATGTTCATAATTAAGAACAATAAAGAGTGTGTCTAAATATGCATAATCAAATGTACATATTAAAAAGAAAATGTAAATAATAGTGTCCCATAGATTGTAAAGAGAGTGGATCTATTTATTAATGTATACAAAATTGGCTCGAAAAATATAAAAATCAAGGTTTGATCCTAAAAGGTAAATAAAATAAGAAAAAGGTGAATCCATCTTTTTTAGTGTAAATCAACCAACTCTAACATTATATCGATGGGTTTTAGAATTTCCCCTTTTCACATGTAATGAGCTAGTTGGACGGTCTTCAATTTTCATGATAAATTTGATCTTATTCGATTCTATTTCGATTTATCAATTTAAGTATAACTAGGCATGTAAAAGAACATATAACCAAAGATTAGAAGATTTAGAAATTTGCAGTTTAATGGGTTCCAAAATTTTCGACTTTTTACATATAAGTTTTAACATAGCATAGATGTTGGATCGATTTTTCGTTTTTCTGATCAATTTGATCCGATTTTACTAACATTGCTATTTTTAACACTACGGAATAAAAACGACGCCTGACAAAATATCAGGGATTTATAGAAAATTATCAGGTTCTTAAGATTTTAAACACTCCTACTATTCTAATAGATGCCAACGATTCCATTTAAGGGATATCTTGCTTGCCTTTTGCTCTTATTTTAGTTTAAAAAATCAATAATGATATATGTACAAACTGACAACTTGTTTGGGAGTGATTTTTTGGCCCAAAAAATTGATTTTTGACCGTTATTTCATTATTTCAGCAGTCATATTTGACTTCTTTTCTCATACGTGGATCCTACTTTTCTCCTAACGGTCAAAAAATCAATTCTCAAAATCACTCCCAAACAGGCTCTGAATATCATAATTCTCATGTGATGTTAAATGTGATGTATGAGTCATCTAATTGTGTGGATATAAGAATCACTTTAATGACCTTATTATTCAATACCACGTCACAAAAAAATTATCCTCAAGTTGTATACTTAACATTTCTCTTAAAGAAAATTTAAGTCACTACTTGCCACAACGTGGTCCAATGCTTGTATGCAATAAAGTTATGTTGTGATCCTAGCCAGGTCTTACCTTGCTGTACATAAAAATTCTTTAAGCCAGAAAACAAAGCTTGACTGTGTATTTAATTTTCATAAGATTAGATCGGCTGAAATGTACAAGTGGTCCTCAAACTTTATTTCAAGTTGCACAACTATTTCATAACGACAAAAATGGTCAAATTTTGATTAATTCACTTTAAAAACAATTTCCAATTCAAATTTTAATATAACCTAATTCTGCAAACTTTAACAAGATTTAAAGAGTTTTTGACGAAATATTAAAGACGAACTTACTACTCAAAAATAAATAATTTTTATCTTTCTATATAAATTTATATATCATAAATGCCGTCAGTAAGTTTTATTTTATTAGCCAAAAGACAAAGGAGAAAAATAATCAACTTTTCCTTTTCCCTTTGTAGTTTACAATTTGTTGGTATTATAAAACATAAAATGATTCCCTTGTTGGTTTTTGTCTCCCGAGGTATAATTCAGTGGTGCAAAGAATATGAGTGAAGTAGTCTCAATCTTATTGACTGCCGCAGTGTAAGAGTTCGATTCTTGAGATATGAAATTGGACTCTTTGTGGGTACCAGTGTACAGGCAAACTTTTATTTCCTAGACCGTTGGAACACATTCCGCGATTTATCTCCTTTACAATACTCTAGGGGCGAGGCGGTGGGGATTCTCAAAATTGGGATTTAACATTTTTTTTTCCTTGCTGGTTTTAGGAGCCAAGACCAAAGTCTTTAGGTTCGGTTTCATAATCTAGACTTTTATTAGGTTTGGTTTGATAATTTGTATTTTACTAGGTTAGGGAAGGATTCCAGTAACTTTAAAATATAACCATAAAAAATATTAGGTGTTAGGTATGGAGATATCTAGGTTAAGTAGTAGGTGTACGTGTCAGTGTCACCTAACTCAACAAAGAATGATATAAAAATATTATGTAGTTATTAGGGTTTCTTAATTCTTAAAGTGTGGTTGGTGAGGGTTTTGATATGTTTTAAAGGTGATTACATCAATTAAGAAATCAAAGAAATCAATTAAATAAGGAGATAAAAAGTCAAATAAAACTCTTCAAATATAAGAAATAGAAAGAAAAATACAAAAGGGTAGTTAGAGGATGGACGACCAATTCATATATAGAGAAAATAGTATACGTTTTTTAGTAAAAAAATTGTGAGGAGATTTAAATTTTTATGATTTACACTTAGATGAGGATTTTTTTAACTTAATTGTCGAAATAGATACAAAAATTTCATGGAAAATATATGATTAAAAATGAATTTTTTGATAATGAGATTCAAATAATTAAAAATTTTAAGTTGTTGAAATTGATTTTGCAACTGTAGCGGTTGATTGGGATCAAGTCGTTATCGAAACGGTGATTGAAGATAAACATTGAAGATAAACGACTCGATTTTTTTATGAAAAATTACTGTATCAGGAAAGCATGAAAAGTCGATGTGGATTTGCTTTTGATTAATAACAAGACAACGTTGTCAAGTCAATTTTCTATTCCGAAAAGTACAGAAAATGGTTGAATATTTGTCCCAACTTGGACACACGACATTGATATATAAGTGGTCTCCCATACTATCACACGTGGACCCGTCCATTTTAGCATTGAGCATGGATGAAATTTGGATGTGACAGAAAATATTTTCCTTTTTTTTTTTTTAATTTATGACAATCGAATTAAATCACAAGACATTAGAGATTTCTGTCTTAGCACAATCATAACAAGGTGTAAGTTCTATTTATTAGATAGTTTTTATTGATGAAAACTCTTCCTTTATCCATATCAATAGATAATTACAATTTCAACTGAAATTCAAATCGGACCTGTTACGTAAAAATATTTGATAACTAAAAAATGAACCAAGAATCACCCATGACTAAGCCCTCATTTGAAGTGTTTATTTGAAAATCAGTTCCTTACAATCATTTATAACCATGTATTACCTAAAAACTTATTTTTCATGTTTCTACGTAATTTTTTCATTCTTTTTTACTATACATTCTTTATGAAAATAATTTTTCACACAATCACTTTCATATAGTGTTGTCAATTGATTGAATTTTTTATCCAAAATCGAAGCAAATAGGGATATAAGTCAATTCGATCCGATAACAATTCAATCCAATTTATTATAATAATATAATATATTTTATATATTATCATATAATTTATTACACATAATTTTGTCATTTTAAAAATTGTATTATGCTTTACATATAATCTTCAAATAATAAATATTATTAGATAATAGTATACTATTGTTATTTGAAATATATTAAGAGTTTTTTTAATCATTTATTAGTTAAAATAACATAAAAAAAAATAATCAATTTATTTTAGGACCAAATTACAGCAATAGGGAGGCTGACGACCTCCTTGATGAACCCCACAAATAGGGAGGTCCCGCATCTTTGCGGGAACAACTAAAGGGGCCAATAGTTGAAGTTGATTTCATTGTTCCTAAATTCTCATATCGGATAATCACTTAAATACAATAGGATTGCAATCTATAACATTCTTTATGAATTTTTTTATTTTTTATTTTTCTTTTCCAAACAATCACTTTCATATAGTGCTGTCAATGGATTGGGTCTTGATTCGAAATCAAAGCA
Organism: Olea europaea var. sylvestris; assembly: GCF_002742605.1. NCBI lineage: Eukaryota > Viridiplantae > Streptophyta > Magnoliopsida > Lamiales > Oleaceae > Olea > Olea europaea. The sequence continues at coordinate 11,527,806 of NC_036248.1, read as the reverse complement.
AATATGGATATAAGTTAATCCGATCCGGTAACAATCCAATCCAATTTATTATAATAATATAATTTATTATCATATAATTTATTACACATAAATTTTTCATTTTGAAAATTGTATTATGCTTTACATATAATCTTCAAATAATAAATGTTATTAGATAATAATTTATTTCTGTTATTTGAAATATATTGACAGTTTATAATTATTTATTAATTAAAATAACATAAGAAAAAAAATCAATTTATTTTACAACCAAGCTACAGCAACAGGGAAGCTCACAGCCTCCTTGATAGGAACCCCACAGCTAGGGGGGACGTATGGTTTTTGCGGGACCCCCCTATTTGTGGGGTTTGGTTAGGAAGGCTGTCAGTCTCCATTTTTTAGCAAAATTCTTTACTTTATAAATTAAGTAAAATTCTTTATTTTGTGTATATATCAAACGTAATGAAAATTCAAAGAAGATTTAAGTTTTGGTGTTATCAACATATGCAACTATGATCTTGAGACTCATTTTATTACGAACTTCAAAAGCATGTATGAAGTTCCAATAAATCTAGCAAGCAGGATTTGTCTAGTTGGAAATTGAAACTATAAATAATATTCTAATTTTTCCATTTTCGAAAACTTGAAAATTGTATAATTGACTAATCGTATGAGTTATTAAGCCCTTGTTTGATCCCTATTTTTTTATCGAATTACATTATTCAACAGTGATTTGACTCTATTTCAACCTCACATTTTCAATAAAATAATATTACACGTAAATTAATGTATGTTCTTTATTTTTTGACAACACATCTTTCATCAATACAATATTCAAAAATTTATTTTTTTTACAAGAATGGTGCTCAACCAAGGGCTAAGTAAATATTGTATTTTATAATTTTAGATGTTTAATATGTATTATTTTAATTATTAAACAATATTTAAAATGATTAAAATTTTAAAATAAATATTATTAATAAGAAAAACGTTTTTTTACGCCTAAACCTCACCTAGGCTCGCTTAAACTCGTAATGCTGAAGTTTCGACTCCACGTTCTACCCAGGCTTTGCTCTTTTTAGAACACCGATTTAACCTTTTAATTCTAGGGTTTAGAAATTGAATGATATAATTTTTTTTGTCTTACCAATTTTTTCAATTTCGAATTGAATGTTTGATAACGTAACAAATTCGATGTGAATTTAACAGTCAAATATTCAGATGCTAACTTGAGCGATAGAGATACAATGTGGGAGTTTTCCATCTTCTCTAGTGTAAGTGTTGGAATTTTGTTGTACAGAACATATTTTTCATAAATGACTTACTAAACCAGATGAACTATTGCAAAACAGTAAAAATAGAATATTATTTTTGGAAAATAAATTGCACAGAATAAAAACAAAAGCATAAAGAAGTCCAGAATTCAGAATGAGGATGATCGAGGTGAGAACTAGGCTCTCTGTCCTTAACATGTTTTTACCCCGTCACACGGTGCTTACGGTATGTGGTAAAGCGTCTCCCAAAATACAATGATCAGATACTTGCAGAAGCAGCACTTCGACTGCAAGGCAACGAACCAGAACAGAAATACTCTCTGTAGACTATTGCAGAAAAGAAGAGTATGTATGCGGAAAAAATGATTTTGTGATGTTTCGGTGTGTTGTTCTTCATTGAAAGCCTGAGGACAATTCAAATAGAGGAGAGAGTTGACGGTTGAGCAGTTTTTATCCACCACTCACGCCCACTTAACGCACAGTTTTAGCAAACTGATGGGTCGGTTAATAAACTATAAAAGGGAGGGAATAATTAAATTTTTTTAGATAATAATAATAAAATTTTTTAATTAATATTAACCCAGGCCCACACTCACGCCCCGACCCGCCCGATCGGTCGGCGGCGGCTGCTCGCTTGCGTACGACCTTTGGATTAGTCTAGACATTGTCTAAGACTCCCCTCTTTCAAATACTATTGGTACCCCTTGGGGCCCAAACCCATATCCAAACTTGAAGTTTATTAAGTAGTTCAAGGTTGTGTTTGCAACCTATGTGGGATTGGAACATTTTTCCAATTCTTTCCCATTTATTCCTCTTATTTATTGTCCAACTTTCAACCATAATTTCTCACTCATATTGAAGTGGTTTTTCACAATTAAATATTCTACACTCATCTGCTCGGAATGTAGAATTTAATTGAGCATTAATTTCGATACATCGAACATCGAGTCCCACTTAAAATTGTGGGCAAAGTTGACCCAATTGACCCACAACTTCCAACAATCCCCCACATGAATGAAAATTATCATGACTATGCAATGCAGACACGAATAGAGAGTACAGGCGAAAGACTTTTTGCATCAGGAGAGGTAGCTTTTGGCTTTAAACCTGCCTTAGTGGAATACTATTGAGTTTACTTGGCTAATTAGTGAAATGATATCTTGAACTGTTCAGTCGTTGGTGTAAACCAAGGCAACAGTATCCACACAATAACCTTTCTATTCAATTCTTAGGTTCTCATAGTTGTGTTCATTTTGGCCCTGAACAATTCTTGGGATTCATAAGTGCTTTAGAGAATTTTAAGCCTCAAATTCTCATAGGAGCGGCCCCACTTCACACTTATATAGGTGATCTCCTATTAAGAGTATTCTGCTATACCCCACTTGGTTTATCCAAGCTATAGGAATCATTAAAAGTTACAACTTAGCTTTTTACTTTCTGCAGACAGCACTTTTTATAAAGGGATGGTTAAGTGCTTAACTGAGTCTTAATAACTTAGTTGTCCCATTGAACCAAGATCTTGGGATCTCCAGTCAACAAGATTGGGTTACCATCATTAAGATTCATGCGTGTTCGGCTTTAATCCCATTCCCTTTGATAGATAATATACTTGATCTCTTGGTAGACCTTTTGTAAGTGGATCCGCGAGATTCTCCTTTGATTTCACATAATCAATGGCGATAATACTATTTGAGATCAACTGCTTTATGGTATTGTGTCTACGACGTATATGTCTAGACTTACCATTATACATGCAATTTTGTGCCCTTGCAATAGTAGACTGATTGTCACAGTGAATACTAATTGCAGGCACCGGCTTATGCCAATACGGGATATCCTCTAAGAAGTTATGAAGCCATTCTGCTTCTTCTCCAGTTTTATCTAATGCAATAAACTCCGATTCTATTGTTGATCGAGCTATGCAAGTTTGCTTTGAGGATTTCCAAGACACTGCCGCACCACCAAGTGTAAATATATAACCACTTGTGGATTTAGAATCTTTTATATCAGATATTCAATTTGCATCACAATATCCTTCTAATACTGCTGGATATCTCATATAATGTAATCCAAATTTTAAGGTATGTTTTAAGTATCGAAGTACCCTATTCAATGCCTTCCACTGATCATTGCTTGGATTACATGTGAACCTACTCAATTTATTAACTGCGAATGCAATGTCAGGACGTGTGCAGTTCATTAAATACATCAGACTTCCAATAACCTGAGAATATCTGAATTGATGTACAGGTTCACTTCTATTTTTTGCTAGGTGTAGACTCGTTTCTATTGAAGTTTTGACTGGACTTTCATCAAAGACTCCAAATCTCTTTAGCACAGACTCAACTTAATGAGATTGTGAAAGAACGAGGCCATCTGGTGTTTTAGAAATTTTAATTCCAAGAATTACATCTGCTACACCCATGTCCTTCATGTCAAAACGTTTTGTTAGCATTTTCTTAGTGGAGACAATGATATCATGATTGCTACCCAGAATTAGCATATCATCCACATATAAACATACTAAGACATATGCTGTCGGTGTACTCTTATTATACACACATTTATCACACTCGTTAATTTTAAAATCATTTGACAGCATTGTTTTGTCAAACTTTTGGTGTCACTGCTTTGGCGCCTGTTTTAGTCCATATAAAGATTTAACGAGTCTGCAAACCTTTTTCTCTTGTCCATGAGCGACAAATCCTTCAGGTTGCTCCATGTATATTTTTTCTTCCAACTCACCATTTAGAAAAGTTGTTTTAACATCCATTTGATGAATTTCGAGATTATGTATCGCAGCAATTGCAATAAGGATTCTTATCGAAGTAATTCTCATTACTGGTGAATAAGTATCAAAGAAATCAAGACCTTCCTTTTGTCTATATCCTTTTGCTACCAAACGAGCTTTGTATTTATCAATAGATCCATCCGATTTTAACTTTTTCTTGAAAATCCACTTGCAACCTAGAGGTTTATTTCCAGATGGGAGATCAACCAACTCCCAAGTATGATTTTGCATTATCGATTCAATTTTACTATTGATAGCTTCTTTCCAAAAAGGAGCCTTTGGTGTTGACATTGCTTCACTGAATGTCTTTGGTTCATTTTCGATCATGTACGTTATAAATTCTGAACCGAAGGACGTAGATTTCCTCTCCCTTTTACTGCGTCTGAGTTCTTCTTCATTTTCATTATCATTTGCAGTATCGTAAGTTCATTTCGTTGAACTTACATCACTTTTGTGTTTACGAGGAAAGACATCTTCGAAGAAACTTGCATTCCTTGATTCAATTAATGTATCTTCATGTATATCCGTAATCTCGAATTTATGCACAAGAAAGCGATATGCACTACTGTTATGAGCATATCCAATAAATATGCAATCTACAGTTTTTGGTCCTATTTTTATTTGTTTAGGTTTTGGCACTTTTACCTTTGCCAAACACTTCCACACTTTCAAGTATTTATATGAAGGTTTATGACATTTCCATAATTCGTAAGGTGTTTCATCCTTTACTTTGTGCGGTATTTTGTTAAAAATGTGATTTGCCGAGAGGATAGCCTTTCCCCACAAATTCTGTTGTAGGCCAGAACTAATCAACATAGCATTCATCATTTCTTTAAGCATGTAGTTCTTTCGTTCTTCAATACCATTAGATTGAGGTGAGTAAGGAGCCGTTGTTTGATGAATGATGCCTTGCTGAGAACAGAATTCTTCAAACGGCGCTCCATATTCTCCACCTCTATCACTTTGAACAATTTTTATTGTTTTGCTAAGTTGATTTTCAATTTCATTCTTAAAATGTTTAAACATTTCTAAAGCCTCATCTTTGCTTTTTAATAGATAAACATAACAGTATCGAGTGCAATCGTCAATGAAAGTGATGAAATGCTTTTTCCCACCTTTAGTCTGTACGAATTTCAAATCACATATATCGCTGTGAATTAATTCTAAAGGTAAAGTATTTCTATCAACTGAAGGAAATGGTCTTTTGGCTAACTTAGCCTTAACACAAGTTTCACATTTGTGATTAGGATCAAAACTTAGAGAAGGTAGCAAATTTAATTTCATTAATTTACGCACAGATTTAAAGTTTGCATGTCCTAATCTTTTATGCCATAAACAAGAAGAATCAACAATATACGCAGAAGTAGAAGCTTTATTAATCTTGTTCAATTTAGGTACAATAGTAAGGACGTTCATCTTGAACATCCCATCGGTCATGTAACCTTTTCCAACGTACATCCCATTTTTAGTTAGTACAAATTTGTTAGATACAAATATTAACTTAAACCCATTCTTGCTGAGAAGAGAACTAGAAATAAGATTTTTCCGGATGTCCGGCACATGCAGCACATTGTTGAGGACGAGTTCCTTGCCAGATGTCATCTTCAAGGTCACCTTTCCTTGTCCTTCAACCTTTGAACTTGAGGAATTTCCCATGAACAGTTGTTCTCCATTGATAGTTTTGTAATCAGAAAACACATTCTTTTCAGCATGAATGTGGCAAGTGGCACCAGTGTCCACCTACCATTCTCTGGGATTTCCAACACTATTACATTCAAATATTACAGCAGATAGGTGCATTTCTTGAACACCTTCAGACAGATTTTCAGTTTCAACAACATGTGCACGGTCATTTTGCTTTTTAGGCTTGCGACAGTCAATTGCACGATGTCCAGGTTTGCCACAATTGAAGCAGTCCCCTTTGAACTTCTTGTTCTTCTGGTTGTTTTCTTTTTTCTTCGGAGCAAAGTTTGAGTGCTTCCTTTTCATGTTCTTCTTTGAACTTGATTCAACCATGTTTGCCTTAGCTTCCATGCTTGGTCCCCCGTTCCTCATTTCAGATTTCTTAGTATCTTCTTCGATCCTCAAACGCACAATCAACTCCTCTATGTTCATTTCCTTACGTTTGTGTTTGAGGTAATTTTTGAAATCTCTCCATGAAGGCGGGAGTTTTTCAATTACCGCTGCTATTTGGAATGACTCACTTACAGTCATTTTTTCAGTATGTAAATCATGGAGGAGTACTTGCAAATCTTGAACTTGGGAAATAACAGATTTAGAGTCAATCATTTTGTATTCCAAAAATTTTCCGACAAGAAATTTTTTAGATCCAGCATCTTCAGGTTTATATTTTTTCTCTAAAGATTCCCATAGTTTTTTTGTAGTTTTCATTATGCTATATACACCATATAGCGAATCATTCAGTCCATTAAGTACATAATTTTTGCATAAAAAATCGGAATGTTTCCATGCGTCCAAGGCAATAATCGAAACTCGATTATTTTCTCCTTGTTGAACAGTAGGAGGATCTTCCGTGAGAAACTTTGCCAGGTTCAAAGTAGTGAGATAGAACAGCATTTTCTGCTGCCATCTCTTAAAATCGACCCCATTAAATTTTTCAGGTTTCTCCCCGTGAGGAACATGAGTTGAACCAGAAGGACCAGACATTGTGGGCGTTACAGTAGCCACAGTTAGCGTCACAGCCACAGCAGGGGGAATTGCATTGATCCCAACAGTGTTAGTCATTTTTGTTTTCAAAACAGAAGATCAACCAGTCAGAATTTACAAATTAAAATTCTGCAGAATAGTAATTTCGCATAAGAGTCTGCAAAGGTTATAAATAAGCAAGTACAATTTTGAAAAATATTTTTCTAATAAAAACGTCTTAAGATTGTTGGAATTTTGTTGTACAGAACATATTTTCCATAAATGACTTGCTAAACCAGATGAACTATTGCAAAACAGTAAAAACAGAATATTATTTTTGGAAAATAAATTGCACAGAATAAAAACAAAAGCATAAAGAAGTCCAGAATTCGGAATGAGGATGATCGAGGCGAGAACTAGGCTCTCTGTCCTTAACACGTTTTTACCCCGTCACACGGTGCTTACGGTATGTGGTAAAGTGTCTCCCAAGATACAACGATCAGATACTTGCGGAAGCAGCACTTCGACTGCAAGGCAACGAACCAGAACAGAAATACTCTCTGTAGACTATTGCAGAAAAGAAGAGTAGGTATGCAGAAAAAATGATTTTGTGATGTTTCGGTGTGTTGTTCTTCATTGAAAGCCTGAGGACCATTCAAATAGAGGAGAGAGTTGACGGTTGAGCAGTTTTCATCCACCGCTCACGTCCACTTAACGTACAGTTTTAGCAAACTGATGGGTCGGTTAATAAACTATAAAAGGGAGGGAATAATTGAATTTTTTTTAGATAATAATAATAATAATTTTTTTTAATTAATATTAACCCAGGCCCACACTCACGCCCCGACCCGCCCGGTCGGTCGGCGGCGGCGCGCGCGCGTATGGCCTTTGGATTAGTCTAGACATTGTCTAAGACTCCCCTCTTTCAAAGACTATTGGTACCCCTTGGGGCCCAAACCCATATCCAAACTTGAAGTTTATTAAGTAGTTCAAGGTTGTGTTTGCAACCTATGTGGGATTGGAACATTTTTCAAATTCTTTCCCATTTATTCCTCTTATTTATTGTCCAACTTTCAACCATAATTTCTCATTCATATTGAAGCGATTTTTCACAATTAAATATTCTACACTCATCTGCTCGGAATGTAGAATTTAATTGAGCATTAATTTCGATACATCGAACATCAGGTCCCACTTAAAATTATGGTCAAAGTTGATCCAATTGACCCACCACTTCCAACAGTAAGCACACTTTGAAGTTCCTAGAGCCATTTCTTCAAGAACATTATGTTGAATGGTCGAGTCCTTGGTAGATTAATGACTTGTATGGGGTTTGATGCAATTTATTTCTTTTCTATACAGCAATTTACTTTCAACAGGTTTATAGCTCTACGATAGTACTTCAGTCGTGATCATATTAGGCCCCTGTTTGGTATTCATTTTTTTCAAAATGAATTTTTCTCTCTCTTCTTTTCAACTACACATTCTTTATTAAAAATAATATTACACGTAAATAAAAAAAAATTTCATTTTTTTTTTCAACCACACACTTCCTATCAAGTTATAATTCTAAAATACATTTTTATATAAAAATGACTATCAAACATACCCTAGAACTGATAAAAAAAAGAAAAAGAGAATCTAGTTCATGTCGAACATGAAAGTATCATCCATTAGGACAAACAACGAAAAAGACGACTTATAAATAGTTAGAGATGTCGGGAACAAATTTATAAAGTTTCACTTTCTGTGGGCCAAAATAAATATGCTGTAGGTGTCGTAATTGAGAACTGCTCATTTTCAATTTTTCCTAACGAAAGTCATTTATTTCATACGTCAAAATTCTATTTGATTTTCTTGACCGTTCCATTTTGTATTTGGGATGAATGAATCAGATTTTGTAGTAATCTGTTACTGTTGGCCGCATAAACCTGTCGGCAGTTAACGTTGGCCACGTATTTCTCTCTATAATGTATATTTCGTCATTACATGAAACAAAACACTCTGAATTTCGTCAGCCATTTCGTCACAGGTGCGTGCTCATTAAGTAGTCAACTAAATTACGTGACTATCAGATTCTTCTTCGTTGAAAATTAAATATTACCCACCTAAGCTTCATTCATTTGTCTGCCTCATGAATTAATCAGTGCTGATCAATAATCTATTTTCATCGCTGTTATGACGTTTTTCTTGTTATTTTCTCGTTTCTTTCTTCAACCTATTTCACGCAAAATGATTTAAATAAGAAATATTCTGAAACGAAAATAAAATAGTAGTAGCAAACTTGTTTTAGACTGCTTAATTTAGGGGGTATTTGAGCCACATTATTTTGATAATAATGCATTCTTGAATAGTGTATTGATGAGAAATGTGTGGTTAAAAATAAGGAAAAGTTTTTGATCTGCGTGTAATATTATTTTATTGAAAAATGTATGGATGAAATGGTGTCAAATAACTGTTTAAGAATATATTTTTTTAGAATAATGTGGCTCAAATAGGCCCTTATAAATTAAGCTACGAGTCAACAAAATGTGATTATGATTTTTTCTAAATAAAATTATCGACGTGACATGGACGAACTAGAGTTTGTTTGAGCACATTTTTTGTTCAAAATGCATTTTGAAATAACATTTTGACGAATAATGTGTGATTAGAATAAAAAAATTGGATTTACGTATAATATTATTATATTAAATAATATGTGATTGAAAATAAGAGAGTAAAAATGTATTTTGAAAATAATAGAGACCAAATAAGAACTTAACTTATAACCGTATCTTTAAGTCATATCACTGTCTATAGTAAATATAATTCAAGATTCCTTTATTTTTTGTAAAAACAATAAAATCCAATTTTATTTTCCTTTTCTCCTGTCTATTTTTAGAAATTACAATTAACAACAAAAGGTTAACCATGAACATCCGAAGTTTAATCTTTACCAAGTGCGAGCCACGGAGGCTCGGAACGAGCCTAGAGGCGGCTCATTTTTGTCCCCACCCCATTTTTGTTTAATTTAACGTCAGCGTCCCGCTGTCTCGGGCCCGCCATGAGCGGCTGTTGCGACTTGCGAGCCGCATAGACTACTCCATGTGGCAATAAATAATGCCATTGTTTGATACACATTATTTAAAAAATTATAGAGTTTTTAATAGTATTTTTTAACAAATGTATCATTAAAAAGTAAATAATCTTTATTGATTTGTATGTTAAAAATTTTATTGTGTGATTGTGTGGTAGATACTAATGCTGTAACAAATAATTTAAAATTTTAAGGGAGCCAAACAGGGGGGGAAATACCTTTCTAGCGGTCACTTGACTGTTTAAAATTTTTGAAAATCCCAAAATTAAACAAATCATTGTTTGGTAGGTAATGCCATAAGAAATCGGCGTCGTGGAATCTCAAACTTGATGAATTAAGAATGAGCACAAGTAAGACCTTCAGGATCTAAAATGAACGTCGATGTATATCATTGTCGTCCATTCGATGCTTAAGTTAGTGAAAAGAAAAATATGAACGAATGGCTATAAACTAAATATAAAACAATCCCTGAATGATGAATGAATGACATATATCAATAGAATTAGGAAATGCAATTCTAGTAGGGTTGGATAACTTGTGTGCCTTATCTGTTTAAGAGTCCTGGAAGGATGAAGGCGTACTATTAGAGACGGACATTAGAGTTTCATTGAAATTGTAGAACTGTTATTGACTTATAGTTGGAAAACATTGTGACTACGGTGGTTGAGTCCATCTAGAAAAAGAGAGGGAAAATGGCAATAATGGCACTTGATGCCCAAGGGCATGAAGCTAGAAGATGTATTGTCCCAAGAGGAGTGCTCAATGTTATCGTCACTTTGGTCGGGTCGTACATAAATTGTACACATCAGTAGGGATTAAAATCAGAATTTTAATTTAAGGCAAATTTGATAATTAATTTAAATTATATATTTCATGAAACTCATAATTTTTCAAGTATACGTTTCATCAATTTTATCAAAAATGACTAAGAATTTAATTTTAATCCCTATCAAACAGAGTCCAGGTATGAATTATAACATAATGTTTGATATGTACTATTAAATAATATTTATCATATAACAAATGAGATTTCAAGATTAAAAAATAAAGTAAATAAAGGAATTATTAGCTACTTCCCTAAATATTTCAAAATATTGCAAATTTTTCTAACATTTTATTTTTTGTACCTGTGGGTCCAAAACAAATCAATTACATGCACTTGGAGTCTAAAGGGATGAAAAAACATCCATATTCTTGTTAATTTGACTAAAAAAATGAGTTTGACCACATTTTTATAGATGGCAAAATAATACATTTCTAATTACTACTCTAAATAATTAAAATAAATAAATTAAAAAAAGGAATGGAGAACTAAATAAATAAAAAGAAAAGAAAATTTCATTGGCCCCATTTGTTCCGAAAGACAGAAGAACCTATGATTAGCTTTTCAAAAAAATTTCAAGCGAACAATTTCAAATAGACAATCTTAATCCTGTTGAAAATACAAGTAAAAATGAAGATCCGAATAGAACAGCTAAATACATTCATACCACACCAACCCCCATCCCCCACCCAAAACCAGAATTAATAAAATTGTCCAGGGCCACCGACCACCAACCACCACCATCTACCCCAATCACAATCGCTACCTAACCACTGTGCCACCACCTACCCCATAAACGCCAATGCCAACACCGACGTCATCACACACAATCCGGAGATGCAACAAAGGAGATAGTGAATAACTCGGACCGGATTTTTGCCTATAAAATCGACTTAAGTGTTACAATTAATGTACAGTGGGAAGGACGTGGCCATCGTGCCTTATGGTGGATACTGGAGACAAATGAAAAGTATTTTTGCTCTCTAGATTCTAAGCAATAAAAGAATCTAGTCTTTTCATCTCATCGGGGAAGAAGAAACAACTCTTTTGATGAAAAAGGTCTAGGAGCCCCTTTGCATTTTTTGGAGGCTATTACGTTTTGTTCTCAAAAAATTGGCATCTAGTCTTCTTTGGTTTCGACAGATGAACTTTGTGGTTTTAATTTTTTGTTACTTTGCTCCTATTTTTATTTTTTTAACTTTTTATCTTGTTCTCGTGAATGCGTGCCATGCCTTGTATCTAAAACATTATCTCCAGTGAACCTGAGTGAGATCGTCTCACTTGCAAATAATGTGGTTTGCAGGTATCTTTGTGGAGGAAAATGGAAAGAAATTCCTATATCTATTGTGGGAAATTTTGGAGTTGGTGGTCAAGGTTAGAGTTGGAGAATTGGGGTTTTGGTTGGGGATAGTTGGCATTGGCGATTGCGATTGGGGTGGATGGCGGGCGATGGTCGATTATCGGTGGCAGTGAACGATTGCAATTGGGTAGGGGGTTGGAGGGAAGAAGATGCAATTTTATTTTATTTTATTCTAGTTTTTTTCCTTGGTTTTTTAAATTTAATTATTTTAATTGTTTAATGTTGTAAATAAAAAGTTACTATTTTACCTTTTATAAAAAATATTAAATATGTTGTTAAAATCAAATTTTCGGTCAACCAACAAATATATGAATGATATTTTATTAATTTGGACTCTAGATGCACGCATTTATGGTTTAGCACCACAGGTGCAATAAATGAAATTTTAGGATAAAATTTGTAACGTTTTAAAATGTTTGGGAGCCTAGACACAATTATCCCATAAATAAATTACATTTGATAGCCATCATTTTGAAAAAAAAGCGATTTTTAGTAGTAATTTTTGGAAAATATGTGGTTAAAAAGTAGAAATCTTTTTGAGTTTATGTATAAAATATTTTATTGTGTAAATATGTAGTTGAAAATGAATACGAGAATTAAAGAATTTTATTTTAAAAGGAAATAATCTGAAATTATCAAACTCCACTTTTTTCGTCATCAAGTAGCCTCTGTCAAAATTTTGGAAAGATCCCTCGATAACCAAGCATAAACTGATAAACATGACACAATGTTCCATATTATAGATAAAATTTGTAGCTGTCACATCTTTATCAAAAGAAAATTATAATATTTGGTATATTTATGATAGTAGTTGTCATAATGTACAAGGAGTCAATTTTTGCATCTACGATTTTTCTTTCATATATTACAATGTTGACGGTTCACCTGATAAAACGAGTTATAAATGACTATGTTTATATAACTTTTTGTTAACGGAGCGACAATAAGAAATAATAATATTTATACAAATGGACTTGAAATATGCACACACAAGTATTATAAATTCGTAATGACTTTAAGAATATATACAAGAAATTCTTTATTCTCATGATTAAAGTGCATATTTTTATTTTAAGTCACGTAATGAAAAAGAATTATTCTAAATTCGATATAAAAAACGATGTAGCACAACAAAATAGATTAAAATTAATGTGAATTTAAAATAATTTAATTTGTTGGTAGATTTTTTTCCTTACAAAATAACATTTAGGGTCCGTTTGATTGCAAATGTGGAATTTGGGTGGAAAAAAAATGAATTCCAGGGAATTGAATTGATGAGAAATTGTTTTCCTAAGAATTATAAATTATTGTGTTTGATTGATATAATTTTTCACGTGAAAAATGTTTAAATTAAAGTATTTTTTGATGTCCGTTTGGTTTTATTTTACATGAAAATCGTAAATTAAAGGGATATAATTTATTGGTATTGAGGATGAAATTTATTTCCATTGTAAAAAAAAAAACAAAAAAATTATCTATCTTTTTATGTTCGTTTGACTTTGTTTTACATGAAAATTATCAATTAAAGGAAAATATTTTTTTACAATAATTCTTAAAATTTATCTTCATTGCCAACCAAAAAAAAAAAAAAGGCTGCAATAACCTAAAATTGCAATATTTGGTGCAATTCCACGTAGAATCAAACACTACCTTATTTTTGAGTGTTACTCTCAAAGATACTGCCGGTAAATTGAATGGTGATTCATCCTATGATAGGTGTATTACTCATACAAGAATGCTGAATAGGAAAAGGATATAAAAACTCTTTATGGACCCCACGTCCGTTTCAACCGCAATCGGTTTTTCTGTATAAATCCAACACAGCCCAGGCTGAAAAACTCAGTTAATATAGTAGTTTGCAGCACTTTGCGTCGGCGTTTCAGATTTGGTGGAATTGTTTTATAATTTCGGGTTCTTTTTTATTTATTACGACTTTTTCTTCTTTAACCAAATCTTGAGCCGTGCATAGTAAGATATTGACTTATAAATCTTCATGTTGTGTTGGATTTTGATAAATTTGAACAATCGGTTCTTGTTGGGTTTGATCTCTGGAGAATCGGTTGTTATATAAAGTTGAACGGTGTGAAATTTGACAGATCTAGTTTTTTTTTGGTTAAAAGATATCTGGGTTGTTCTTAATTGATTATATCCTATATAAATCGGCGAATAATAATAGAAAAATAAGTGAAAAAACTGTCTGTAAAGAATGTCGATTGCGTCGGGATCTGGGATTCAGGTTAGGAGCAACGCCGGAAGTGAGTTGGTGGTGAAGCAATGCGGGAGTCACCAGCTGAATGCGGTGGCGGCGTTGAGTAGGGTGGGGGTGAACAGAAGAGCTAGGGTCTCGAGCGGGTTGGTGAAGAGGAACGTCGGTGGTTTAGAGAACAGATTCATATCCGGAACGGTGGTTCGGCGAGGCGTTTCGGGTTTGGGCTCGGAAAGGTTGCATATTTGGCGCACGGAAGGGCCTGGCAAGGCGCCGAAGCTGGTGGTGAAGAATGCTTTGTCTCAGGTGCCGGAGATGCCGCTCGGGCTGTACGATCCTTCGTTTGATAAGGACTCTTGTGGGGTCGGGTTCGTGGCTGAACTCTCCGGTGAAAGCAGCCGTAAAACGGTACTCCCTTTTTTTGGTCTATATCACAGATATCGCATTGTGGAATTCATTTATCAACATTTAATTTGTAAATGATATATAGGTTACTGATGCTATAGAGATGTTGGTACGAATGTCACATAGAGGTGCATGTGGTTGTGAGACAAATACTGGGGATGGAGCTGGAATTCTTGTGGCTCTTCCTCACGATTTCTACAAGGAGGTTCGACTCGATCAATATTGTGTTTTTTTGGCTTAATTTCCTCCATAATCATATTATTTTTTCGCTTTATTACTGGTTGACTCTTCTTTTTCCTTGTCAATTATGCTGGGGGAATTGGAATTTTATGAGATAATTGTTTCTCCATTTTTCTTAATGTCGTTTGGAATTTACAGTAGATTTTGCTTTGTTTTTGAACTGGTTCATGTAGTATTGAAGGAAATGTTGACTTCTGTACTTGTAATCATAAACCGGAAAATTTTTTAAAAAAAGAAGTAAAAGTTAAGGATTTTCGGTGGGCTTGTATTGATCGGAGTTGATTGTTGAATTAAAAATTTGACAATTGTTTCTTGTTCATGCTGTATCAGGCTGCTAAGGAAGCAGGATTTGAGCTTCCTCCACCTGGTGAATATGCAGTGGGCATGTTTTTCTTGCCCACTTCCCAAAGTCGGAGGGAACAGAGCAAAATTGTATTCACAAAGGTTGTACGAAGATCAAAACTAGTTATGGTTGAATAGGATTTTGTTGTATAAATTATGATTTCCGACATTTTTTGGTGTAAAATACTTTGCAGGTTGCAGAATCCCTCGGGCATACTGTCCTTGGCTGGCGGCCTGTCCCCACGGATAACTCAGGGTTGGGCAAGTCTGCTTTGCAGACAGAGCCAATAATTGAGCAAGTGTTTCTTACACGTACTCCCAAGTCAAAGGCTGATTTCGAGCAACAGGTGGATGCCAAGAGCTGATAACATTTGCTAATTAATCCAGTTAAAATGTCAAACTGTTAGATATTACACATTCAAAATTTGTCATTTGCTTTTTATTTTTTATTTTTTTCCCTGCTTCCTTGCAGATGTACATATTACGAAGAGTTTCAATGGTAGCTATCCGAGCTGCATTAAACCTGCAACATGGTGGCGTGAGAGATTTCTATATATGTTCTCTTTCCTCAAGGTTTAATTCTTGGAGAGATTTGTCCTTTTTGAGTGTGAGAAATATATTTATTTGCTGTGACTTTTGGATTTAATTTTTTGACATCCTTGTCTGTTTTATGCAGGACTATTGTCTACAAAGGTCAGTTGAAGCCCAATCAGTTGAAGGAATACTACTACGCTGATCTTGGAAATGAAAGGTTTACGAGCTACATGGCCCTGGTAAATATATTTTCTCCATTCTCTGTTTTATTTCTCTGCTGACTTCACATTTAACAACGGACAGCATGGGATCAACCGGTTAACTGAAGCAATGCAAGGTTGAGGAATGACTTCTGAGGCATTGAAGTATGAATGATCTCTTAAGTTCTTCCGCACCCTTGATCTTTTGACTTTGCATGCCGGAATGGATTCTTTGGGTGAGTTGGTAAGGAACCTCATTACGAAGTAAATATTGCATGCAGAAACTATGTCCCTTGGTCTATGATCCTTATGTAAGGATCAAGATGTCTCAATGGTGGAAATGAAACTGTGTTTGGTCAAGGTAGTCTAAGGTTCTCAATATGGTTTTGCTGGGACTGTCGCATTACTTGTAGAAGTGCCCTGAACACGCTGTCATTGTGTACAAATTCCAGATCTTCTTTACATGGGTGGAATTAAGACTGAGTTATCTCTCTCTCTTGGAATTTTTCTTCAGATACACTCTAGGTTTTCAACAAACACATTTCCCAGCTGGGATCGTGCTCAGCCCATGCGTGTCCTGGGACACAATGGAGAAATAAACACACTACGGGGGAATGTAAACTGGTAAGCGTCTTGATGTGGTTATGCCTCTCTATATTTGTTACTGGTACAGTTTTATCCTAATAGATTGTGCAGAAAGTTTAGTAGGATGGTCCAATTGGTCGTTATTATTGGTATAAAAAAGATAGTCAATATCACTGTTTTTGTTGCTTCAATATTTTCAGTTGGAACCTGAACGAATCAAATTCGATTCCTGTGTTAGACGAACTGATTAGTGATTTCTTAGTCTGTTGTTACTTAAATTTGAATTTTCATGCTAGTAAAAATTTGTTTGGGTTACTATTTCATTGCATTCAGCTACTGATATGCTACTTGAGTTTATATACCCAATACAAGGAGACTGTTGGATGTAAATCCAGTGTCAGTCGTGTCATGATTTTTAGACCCTGTTTGGCAACCATTATTTGGAAAAAAACAAAGTTTTGAATAATGATTTTTAGGAGAATGTGTGGTTAAAAAGTATGTAGAAGTTTTGGGTTTACATGCAGAATATTTTATTGTGAATATGTGGTTGAAAATGAGTATGTATAATGAAGAGTTTTCAAATAATGATTGTCAAAGAGGGGCTTAATGCTAATGTGGATAGAACTGATTGATCAACTTTTTGTTATTCTTTAAACTAGGATGAAGGCTCGGGAAGGACTTTTGAAGTGCAAGGAGCTAGGCTTGTCAAAGATGGAGATGAAGAAGCTTCTACCAATTGTGGATGCCAGTTCATCGGATTCAGGTTACGCATCCCATTTTCTTAATATGATTTCATATATATGGATTTGACATGCTTGCCTGCATGATTTGTATCTAGTGGCATCAGTCCATATTGGTAACAAGAAATAGCTAGCAATGCTACAAATGCTGATGCTTAAATATTCACAATTTAATTGTCATATTTTTGCAAATATCTGAATTTGTTCATACATCAGGAGCATTTGATGGGGTACTCGAGCTTTTGGTCAGAGCTGGCAGAAGTCTTCCCGAGGCTATAATGATGATGATTCCCGAAGCTTGGCAAAACGATAAGAACATGGACCCTCATCGAAAGGCTTTATATGAGTACTTCTCAGCCCTTATGGAACCATGGGATGGCCCTGCTCTCGTATCATGTACAGTTTTTAACGATATCTTTTTAAACTTGACGTCATATGATTGCACAATCTTTGATGCTTAATAGCATTTTTTTGCAGTTACTGATGGACGATATCTTGGAGCAACCTTGGATCGAAATGGATTGCGACCAGGTCGTTTTTATATAACACATAGTGGCCGAGTTATCATGGCAAGTGAAGTTGGAGTAGTTGATATTCCACCTGAAGATGTCAGCAAGAAAGGAAGACTTAATCCTGGCATGATGCTCCTTGTAGACTTTGAGAAGCATGTTGTTGTGGATGATGATGCCTTGAAGCAGCAATATTCACTTGCAAGACCTTATGGGAAATGGCTAGAAAGGCAAAAGCTGGAATTGAAAGACATAGTTGAATCTATTCAGGAATCTGTCAGGGTTCCTCCACCCATACAAGGAGTTTTACCAGTAAGTTTATCATCTTATTCATCACCACCCATTCTTTTCTCCCTTTCCCTATGCTGATAGTTAAGTTGCGGCAATTTTAGGCATCTTCTGATGATGACATGGAAAACATGGGTATCCATGGTTTATTGGTACCTTTAAAGGCTTTCGGGTATGAAGTTCTGAACCTTGTCAGCTCTTAAAATTGTTACGGCTGTTACACTCCTGCTTGGAAATAAATATACTTTTTCGCCTCCCCATACAGTTACACCACTGAAGCCTTGGAGATGCTGTTATTACCCATGGCGAAGGATGGCATTGAGGCCCTCGGTTCAATGGGAAATGATGCTCCATTGGCTGTGATGTCTGACAGAGAGAAGCTCACATTTGAGTATTTCAAACAGATGTTCGCTCAAGTCACAAATCCTCCTATCGATCCAATCCGTGAAAAGATTGTTACTTCTATGCAATGCATGGTTGGTCCAGAAGGTGATCTCACAGAGACCACAGAAGAGCAGTGTCACCGCCTGTCACTCAAAGGGCCTCTTTTATCCATTGAAGAGATGGAAGCAATTAAGAAGATGAACTACAGAGGCTGGCAAAGCAAAGTTCTCGATATCACTTACTCGAAGGATCGGGGCAGGAATGGTTTGGAGGAGACCTTGGATAGGATATGTTCTGAAGCACACAATGCTATTAAGGAGGGTTACACAACACTTGTGCTCTCTGACAGAGGTACCCCTTATAGATTTTTGAAATGTTCTATCAAGAATGCTTAGTTTATTGTTGCTGTTCACGCACATATATATGCAGTTAATGTATATGCTTTTCTGATATTTGTAGCCTTCTCATCTAAGCGTGTTGCTGTGAGCTCCCTGTTGGCCGTTGGTGCTGTACATCATCATTTAGTTAAGAAGCTTGAGCGAACTCGGGTTGCATTGATCGTTGAATCTGCTGAGCCCCGTGAAGTACACCATTTTTGTACACTCGTGGGATTTGGGGTAGACGCTATTTGCCCTTATTTGGCTATAGAAGCCATTTGGAGACTGCAACATGATGGAAAAATTCCTCCTAAAGCCAATGGTGAGTTCCACTCAAAGGATGAGCTGGTCAAGAAATACTTCAAAGCAAGCAACTATGGTATGATGAAGGTCCTTGCGAAGATGGGGATATCAACTTTGGCCTCGTACAAGGGTGCTCAGATATTTGAGGCTGTAGGCCTCTCCTCAGAAGTAATGGAAAGATGCTTCAATGGAACTCCAAGCAGAGTTGAAGGTGCCACTTTTCAGGCGCTTGCACATGATGCGCTTCAGTTGCATGGTCTTGCTTTTCCAACACGCACATTACCTCCTGGAAGTGCAGAGGCTGTAGCGCTTCCAAATCCCGGAGATTATCATTGGAGAAAAGATGGTGAGATTCATCTTAACGATCCCCTTGCCATAGCAAAATTGCAAGATGCTGCCAGAACTAACAGTGTGGCTGCCTACAAAGAGTATTCTAAACGCATTCAAGAATTGAACAAGTCCTGCAATTTAAGGGGTCTTCTTAAATTTAAAGGGACTGAAGCAAAGGTTCCTTTGGAAGAAGTAGAACCTGCCAGTGAGATTGTAAAACGTTTTTGTACTGGAGCCATGAGCTACGGATCTATATCACTGGAAGCACACACAACTTTAGCAATTGCCATGAACAAGCTAGGGGGAAAGTCAAATACAGGTATGTTATTGTCTTATTGACTACTGCTTTAAGGTTCCTTTTTCCCCTCCCCCTGGGGATGTGGTATAGTGGAAGTATTAGTCGTGGAAAAAAAAATAAAAATTCAATATTTGGGTTAAATCCTTTTAGCATCTTCCTCAAGAATCATAGATTGCTGGGGTATAAACATGTTAATTATACAAATCCACTAGCTTTCCTTTATTGTGTTTGTGGAAGTGTGATTTGATAATGTTTCCTTGAGAAGTTTGAATAATTTTGTTCTGTCCAGAATTTTTTATTTTTGTAATTTAATTTTCTAAGAAATTCAGTGAGTCGGTAAAATTATTAGTAACTTTTTAGGGGAATAATATTGAGATCCTCGAAATGTGTAGTAGTTATGAATGTATGCTTGAAATTAATGTTTGACTTTGACTAGATAGCAAATGAACTTTTTAGTAACTTCTAATGTTTGACAGACAAAGGCTTAAATGTTCCTAAAAAGCTTACTGATGTACCTTTTTATTTCTCTTTCGCAGGTGAAGGTGGTGAACAACCATCTCGTATGGAGCCTCTTCCTGATGGTTCAAGAAATCCAAAGAGGAGTGCAATTAAGCAGGTAGCGAGTGGAAGATTTGGAGTTTCAAGTTATTACCTTACGAATGCTGATGAATTACAGATAAAAATGGCTCAGGTATGCCTTTCTGTGGGTCTCATGTTTAATTTGAAGATTGTTCAACCAGCCTATATTGATGTATATTCTTGTTCATGTTTTCATTTTACCCTGTATTCCTGTTGAAACATGGGTTTTTTATATTTATGAATCCATGTTCATGTACCGAGTCTGCTGTGTCTGCAAAGTACCTTTTGGGTGTGTTTGTATCTATATTTGAAACCTGCATTTGGCTTGGTGAGATGACTGTTAACCGGAGATTGTTTTCTCTTTGAAGGGCGACTATATTGTTAACTTAAGATTCCTTGTTGCAGGGAGCAAAGCCGGGAGAAGGTGGTGAACTTCCAGGCCACAAGGTCATTGGGGACATTGCTGTCACTAGGAACTCAACTGCTGGTGTGGGTCTAATTAGCCCTCCTCCCCATCATGATATCTATTCAATTGAAGATCTTGCTCAATTGATTCATGACCTCAAGGTAATTTTTTCTACTACCATTTATATGATCATCTTTGATCTGTCGAACTCCTTTATGGGTGCTTGAACATTGGGGCAAATATATATCCATCATTTTTTTGGAGATATGATGTATGACTTCTTCATTTTCTCTTCCTTTTTAATATATTTTTTTGTTGATTTAATTGTGCAGAATGCCAATCCAGGGGCTCGTATAAGTGTGAAGTTGGTTTCTGAGGCTGGTGTTGGAGTTATTGCTAGTGGCGTTGTCAAGGGTCACGCTGATCATGTTCTAATCTCTGGTCATGATGGAGGTACAGGGGCCTCAAGATGGACTGGTATCAAGAGCGCTGGCGTTCCATGGGAACTTGGTCTTGCAGAGACCCATCAAACCCTAGTTGCTAATGACCTTCGGGGTCGAACTGTTCTTCAGACGGATGGTCAACTAAAAACCGGGAGAGATGTGGCCATAGCTGCACTTCTTGGTGCAGAGGAGTTTGGTTTTAGTACTGCTCCTCTTATTACGCTTGGCTGCATCATGATGCGGAAGTGCCACAAAAACACTTGTCCAGTAGGGATTGCCACCCAGGATCCAGTTCTCAGAGAAAAGTTTGCCGGTGAGCCAGAACACGTTATAAATTTTTTCTTCATGCTGGCGGAAGAGCTGAGGGAAATAATGTCTCAACTTGGGTTTCGAACAATTAACGAAATGGTTGGCCGTTCAGACATGCTTGAATTGGATAAAGATTTGGCCAAGAACAATGAGAAGCTAAAGAATATTGATCTGTCCTTGTTACTGCGACCAGCTGCTGATATTCGTCCAGAAGCTGCTCAGTATTGTGTGCAGAAACAGGATCATGGTTTGGACATGGCTCTGGATAACGAACTAATAGCTTTGTGCAGACCTGCTTTAGAGAAAACACTCCCTGTGTACATTGAGTCACCTATCTGCAATATAAATCGGGCTGTTGGAACCATGCTAAGCCATGAAGTCAGTAAGCACTACCACTTGTCGGGACTTCCTCACAATACAATTCATGTCAAACTCAGCGGAAGTGCGGGCCAAAGTCTTGGAGCTTTTCTGTGTCCTGGCATTACATTGGAACTTGAAGGTGACAGCAACGACTATGTTGGCAAAGGGTTATCAGGTGGAAAAGTTATTGTTTATCCTCCGAAAGGAAGCAATTTTGACCCCAAGGAAAACATAATAATTGGAAATGTAGCTCTTTACGGAGCTACTAATGGGGAGGCATATTTTAATGGGATGGCCGCAGAAAGATTTTGTGTTCGCAATAGTGGGGCCAAAGCAGTTGTGGAAGGTGTGGGTGATCACGGATGTGAGTACATGACTGGTGGAATTGTTGTTGTGCTGGGAAAGACAGGTAGGAACTTTGCTGCTGGAATGAGTGGGGGCATTGCCTATGTTCTCGATGTGGATTCCAAGTTCCGATCGCAATGCAACCTTGAGTTGGTAGATCTTGATCCAGTAGAAGATGACGACGTTATGACACTCAGAATGATGATACAACAGCATCTGCGTCACACTAACAGTCAATTAGCTAAAGAAGTGCTTGCCGATTTTGAGACTCTCTTGCCTAAATTTGTAAAGGTTTTCCCCCGAGATTACAAACGAATTCTAGCAATCACACAAGAGAAAGAATCTGCAAAAGCAGCTGCCGATCGTGCTGCCAAAGAAGTTGAGGTGCAGGAAGAGGAAGAGTTGGAGAAAGATGCTTTTGAAGAGCTTAAGAAGCTGGCAGCTACATCATTGAACAGAAAAGACAGTTCGGTAATTATCTTCTGCTGCTGTTCGTTATGCAACTATATTGTTTGCACTTTTCATCAATAGTAATAGATTTTTGGATGAAAGAGCATCATGCTTGGTGCAGTAACTAATGATTGAAACTAAAGAATACTACAAAAACAAACTAAGCCTTGTTCCCAATATGTTTGGGCTTTGGAGTCCGCTACAAGAATCTTTTCCCCCACTCCAATGTGTTTATTGCTGGATATGTTTAGGGACCAAAAAAGGCCATCTTAGTTTTGGTCTACCCCTCCTGAACTTGTTCTACTGCTATATACCAAAGAATCTATCAACAAATTATATGTGCTCATTAATATGAAGCGCGTTATAGAAAATGTATGGTTACTTTCGAAGGACGTTAATGTATGTACTGGATCAGTATGACGACTTATGTATAGATGGTAGTATGATGGTAGTTAATATATAGTGAATGGCATTAGAACGTCTTGTGTGGTTGGTTCTGGAATTTCATTCTTTTTCATGTTTTTTTTTGTCTGCTCTTACATGAATTTTTGAAAACAACAGACAGAGGAGGATAAACAATCTAAGAGACCTACTAAGATTCCAGATGCTGTGAAGCACCGAGGTTTCGTTGCCTATGAGCGAGAGAGCATTTCGTACAGAGATCCTAATATTCGGATGAATGACTGGAAAGAAGTCATGGAAGAATTAAAACCGGGCCCACTTTTGAAGACACAATCTGCTCGTTGTATGGACTGTGGCACTCCTTTTTGTCATCAGGTAAGAAAGATTATAGCAAGACTTCTTGTCAGTAGGATTGTATACATCTATGTGAATCCTAACTTCTGTTGCTTGGGATACATCTGTCATATAAAATTACAGGAGCATTCTGGATGCCCACTTGGAAATAAAATTCCCGAATTCAATGAGTTGGTGTACCAAAATAGATGGCGTGAAGCGTTAGATAGGCTCTTGGAGACCAATAACTTCCCTGAGTTCACGGGCCGGGTATGCCCTGCACCTTGTGAAGGGGCTTGTGTCCTTGGAATTATCGAAAATCCCGTCTCTATCAAAAGTATGGAGTGTGCTATAATAGACAAAGCTTTTGAGGAGGGATGGATGGTGCCACGACCTCCCCTGAAGAGAACCGAGTATGTTTTCCATATATTGTTTTGTACTTCACTTGATTGTGTGGGGGCATATGTGATGTATATCTTTGATTTGTAGCAATGAGATCCTAATTATGTTCCCTATTATCCAGGAAAAAAGTTGCCATTATTGGAAGTGGGCCTGCCGGTTTAGCTGCTGCTGACCAGTTAAATAAAATGGGTCATACTGTGACTGTTTTTGAGCGTTCCGACAGAATTGGTGGTCTAATGATGTATGGGGTGCCTAACATGAAGGCCGATAAAGTCGATATCGTCCAGAGACGGGTTAACCTCATGGAGAAGGAAGGTGTAAACTTTGTGGTAAATGCTAATGTTGGAAAGGATCCTGCATACTCGCTCGATCAGCTTCGTGAGGATCATGATGCTATTGTTTTGGCTGTAGGAGCCACAAATCCAAGGTGAGCAATGATGATTTTCAGGCAACTCTTGTTGCATAGCTTAACAAAGTCAATCAGTCATCTTACTAGATATTCTGGACTGATTTGGCAGGAACCTCCTTGTTCCTGGACGAGAACTGTCTGGAGTACATTTTGCAATGGAGTTTCTTCATGCTAATACAAAAAGCTTGCTTGATAGCAATCTCAAGGATGGTAAGTATATCTCTGCCAAGGGTAAGAAGGTAGTGGTAATTGGTGGGGGTGATACCGGTACAGATTGTATTGGAACATCTATCAGACATGGTTGCAGCAGCATCGTAAATCTAGAGCTTCTCCCTGAGCCACCACGAACCCGAGCTCCTGGAAACCCTTGGCCTCAGGTTGGACCAGACTCTATTTTTAACCATAGCCAGTAGCTTTATGATAATCTGCGTGTTCTTATTCAAGGGAACAAAGTGCATGTTTGGTGAAGCTTAAAAAGGTTAATCAAGTAAATAATTAAGTTTTAGAACAAATGACTTTGGGTTGGTCAAAGATGGGAATAAAAATGTAATTACTGTCAAAATAAGTACATTTTTTACTTATAACTAAGAATAAAAAATGTTATCGAAGCTTGTATGGAAACAATAATATACTTTAAAAAGTAAGTTTTGCGCTTTGCCATACATGCTCACATCTAACTTTAAGAGTTTATTCCAATTTTTGTACGTCTTGGCTAAAATGTAATGCTTTATTTTTGGTTTTATGTTATCACCTATGTGGTGCATGGTATATTTATTTAATCTAAGCATACGATGACTTATTGTAATTGATTCCTTACTTTTAAATGCAGATGCTGAATTTTGGAAGATAAATATAATTTTACCAAGATCAAGAAAATAAAATATAAATTTTGTCTGCTCTTCCCTTCCGGATTAAATTTTCTTGACATCATTCTTTAATTTTCTATCCGTTGAATGTTGGCAGTGGCCCCGCATATTCCGTGTAGATTATGGGCATCAAGAAGCTGCTTCGAAGTTTGGCAAGGATCCTAGATCTTATGAGGTTATGACGAAGCGTTTTGTTGGAGATGAGAATGGAGTGGTGAAAGGACTGGAGCTTGTGCGTGTCCATTGGGAGAAGGATGCAAGTGGGAAGTTTTCATTTAAAGAAGTTGAAGGCAGTGAGGAGATCATTGAAGCTGATCTAGTCTTACTAGCCATGGGATTCCTGGGGCCTGAGTCGGTTAGTATTCTGAACTTCGGCTTGAATTTGCTCCTGTTCATTGACAACAATGTCATTAATTCTGTATCCTCTCCGTATTTGCTTCTCTTTTCCTTCCTTTACTTGGCGGATACTCAGAAGTAAATAAAGAAGTAAGGTTTAAAATAAATAATTATTTCATTTGTTCCGAGTTGAAAATAAGTAGACTCACATAAACATGCTCTGAATCGATGTGAAATTCTCAGCTGGCTTACTCATCTTCCTTGGTTTTTGCAGACTCTACCCGAAAAACTGGGCTTGGAGAGAGACAATAGGTCGAACCTCAAAGCTGAGTACGGACGCTTCTCAACCAATGTGGACGGGATTTTTGCCGCCGGGGATTGCCGCCGCGGTCAATCTCTGGTCGTGTGGGCAATTTCCGAAGGTCGACAAGCAGCTGCACAAGTCGACAATTACCTAATGAAAGACGAGAATGATGTCGAAATTAGCACAGAGAGACAGGAAGAATCGATAAAGACACAACAAGATATCAACAGACGAGCAGTTATGATGTAGTCGGCCTTAGTTTCACTTCATACAATGTTGTCTGAAGCAGGGGAAGGACACGCCATAGACTAATCATCTGTCCAATAATGAAGGATAGAAGCAGAACTGACAGAAAGATCGATAGAAAATTTCATGGTAGAAATGTTCTAGTCGGGATTTAGGCGTTAGGATTCTGATAGTTATATTCTGGTGTTTATAGATTTGCAAGTGTTGGGTGCTTAAATTTGGCTACTGTGCCAGATTAAACAAATAATGTACAGTCATTGTTTTTTGAATGTTTTGACGGAAATGAATATATGGGGGAATTCTAGTAGAATGAGCATTTTTAGTTATTATTTTTAACTATAATTTAAACTGTCGACGTTTCATAGTTATTAACCATCTAATCTAAAATTTTTAATTTGTTAGAAGGGAATGCACGTATTGAAATGCTTTCTTACATATAGATTATAAACTGATCCTATTTGTCTGGATTGATCTTATGTTACAAAATTTTCAGTGTCGGCCCTTGAAGGAATTTGGCTTACACGTGAAGAGATGCATTAAAAGCAACATTTAAATGGATGTCTTATTTAACGAGTTTTGGATAAAATGGTTAACAGTGGTGATATTATTTCATTATCATAATCCAATTTTCATTCTGATGCAGATTTGGTCAACAGAGTTATAGGTTTGGTAAATAAACGTATCTTTTGAAAATATATAATAATTGAACAGAAAACTTACATTTTTTTTTTTGCAGAAAAGATTTAGATATGTTCATTCATGTTCAGTAGTAGGTGATTATAATCAGTTTAATGGTCCCCAAACTGTACACTGCAGGAAAAACGTCCCCCAAATTTTCTTTAGTTCCTTAACTTTTAATTCATGAGCCACATTAGTCCCAAAAAAGGAATCTAGTCCAAAATTACAAACGGATGTCCTACATAAACAAAGAACCGTTAAGGAGGGATCAAAACTGGTAGGTTGGCGTGGGAGCAACAGAGAATGGGGATGCATGTTGGTGGATATCAGGTAGGGGCGGATCTAAACGGCACTTGAAAAGCGAAACCACCAATTTCCACCAAAGAAATTTCGAAGAGAAGGCTCTGTTAACGTTGAGTAAACTCTTTAGTTTTTTCTAATGTTAGTTTTCTAATTCTTGTATGAAATTTGCGAAATTTTATGGGTTTCATAATGGATTTTGGAGATTATACTCCGTTTGGAGAGGATTGAGAGGGCTTATAGAAGTGATGAATGGGAGGTGTGGTAGTGAGCACTAAGTTGTCAATAAAAAAAAGAAAAAAAAAAACGGAGGATCAAAAGCTTAAGCTGATTAAACAAAGATAATGAATTTGTATTTCCTTCTTATTAGAGGACACAACCCTCTTAATTTTGCTATGCAAAATCATGAAATTGAAGCAGTGAATGAGTCCGTTTTTATGTATCACACTACTGATGATTTTTTTAATGCATGTTTTTATTTTTATTTGAATAAGTCTACTGCCTGAGATTATAAAATTATATATATAGAATGTATACATTATAAGGTATTTCATTTCTAGTATAATGTTTGCGGTATAATGTTGTTATTTTTTCACCTTTACAAATATTAGCCGCAACAAAAAAAAATTCTGGGTCCTCCCTTGATATCAAGAAAGGACGATGGAAAATAATTCTTCTTTTCTTATATTCCTTTTTCTTTTTATAGTTTCATTTTATATTTTGTGATGAGAAATAATAGTATAATTGCTTTTTAATGGAAAATTGGATAGAATTCACAGCGGCCAACCGTGCAACAAAATTGGAAGGCTGGGAACTTTACTTTCAAAAAGTATATTAGGTGATAGGTTGATATATTGATAACCAATGGTGCAACTTTACCTATTCAATGTCACACGGCAAACTTTTAATTAAAAAAATAAAAAAAAAATCTTGTTAACAATTAACATAGTGTAAACATAAGGTCCCTGTTTGAGACTCATTTTTTTGGGGTGAAAATGCATTTTGAAATAATGATTTTTAAAAAATATGTAGTTAAAAGTAGAGAGAATTTTTGAATTTAAGTGAAAAATTATTTTATGAGAGAGTGCTTGGTTCAAAATGAGTTTTAAGAAAAATGGAGCTCAAACAGGGTCCAAATATTAAAAAATATTTTAAACGAGTTAATTCAGCATGTACTTACTTTTAAATAAAAATCTACAGCCTATTCAAAGGACCAAAAAATAAAAATAAAAACCGATGGAATTCCGTCATTTTATTTTTGTCCATGTTCTAAAAGGTCTATGGAGATTGTTCATGTTGATGGGTGCTATTAATTATCAAAGACACGTTTTGGATATGTTCAAATCATACCCCCCACAAAAAAAGTAACTCAAACCCAACAATTTAGACAAAAATCGATAACTTGCTCAGTAGATGCAACGATAACAAAGGTTTAAAGAATGGTGTCAAGGCACCGTCTTCGTCAATTCCCAAATAAGGCCTCAAGGTTGACGACCAGCGAGTTTGGTGGAGTTTCAAATAATATTCACTCATAAAGTGTTTTAGAGTAATATAACTGTCATTTGAAATATCGAAAAAGTGAACATTCTCAAATATTGAACAGCTTAAACTTCTAAATATGTTGATGCAACAATTTCTTACTTTCACGAAATCTATCAAGTATTTGCAGCTAGAAATATATTGGCCTAATAGCATTTAAGATTTCATATCACAAGTAGAAGGGTGATCGTCTTCCTTTATGTTGGCTTGGTTATGAGTAAGACATTAAAACATTTGGGCATATGTTTTTTCTTTTGTTTTCATGACTTTAGTACATGATCAGATGGGATGTTCTAATTCAAAACGTAAAAATTAACCACTATCGAAATCACAAATGAAAAAAATAGTGTCTTTAACTCTCTTTCGATGCACATAAATATCAACTCCAATATATCGAAGGCACAAAAAATAAATTTTTTTATCGTATACATAAAACGTGCAATGTACATACATAAAACTAGAGCTTTGAAATTGAAAAATCATACTGTAGGCCCCAGCAGACAACATTTTCACACATGACAAGTGATGTTAATTAAATATTTTGTTGGACTAAAACTTTTTCTTGAATATAATTGACTGCAGCAATGTTTTCTCGAGAAATGTTGGATTTGTGTCCTATAAATTGGATTTTTATAGTTTTGGGATGTTGCTTCTTGAAATTGTTGGAGGGTTGAAAAAAGATGATGTTGGTGGACAGGACAGAAGTCAAGTTTATTTCTCTGAATGGACTTACAATAAATTTTCCATGATTTTTGTGCTTTTGCTAGTAGAAATGTATATGTTTAAGAGATAAAAATCTGCCGAAATGCCTTTTCCCGAGAAATGTTGGATTTGAGTCCTGTAAATCGGATTTTTATAGTTTTGGGATGTTGCTTCTTGAAATTGTTGGAGGGTTGAAAAAAGATGATGTTGGTGGGCAGGACAGAAGTCAAGTTTATTTTTCTGAATGGACTTACAATAAATTTTCCATGATTTTTGTGCTTTTGCTAGTAGAAATGTATATGTTTAAGAGGCAAAAATCTGCCGAAATGCCTTTTCCCGAGAAATGTTGGATTTGAGTCCTGTAAATCGGATTTTTATAGTTTTGGGATGTTGCTTCTTGAAATTGTTGGAGGGTTGAAAAAGGATGATGTTGGTGGGCAGGACAGAACTCAAGTTTATTTTCCTGAATAGACTTACAATAAATTTTCCATGACTTTTGTGCTCTTGCTAGTCGAAATATATATGTTTAAGAGACAAAAATCTGCCGAAATGCCTTTTCCCGAGAAATGTTGGTTTTGTGTCCTGTAAATCGGATTTTTATAGTTTTGGGATGTTGCTTCTTGAAATTGTTGGAGGGTTGAAAAAAAAATGATGTTGGTGAGCAGAACAAAAGTCAAGTTTATTTTCCAGAATGGACTTACAATAAATTTTCCATGATTTTTGTGCTTTTGCTAGTAGAAATGTATATGTTTAAGAGACATAAATCTGCCGAAATGCCTTTTCTAATAAGATACATCTCGTCTCTTATTAGCAAAATTGTTTGTCTCTACAAAAGGATGCTACATTTCTTAATGTCTTTTCTAAAAGACAAATTATTCCATATTTTATTCGGACAACCAATTTCTTAGTTCACAAGTAGTTGATCCCTTAGCATAATCTATAGTATCACCAGACAGTATTGGTGCTTCTGTAGGAGATGTGTTTATTTCATCATCCTTATTTTTCTCAAATGGAACTAGGAAAGGCTTCTGGGGCATCAGCACGAGATCAGCATCGCCCTCAGCATTTCAAGAACTCTGTTCATGGAAGGACGATCCACGGGATTCATCTGTATGCACCACAAAGCTACTAAGATCATCTTCTTTGTCATCTTCGTCTCTTCCTCAGTGGCATCTTGGACTACCAAATCGTTCCCCTCATTCAACTGGTCATAAATCCACGAGGGGAAGTATATTTGGCTTACGCTATCAGCAAATGGATTCAGAGTTTTCCTTCTTCCTACCATTTCCATCAGTAGCATCCCAAAACTATAAATGTCAGCTTTATGCGAGACTCTCCCAATGTTTTTATAAATCAGTTCTGGAGCCATGTAACCCATTGTTCCCCTTGCAGCTGTCAGAGTCATGACGCTGTCGTCCCTTGAGTACAGTTTCGCAAGCCCAAAGTCAGAAATTTTTGGGTCGAAGTTTTCATCAAGAAGAATGTTATGAGGTTTGATGTCAAAATGTAAAATTTGCATGTGACAACCCCTATGTAGATAGTCAATTCCACGAGCCACTCCAAGCGAAATTTCAAACAACTTTTTATAACTCAAGAGAATAGTACCGTCCTGTGAAAATACGTACTTATCTAGAGAACCACGAGTCATATACTCATATACCAAGGCTCGTTTTGCACCTTCAATGCAGAATCCAACAGGTTGCACGACATTTACTTGGTGAATCCTTCCAATTGTTGCAACTTCACTGATAAATTCTTTATCATTAACCACTGAATTTGCCATCATCTTTACCGCAACAAAAGGACCACTTCGAAGCTTTCCTTTAAAGACAGTTCCATAACCTCCTTCACCTAATTTGTCCTTGAAATTGTTCGTCATCTTCTTGATCTCGGAATAGGTGTATTTTATTGGCATGAGGTTATTTTGATGTTGTAAGAAATCTTCAAGGGTGTCGTCCATTGATAAGTGTCGCCTTATCCATTTAAACACTACAAGTCCGAGTAGGAATGGAAGCCCACATAAGCATCTTAATCCTATAATTACTCCTGCATAGTTTGAAAATAATGAGAGGAAACTGTGCTCTTCTCCAAATACATAATGTAAAAATTATATGATGCATTGACAAACTTAATGGAGGCTTATAGAATGAAAGTTAGTCTCCCCTTTGCCCACCTAATCTAGATTACGAAAGAAATAATACAAACAAAATTAGAAACACAGAAGCAAATACATAGATTTATAAAGTTTCCCCGTCAATGTGGGAGCTATATCCACTTGCTACTGCTAGTTCAAGAAGAAGATTACAATGTTGATCTCATGCCTCTCAGTTTGTGTCTCATGGAAAACAGCCCGTAAACAATGCTTTATATATCATAGGAATATTAGGTAGATGCAGTCGAGGGACGAGGATATAGTATTATTGTCTTCACAATATAAAGGTCATTATCACCGAATTTTTAAAACTAAAGCAATCAGAATCTTGCCAATCACAGGGCCACCACAATCTACAAGTAATTACTTCTGTATTTTTACAGTTAAAGCAATCTGAACCTTACCAATCGCAGAGCTACCAATTAGCACAATATAAGCTGTCAAAAAAGCAAAGCAAGATAATTTAGAGCAATAAAATATGATAAATACTGTAAGGAAAGGCTTACTAACATGAATCCATTGGAGTTCAGAATTACGACTACTTACGTGCATAGAACTCCAGTTTGCCTGCATTGTCCAATAATATCAAATGAGTTTACGACCAAAATAACAAACTAAGCATTATTTTCAATAAACTTTAGACCGAACACATGAATCTTTTCTAGTCACACTTTCAATTTTCTGCTACATCAGAAAGTGTTATAAATATAAAGGTCTTATCTACTACCTTTTTGCCAAC
This sequence comes from Olea europaea var. sylvestris, assembly GCF_002742605.1. Taxonomy (NCBI): domain Eukaryota; kingdom Viridiplantae; phylum Streptophyta; class Magnoliopsida; order Lamiales; family Oleaceae; genus Olea; species Olea europaea. The sequence goes on along the minus strand of NC_036248.1, from coordinate 11,495,813 downwards.
ACATTCCCGTTCTGAAGTCGTGTTAGCAAAATTAGAAATTAGCACATGTTTGGTAGTGACTATGAAAATTGATTTTTTGACTATTAGAGAGAAAAGTGGGTCCCATCTGTGAGTGAAGAAGTCAAAAATGACGATTGAAATAGTAAAATAACAGTCAAAAAATTGATTTTTTGGAATGAAAAATTGCTACCAAACGAGGGCTAAATTGCAGATTTTCATAGAAAAAGCAAAACCGATGTGAATTATCTTGCCCTCCATGGCATGATGCTTACAGTCCAATATTCAGCTGTCTGAAATCTAATTTGTATTCAGATTTAATTCTATTTCTGTATTAGGTAATATGGGGCCATTTTTTATGAGATATGAGAGGTGTGATATCAGCATTAATATTACTTACAGAGGAAACTCCGTTCTGAAAATGGGGTGTCTTCATAGCAGTAATGGCGACAACGAATTTCATTCTTCTCAATACTACAAGCGCCCTTGCTCGACTCACATTCACTGCACATGGCGCGATACCATAAAAGATCAAACCTGTAAGCCAGCAAGTCATGAATGCTCGAATATGAAGTGTTATCTTTTATTGGCCCATGAGCTGACGCCAGAATCGCCCTGTCAAAGGTTCAGCGCTCCTCAATATCTGATATCAATATGCTCCCAACTGAAACATAACTATGAACTCCAGAAGAGTTGGAAAAAGTGCTTATGTTGCCGCAGAAAGCATTCACCACATACAGTGGATTCTTTACAGGGCCTATGCAATTTACGAATGTTATTTCAATGTTGTCAATGTATTGGATATAAATGGTAGAAAGATCATATTCTATGGAAGAATATATTGGACAAGAAGAATAATTTTGGCTGTCTAGGCCTGGATCAGACAGGCGTATTGTGTAATTAATGTAGTGGATTGCCTGAACATGGTATGCTCTAGATTTCGAGTTTAATATGGTTTGATTGTTCTGGCAGTCGAGTACGAAAAAAGTATCTAGATAGCCACAATTCTGGGGAGCAGTTTTCAGTCTAAAAGGGTAGTTTATGGTGATATCTCCACAAGAAGAAGACCTGCAGTGTGAGTTGTTTTGTGCTGTGCAGATGGTTAAACAAGATTGAAGTAGAATCAAGATGATAGAACCTGGAAATAAGAGGCTTTTTGTGGGCATAGTTACTGATCAGAGAATTCTGTGATTCTTGAGATGTTTGTCCAAGCTTATTAATGTATCTAATCCCTTACTCTACGTTGGAAGATGCAAATAGAAGTGACGAGATGTTGTCCAATGAACTCTCAAGGCGGACCTTACTGTTTTGAGGAGACGATGTAGTACTTTTTCGAAGGGCAATAGTTGAGAAAGTGTGAACAAAAGTTCCAAATTGACACACAGGGATTTTCTTGGAATTGTAAGGGAATTGAGCTTCTTGTGCCGATAGGTTGACATTTAGAATGAACTCAAGTTATGTCAACTGCATCAAAAACAGAAAAAAAAAATGATTATTTTTATGAGATGTATAACTTAATTATTTTAGTTACTGCACTGATTATGCTTATCTGTAATTGATTACTTTACATTGTTAAGAGTTGGACACTTGACCAGCTTAAAAACAAAAGCTTTTTTCTCGGCACTGATTTTGCTAATATATAATTTTTCTGCCTTATAGTGTATTCTTACTTCAAATATGGGTAATGGCTCATTGACCATACGAATAATCAGTATTGCAAATCTGGCATATCCCTCTTCAACTAAAAAAATTGATTATTAGTATCATTTTTCAAAGTCAAAATTTCGAAAGTCAGATAAAAGGAGACAGACGAGTTGTATAAGGTTTTAACACAGCAATTTAATGATATTGGTCCAAACATGAAATGTATTGTGTAATAAAGAAGATAAGAATGAAGGAAAGATTCCCATATAACAGAATATAATAATAGTATTATTGGAGCTGTGCGAAATATTTACTCGTTATTTTTAAAAATTTCTTAAAGTGTTCTTTATATACGATAGAAGATGCTATTTTAAAATAAAAAGTACTACTAGAGATGTTCTAATGAGTTTCATCAAAATGCGTAAATTTATATCTGTTTGCCTCAATATGAGAGATTGAGAGTTGCTGCATGCTTCGTTGTAGAATTTTCACTAAAAGTTTACAATTGATATCTCATGTTTCTCTATGTGAATCTCTTCGTATTATAAACTGCTCCCCCTAGTATTTGCTATTTTACGAGTAACCAAATATGTCAAATTTACCCCTATAATGAAAATAAGTTCACCAACAGTCCAATGCATAATTCCATTAATATGCTGAAAGTACGTTTGGTACATAGAGTGGATCTGATTGGAATAATAAACTATATTTTAGCTTCCTCTTCTTCTTTAATAGTGAATTTTACCCTTTCTGTAATTGTAAAATTGTAATTAATAAATAGAAATGCATGAATTACTCAGGTTATATTCCCACTTAAGTCATTACCCTTTCTCTATTTTTTTTTATTTTTTTTTTTCAGAGTAGCTACTTCAACAGCTCAAATTTTCGATATTTCTTTTATTTTATCATCAAACGAATAAGTCTTTTATAAGCCCATTGACTTTTGTTATTCTCTTCACATCCAATCACAAACCCAATATGAATATCCCGTTTGTTTAGTAGACAGTTAAACAAGAATAACGTCATCTAGCAATAGATATGATTAATACCAGCCAAAATGGTAGCACATGATAAGTTTATTATACTGATCGTAAACCTTATATTTAATTGAATCTATAATTTAATACCACAAGTGTTGTCGCTTAGGGGTGACAATGGGTTGAGCCACTCGTCGGGTTCGGCTTGTCCCAACTCAGCCCATGTATTGAGATGAACCATGGCCGAATCGAGCTCGATTTTTTTATGAGTTGCGCCCACTCAACTTGTGGTTCGGGTCTACGAGTAGGCTCAGCTTGGTTTGTGATTACACAAGACGAGTTGAGCTCCAATGACTAAGGGCCGAGTCGGCGCGCCTCTCCTCATTAAAAAGTGCTAAACACCACTACTAATAATATTAATCATTAGTATTACCCTTTAAATTCAAGTAATAAATTGTTATCAACCTTAAATTGTATACACTCAATCAAGTCCTCGACTATGTTCAGTTATCATGTGCTTCTTGTGCATCACTTCAAATTTTTTAGTATTGACTCAAGTTGAGAAGTAAATTTTGAATTTCGAATATTTAGCCTATGAGGTCTTCATAACAAATTAACCATGAATTAGACAGTTTACACTCATGACGATCAGGCGTCTGATTACAATGAAAGATTAAGGAACAAAATTCTTCTTTTATAAGGCTGCCAGCTTGAATTGGTTAAATATTAAAGTGGTCTTTAATAGAGACTACTTGAATAGTTATAGGGCAGAAAAAGCATTTAAACTAATTGAAAAAAAAATTTGACCTAGAATGCTTAGATATGCTAGAAAGTTCAACTAACGTGATACAGTATCAAGTTCAAATTTTATGCGTTATCAAATTTATGTTCTAGATTTCACTTTAACCAATTTGACCTTGCGTGCGAAATTAATTTAACTAAAGCAACAAGTCACTTTAATTAGTTGTCTAGGTGATTAATCATACAAGTCAATTAACCTATGTTAGAATGCCGCAGTTTGTATATTATGCAAAGCAGTAAATAACAAACAATATGATGACGGAGAAACCCCAACGTGGGAAAAACTTTGGGACCAAGCCAGTTACCTCCACTGTACCAATTCAGCAAGTACAAGTTATACCAAACTCCGTACCCGATCAGACTTGCTGTTCCAGTCTCACGATCTACTACTGTAGATACTTCTAGCCTCTTGCTAGACTTCTTGATCTACCTCCTGCAGCCCAATCTACTGTCTATTACAATCTCCTGGTCCTTAACTGATTGTATCACCAAGTGGAACACCAAGAACCATCCGTTCTTGTGCTTGTAACTGCGCCTCAATCCACCTCTCTCAATCCTTTAATGAAAGAGTCCCTTCTTCAATAGATTAAGGAAGTAAGGTATTTTGGGTTATATAGATTCAATGTTTTTACCCAAAACAATGGCTGTTGGATCACAAGATTCATGTAGATGAAATCTCCAATTAATTGCACCTTGGATCTCTTCAAAGATGTTATGAATATCTTTTGCAATGAAAGAATAATGTAGCAACCTCCGCAATTTCGTCCTAGGGCTTGAGTATTTATATTTGAAGGTGTCTAGGTGGTATGAGCCGAGTAAAACACTTCAAAAATGTGAAATAGGGTTTTTTCCGCATAGGAATGTCGCTTGAGCAAGAGCCAGCGAGAATCGAGCGAGAGGTATTCTGTTTTTTTAAGTGAGAAGCTAGCGACAGTGAGCATTCATCAGTATTCTGTTTTTTTAAGTGAGAAGCTAGCGACAGTGAGCATTCATCAGTATTTTCATCATAACTTTCTCTTTCGATGTTCGATTGAGGTGATTCAAGATACGTTGGAAAGATAACTCAAAGGGCTACAATTCTTACAGAAGTAGCCTTGTCCAAATTCCAACTTTTTCTATATGAAAAATGCGTTTCAATTTATGACTGAAAATCCGGAACATAATTTGTGCTGCTCTTTGATACCCTTTAGACTTCCAATTGCATTCCGATGATCTTGTGTGATCTTCTTGGACATCTTGGACTCCTTCAACGAATTAAACACTAATTTACCTCATCTTTACAAATTGCACCCTAAGTTTCTGACTTTTACACCAATGTTCAATTAAGTCCCTGACTTTTACAATTATACAATTTAGCTCGTTTTGTCCACAAAATCGCCAATTATACTTTTAGACCTAACACTAATCAAATTTTCATTTTCACTAATTAATCAATCACGTTTGGACAGTATCACAATATTCATTAACTAAACACCAATTTAATTACAATGGAAGTCCCTAATTTTTGTACTATGTCTTGTTGTGATCATTAAAATAAAATGAGTACATTTTGTCCTTGTTTGAGCCATATTGCCCTTGTTTGAGCCCCATTATTGGAAAAAGAATGAATTTTTAAATAGTGTATTGATGAAAATATATGGTTAAAAAATAAGGAAAATTTTTGGATTTACTTGTAATATTATTTTATTGAAGAATATATAGTTGAAATGATATCAAAACACTGTTGAAAAATACATTTTTTTAAAAGAATGAGGCTCAAACAAGGGCATTATTTTCATAAAAATGTATTTTTGAATAGTATATTAATGAAAAATGTGTGGTTAAAAAATAAGGAAAACTTTTGAATTTGTGTGTAATATTATTTTATTGAAAAATGTATAATTGAAATGATGTCAAATCACTATTTAAAAATGTATTTTTTTGAAATAACGTGGATCAAACAAGGCATTTATCTTCTTTGATGATTTTTATCCAAATAGTTTTCCAATGTGCATTGAAATTGAGGACAAATATTGATGAAATTTTAAAACTTGTAATCTATTTTAATTATCTAAAATATGATATACAAATAAATCTATTTACGTTCTCTAACAAATTTTTTCGACGAAAACTATCGTCATAAACAACATATACATATTAACTAAGGTTGCATTTTATTGCAAACATGAAATTTGTATAAAAGAAAATAAGTTCTGGATAATTGACTAAATATGTTTGATTGATTTAGCTTTCAAACTATAAAATATTTTTTCTATCTTTATTAATGTGTAGATGAAAGAGAGAATAAATTATCTGAAAAATAAAAATCTAACACTAAAGAGAACGTTTTACACGTAACCAACTTTTTAAAAATATTTTTCATGAAAAGAAATTTTAATCAAACACCAAAAAATAAGAATTTGGGAGACAAAATAATATTTTTATAACAAGACGTGAAGACATGAGTTCAAAACAAAGAAAGGTTGAGTTAATCTCAATGAAATTGTGTAGTAAGAAAACGGTTGTGTGTGTGTATATATATATATATATGTGTGTGTGTGTGTGTGTGTGTGTGTGTGTGTGTGTTTCAGTAATTTATCACCATATGCACTGTTCAAATAGGAGAACCTGATTTGATTTCGAGATGTCTACGAATAGACGTTGGTCAGCCTGTGGTTAGCCGAAGAAGGCATGTTAGGGTGGTCCCGTTTGTAGGCTTGGTATGAATCAATCTATCTTATTTAACTATTTTTATTGTGGTAAATTGTTATAATTTCATTGAATTTAATTACGTCCTCTTTTTCAAATTGGTTTCAGAGGTCTATAAATAGATCTGAAAATATTTCAAATGTTTTTCAAGTGATCAATCATCTGCATCATATGCATCAAATGATTTTCAATAGTCATGAACTTAAAATTGCTCAAATAGAACAAAGATTGCATAACTGGACAATTTCAAAGGTAGAAAAGAATTCTATTTATGAAATTGGAAAGTTTGATTTTACTCAAAATTATATTATCAAAACTTTTGAACAAACGTTATCAACTAAAAATCAAAATGCTCATATCAATCTATTTTCAAAACAATCAATTGAATCTCACAGGAAGAAATTTAAATATCTTCATGTTGGATTAGTTTAAATTGCTGTCAAGCCTTTGTTTAGACTTGAGTAAGACATTCCAATTCTCTTAACTTTTCGAGATAAGAGACTCCTCAAATTTGAAAACTCATTATTATCCATTCTAGAGTCAAATCTAGAAAGTGGTCCAATTTATTCAAATTATTATCCAAATTTTTCAATTAATCTCAAAGATGGAGCCATTATTAATGCTCTAAATCTCAATATTCAAACCAAAAATCTCGATTTCAATGATCGTTCAAATGATTTTGCTATAATAGACATGATATATTATAAGCTTACGAATACTCAACTCAATATTGGTGCTTTACGTTCATCTACTAAAGATGAAAGTCTTTTGGTTGAATGTAATCCTTTTCATTCAAATATCATGATTCCCAAGAGAATTCCTTGGAATCTTCAAAGTCGTGGACTAGAATGAAATTTTGAAAATGTTCAAAATCCTATTCCTGCTTCTGTTCAAACAATTCCAAATCAAATTCTTACTTTTCCAGGTGGAAACGTCAAAATGACTTTCAAAGGATCTTCCTCTAGGTTTCAAAAGATCTTATTCTTCGAGATCTGAAGATAAACCTAAATCTTCTTATCAATCTGCAAGATTTTCAACATCTTCTCTTTCAAGTGTTGATTTCACTTCAAATATTCCAAAACCTCAATATTCTGAAAAAGATACAGAAAAAGAAGAAGAATTAGAACAACTTGCTTCTTCAACTTTTTCTGATATGTTTTCTACTCAAAATGAAAGACTTGATCATCAAACAAATGTTTATTTCTTCTAGGATTGACAGAAGAAATGAATTCAAAACTGATCAAA
>NC_036248.1:11484557-11488000 GCF_002742605.1 Olea europaea var. sylvestris | reverse complement strand
TTCTTGCTTCTCCTTTCAAAAAGGTATCTGAAGAACGATTTGATGAATTTCAAGTTGTTGTTAAAGATATAAAAAATATTCAATTTCAAAATAACTACACTAATGTAGTTCTTCAATCAGTCTGTTCTAAGTTTAACAGAATTGAAATAAATTCTGAACCTGAGACATCATCCTCTTCAAAAGGTATTAAGCCAATAGAGCCAGTTTTAGTTAACGGGCATGAGGCTAAACCTAAAAATGGTCTCAAAACTGAGATAAATGTTCTAAAAGAACTTGCTACTCAGTTATCAAAAATATCATCATCATCTACTTCAAATAACATTAATACTATTAATGATATTGAATCTCAATTTATTGATGATGAAGTTCCTCAAATCAATAAACTTCAAGGCAAAAAGGTTCAATTTTCAAAAATTCCTCTTTATTATCCAAAAAATACTCCTCCAGATTTACTTTTCGAACAAAAGGCTAAAATGCCTACAACATTCTTTGGTTCAGGAATAATTATCTGGAATATAGATGGTTTAACTGAATATCAAAATTTTAAAATTCTTGAAAGTATGGGTGCATGTTATAACACCTATATTTAAGAAGGAATTTCTCCAATTGAGGCAACAAACAATATTATTCAAGGATTTTCTGGTCAAATTAATAATTGGTGGTTCAATTATATTACTGAACAAGAAAAACTGCAAATTGCTCAAGCTCTAAAACCTGGTGGTTCACATGATTGTTTTTATACAATAATTTATTGTATTATTAAACATTTCATTGGATCTCCAACAGATGTTTGAGAAAAAATTTAAAGTATTTTATTAATTTTAAATTGTTCAAGTTTACAAGATTTTCGTTGGTATAAAGACATGTTTTTATCACACGTATTTTTGCGAAAAAATTGTAATCAAACTTATTGGAAAGAAAGATTTTTATCCGGACTTCCAAAATTATTTTCTGAAAGAGTCAAAAATTCCATCAAAAAGGAACATTCAAATAATATTCCTTATGATGTTCTTTCATACGAAGAATTGATTTGCTTCATTAACAGAGAATGATTAGCTCTCTGTAATGAACTCAAGCTTAAATCTAAATTGCAAATAGAAAGATTAGATAGTCGCAAAGAACATGTTTATCAACATCAAGAAGATTCAGATGCTGAATCTAGTTCAAACTCTTAATCCTCTTTGAGTCAAAGTAAATAATTTTGTGGTTGTAAAATTATAAATGTTCTTACTAAACAAGAAGAACTTATTAAAGAGATTGTTGATCAAATTGAAGACCCACAACTCAAAAATAAGTTTAATTCCCTTCTTCCTTCAAATTCAAAATCTGAAACATTCAATGTGCAAAAATTTTAAATCGTTTTGAAACTTCAAAATCTTCCTGTTCTGATTTAAAATCAAAAGTCAATTCAATGAAGTAACAAATTTCTAGTCTTGAACGTCAAATGAAAGATGTTAGAATGGAAGTTTCTCTTCTCAAAACTCAGGATAATAAGTTAAAGTCAAAGACTCCTTCTTATTCATCTTCTTCCAGTTCTTTTGGTGAAAAATCAAATCCTCTCATTCCTTCAAATATTCAATCTGAAGAAGAAATGATTAATGTTATTAATCGTGTTCAACTTTAAAAATGGTACTGCAATATGACTATTGTAGTCAACAAAGAATTCAAATTCACTTCTAGAGTCCTTATTGATTCTGGAGCTAATCAAAATTGTATCCGTGAAAGATTGATACCTATAAAATAATTTGAAAAAACTACTGAGCGTCTGTATGGTGCTAGTGGTAAGAAACTCAACATTCAATATAAACTTTCAAAAATTCATGTTTATAATTCAAATATTTGTTTCAAAAATATTTTTTATCTTGTAAAAGATTTAGATCAAGAAGTAATTCTTAGTACTCCTTTTATTGTTCAAATTTATTCTTTTCAAACTATTTCAAAAGGTTTAACTACAAAAATATTTGATCAGGAAATTTGTTTCAAATTTACAAATCCTCCTTCTTATAAAGATCTTAATTTTTTAAAAGAAGTATCAATTTCAAAAATTGTCAATAATATTAATTTCAAGAAAAATCATATTCGTTTTCTCAAAGAAGAAATTAATTTTCAAAGAATTGAAGAACAATTGCAAAATCCTTCAATTCAAGAAAAAAATTTCAAATCTTTAAAAACAAATGGAAAAAGAGATTTGTTCTACTATTCCAAATGTTTTTTGGAATCGTAAGAAACATGTGGTATTTCTTCCATACAATTTTGATTTTCATGAATCAAATATTCATACAAAATCTCGTCCTTTTCAAATGAACAAAGAATTTGTTAGACTTTTGTATCAAGAAAATCAATGATTTACTTAACAAATGTTTAATTTGTCCGAGCAAATCTCGTTGGAGTTGCTCAACATTCTATGTCAATAATTCGGCTAAAATTGAACGAGGTGCTCCTCGTCTTGTTATCAATTACAAGCCTCTCAATAATGCTTTTCAATGGATTTGATATTCACTTCCTCAAAAGAAATATCTTTTGAATAGATTATTCAAAGCTGTTACATTCTCAAAATTTGATATAAAATCAAGTTTCTGGCAGATTCAAATTAAAGAAGAAGATAACTACAAAATTGCATTCAATGTTCCTTTCGGTCAATACAAATGGAATGTTATGCTTTTTGGTCTAAAAATGCTCCTTCTGAATTTCAAAAAATCATGAATGACATTTTCAATCCATTTTCAAATTTTATCATTGTTTACATTGATGATGTTCTTATATTTTCTGAAAGTATAGAACAACATTTCAAGCATATCAATACATTTATACATGTTATCAAGAAAAATAGTTTAACAATTTTTGCTAAAAAATTGTTTTTTCTCAAACAAAGATAAAAATTTTAGGTCATAATATTCAAAATTGTTCAATTATTCCAATTCAGAGAAATCTAGATTTTACTGAAAATTTTCTTGATGAAATATTAGATAAATTTTCTTTTCAAAGATTTCTTAATTGTGTCAATTATGTCAGCGACTTTGTCAAAGAGATAAGCTTGATATGTGCTCCTCTTTTCAAAAAACTACAAAAGAACCCGGACCCATGGTCTCACAAGTGCACATTAGCTGTCCAAAAAATCAAAAAAGCTGTCAAAAATATTCCATGCTTATCGATTCTTAACCCTATTGCTTCAATAATTGTCGAAACTGATGCCTCTGATTTAGGCTTTGGTGGAGTATTAAAGCAGATTCCAAATGAGTCAAATCAAGTATTTTTCAACTTTTTCAAATTTCTAAATGTCAAGATATTTTGTTTCTATTTCATCTCAAAGCACTATTTATTCAAAGAATTTCAAACTATCCTGCAAGACTTTTCTCCTGCAAATTCTTCGTTGAAAGTTATGACTACAAAAGATTATTTCCTCCTTTCTAGATCTTCTTCAAATTCTTTGGAAGACGAAAATA
>NC_036248.1:11479061-11483913 GCF_002742605.1 Olea europaea var. sylvestris | reverse complement strand
AGCATTTTTGAGACCAAATGGCATAAAATTCCATTCATATTGACCGAAAGGAACATTGAATGCAATTTTGTATTTTCCTTCTTGAATTTGAATCTGCCAGAAACCTGACTTCATATCAAATTTTGAGAAGATAACAGTTTTGAATAATCTATTCAAAAGATATTTTTTTTGAGGAAGTGGATATCGAATCCATTGAAAAGCAATTATTGAGAGACTTGTAATTGATAATAAGACGAGGAGCATCTCGTTCAATTTCAGCCAAATTATTAACATAGAATGCTGAGCAACTCCAACGAGATTTGCTCGGACGAATTAAATCTTTATCAAGTAAATCATTGATTTCCTTGATACAAAAGTCTAACAATTCTTTTTTCATTTGAATAGGACGAGATTTTGTAGGAATATTTGATTTATGAAAATCAGAATTGTATGGAAAAGATACCACATGTTTCTTACGATCCCAAAAAGCATTTAGAATAGTAGAACAAATCTCTTTTTCCATTTGTTTTTGAAGATTTGAAATTTTTTCTTGAATTGAAGGATTTTGCAATTGTTCTTCAATTTTTTGAAATTTAATTTCTTCTTTGAGAAAACGAATATGATTTTTCTTGAAATTAATATTGTTGACATTTTTTGAAATTGATGCTTGTTTTAGAGAATTAACATCTTTATAAGAAGAATAATTTGTAAATTTGAAACAAATTTTTTGATCAAATATTTTTGTAGTTAAACCCTTTGAAATAGCTTGAAAATGATAAATTTGAACAATAAAAGAAGTACCAAGAATTACTTCTTGATCCAAATCTTTTGCTAGATAAAAAATATTTTTGAAACAAATATTTGAATTACAAACATGAGTTTTTGAAATTTTATATTGAATGTTGAGTTTCTTACCACTAGAACCATAAAGAAACTCAATAGTTTTTTCAAAATATTTTGTAGGTATCAATCCTTCACAGATACAATTTTGATCAGCTCCAGAATCAATAAGGACTCTAGAAGTGAATTTGAATTCTTTGTTGACTACAATAGCCATATTGTTGTACCATTTTTGAAGTTGAACACGATTAATAATATTAATCATTTCTTTTTCAGATTGAATATTTGAACGAATGAGAGGATCTGATTCTTCACCAGAAGAACTGGAAGAGATGAATAAGAAGGAGTCTTTGACTTTAACTTCTTATCTTGAGTTTTAAGAAGAGAAACTTTCATTCTAACATCTTTCATTTGACGTTCAAGAATAAAAATTTGAGACTTCATTGAATTGACTTCTGATTTTAAATCAGAACTAGACGATTTTGAAGTTTCAAAACGATTTAAAACTTTTTGCATATTGAAAGTTTCAGCTTTTGAATTTGAAGGAAGAAGGGAATTAGACTTATTTTTGAGTTGTGGATCATCAATTTTATCAACAATCTCTTTAATAAGTTCTTCTTCTTTAGTAAGAACATTTATAATTTTATAATCACAAAATTTTTTACTTTGACTTGAAGATGATTGAGATTTTGAACTAGATTCAACATTTGAATCTTCTTGATGTTGATAAACATGTTCCAACTCTGAGTTTGACTCATAATCAGAACTAGAATTTGAATCAATAAGATTGAGAAGTTGAAGCTTAATATCTTCATCAATTTGATGATTATTAATCTTGCCTTTGAGAGGACACTTATTAGAATAATGCCCAGATTTTTTACATTTCCAACAAGTAACATTGTTTTTTTCTTGAAAATATTTTCTTTTGAAATTTCTTTTTGGAATGAAGGTTTTTGAAAATACTTTTCTTTTGAATAAACTTTTCTTTTTTAATATTCATTTCTTTTCGTTTTTGAAGGAGGAATAATTTTCTCAAATTCACATTATTCACAGAGTGATCCAAGTTCTTTGCGACTATCTAATCTTTCTATTTGCAATTTGGATTTAAGTTTGAGTTCATTACAGAAGGCTAATCATTCTCTATTAATGAAGCAAATCAATTCTCCGTATGAAAGAATATAATAAGGAATATTATTTAAATGTTCATTTTTGATAGAATTTTTGACTCTTTCAGATATAATTTTGGAAGTCCAGATAAAAAATTTTCTTTCCAATAAGTTTGATTAAAATCTTTTCGTAAAAATACACGTGATAAAAACATGTCTTTATACCAACGAAAATCTTATAAACTTGAACAATTTAAAGTTAATAAAATACTTTAAAATCTTTCCAAAACATCTGTTGGAGATCCAATGAAATGTTTAATAATACAATAAATTATTGTATTAAAACAATCATTTGAACCATCGAGTTTTAGAGCTGAGCAATTTGCAGTTTTTCTTGTTCAGTAATATAATTGAACCACCAATTATTAATTTGACAAGAAAATCTTTGAATAATATTGTTTGTTGCCTCAATTGAAGAAATTCCTTCTTGAATATAGGTGTTATAACATGCACCCATACTTTCAAGAATTTCAAAAATTTGATATTCAGTTAAACCATCTATATTCCAGATAGTTATTCATGAACTAAAGAATGTTGTAGGCATTTAGCCTTTTGTTCGAAAAGTAAATCTCGAGGAGTATTTCTTGGATAATAAGGAAGAATTTTTGAAAATTGAACTTTTTTGCCTTGAAGTTTATTGATTTGAGAAACTCCATCATCAATAAATTGAGATTCAATATCATCAAATAGTATTGATGTTATTTGAAGTAGAGGATGATGATATTTTTGATAACTGAGTAGCAAGTTCTTTTAGAACATTTATCTCAATTTTGAAACCATTTTTGGGTTTAGCCTCATGCTTATTAATTAAAATTGACTCTATTGGCTTAATACCTTTTGAAGAGGCCGATGTCTCAGGTTCAGAATTTATTTCAATTCTGTTAAGTTGAGAACAGACAGATTCAGGAACTACATTAGTGTAGTTATTTTGAGTTTGAATATTTTTGATATCTTTAACAACAACTTGAGATTCATCAGGTCGTTCTTCATATACATTTTTGAAAGGGAAAGCAAGAACTTCTGTATTTCCATGTGAAACTACAATCTCTTGCAAAGGAGGATGAGAAGATTGGATATTCTCACCAGAAGGAGTTTTTCAAGTCTTCTGTGGAATATTAGTAACTTGAATAGATTTTTCTTTCTTTGATTTTTAAGAAATCTTTGAAAAAATAGGTTTTTCACTGAAAATTTTGAAATAAGCTCATTCATAAAAATTTAAATCTTCAGGGAATTCTTCAAATTCTTCCCAATAAGATTCTTATTCTTCTTTTGAAAAACTTTGACGAAATATTTTTCGAGAACTTTTAACATCAGGAGTTTGATCAGTTTTGAATTCATTTCTTCTGTCAATCCTAAAAAAAAAAACATTTGCTTGATGATCAAGTCTTTCATTTTGAGTAGAAAACATATCAGAAAAAGTTGGAGAAGCAGGTTGTCCTGATTCTTCTTCTTTTTCTGTATCTTTTTCAGAATATTGAGGTTTTGAAATATTTGGAGTGAAATTAACACCTGAAAGAGAAGATGTTGAAAATCTTACAGATTGATAAGAAGATCTAGGTTTATCTTCAGATCTCGAAGAGTAAGATCTTTGAAACCTAGAGGAAGATCCTTTGAAAGTAATGTTTGAAAAATAAAGATAGTGATTTATCTTCCGCTAAATCACCTCTCTAGAGAGCTATACTGAATTAGCTCTAATGAGATATGCACTCAATAAACTCTGAGGAGATCTTGAACACTTGATCTGCTTTTATACTTGAAATCTTGAACTCCAATCTTGAAAAAGGGATCTTGAATAATTGCAGCTTTTGACAAAATGCACCGTCCACTTAGAAAATTTGAAAAGTAGTCATCATACTTTTCCTTTGATTGAAAACCATTGTCTCCTACTTTTGCAAAAGTAGGCATCAACTTTAGTCATAGCTTTTGACTAAAATTCTTTGATTGATCATCACCTTTTAAATTTGTTTGCTCGTCACTTTTCAATCTTGAAACATTTGCTTTACTTTTGTCTTAAAGCTCAAGCAAATTATTGAGATTGAATAATTCTTCATTAGTATAATTGAGACTGGGTCCTTGAAAAGGTTCTTCATTTCTTTGGTAAATATCATCAAAACAATCTTGAGACATTGATATTTCATCATCAAATAGCTTTTTGATCAAAAGAATTTAAGTTTGAGTCCATTTTTCTTCATCAGTAAAAATGACATAATGTTCATCATGAAACATTAATTGTAATATTGAATTATCAATATTTGTTCCAAGCTTTTTCTTTGCAGTAAAAATGGATTTTGATCTAAATTTTGTAAGAATTTCTCTTACATCATTTTTTAGTATAATATCTTGATCGTCAAAACGATAAAATTTTGGAGAGATATTTGAATCTGGCATTGGATGATTATTTGACAAAGTACTCCAGAAAGTAACAATTTGTTTAGTTGGAAAATACTCTTCAGTAAAAAGAGTATCATTGAATTTGACTTCTTCGACAATCCACTCAGGAAGAATGGTTGAGAATTCAATTTTAAGGATCTTGACTTTGAATTCAAAAAGATGATTAATAACTCTTTTGAGAGAGCTATTAAAAAGAGAAATATCTGTTCAAATAGGAGAACCTGATTTGATTTTGAGATATCTACTGAATAGACGTTGGTCAGCCCCTGGTTAGCTGGGGAAGGCGTGTTAGTGTGGTCCTGTTTGTAGGTTTGGTAAGAATCAGTCTATCTTATTTAACTGTTTTTATTGTGGTAAATTGTTATGATTTCATTAAATTTAATTATGTCCTCTTTTTCAAATTGGTTTCAGAGGTCTGGAAATAGATATGAAAATATTTCAAATGTTTTTCAAAATGAAGAAGAAATTGATCAATC
>NC_036248.1:11377288-11478961 GCF_002742605.1 Olea europaea var. sylvestris | reverse complement strand
AAATGACGAAATTGCCCCCGGCGCGATTTTTATTTCAGATCAAACTGCCAAATTTCAGTGAATTCCGACACAGTCGAGAAAAACGACGAAATTGCCCCCGGCGCGATTTTTGTTCCCGATAAACCTGTCAAATTTCTGCCCATTCCGACACAGTCAAGAAAAATGACGAAATTGCCATCGGCGCGATTTTTATTTCCGATCAAACTGCCAAATTTCGGGCAATTCCGACACAGTCGCGAAAAATGAAGAAATTTCCCCGGCAATGTTTTTGTTTCCGATCAACCAGTCAAATTTTAGCCAATTCTGACACAGTCGCGAAAAATGACGAAATTACACCCGGCGCTATTTTTGTTCCCGATTAACCTGTCAAATTTGAGCCCATTCCGACACAGTCGAGAAAAATGACGAAATTGCCCCCGGCGCGATTTTTATTTCAGATCAAACTGCCAAATTTCAGCCAATTCCGACACAGTCGCGAAAAATGACGAAATTACACCCGGCGCTATTTTTGTCCCCGATTAACCTGTCAAATTTGAGCCCATTTCGACACAATCGAGAAAAATGACGAAATTCCCCCGGCGCGGTTTTTGTTTCCGATCAACAAGTCAAATTTTAGCCAATTCCGACACAATCGCGAAAAATGACGAAATTACACCCGGCGCGGTTTTTGTTCCCGATCAACCTGTCAAATTTGAGCCCATTCCGACACTGTCGAGAAAAATGACGAAATTGCCCCCGGCGCGATTTTTATTTTCGATCAAACTCCCAAATTTCAGCCAATTCCGACACTGTCGAGAAAAATGGCGAAATTGCCCCCGGCGCGGTTTTTGTTTCCGATCAACAAGTCAAATTTCAGCCAATTCCGACACAGTCGCGAAAAATGACGATATTACACCCGGCGCGGTTTTTGTTCCCGATAAACCTGTCAAATTTGGTCTCATTCCGACACAGTCGAGAAAAATGACGAAAAAGCCCCCAGCGCGATTTTTGTTCCGGATGAACCTGTCAAATTTGAGCCCATTCCGACACAGTCGAGAAAAATGACGAAATTACTGTCGGCGTGATTTTTATTTCTGATTAAACTGCCAAATTTCCGCCAATTCCGGCACAGTCGAGAAAAATGACAAAATTGCCCCCGGCGCGATTTTTGTTTCCGATCAACCTGTCAAATTTGGGCCATTCCGACACAGTCGAGAAAAATGACGAAATTGCCCACGGCGCGATTTTTATTTCAGATCAAACTGCCAAATTTAAACCAATTCCGACACAGTCGAAAAAAATGACGAAATCACCCCCATCGTGGTTTTTGTTTCCGATCAACAAGTCAAATTTTAGCCAATTTCGACACAGTCGCGAAAAATGACGAAATTACAACCGGCGCGATTTTTTTTCCCGATCAACCTGTCAAATTTGAGCTCGTTCCGACACAGCCGAGAAAAATGACGAAATTGCCCTCGGTGCGATTTTTATTTCAGACCAAACTGCCAAATTCCCGCCAATTCCGACACAGTCGAGAAAAATGACGAAATTGCCCCCGGCGCGATTTTTGTTTCCGATCAAACAGTCAAATTTTAGCCAATTCAGACACAGTCGCGAAAAATGACGAAATTGCAGCCGACGCTATTTTTGTTCTCGATCAACCTGTCAAATTTGAGCCCATTCCGACACAGTCGAGAAAAATTACGAAACTGCCGCCGGTGCGATTTTTATTTCCGATCAAACTGCCAAATTTCAACGAATTCCGACACCGTCGAGAAAAACGACGAAATTGCCCCCGACGCGATTTTTGTTTCCTATCAACTAGTCAAATTTTAGCCAATTCCGACACAGTCGCGAAAAATGACGAAATTACACCCGGCGCAGTTTTTGTTCCCGACAAAACTGTCAAATTTAAGCCCATTCCGACACAGTCGAGAAAAATGACGAAATTGCCGTCGGCACGATTTTTATTTCCGATGAAACTACCAAATTTCAGCGAATTCCGACACAGTCGAGAAAAATGACGAAATTGCCCCCGGCGCGATTTTTGTTTCCTATCAACCAGTCAATTTTTTGCAAATTCCGACACATTCGCGAAAAATGACGAAATTACACCCGGCGCAATTTTTGTTCCCGATCAACCTGTCAAATTCGAGCCCATTCCGACACAGTCGAGAAAAATGACGAAATTGCCCCCGGCGCGATTTTTTATTTCAGATCAAACTGCCAAATTTCAGCCAATTTCGACACAGTTGAGAAAAATGACGAAATTACCCCCGTCGCGATTTTTGTTTCCGATCAACAAGTCAAATTTTAGTCAATTCCGACACAGTCGCGAAAAATGACGAAATTACACCCAGCGCGATTTTTGTTTCCGATCAACTTGTCAAATTTGAGCCCGTTCCGACATAGTCGAGAAAAATGACGAAATTGCCCCCGGCGCGATTTTTATTTCAGGTCAAACTACCAAATTTCAGCCAATTCCGACACAGTCGAGAAAAATGACGTAATTACCCCCGGTGCGGTTTTTGTTTTCGATCAACCAATCAAACTTTAGCCAATTCCAACACAGTCGGGAAAAATGACGAAATTACACCCGGCGCAGTTTTATTTCCCGATAAACCTGTCAAATTTAAGCCCATTCGGACACAGTCGAGAAAAATGACGAAATTGCCGCCGGCACGATTTTTATTTCCGATCAAACTGCCAAATTTCAGCCAATTCTGGCAAAGTCGAAAAAAATGACGAAATTGCCCCCGGCGCGGTTTTTGTTACCGATCAACCAGTCGAATTTTAGGCAATTCCGACATAGTCCCGAAAAATGACGAAATTGCCCCCAGCGCGATTTTTGTTTCCAATCAAACCGCCAAATTTCAGCCAATTCCGACACAGTCGAAAAATTGACGAAATTGCCCCCAGCGCGATTTTTGTTTCCGCTCAACCTGTCAAATTTCATCCCATTCCGACACAGTCGAGAAAAATGACGAAATTGCCCCTGCGCGATTTTTATTTCAGATCAAACTGCCAAATTTCAGCCAATTCCGAGACAATCGAGAAAAATGACGAAATTGCCCCCGGCGCGGTTTTTGTTACCGATCAACCAGTCGAATTTTAGGCAATTCCGACATAGTCCCGAAAAATGACGAAATTGCCCCCAGCGCGATTTTTGTTTCCGCTCAACCTGTCAAATTTCATCCCATTCCGACACAGTCGAGAAAAATGACGAAATTGCCCCTGCGCGATTTTTATTTCAGATCAAACTGCCAAATTTCAGCCAATTCCGAGACAATCGAGAAAAATGACGAAATTGCCCCCGGCGCGGTTTTTGTTACCGATCAACCAGTCGAATTTTAGGCAATTCCGACATAGTCCCGAAAAATGACGAAATTGCCCCCAGCGCGATTTTTGTTTCCGCTCAACCTGTCAAATTTCATCCCATTCCGACACAGTCGAGAAAAATGACGAAATTGCCCCCGGGGCGATTTTTGTTTCCGATCAACCTGTCAAATTTCGGCTCATTCCGACACAGTCGAGAAAAATGACGAAATTGCCCCCGACGCGATTTTTATTTCCGATCAAACTTGCAAATTTCAGCCAATTCCGACACAGTCGAGAAAATTGGCGAAATTGCCCCCGTCGCGATTTTTATTTCCGATCAAACTGTCAAATTTCAGTCAATTTTGACACAGTCGAGAAAAATGGCGAAATTGCCCCCGACGCGGTTTTTGTTTCCTATCAACAAGTCAAATTTCAGCAAATTCCGACACAGTCGCGAAAAATGACGATATTACACCCGGCGCGATTTTTTATCCCTATAAATCTGACAAATCTGAGCCCATTCCGACACAGTCGAGAAAAATGACGAAATTGCCCCCGGCGCGATTTTTATTTCAGATCAAACTGCCAAATTTCAGTAAATTCCGACACAGTCGAGAAAAACGACGAAATTGCCCCCAGCGCGATTTTTGTTCCCGATAAACCTGTCAAATTTCAGCCCATTCCGACACAGTCAAGAAAAATGACGAAATTGCCGCCGGCGCGATTTTTATTTCCGATCAAACTGCCAAATTTCAGGCAATTCCGACACAGTCGCGAAAAATGACGAAATTTCCCCGGCAATGTTTTTGTTTCCGATCAACCAGTCAAATTTTAGCCAATTCTGACACAGTCGCGAAAAATGACGAAATTACACCCGGCGATATTTTTGTTCTCGATCAACCTGTCAAATTTGAGCCCATTCCGACACAGTCGAGAAAAATGACGAAATTGCCCCCGGCGCGATTTTTATTTCAGATCAAACTGCCAAATTTCAGCCAATTCCGACACAGTCGCGAAAAATGACGAAATTACACCCGGCGCTATTTTTGTCCCCGATTAACCTGTCAAATTTGAGCCCATTCCGACACAATGGAGAAAAATGACGAAATTGCCCCGGCGCGGTTTTTGTTTCCGATCAACCAGTCAAATTTTAGCCAATTCCGACACAATCGCGAAAAATGACGAAATTACACCCGGCGATATTTTTGTTCTCGATCAACCTGTCAAATTTGAGCCCATTCCGACACAGTCGAGAAAAAAGACGAAATTGCCCCCGGCGCGATTTTTATTTCAGATCAAACAGCCAAATTTCAGCCAATTCCGACACAGTCGCGAAAAATGACGAAATTACACCCGGCGCTACTTTTGTCCACGATTAACCTGTCAAATTTGAGCCCATTCCGACACAATCGAGAAAAATGGCGAAATTGCCCCCGGAGCGGTTTTTGTTTCCGATCAACAAGTCAAATTTCAGCCAATTCCGATACAGTCGCGAAAAATGACGATATTACACCCGGCGCGGTTTTTGTTCTCGATAAACCTGTCAAATTTGGGCCCATTTCGACACAGTCGAGAAAAATGACGAAATAGCCCCCAGCGCGGTTTTTGTTCCGGATGAACCTGTCAAATTTGAGCCAATTCCGACACAGTCCAGAAAAATGACGAAATTACTGTCGGCGTGATTTTTATTTCTGATTAAACTACCAAATTTCCGCCAATTCCGACGCAGTCGAGAAAAATGACAAAATTGCCCCCGGCGCGATTTTTGTTTCCGATCAACCTGTCAAATTTTGGCCATTCCGAGACAGTCGAGAAAAATGACGAAATTGCCCACGGCGCGATTTTTATTTCAGATCAAACTGCCAAATTTAAACCAATTCCGACACAGTCGAAAAAAATGACGAAATCACCCCCATCGCGGTTTTTGTTTCCGATCAACAAGTCAAATTTTAGCCAATTCCGACACAATCGCGAAAAATGACGAAATTACAACCGGCGCGATTTTTTTTCCCGATCAACCCGTCAAATTTGAGCCTGTTCCGACACAGTCGAGAAAAATGACGAAATTACCCTCGGCGCGATTTTTATTTCAGACCAAACTGCCAAATTCCCGCCAATTCCGACACAGTCGAGAAAAATGACGAAATTGCCCCCGACGCGATTTTTGTTTCCGATCAAACAGTCAAATTTTAGCCAATTCAGACACAGTCGCGAAAAATGACGAAATTGCAGCCGACGCTATTTTTGTTCTCGATCAACCTGTCAAATTTGAGCCCATTTCGACACAGTCGAGAAAAATGACGAAACTGCCGCCGGTGCGATTTTTATTCCCGATCAAACTGCCAAATTTCAACGAATTCCGACACCGTCGAGAAAAACGACGAAATTGCCAAGGCGCGATTTTTGTTTCCTATCAACTAGTCAAATTTTAGCCAATTCCGACACAGTCGCGAAAAATGACGAAATTACACCCGGCGCAGTTTTTGTTCCCGACAAACCTGTCAAATTTAAGCCCATTCCGACACAGTCGAGAAAAATGACGAAATTGCAGTCGGCACGAGTTTTATTTCCGATGAAACTGCAAAATTTCAGCGAATTCCGACACAGTCGAGAAAAATGACGAAATTGCCCCCGGCGCGATTTTTGTTTCCGATCAACCAGTCAAATTTTAGCAAATTCCGACACAGTCATGAAAAATGACGAAATTACACCTGGCGCAATTTTTGTTCCCAATCAACCTGTCAAATTCGAGCCCATTCCGACACAGACGAGAAAAATGACGAAATTGCCCCCGGCGCAATTTTTATTTCAGATCAAACTGCCAAATTTCAGCCAATTCCGACACAGTCGAGAAGTGAAAAAATTAATTAAGAAGATGTTGAGCTCAATTCAACCTGTATGCATTCAGTACTCTTTTTTAGTGCATTTACATATATATTGAATAATTTTTAATATTATTTAATCAAATTTTAATAAAAGATTGGGCTATTACGATCGTTAATTGTCGACGGTGAACGATCAACGGTCAAGCTCCCTCCTAGCTTAACTTCGATGTTGGATTAGCCCCTGCTCGTGAAATGTATAATTGAAAATGAGTTTGAAGAAAAATGAATTTTAGAAAATATGGTCAAAGAGAGGCTAAAACTCACGACATTATAAATTAAACAGCCAAGCTTCATGTACAGAAATTTTTTTGTATAGAACCATTACAAAATACACATATGGTAGGGTGGGTGGGTTATTTTTTGCAATATTTTAATTCACCACCTTGTGACACATCTGTAAAGCTTCTGTAAATTTTTTTCTGTACAACTAGCTTTTTTGTAAATTAAATTCAATTATTATGTATGATTTTAGTACTTAAGATAAGTTGAGTTGAATATTAAAATAGGGAAATTACACTTGGGCCCCAAATCTTCACCAAAAGGGGGATCTACATCCCTTGCCTTTAAATCGAAGCATGTAACTCTATAACCTTCTATCTTTGTAGCATTTAGGTCCCTAAAAAATGGTAAATACAAAATCATTTAGGTTCATTTGCTGGCTGAAGAGTCGCATTAGGGTCTGCTTTCCTAGGAATCAGGTCGTGGATTATGTTGTTTTCTACTTTAATTAACCACTGTTTTGTAAATATTAGTGATGCTACCAAAAAAATATCACCTGAAAGATCTCGAGTTTGATGGTCTAACTTCACTTTGATGAACACAATCGGTCTATGAATACCTGCAACAAAGGCAACGAGGTGTGCGCTCGTCGCCTCTCCGATACTTAAGTCAGATAGGAAATTTAGTGCGTGAGGCTATAAATTGAAGATAATGAAAACGTACATTGATGTTGAGCCTTGGCCAAGTATTTATAGGTGTTGGTGGGGGAGATGTAGAAGGATTCTATTACTGGAAGAGTCTTTTTCCCCTTAGGACTAGGTGTTGGAGTTTGATTTGAAGTATATTGTTAAGAGTTCTAATCAGGGAAGGAGTAGACTTGGTGGGGTCTATTTTTTGGAGATTAAGTCAGTGGGTAGGGTCGAATTAGAGATAACCCCGACCTAAAGGAAACCCCCGACCTCAAACCGGCGTGACATGCCAAGATCAACTCGGGGTCACAGGTCGAGGTCGAGGTCGAGGATCATGGCAAATTGAGGTCTAGTTCGGGGTTACCAATCCGGAATCATCATAGGCCCCCGTGCATCTGAGCTGTAGATCGTGCAGAGTCTACGATCTCGAATTGAGATGCAAAAAGGATGTCGTGGCTTGATATCGACCTCGACACCTGTCATTTACTTGTTGGAGATATGCTATGTCACGTGTCTGTCATGTGGCTGGTTGTCAGAGCTCGAACTTGGATCTTTGCCACGTGTTATGTTTTAAGGGTTTTAGATTAAGTGACTGTTGGTATGCCCATGACTCCTATAAATACCCCCATTATTCATTTTCACTTTTTACTCTCTACTCTCTGTAAAAGAAGCTCGAGTTCGGGGATAGTGGGTTGTGAGCGATAACCTTAAGGTAAGAGTTCGAGCCTTTAAGTTGTTAATTATTTGAGTAGAGTAATGTCGAGCAGTAGCAGTAGTGGTAGTAGTAGCAGCAGTAAGGGGTCGAGTAATAGTGACAATAGTAGGCCTTCTAAGAGTTCGGGGGATAATGAGAACCCTACTGCCCCTAGTATAGCTGTCGAGACTCCGGGTAATCAAGGTCGAGATCTTGTCACCTTGGCCTTTCCTGTTAGCTCGCACTCTCCAGGAGAGGTATTGACTTATCCAAAGAACCCGACCACTTATAAAGAACATGTAATTATTAAGATAGCTAGAGATTTCGGGGTGATGCCCATTTGTGATGTTAGGGTTCCTGAGAGTACCGAAGATATCTTAGGAGCTCGAGAGGGGGAGATGACTTTTTTTAGGGATGCCTTTAAGGCTGGGATGTGGTGGCCTCTTCACCCCTTTTTTATCCACTTTTTAACTTCGTTCTATATGTGTCCAGGCCAGTTGGCCCCTAACGGTTGGAGGCTGTTGGTCTATTTCTTTATATTATGTAGATGCCTCGATATCGAGCCTAGGCTCAACCTTCTGAGCATGTTGTATGATATGAAGTACTCGCCGGGGTTCAACTGTTTTGTGTATTTGTCAACCAAGGGGGGTTTTAGAACGCCTGAGACCCCGAGCTCTCTTCGGGGTTGGAAAGAGAGATTTTTCTTTGTAAAGCCCCAAGACCCCGACCATCTTTTTAGCCTGAGGTGGGAGATCCCTAGTAAGGATAGGTTTAATGAGGGTCAAGCGTATTTTGTGGTTCTAGAGAGGGACAGATTAAGGTTAGTTAACCACGACCCCTTAGTAGAGAAGATCGATTATTTGCTCGAGGATGACACCCTCGACCTTGCAAATGTAAAAGGTCTCGAGGGTGTGTCTTTTACTTTTTAAGCTCTATCGTCGTATTCTTGACGTCGAGATCATGCTAATGCCTTGTGATTTGTTTATCGCTGATCTAGAGATGTCTTTTGATCCTTCCAAATTGCTGGACAATGTCCATCATAAGGCCAAGGGGCCGATGTCCAAAGCCCCGGCCTCAAAAAAGGGAAAGAAGAGGACCAAGCACGCCGATGTTAGGGTGCCTGAAGTGGATCTTGAGAGCCCGGCGCCTCCTAGGGGTCAACCCTCGACGTCAAGGAGCCCAACTCAACGCCTCATAGGACGTCGAAATATCAAGATCGAGCTCGGGGTTGTTATGGCGTCGCGGATTCAGGCTTCGAGCCTATTTCGGACAGAGTCCTTGAGGAATACACAGAGTGTGCCCTTGTGAAGGACTTTGTCAAAAGGTTTGAGAAGGAGGTCAACATTAATGAAGGGGTCAAGACACTGGAGGCTTTGACCTTAAGGGTAAGATGCTAACCTTAATTGTATTTTTATTTTTTCATCTTCTTTGATCAAGCTGACTTTGGGTTTCCTTTCCTTTTTTGTGCAGACTCTGAGTGTGGGATGAGGTCTTACTTTGAATGGTATCAATATTTCGAATGAAATGGAGGAGGTTTTAAAGGAGAAAGAGCGAGCTGAAAAGCGAGCTTGTAACCTAGAAAAAGCCCTCAAGACTGTTGAGGCTGACCTTAAGAAGTCCTGAGAGGAACTTGAGACATCCAAGGGTGAGGTTGAGGAGGTTAAGCTCGAGCTTCTCCAGTCCCAGAGGAGCTTTGGGGAAGAGCTGGCGAAGGCTCGTGATGAGGCTCGAGTTCAAGCTGTTGAAGACTTCAAGAAGTCCGACGAGTTCTGGACCTTATTGGGACAGTATGGGTTGGGCTCTTACCATTACGGGCTTCGCCTTACCCGTCCTTATCTTCGCACGAAGATCCCTGAGGATTTAAAGTCTCTGGTCAAGGATTTGAAGATGGTGAACGAGCTTGTAGGGGAGCTCGAACTTTCGGCTTCTGAGGTCGAGGAAGATGGTGAAGAGGATGATGATGATGGTAATGGAGATGACACCAGGACTGGCGATCAAGGCAACGATGTCAGGGTTGTAGATATTGATTAGGTCCTTAACCTTGATGTTTTGAAAAATTTTTGTAATATTGCTCGAACTGGGCTGATACTTTTGTTATTAATTTCATCGACGAATGTTCATGCACATTACTTTATTTTTAATTTAATCGATGGATGTTCGTTTACATTACCGTTTTTAATTTGATCGATGAATGTTCGTGCACATTATTTTGTTTTTAATTTAATTGATGGATGTTCGTGCATGTGTGTTTGTTTTCAATGCACAATGCTTTTGGACTCGATCACCACTTTGGTACCGAACTTCAGGCATGTCTGAGCTCGATTCTTGATGTAGTCATCGAGGTCGAACTTAGAGGCCCGTAGGTCGAACCAGGTGATGAGTTGGAGCTTTTCACTAACTATAACTTGGGTCTTTTTAGCTCGGGGTGTCTTGTTGTGCAAAAGGCACGGGGCTCAATTCGATCAACATTTCAACCTTGAACATCAGGCATGTCTGAGCTCGATTCTTGATGTAGTCATTGAGGTCGAACTTAGGGGCCTGTAAGTCAATCCAGATGGTGAGTTCAAGCTTTTTTACTTGCTATAACTTAGGTTTTTGAGATTGTTTCTAGATTGCAGAAAGGGTCGGGTTCGATCTTTATCATGTGAAGAGGCCCGACCCCGAACTTAACCATTGTTGATTTTTAATGCAAAATAGGTCAGGGTTCATAACCTCGGGTTGTATTACGCTGCATGCCCATAGCACGTCGTTAATGTTGAAGAGTTGGCTGTATGCTCGAAGCACGTCATTATGCCAGAGTTATTAGTTGCATGCCCGTAGCACGTCATTACACTAATGTTAAAGAGGTGGCTGCATGCCCAAAGCACGTCATTATGCCAGAGTTTATTAGTTGTATGCCCGTAGCACGTCATTAAACTATCATTAAAGAGTTTGCTGCATGCCCGGAACACGCCATTATGCCAGAGTTTATTAGTTGCATGCCCGTAGCACGTCATTATACTAATGTTAAAGAGTTGGCTGCATGCTCGGAGCACGTCATTATGCCAGAGTTTATTAGTTGCATGCCCGTAGCACGTCATTACACTAATGTTGAAGAGTTGGCTACATGCCCGAAGCACGTCGTTACGCCAAAGTTTAAGTAGTGCTAGTAAAAAAAAACTTGAATATTATTAGGTGCTCAAGGGTACTTAGCCCGAGCTACTAAAAGCAAAAATGCTCAAGAGTTCATAAACCCAAACTACTAAAAAATAAAAATAAGGCGGGCGTGCAAGCCCTTGTGCGATGCTATTGCTATTCTACTTGTAATATATTTTCAGGTTATCCACATTCCAAGGCCTTGGGAGTGGATTTCCTGAAGTATCTCTAAGGTTGTATGCTCCTACTTTTATCCTTCGTATGACTTTGAATGGCCCTTCCCATACCGGTCCAAGTTTACCTGGAAGGTGTCCAGCTACATCTGCTCTTCTTAGAACCAAATCACCACTCTTAAATTTTCGAGACTTGACTTTGGTGTTAAAGTACTTTGTCGTTTTATTTTAGTAATTAGCAGCTCTCAGTGAAGCTTACTCTCTTACTTCTTCAAGTAAGTCAAGATGTTCGGTTGTTTGGTCTTCCATGCCGGGTTCAACTCTCCTTAAAGTGGGGAGACTGACTTCGATGGGGATAGTGGCCTCTAAGCCGAAAGCTAACATGAAAGTAGTCTCGCCTGTTGCTGTTTTATGAGAAGTTCTATATGCCCACAATATGGAGGGCAACTCATCGGGCCAATCACCTCTTGCGTTTCCGATCTTGGTACAAAGATCCTGAAGTATGATCCTATTTGTCACCTCAGTGAGGCCATTGCTTTGAGGGTGCGATATTGACGTTAGACGATGGTCAATCCCGAGACTGACACATATGTTTCTGAATTGTGAATTGTCGAACTACCTTCCATTATCTGTTATAAGTACTTTGGGTATTCCAAACCTACATATAATCGACTTCCATATAAATGATCTGAGCTTGGCCTCTGATATTTTTGCTAGGGGTTCGGCTTCTACCCACTTTGTGAAGTACTCAACTGCTACCATAGCAAATTTTAACTGTCCTCGGGCCATGGGGAAAGGCCCAAGGATGTCAACTTCCCATTGTTCAAATGGTGCTGAATAATGGATAGAGGTCAACTCTTCTGCAGGGGCATGTATAGCATTACCAAACCTTTGACACTTGTCGCATCTTTTGACATATTCAGCTGCATCTTTCTTTATAGTTGGCCAGTAGTACCCATACCTTATTAATTTGTAGGCAAGGGCTCTGGCTCCCTGGTGATTTTCGCATATTCCCTCATGAACCTCAGTCAGGGCTTGGAGAGGCTCGGAAGGCTTGAGGCATCTCAGATAGGGGAGTGTGAGACTTCGTCGAAACAGCACCCCTCTGATAATGCAATATGTTGCAGCTTTGGCCCAAATACTCCTTGCGGCGCGAGGGTCAGGAGGTAGGTCTCCATTACTTATATACTCAACTATTGGATCAATCCAGGAAGGCTCATGGTCAATGTCCATTACACTCTGTGACAATCTTGATGTGCACTGTTCTGTCGAGTCCATCTATCCTCATGAAAACGAATCTGGATAGTGCGTTAGCTTTGGAGTTATCTGCTCTTGTTATTTTCAATATTTCACAACTTGTGAACTGTCTTTGAAGGTCATGTACTTTTAGGCAGTACAAGCTCATCTTTTCTTTCGAAGGATCCTTCGATCTGTCCAACAACGAGCTGTGAGTCGCTGAAGACTCTGATGTTCTCTAATTCCAAATTCTTGGCAAGTTCGAGAGCAATGACCCCTTCATATTCCGCTTCGTTGTTGGTTGCTTCAAACTCAAACCTAAGCGCGCATTGAACTTCAGTGGTCTTGTTCGGGCTGATGATAATTATCCCGGCCCCCCGAGCCCGAGCTGTTTGATTCCCCATCGACAAATATCTCCCAGGTTTTTGAGGTTGTGCTCGAGTTTTTTATTTCGGGCCTTTCTGTCTTTGGAGTGAGTTCAGCTATGAAGTCGGCCAGTGCCTATGCTTTGATGGAAGGTCGAGGCTTGAATTCTATATCGAATTCACCAAGTTCGTTCGCCTATTTTAATAACCTTCCTGAGACATCTAGCCTCTGAAGTATGTGCTTGAGTGGTTGATTGGTGAGAACTATTATGGGGTGAGATTGGCAATATTGCCGCAACTTTCTAGTAGTAACTATCAAGGCAAGAACTAACTGTTCCGCAAGGTTATACCGAGTCTCGATGTCAAGAAGTACTTTACTGACATAGTAGATGGGTTGCTGCACCTTTCCTTTTTCCTTTACTAGTACCCCACTTACGGCATTTCGAGAAACAACCAAGTAAAGGAACAAAGTATCACCAGACTCTGGTTTGGCAAGAACCAGAGGTACAGCTAAAATTTGCTTAAGTTGTTGGAAGGCTAGATCGCATTCATCATTCCATTCAAAACTCTTGTGGCCTCTTAGAACTTTGAAAAAGGGGAAGCACCTATTCGCTGCCCGAGAGACAAATCTGTTCAATGCTACTACCCGACCTATAAGCTTTTGGATGTCCTTTTTGCTCTTTGGGGGCTTCCATAGATATTAGGGCTTGGATTTTGTCAGGGTTCGCTTTTATTCCTCTATTTGTGATCATGAACCCTAGAAACTTTCCTGATGCTACCCAAAGGCACATTTTGTTGGGTTAAGCTTCATGTTGTATTTCTGCAGCGTGGAAAACACTTCTTCAAGATCGGTGATATGATCATCTACCCATTTACTTTTGACCACCGTGTCATCTACGTAAGCCTCAATGCTTTTTCCAATTAAATCAGCAAAGACCTTGTTGATTAGCCTCTGATATGTAGCCCCTGCATTCTTTAAGCCAAATGGCATGGCCTTATAACAATAGAAGGCAAAATCTGCTATGAATGAGGTCTTCTTTTGATTTTCTGTGGCCATTGGTATTCGGTGGTACCCTGAGAATGCATCCAAAAAGCTGTACAATTTGTGACCCAAAGTGCTGTCAACGAGACTGTCAATCCGGGGTAGGGGATAGCTATCTCTCGAACATGCTTTGTTCAAATCAGTGAACTCAATGCAAACTCGCCACTTTCCATTGGCCTTTTTCACGAGAACTACATTGGCGAGCCAGTCAGGATATTGCACTTCTCGGATGAATTGTGCATTGAGGAGCTTGGCAATCTCTTCTCGTATGACTTCGCGCCGTTCGGGTGCAAATTATCTTTTCCTTTGTTTGACAGGTTTGGCTCCTGGGTTTACATTGAGCCTGTGTACTGCAACCTCGGGGTCAATTTTCAGCATGTCTTCAACTGTCCACGCGAATACGTCTTAGTTTTAGGAGAGACAACTTATTAGTTTAGCCATGATGGTTGAATCAAGGTCACACCCTACAATCGCCTTCCTACCAGGTTCGAGCTCGACCAGCTCCTCTACCGGGGTGATTCTCTCACGATTTTCAAGCTCGAGCTCTATAAGCTGCATGACGTCTCCCTTTATTTTTCGGACACTAGTCACATAGCACTGGCGTGCCATGGTTTGGCTTCCTCGGACGACTCCAACTCCACTATATGTGGGGAACTTCATCGCCAGGTGAAAAGTTGAGATAACAGCTCTGATTTTATTTAGCAATGGTCTTCCTAAAATGGCGTTGTAGGCCATCGGAGTTCGGAAAACTTCGAAAGTTACGATATGGGTTACCTGCCGACCTTTAGATCCCAAAGTCATGGGTAATCCAACAATACCTTCAGGGGTGATGACCCCGCCACGAAATCTTTGGAGGGGTATTTTAACAGGCTTGAGTTGTTCCACTGAGATACCCATCTGAACTAAAGCTTCATGAGACAGTACATTAGCTGCACTTTCGTTATCCACAAGAATTCTCTTGACCTCGAAGTTAGCTATGATAGCTGATATGACTAGGGCGTCATCACGAGGGAAGGATATTCCTTCCAAATCCTTGGACTCGAAGGTGATATCTTTCGTATGAGCAAGATTCATATTGGAAGAGGCTAGAAGTTGTCTAGCATACTGTTTACGTCCATTGTTGGTGTCTCCTCCTGAAGCTGTTCCTCCGATAATAACGTTAATAGTGCCTGCCGTTGGTGGTTCACTACCACGCCCTTCCTGTATGTTATTCTGCTTGTTCCTCGGGTGTTTTTCATGGCTAGTGTAAGAGCCCAAAAAACCCTTCCTGATGAGAGCCTCAATTTGCTGTTTCGAAGCCAAACAACCCTCAATGGTATGTCCATGGTCCCGGTGGAAGTCACAGTACTTGGTTCTGTCTCTGTTTTTAGGTAATGATCGCATTCTGGGAGGCCACTTAAGCTCTTTGAGGTCTTTGATCTCCATTAGGATGTTGGACCTTGATGTATTCAAGAGAGTAAAGGTTTTTGGTCGGCGGTTTTGTCTTGGCTTGACCCGAGGATTGTCGTCTCGTTGATTGGGTTAACGCAGTCTCTTATTATCTGGCCTTAGTAAAGGTGAAACGTCCTTTCTTGGGGTTAGAGTTTCTTCCATATTGATGTATTTCTCAGCTCGAGTGAGGAGGTCAGTTACTGACTTTGGGGGGGGGGTTTGACAAAGACATCTTGAATGCTTCGCATCTTATAGCGTACGTCAAAGTTGAGACCACAGCTGTAATATGTAGATCTGGAATCTGAAGTCTTTCTTTATTGAATCTAGTCATGAAATTGCGTAATGTTTCATTAGGTCCCTGGCGCATCTGCATAAGTGATGCCGCTGTTTTCCTAATTCGCTTGCTGTTTGCGAAGAAAGCGGATAATTTATCAACCAAGTCTGCGAATGAGGCGATAGAGTTTGGCTCTAACGTGGAGAACCAATCTCTAGCTGCGCTTGTAAGAGTTTGAGGGAAGGCTTTGCACATTACAGCGTCAGGTGCGACCTGTAGATTCATGATATCGGTATATATATTGCGGTGGTTGATAGGGTCAGTGGTCCCATCATATTCCTTTATCCTGGGATACTTGAACCAATCCCGAAGGGGGTAGGACAGTACTTCAGGAGTAAAGGGAGTGCTAGGGGTAAAGCCTATTGTCCCCTTTGATTTCTATGCTATGCCTGCGGCAATACCTTCTTGGATGATTCTGGTAAGCTCACCTGACTCTATCGTTACTGCCCTTGATGCCACGGTCATAGGAGGTACACCCAAGGTTCCAGCACCATTATCAGGGATGTTTTGTGGAGCTCGAGCTCGAGCTTAAGTAGCTGCCATAAGATCACCATCCGGTGTTGGTGTATGCGATGGGTGTGAGTTTCTTTGGCTTAATAACTGAGTCAATGTGGTAACTTGTTGGCGGAGCTCTTCAAAAGCTCCGGTGGTAATGACAGTCGGTGGCGGTGCTGCCATCTCTGATGATTCCTCTTGAGGGACAGGATAACCTCCAGGGGGAGGATTTGGAGCGAATGAGCTTGCTGGTGGAAGACCTGATCGTGTATTCACCATGTCTTTTGGTAGCGCTTCCCACAGACGGCGCCAATGATGCTACCAAAAAAATATCATCTAAAAGATCTCGAGCTTGATGGTCTAACTTTACTTTGATGAATACAATCGGTCTGTGAATACTTGCAACAAAGGCAACGAGGTGTGCGCCCGTCGCCCCTCCGATGCTTTAGTCAGATAGGGAATTTAGTGCGCGAGGCTATAAACTGAAGATAATGAAAATGTACCTTGATGTTGAGCCTTGGAGAAGTATTTATAGGTGTTGGTGGGGGAGCTGTAGAAGGATTCTATTACTGGAAGAGTCATTTTCCCCTTAGGACTAGGTGTTGGAGTTTGATTAGAAGTATATTGTTAAGAGTTCTAATCAGGGAAGGAGTAGACTTGGTGGGGTCTATTTTTTGGAGATTAAGTCGGTGGGTAGGGTTGGATTAGAGATAACCCCGACCTAAAGGAAACCCCCGACCTCAAACTGGCGTGACACGCCAAGATCAACTCGGGGTCACAAGTCGAGGTCGAGGATCATGGCAAATTGAGGTCTAGTTCGGGGTTACCAATCCGGAATCATCAATTAGTATAAATAAAATAAATTTCAGGGTTATAAACATATTATTTATTACCCTATTTTGAAATTAAAATTAAAAAATAAATGCTCTTTTTACATTTAACTAATACTGTCAAGAAATTTGGAAATGTCGGATTTCAATTGTGAGAAAGGTTTATGTCGTAAATCTGCATGAACTGTGTTACTAGTAATGCTTTTCAAAATTCAAAGCATCTGAAGAATTTATAATTTATAATTCGTAAGAATTTTTTTTATCTAAGAGAGATATTGCAGGTCTAGTGTAGTCTCAGTTGATAGCACATTTATTTCTCTGTAATTGTTCATGGAATGGTTTTATAGTGCAAAGTTTCGTTAATGAGCTCCCGTGGAGTGCTTTTCTCGTTCTTGTTTCTAGTTTTTCTTTTGTTGATACAAATTAATTGTACAGTAAACCATGAATTCTATTCACATTCCAGGTTTTATAAAAAATTCTCTTCATTACCTTAGTAAATATTATGGTTTTATTAACAGTGATAAACTTTTTCTTTTAAGTTAATTGAGCACAAACATGTATCATATACAATCGAAAAGAGTCGAGCTAGTTCTGCTGCAACAAGAAAAGAGAGATTGGAAGTGTGGTAGTTGTTGTTGGCATAAAATTCGTCAATACTATTGATTGAAAAAGTATAAACTTTCATAACAAATTAGTTTCTAAATGTGAAAGGCACAAGGTTTTTAAAATTTAATGTCACGATACAACATATTATTTTTACGTCTTTTCATATCTCCCAAGTTGGTTTTGTTTTACGAATCTTAAGAAAATAAAATTTATAATACACATCACAATAGAAAACGTAATCATTGACGGTCTAATTTCAAAGTGGGCAAAGACCATGGAACTTCTGCTGCCTCCAACAGGTATGACAGTCAATCCTTTCGCGTTTGTTGGAAGAAGAACCTGATTTAAGTAAAAAAGAAAAAGAGTCAACTTTTGGATATTAACAAACTAAGACTAAAGTTTTTGCTTATTTATGTCTACTCGTCAAAATTGAACGTGTATTGCATGTTATTCTGAAATACTGTATAAGTGTTGTAAAAGTAATATTTTATATCAATTTGTTGAGTCTTAAACAAACTTAAAAAAAAAAAGGATTGAAATTTAAGAAAAGATAATTGAACTATCAAAATTCAACTTCTATGATTTAAGCCCCTGTTTGTTTCCAATTGTTGGAAGAAAAGAATCCATTTTTTGTTGCGTGTGGGGCCTAGTGTGAGAGAAGAAGTCAACAATGGTGGCTGACAGTCCACCAACGGATGGAAAATGGATTATAATTGGGTTGAAAAGTTGGAAACAAATAGAGGCTAAATATTTTGTGATGATGAGATACTACAAATAAGCAACATTTTTATGGAAAAATTTCGTAAGTAAGATTTTAAGTATCACACATTTCAAAATCAAGAAAACAAGTTTCAAACTTCAAAAATCAGATTTTTATTAAAATTAATTAATTAATTAATTTATTTATTTATTAATTAAACATATTTAGGTCACAGAGTTACTTAATTTTTTTTGTCACAAATCAGAAATTTTATGTCACAAATTATTTTACAGTCAAAATTCAAATTTTTTTATAGATCACAATTTATTCATTGGTCACAAATAAAAAAATTACAATTACAATTTATTTATTGATCACAAATTACAAATATTATAAGTCACAACTTATTATACAGTCACAAACTATTAAATTATTGATCACATATAAACAATTTTTTAGGTCATATTTTATTTCTTGATCACAATTTATATTTTTTTCTCAAAGATTAAGCAATTTAATGGTCACAGTCAATCAAATGATTTGTGATCGCCACCAACACTTATAACCACCATCTTAACGCTACTTTCAGTACCACCACCACCACTACCATTATCGTCGTCGCCAGAACTACCACCACAATCACCACGACGTCAAACAAATCAACTTATTGTAGAAAACACCACATTGTTACCAACGACCACCACAAAACACATAAATGCGTAAATCGAGGTAACACCACCTTGCCATTACAACAAAATCACCACCAACTCACCGGACTTCGCAGCAAATGCCGTGCCACTACCACCACCAACATCACCACCATCTAACCGGACTACCAACGACACCATCACCTCATCGTCGCAAGAAAATCACCGCCACCAACAAGATCCAAAAAATCATCGCCATAGTCGCACAAAAACCTCAACAAAACTAGCTTCCCCCACTGCAAGCACCACCACTTCAATATCGTCAATAACCAAATGCTGTACAACATCACCATGACGATATCCTGCAGCACAGACAGAACTACTACGACGGCTGCACTTTCATCAGCAGTCATTGAGTGACATTGTCAACATGCACAAAATAGTGGGGAATCGCATCTGTTGCCTAAGGTGTTGGGATTGAGTTCGTTGTCGAATCGTTGCCGACATAGTGTGTCGTGTTTGAATATTGGTGGCACCTTCTGGTCTTCTGGAAGGGACATGGGAGAAATTTATTGGTAGATTGGGGAAAAAGGAAGGGGAGGGAGGGAGGGAGAGAGAGAGAGAGAGAAAATTAGGGTTTTCTTATTTTTGAATATTAAAAATTTCCACCTGATTTTAGAATGTGGAATTTTTAAAGGTATTGTGTAATTTCCACCATTTTTATACTACACTAGGTAATATAAGGAATTAATTACCAGTATATGAAATTAAATACCCATTAAAATTTCTAGATACATGAATAGAAATAAATTCATTTATAATAACTCTAGATTTATATAGATTAAGATTCATCAAGTTGAGAATTATTGAGTTTAGAATAATGTGAATATTAATTAATTGAGAATTAATAACACGAAATTCATACATAAGAAGAATTTTTATAGTATTCATTACATATTGAAAAACTAAAAGTAAGATATTGTTGGAATAATTAAATTATAATTGGGTTAAAATCGTCCAAAAAATGACTCTCACTTGATATGATATTATAATATTGAAAAACGCTACATTGCAAGTGAAAATTTCACAGGCCCTTTACAGACCTCTCACGAACAGGTGAGTCCCTGACCTCATTAAAAAAATACCCCAAAAATCAGTGGCTCACCTGTTTTTGAGAGGCATGTAAGTTTTTCCAGGCAATGTAGCATTTCTCTATAATATTATATTATAGATATAGATAAATACTATACGACAGTCATGGTATGAACGCCATGTATCCCAATCCAAATTCACATGGTAGAAATAAAAAAATCACCTCCATAAAACAACTAAATGACAGAAAATTAAATCAGTAAATATAGATGCTTACCATCAATGCAGAAATTTTCTTTTGAATCTTTTCGCATATAATGTTGTTCTCACGTATATCCAATCTCCAATTTTGTTCCAGAAGTTGAAGTAGGAATATCTCCATGAATGCTTGAGGAACAAAGTACCAACAACTACCCAGAATCCAGTAATGAAACCAACCGTCATACAAAAATAGAACTCTCGAGTGATAAACCCATCATCTTCTTCAATGTTGCCCTTGCTACTATTAGTCTGAGAAGGGCCAGGAGAATCTCCAGGACACTTTGGCAGAGGAAGCCCACAGAGTTTGCTATTCCCTTCATACGCGGAAATTTCAAAGCTTTGTAGTTGAGTGCCTAATGGAATCCTCCCCTTTAAGTTATTGTACGATAAGTCTAAAACGCTGAGAAAATTTAGACTTGCAAGACTATTCGGAATATTCCCAGAAAGTTGATTGTTAGACAAGTCAAGCCATTCCAACATTTCCATTTCACCAATGTCTGAAATGATGTTTCCCGTCAAATGGTTCCTTGACAAGTTCAAGAAAAGTAAACCTCTCAAATCAGAAAACTCTTGAGGAATAGTTCCAACTAAGTTATTGCCAGAGAGGTCAATGCCTTTCACAAGTCCAATTTTTCCATCTCGTGACTCTTGTCCTTTCCATTGAACCAAAATATCGTCGAAGTACCAATGGAGATTAAAAGCACACGGAAAGATTTGATCATCAGGAACCATAACTTCAGTGCTTTCAGTTGAACCATTCCTTTGAGCCAAAGAAGTAAAATTGTTTAAACACGGAGGAATTTTGCCAGATATGTTGTTCCTAGAAAGGTCCAAGATTTGAATATTGGTGAGATGGCAAATTGTTGGAGGTATGTTTCCATGATATTTATTAAACCGAAGGCTAACAATTGTCAAACTTGTTAGATGTGTTCCTATCCACGTAGGAATATTTCCCGTTAGATCGTTTTCTCCCAAATCAATCATTCTCAACTTCGTACAATTCTTCAAAGAGGAAGGCAAATCACCAGTCAAACTATTGTTGCGCAAGTGCAATGTTTGAAGTTGATCTAGAGCTCCCAAAGTGAAGGGAATTCTACCATGGAACCTATTATTTCCCAAATTGAGAACACGCAAGTCATTTATGTTCATCCAGCATTCGTTAAAGTTCTCCGGACAAGTAATTATCAGATAGATCCAGGATTTTGATGTAGGAAGAACCGGAAATTCTGCATATGTGAGAAATGGATCCCGATAACCTATTTTTGGAGAGTCGTACTTCTACTGTATGAAAAACAAATGATGGAATTGGCCCCGAAAAATTATTATAGCTTAAATCTATGCTTCTTCGAAGAGCAGTTCTCGAAGACAAGTCGGGCAATCTACCACCAATTTGGTTATGAGAGATATTAAATGTTATCATACGAGGCATATTCCATAACCATTGTGGAATAGTATCTGATATACTAGCAAATGAATTATCGAGCTCAAGAAGAGAGATCTGAGTCTGAATCCATTTTGGAAAATGAGGCCCCATAGTGCAATGGCTGAGGTGTACAATTTCCATTTGGAAAGGAGGAACCCAATCTGATGACAAGTTCAAAGACAATTTGTTGAAAGATAAATCCAGGTCTTTTAACTGGGTAAGGTTTGCAAAGTGGTCATTGGTGATTGTACCTTCCAACGAATTTGAACCGAGATATAAACCTAGGAGATTCCAAAAGACACTCAAATTCGGCAATGATCCCGTGATTTGATTATTGGACAAGTACAAATGTACCAGACTCGAAGGTTGTCCGAGGGTTTGTGGTGGAAATGCTTTCAATTGATTGTTGTTGAGTCTTAACTCCTTTAAGGATGAAAATCTGGTGATGTCTGGCAAGGCACCGTTAAGTTGATTGTACGATAAATCAAATTTTCAAGTGACGTTACCTTGGATAAATTTTGGAATAACTCGACAAGAGGTTGGTTTAAATTATTGTTGGATATATTTATTGACGTCAAATGAATAAAATTCATTGTAAACTTTGGGATCCCACCATGGAACTTATTCTCCTGCAAGCGGAGGTCCTGAAGAAATACCAATTCCCCAAAGGTGTCGGGAATAGGACCATCTAATTGATTATAAGAGAGGTCTATGCCAATAGCACTTTTAGTAAAGTTAAACAACCATTGGAATGTGAAATTGGAGGTGAGACCGTTTATGGATAGAACGAGGAAATCAAGAGAGGGCAAAGACGAATTAGCAAAGAAATCAATGGCAGGCAAAGTATTGGGTAGTTGACAATTTGACAAGAACAGACTCTTCAAGGAAGGGAGCTTTGTTATTTCATGCAGCCATTTGGTTTCATTAAGGTTAACAGAACTCAAATCAAGATATGATAATGAAGAGAGACGAGAAATCCAGTCAAGGTTCTTGATTGTCAGACCTACATTACCATCAAGTTCAAGAGTCTGCAAGTTGGTGAGGTTACCAAGTTCATAAGGAACTTCGCCAGTGAAGTTTGAGTTCCGAAGTGTCAATTGCCTTAAATTCTTGAAGGAACCAATGAATTTTGGTATTCGACTTCTTCCGAAATCATTGTCACTGAGATCAAGAATATTCAAATGCCGCAAGTCAAGCAAAGCAGGACTAACATTACCTCTCATTTGCAGCTCACCCAGTTCGAGTTGGTTTACTCGACCAATTCTGTCGCTACAAAAGACACCCCTCCATTCGCAGCATTCCTTTTTATCTTCTTCAGTTCCCCAGGTTGAGAGAGTTTCCGAGTCGGATGTTATGAGGCCTTGCTTAAACTTGAGAAGAGCCTGTCTCTCCCTCTCTATGCACCTAACTTGAGCAGCACCCCCAACCGCAGAAGTTGGATTCATACACAGAGAAAATGCAAATAGAAGCAAATTCAGTAGTTTGATGAATCGTTTAAGCTCCATTTTTTTTATACCAGATTTGATCAAAGAAGGTAGAAGTTTTTGTTTTTTTTTTTTTCTAGGCACAAGCATTATCATTTATATATTTTCGAGTGGAGGACCACTTTGGTAAAACAAATAACTGGGATTCGTTGAACTCGTATTTGTCACTCAGAATGGAGCAGATGCCACATTTTTCCTCGTATCGTGCGCATATCCCTTGACTTCGTGTATGCCTTTGTGCAGTAACGAAAGCGAGGCGGGGCTAAGACCTCGTCATCGAAAGCGGCTTCCAATTGCTCGGAACTTGAATCGTCAACAAAAACAATTGATTAAGAAGATGTAGTGCTAATCTAATCAAATAAAACTTTTAGATAGTGCTGCAATATTCAATTTTACAGATGTGGTACGTTGAATTATAGTCAAGCACTTTTGGGTATATGGTGTACATATATATTAATGTTTACTTTGAAAGTCGATTATTAAAGAAAGTAGAAACACGTGTATTGAAACAATTTGAGAGGGGATTGAATAAATTCATATTTAGTACTTGTGTGTGATTTAAAAATAAAAATATATATTTGAGATTTTGTGGTTAAAAAATAGGAAAAATATATGTAAAAAAATGTTAAAATGATTTTTTTTTTAAAAATATATATAAGTGTAGAGAAAAGTATTTCACACAAACATTTAAGAGTTCTTAATTCATTTTGTAGTCCCACTTGGCTGACGAAATGCATGACCTAGTGATCATAATTCTGTTAAAATAAATAATTTCTTTTATATACGAATAAGAAAAATAACTCATAAATTTAGACAAACCTGTCTAGAATAAAAAGTTACTTGTAGATAAGTTTGAGGATAAAAAACAATCAAATTCTCCGAACAATCGGTGAAATGACATGGTGAAACACATAATTCTTCCTAATTGTATCCACATATTAGGAGATAATTAAATAGAGCAAATAAAAATCTAAAAAACTACCAATTTTTAAAGTGAAAACCATTCCCAAGCAGAAGGGAATCATCATTTCTGGTTCAAACTAGAGGCTTACAATAAGATTAAGGTTACACAAATCTTGGCTACAATCCTCTTTAGTCATCACTAGACGCGAGCTTAACCATCGAAAGTACTCTATTCTTCGCTACAATCATATCTAATCAACACGGAAGGCCCTTCACAACATCAATTACCCTTTCTTTATTAAATGTCAACAATAATTTATCATCTATTAAGATGAACACGATAAAATTTTATTGTGGCAGACAAAATAATAATAACTTCAATGACAAGAGTCTTGGCAAGACTACACAAATTCAACTAAAAATATAAAAAGATCTCATCAACTAACAAGCTACTGTTCAAATCATAGAACTCACTGCTACATGGTCCAGGTTCAACTAAAAATTGGAAAAGATCTCACCAACAAACGAGCTACTGTTCGAAATATATAATTCACTGCTGCATATTCTAGCTTTATCACAAGTTCAACAAAAAATAGGAGAAGATATCATCAACAAACGAGCTAATTAATATCAGTTAACATAGGAAACCGTCTCCGAAAATAAGTAATGTAAATCACTGTACGCCAATGCGAAGCTGTCGACCCCCCGAGATGTTCTACCTCCACACAAGACTACCTACCCCCAGGTGCTCTACCTCAACGAGAGGCCGCCGCCTCCCCCCGAGGGGGCCTCTATCTCTACGCATGACTGTCGACCCTCCCTGGGGGGCACTCTACCTCTACATAAAATCACCGACCGACGTGAAATTGCCTATAGGGCCATCTCAACACTTAGCCACAAAATCCCGAATGAATGGACAATGATACATGACGGTTACCTTAGACCCAACCTCCGAGCGGGAAGTTAAAGATCCCCCACTTAGAACGTGGGGATGGTGGGGAGGCCAACGTGGGACACGTGGCACTATTACCATCCAACTTTCACCCAGCTTTCGATGCCTATAAATACCCCCGAGTGTGACATAGGTAGGGACGATGGCATTTTTTCCTAGCCATCTAAATTCCATCTTCATATTTCCTAATATCATTTACTGATTATCACGCCAGAGGTAAAACGGGGGAGAAAATCCCTCGTTTATTTTTCAGGTTACACATGCCCAATGGAGTAGCAGGAACGAAAAATGCCACCAGGTAGACGGGAAGGTATTATACCACCACCATCTCATTGGCGCCATTTGTGGGAAGTTTCTTCTATTGAACACCAAAATCATGTCAAGAAAATTAACAAGAAGTGACACGCGCTTGAGAGCAGCAACGACGGAGATGAAATCGGAATCAGTCGCTAGGGGCCCCGACCTGCCGCCGCAGTATGTGACACAAAGCCAATTCAGCGCCCTGGAGAACCAGCTAGCGACTATGATGACCCTCTTGCAGAATCAAACGCGGAGCAGCCCTCCCGCTGCATTCGACGGAAGCTGCGCCGCCATCCAAGGAGGCGTACATAGAAATTCCGCCTGTCATCTAACCGGCAACTGCAGGCTGGGGGCTCCAGGGATTACGGTCCTGCAGCCTAACCCACCCATGGCGGATCTGGAACAGAGGATGTAGGAGATCATGACGCAGAAAATAGATGATGCAATATCAAAGAAAAAAGATAAGCATAGGCAGATGGTCTTAGAGGAGAACCCATTCGCTCCCTAAATCATGACGGTCTCCTTGCCTAAGGGCTTCAAGCAACCTATGATTGAAGCCTACGACGGGGTCACAGATCCACTTGACCATCTTCGGACCTTCGTTGATTTAATGAGGCTCTATACAACACCTAATGCAGTGATGTTTAGTCTTTTCCCCTGACCCTCAGAAGAGAAGCTAAAGACTGGGTGGCAACACTTGTCCCCCGATCTATCCGAAGATTTGATGAACTTTTCAGGAGCTTTGTGGCCTACTTTCTCAGTGTTAAGAGAAAGAGGAAGATGACCATTGAGTTGATGCAGGTGGTCCAGGAAAAGGACGAGTCTCTGTAAGAGTATCTAGCCAGATTCAGTTGTGCGACCCTTGGAATAGAGGATCTTCAAATGTTAGCAGTGGTGACTGCATTGACGAATGGAACTCGAAATTGGGCCTTCAAGATGTTACTTTCCAAGAACCCCCCAAAGTCAATGCCTGACCTATTGAAAAAGGGAG
Organism: Olea europaea var. sylvestris; assembly: GCF_002742605.1. NCBI lineage: Eukaryota > Viridiplantae > Streptophyta > Magnoliopsida > Lamiales > Oleaceae > Olea > Olea europaea. Next base: position 11,452,777 of record NC_036248.1, on the reverse strand, counting down.
ACAAGTACGTTGATGTCGAAGAAGCGGAGAAGATCACAAAACACCTCAAAGAGGGATGGAAAATGGAGAGTCACAAGCGAAAGGCAGGAGACGAGTTGAGGTCTGCCAACAAAAATAAGCCAAGGAGTGAGCAGACGGGTAAGGAGACCATCTAAGATCGACAAGTCATGCAAAAATGGGAGGAGCCCAGGACGTTCACCCCTTTAAACACCCCACGCACAAAGCTATTGATGGAGATACGAGATATGAAGGAGCTTGAATGACCGAGGCCCATCCCATGGCAACGCCACTCGACAAGAAAAACCAGGGCAAATATTATCATTTCCATAAGGATCACAAGCACGATACAGAAGAGTGCCTGCAGCTGAAGGTGGTCCAGGAAAAGGACGAGTCTCTGTAAAAGTATTTGGCCATATTCAGCCGAGCGACCCTTGGAATAGAGGATCTTCAAATGTCAGCAGTGGTGACTGCATTGATGAACGGAACTCGGAACCGGGCCTTCAAGATGTCACTTTCCAAAAACCCCTCAGAGTTAATGCATGATCTATTGAAAAAGGGAGACAAGTACGTTGATGTCGAAGAAGTAGAGAAGGTCACAAAACACCTTAGAGAGGGATGGAAAATGGAGAGTCACAAGCAAAAGGTGGGAGACGAGTTGAGATATGCTAACAAAAATAAGCCAAAGAGTGAGCAGATGGGTAAAGAGACCATCCAAGATCGACAAGTCAGGCAAAAATGGGAGGAGCCCAAGACTTTCACCCCTTTAAACATCCCATGCGCGAAGCTATTGATGGAGATACGAGATATGAAGGAGCTTGAATGACCGAGGCCAATGGCAACGCCACCCAGCAAGAGAAACCAGGGCATATATTGTTATTTCCATAAGGATCACAAGCACGATACAGAAGAGTGCCTGCAGCTGAAGGAAAAGATCGAGCTCCTCCCTAGATGAGGGCTCTTGGGTAAATATGTGAAAGACAACCGGGGTAAACAAAAAGTGGAGGACTACCCCTCGTCCAGGGCGGAGTGAAAAACCTGATTGCAGGGGAGATAGCAGAAGGCGGAGATTCAAACTCGACAGAGAAAAGTTACACGCATTCTCTTGGGATCTGTTCCATCCAAAGGAAAGCGAGGTTTAGTCAGAATATCACTTTTGGCGAGGAGGATTTGGTAAGTGTAGCACATCGCCATGATGATGTTTTGGTGATAGTAGATGACATAGCTAATTTTGACGTCAAGAGGGTGCTGGTTGATGGAGGAAGCGCTGCAAATATACTTACATGAGATGCTTTTTTGGACTTAAAGATCTCCTTTGACAAGTTGAAAACAGTAATCACCCCCCTTATAGGGCTTTGGAGAGGCCACGGTAATTCAATAAGGGACCGTGGAATTTCGTGTCACGCTTGACACATATTCGATCACTGTGGTAATTGTGGCAAGCTTCTTAGTTGTAAAAACTCCCATGGCCTATAATGCGATCTACGGTCAGCCATTGTTGAACGCAGTTGGAGCCATCCGCTATACCTATCACCAGGTCATGAAATTCCCAACTAGCAGGGGAGTTGGGTGTGTGCGAGAGGACCAGCAAGCATCCAGGAAATGTTATGTTGACAGTATATCAGTTAAGGGAACACCACCGATCATGATGCTCGAGGTTGAACCTCCGAAGGGACGGATCAAACCACTCGACATGATTGAAAGGATCTCCATATCAAAAGGATGGAGTTTAGCATTGGGGACGGTTTGAAATCTGATGAAAAAGGAAAGTTGGTAAGATGCCTGGCAGATAATCTAGATGTTTTCGCATGAAGCCCAAATGATATTAATGGGATCAGCCCAGCCATCGCTCAGCATCGCCTTGGCGTCCTCCCTGGAGCTAAACCAGTGAAGCAAAAGAAAATGAACCTCACATCCGAAAGGCAGAAAGTAGCAAAAACAGAGGTGAAAAAGCTACTACTAGTTGGTTTCATTCGGGAAGTGCAGTATCCCGAGTGGCTGGCCAAGATCGTGCTAGTAAAGAAGTCTAACGGGAAATGGCGCATGTGTGTAGATTATATCGGGCTAAATAAAGCATGCCCGAAAGACTCATACCCACTTTCCCGAATAGATCACCTGGTCGACGCCACATCAGGTCATGAAAGGTTCAGCTTTCTGGATGCATTTTCCGGGTATCATCAAATTTCAATGGCTGAATTCGACTAGGAGAAGACGTAATTTATCACAGATTCTGGAATGTATTGCTACATACCGTTCGGCCTCAAAAATGCAGGAATGACCTACCAAAAGATGGTGAATAGGATTTTTCAAAAATTGATTGGGAGTATCATAGAAACTTACGTCGACGATATGGTGGTAAAAAGTATCAAAGTCATCGACCACATGGCCTGCCTATAGAAAGTATTTGACGTAGCCTGACGGAATAACTTGAAGTTCAACCCGGAGAAATGTGTTTTTGGCACTACTGGCGTGAAGTTCCTAGGCTTCATGATCACCCAAAAAAGGATTGAGGTAAACCCTGACAAGATACAGGTTATACTGGAAATGAAGAGCCCACTAGTAAAAAGAGGTTCAGCGGCTGACAGGGCGCGTGGCGGCCCTTACTCGCTTTATGAGTCGGGCGGCGGATAAATGCTACCACTTCTTTAAAGCCATTGGGAGCTCCACCAATTTCGAATGGACTCAAGAGTGCGAAGAATCGCTAGAATTCTTAAAGAAGTCACTACAGCAGCCTCCTATCCTGGCCAGCCCATGCCCAGGTGACATATTGTATCTCTACCTCGCGGTATCACCATGAGCAGTTAGCACCGTTCTTGTGAAAGAACTCCCAAAGGCGCAAAAGCCGATCTACTACGTCAGTCATGTCCTCAAAGGCGCAGAGACAAGATACAGCCTAGCCGAACAGCTGGTGCTCGCATTGATTGTTGCAGCGAGGAAGCTTAGACCTTACTTTCAACCCATATGGTGTAAGTAATGACTGGCCAACCCATCAAGCAGATCCTACATCGACCGAAAATCTCCGCGAGGTTATAGAAGTGGGCGATCGAAATAAGTGAGTTTAACATTGAATTTAAGCCCAGGACGGCCATCAAAGCACGGGTTCTCGCAGACTTCATTGCCGAGCTCACTATCCCGACAAAGCCCCTAGAAGGGCGAAAGGCAGAATGAAAGATCTTTGTGGACGATTCCTCGAATGCAGAGAGATCAGAAGCAGGGATCATAATAATTAGACCAGACTCTAAAGAATTGGAATACTCACTGTACTTTGAGTTCCCTACCATCAATAACGACATCAAGTATGAGGCGGTCATCACAGGCTTGGATTTAGTAGCAAGGCTAGGAGTGACTTCAGTGGAAGTATGCAGTGACTCGCAACTAATAGTTGGGCCGGTATCGGGAGAATACGAAGCAAAGGACGGAAGGATGGCAACATACATAATGAAAGTAACGGATATGCAAAAAGGGTTCACAAGCTTCAAAGTGACGAAGGTCTTATGAAAAGATAATGAGCGAGTAGACGCCCTAGCAAAGCTCGCATCAGCCAACCCAAAAAACTTACCTTGGACAGCGAGTGTGCAAGTCCTACAGCAACCCACCATTCAGCGCTGGACTGAGGTAAAGAATATTGAACACGAGGAAAGTTGGATGGATCCAATAATCAAATATCTAGCAGAAGATAAGGTGCTGTAAAACCCTTGGAGGCGAGGAGATTGAAAGCTCGAGCAACTTCATTTACCATCATCGATGGCTAGCTCTACAAGCGAGATTTTACCATGTCATATCTGAAATGCATACGCCCCACCGAAGCCAAAGAGGTACTGTTTGAGGTACATGCCTAGACTTGCGGTAACCACCAAGGGGTAACATCCCTTGCCTTCAAAATTCTGTGACAGGGCTACTATTGGCCAACTATGAAAGAGGATGCCAAAGAGTTGGTACGAAAATGTGACACATGTTAGCGTCATGGAAATTTGATCCATGTCCCAGTCGAACAGCAGGCAGCCATACTTGGGGTGTGCCCATTTTTTCAGTGGAGAATGGATATTCTAGGACCTCTGCCCATGGCCAAAAGGAAGAGGAAGTTTTTGTTGGTCGCCATCGATTACTTTACTAAATGGGTGGAGGCGGAGTTACTGGCGACCATCACAACAGGAAAGATACAAGGCTTTGTATGGAAAAATATAATATGCCGATTTGGGATACCTAGGGTATTGGTGACGGATAACGACAGGCAGTTTGATAATCATAACTTTAAGACCTTTTGTGCAAGTTATCACATCGATCATAAACTGACCTCGGTCGCCCACCCTTAATTGAACGGGCAAGCCAAAGTGACAAACCGAGTCATTCTCTGGGATTTGAAGACCAGATTGGAAAATGAGAAATGGCTGTGGGCAGATGAGCTGCCTAATGTGCTATGGGCATATCACACGACTCCACGAGAAATGATCAGGGAAACACCATTTAGACTAACCTTAGGAATGGAAGCAGTAGTCCCATTAAGATCCTAAACGAGATTGGTTGGATGAAAGTCAAGCAACCGGATGACATGAAAACTAGAGGAAAACTCGACTTGCTTGAGGAGGTAAGGGAGAAGGCAACAATCAAGATGATGGCCTACAAACGAAGAGCCACTGCGTACTTCAATCGGAGGGTGAAACCAAGAATATTTCAGCTAGGAGACCTCATTTTAAGGGATGTAGCAGCAGTAGTAGGGCACCCCTTGGCAAAGCTCGGACCAAACTGAGAAGGCCCGTATGAAGTAATCCATAATTTGGGGAAGGGAGCTTATAGCCTGAAAGACATGAGAAGAAGACCACTGGGTAGGCCATGGAACGCATAGCATCTCAAAAGATATTACCAGTAGACTTCAGGATAGATGTACAGGCTATGTTCTTTTAAATACAGTAGAATATGTTGCATTTTTAATTCCCTCCATGTAACGCCTCACAAAGGCGCCTTTAGTTACAATTATTTATCGTGTTTAATGAAAGACCTTGGTAGTGGCAGATGATGAGGGCGCTAAGGAACGACCAGCCTAGCTGGGACGTCCTAGTTCACCTACTGAGCTCACGAATCCAAGTATTTTTTTATGCTAACATGCAGTCTTGAATCACCCGTGCTCATTCGTAAGGGCCTGACGGTCGACATAGCCCACGCGGCTAGACGGTGAGCCTTGAAAAGCCAAAAATTGGCTAAGGCCCTTGACCGCTAGACCATCTCTTGATAGTTGACATAGCCCACACGGCTAGGTGAAGAGCTTTGAAAAGCCAAAAAATTGGCTAAGGCCCTTAAGACTACCTTCTGACGGTTGACATAGCCCACACGACTAGGCGGAGAGCTTTGAAAAACCAAGAAATTGGCTAAGGCCTTTAATCGCTAGACCCCCCCTATTATTAATAAATTGACATAGCCCATGTGGCTAAGCGGAGAGCTTTGAAAAGTCAAAAAATTGGCTAAGACCCTTAACCGCTAAACTCCTCTCCCAACGGCCAACTTATCCCATGTAGCTAGGCAGAAAGCCTTAAATGGTCAGAATATTGGCTAAGGCCGTCGACCATTATAATCGGCCTAGCACGCATGGGACGACACCATTCACCCATGCTATCAAACCACTGAATGAGGAAGACAACGCTAGAAAAAATAAGTTAAAAGAACGATGAGTTCAACATTAATAACCGCTAATAACATAGCATTCATATAAAAAACATGTGATGTGCTCTTGCCTACACCCCAGACAAGTAAAGAATGATGCTACAAGTAGAAATAAAAGGGAACACAAAAAATAGGGGGACTAACAAAAGGTACTAACACTAAGCCATGCTTCAACTCGTAGGAAAAGAACCGCCACTGTCGTCCCACGACGAATGACCAAGTGACCTGGATGGCTGCGCCCCACTCTCCTTCCCCTTGCGCTGCGCAAGGAACTTATCAAATCTTGAGGGGTCAATAGAAGGGTGCTCGATCGATATCCACTCCTTGGTTAGTTTGATAGATGTCGCCATCTCCCCGTATGAATGCAAGGCCCTGATGTAATCAGACAATGACTTGTACTGCTCCACCGATGCATCTAAATCCTTAGTATACTCGACAGAGGCCTTACACCTCTCAACCACCTCCTCCGGAGCATGAGCCAACACAGACCAGAAATTGTCATTCTCTATCTCCTACTCGCGGGCTCGAGCTTTTGACGCCTCTAGAGATTTCTTCAAGGAAGCTATCTTTTCCTTATAATGATGGGCCTCTTTCTTCTTTTCTTCTACAATAGTCTTCAACTCTAAGGCCTAACGACAACATGATTTAGCAAGCCTGGTCTGAAGGGCCACCACCTAAAGGATGAGGAGACAATGAGAGAGTCGTGTGGTAAAATCATGCTCAAAAGATAAGACTTAGTGTAAAAGAAAATTGGAATTAGAAGCATACCCTCTGGAGATAGACTACCGCAGCCCTCTCGATGTAGTCTACGCTACATCCTGCAATCGCCCTAGCTCATGCGGGTGTCATGAAAGACTTAAGCATCCCCATCTTATGATAACCCTGGGTGGGAGGAAACCCGAAATTAGGAAGTGAATCCTCACGCTCCCCCTTGTGTGACTGGAAGAACCTGACCTAGGAACAAGAGCAACCTCGATAGGCTTGTCTGAGAACTGGGAGTCTCTTTTGCCACCTGAGACCTTCTCCTTTGGTCAGCTGTCTTTTTCCTCTTTAAGGGGACGAGGGATGTCTCAATATCACTTCTATGACCTTGTTCAGGCATAGAATCCATGGTCCCCTCCAGGTCAAATTACATCCCTGTACATACAAGGTAAGACCCGTCAGGCTCACAAAACAAAAGAGTGTGAAAACACAAAACAAGGAAGAAAGGCTCAAGAGTTTACCGTCAATGAGAGCGAGGCCCTCATCACTTCTCGACAGGGTCTTCAATACCTCGTCCAGATCGAAGTCCATATCTGTATGCACATACACAAACTGATTAGTCCTAAAAAGTAACAAATAAGAAATATGTGCAAGTCAAAAATAATAGAAACCAGGGGAAGCAACCTATCAGTAGGACGACTCATTCCCACTATCAACATGTTCCTTATGGTCAGGACTAATCCTAAGTCAGGTACGAGAGGGAGTATATCAACCATCTGTTGGATTTGAGCTTTTAGAGTAGAGGAAGCTTCTACTTGACTATTGAAAAGGCGAATTTGAAAATGCTGTCAATTGGTATTGAAAGGAAACCGACCTACTGAAGGCCGGGCGAAGAAGAATCAAGATTTCCACCCGCTATTTGAATTCCTGAACCTAGGAAATAGCATAGGGACCCTAGTGGTTAAAAAGACAAACGCATTGTACTGAACTAGTTCATGCATCTCAAAGATACACCTAAAGAGGTTTATGGAAAGTGGAATTCTCCTCCTAAGGCAAACATACAAGAAGTACATTGCTTTTCTCCAAGCGTTAGGTTTATTTAACTAGGAGTAAGATGAAACTCATTGAAAATTGACACAAAAAAGGGATGAATGGGTAGCTAAAAACCGCCATCCATGATGTCCTTATACACCCCTATCTCGTGGGGGTCAGACCCGGAGAGCCTTTCTTTAGGACCGGGGGCTCTATAGACATAGTTATCGACCCGGTCATACCTGGCAAGACATTTCTCTAACTTGAGCGGGGAATTGTAAAGGTTATAACCTCTTGGAATCTCGAGAGGACAATCTCACCAGCCGGATCCCACCCAATTTCTAAGTTTTGATTGGGAAGCTTGGTAGAGCCAATATGTCTCTTGGGAAAATTAGAAACAAACATTTGAGGTTTGGTTGAAGAAGTCTCGTTATCGGAATCATGAATGGATCTATCGGATGAAGGGAACGATTCACTAGGCAGCCTATTCAAGGAGTTAGAAGAACGATCGGTACGAGGGGAGGCCGAAGGTCGGCCAGCCGCAAGGCTTGTCGCTGCTCGACCAGCTTTGCTGGTCGCCGACCGGCCTACCGCCAGAGTCGACCGGCCCTTCTGATGAAGGTTTCGATCGACCCATTACAGATGGTCTTATACATGAGGGGAAAAAAAAGAGAAAGAATAGGGGAAAAGCAAAAATTCTGAGTGAAAATCTTGGAATGAAAAAGGAGAATGTTACCTTGAGGAGGAGAAAATCTAGGATGTTGAGGATGAGTGGAAATGATTTCAAATAGGAGACCACCACCCTTTTTATAGGGAAAAGGGATTCAAAATTTTTGGGGAGAAAATTCCCTCCAAGATTATGTCCATTGGTTGGGTGCCAAATGTATAGTGAAATCGCCATTCAGACTAAATTGTACTACTCGAATTGTTTATTCAAACTAGTTTTATTTTTATATAAAAAAAATCTAGATAAAGGAAGTTGCTACGCCACTGTCGAAAAAATATCGACAGGGGGTAGGGGCTAATGATATCAGTTAACATAGGAAACCGCCTCCGAAGATAACATTTTGAAAAAGATATAGTTCAACCCAACCAACACCTAGAGGGGGGGTAAATAGGTATTTATGCGGAATTAAAACAATTAATTAACTAATGCAACAAGTCACATAAATTATGCATTGCCTAGATTCATTCACATACTTTATCTACCTAAGTTGAATTACTGGTTGAAAAATAAATAACAAAAAGCAGTAAAAACACCAAAAAATGTTGACGGAGAAAACCCAACTGGGTAAAAACTCCGGGCACAAGCCAGTAGAGATCCACTATCGAAGATATTGACTTACAGTACGCCAGACATAATTGAAACTAACAATTCTCTGACCTCCTTACTGTATCAACCAATGCTCTCCTAGATTCTGCAGATCTGCGCCAAAATCCTAGCCTTGAATATCTTCTAATTCCCGTGAATCACCAAGCACTCCAGCTCTTCAATCAATTTCCTTCCCGGATCTTCAAACAGATGATCTTCTGGAAGTTGATATGGAGATATGAAGGGGTGTTTTTGGTTTTGTGATGGTTGATGTTTTTATTCAAAAATCATGAGAATCAAAAGATGAGAAAGATCGAATATTTGGCTCTAAATCCTTTGGAAGTTAAAAGAAGTTCTTGTTTGAATGTTTTCCAAAAGTATTTAATGAAAATCGGACGTTTTGTTTATATAGTAGGTCAAATTTGGAAATATGGAGCGTTAAAAATTCGCGAGACATTAAAATTACCAATGGCCGGATAACACCGTCGCTCGAGCGAGGTGCTGGCGAAACTCGAGCGACGCACCTTCGCTCGAGCGACTGCCCAGCGAAACTCCAGCGAGATCAGTTCTGCAATTTTGGCTCGAGCAAGGTCAGGGCGAAACTCTAGCGAAATCAATGCGCCGTTTGCATCGTCAAAGCATCCCACTTTACCCTAGACCTATGCTATGAAATTTATTAAATTGCAACTCTAGTCCCTGAACTATTAGACCTTTACAATTTAGTCCCTGGCTTTACAAACATGACAAATAGGTCCTTTGGTCACAGATTGCCAATTACACATTTTCCTAACAAACTCCCCCTTTGACATTCTGTGACAAAAATACATATGACAGTCAAGGAAGAAATAAACATGACTCCAAACAACCTATCTATTCAACCAAATTAGCAATCTCTTGTTGAACCTGTTTCTTGAAAATCAAAAACTCAAATACCAAGTGTAAAAGCATGTGAAATGGAAACAGTAAATAAAAACAAGAAATAGATCGTATATCATTAACCAGATTAAGAAGCAATAATAATGTAAGTCAAAAACACCAAAAACATACATTAGTATTGCCAAAACATCAAAAACTTAATCTAGTCACCAAAAAATTTATATCTATCTATCCAAATATCGATATCTATCTATCCAATCATCTATCCAAATATCTACTCCCCCTTTTTGTCACAAAGGACAAAGGATCAAAACAATTAACTAACTAACTACGAGGCAGAACCCCCAGCATCTGAAGACTCAGCTCCGCTCTCAGCACTCGTGTCCTCCTCCATACTACCACGAATCCAACGCAAATGACGCTGACACACTGCAAGAGCACGACAAAAAGAAGAAAGCTCAGCTGACTGACGCTCCGACGCAGCACGTAACTGCGTGATCTCTACCATCATACGAGCCTGCTGCCTGACCAAAGTAGACATCTATCCCATAAGCATCACCATGGGGTCAACGGGCAAAGCAACCACCCCAAGAGCAAAAGTAGATGTCGAAGGAAAGGCAGAACTAAGTGGAATGGCCGAAAGAAAATCCGTACGAGGTGGGAGAAATACACGGGAACCCCTAGTAAAAATCTAGTAATAGGATCAAAGGGCTCCGAAAGATCAAAAACATCAACGGCCGCTGCCTGACCTGTAGCATGAGTAGAAGAGAAAGATGACGGTACATGGGATCGACTCTGATGAATGGTCTGCTGTCCTATCGGACGTCCTATGCGAGAAGTCGAACCCTCTGGAAAGAAAGCACCCAACGACAAAGCAACCCTATGAATCAAGCAAGCATAAGGCAACCCTATTCGACTCCCAAGAGTACGAAATGAAGCCAAAATATTCTGGCACACAAAACTAGGAAAGTCGATCGAGTCCCCATGAAGAAGGGTATAAAGAAAACGGGCACACACCATAGGTAATGAAGCAATCGGCCACAGGTTTGTACATACTATGCTCAACAACACCTGACGATCAGTAGGTAATGACCCCGTGGCCATCGCCGAAGGCCCCCCAGTAGACGGGGTGTTCAAAAGCGTCGATCAAACAATAGCATCGGCCGGAATAGAAACAGGTAAAATATAGGGATAAGTCGGATGGGTAGTCTGAGGTATACCTAAAGCATGAGCTACAGCCGACGGAGTAACCCTAAAAGAATGACCTCTAAGAGTAACCCGAAAAGATGAGCCGTCTATATCATGAATATTAGCATAGAATTCCTGAACGAGGAGTGGGGAAGGAGGTGAAAGACCAACAAGAAGGGGCTCCCAATCCCGGGAAACAAAAATGACGGCGATATTAACAGGAAGGTCAGATAAGATTACCTCACGCTCCACGAGAACGGGGCGTAAGGAGAACTGAGAAGTGAAGACCCCCTAAGCTATAGCAGAAATGAATCTGGAACGACTATACGACGTCGAACCACTAGCTGGTTGTGCAGAGGATCGAGAACTCTTACGGGCCATCAGACATACGGAGAGAGGGAACTAATAAGTAAGATGAAGAATGCACGTGATACGATGCACTATGATGTGAAACACTGCACACTCAAATGAGGCACGAAAGAGATGCATCGAAAAATGTGAACGACCCGTAGAGCAAACGAAGTATGATGTAAATATACACTAAAAATATGTGTAAAAACACTCAACATGGCATGGGAGGGCAATGAAACAACGACGGAAAGGAAAGAAAGAAAATAGAAGCACAAAAACGAAGGAAACAAAAAAAAATATAACTAAGGACTTGCATCGAACATGTGGCGTGCATCACTTTGGTACAAAATTCCAAGTACATACGAGACGCAACCACACAACCAAGCACAGTCCCACAAACTAGAAAACATGCTCTTTAAAATGAAACAAACCACACAAGAAACGGAGTAACGGAATGTAAGAACGGACTTAATGAAAATGGAAGAAAAACATGAAAACCACATAACCAAATGAATGAAAAACGAACAATTCAATGGAAATCGTGATGCAAAACGCGTGAAATAACAGCCAATGAAACAAAGGAAGGATGAAGCCTACATTAATGAAGGAACAATCAAGCAAGAACACAAAAATAAGCAAAACACACGAGGAGAATGAAAGAAAAAAAAATGAAAAAAGAAAAAAATACCTCAATTTGATGTGTAGCAATGGAAATCCGGAAGAATAATTGTTTTAGGGCCCCGAATTTATGTGATCAATGACGAAATATGGAAGAAGTCAAGAAGAAACGAAAAAACAAGAGTGAAATGTAAGAAGTTGCGCGAAAAAATGAAACAGGACCTTTTAAAATTGACCTGTCGCTCGAGCGAGGCCTTAGCGAGATTCGGGCGACAAGCAAACTGCTTTTGTTGCTCGAGCGAAGGCTAGGCGAAACTCGAGCGAGAAACCAAATGTCAAAAATAGCACTAGAAATTTGAATTTTAAGAAACACGGCACAATGTTCAACAAATTACGAAATTTGCCCTAAACCATGTATTTTCAAAAACAAGCGAACTACGTAATAGTGGAAAATAATCCAAAAAAAAAATAGCATGGAACCAAATATGCAATCGAAACCAACAATAAGCATAAAATCACAAACCCGACAACTAGCACGTAGACAAATCGTAAGTCCACACATAGTTCAAAATCCTGTGGAGGAAAGTGTATACAGAACATCACCGTGAAACGTGCCACGTAGTCCATGCAAGTTAGACTCAAAACCTTAAATTAGTGAGAAAGGACACGTGAAAACAACCAGACAAAAGTGAATATCTACCAAGTGACAGTCAAATCCAATTCCACGAGGACCTATATCAATTATTATGATTGTCACAATTTTACTTCCCCTAACTGTATGATTTCATTTTTTTTAAAATAAGAATAACAAAAGAACTTAAGTGCAATGCAATCCTCATTAGGCAACATAAATGACCCCTTTAACGAATTTTAGGTCGGTGACTCCCAAGTCAGACGACCATAGGGCACCAGGTTAGAAACCCCTCAGGCTTAATTGTTCGAGTCAAGTAGGCCCCAAAGATAGTCATATGTTCAATAAATAGCAAAATAAAACTGGGGAAAGACAATATTGATTAGGTTACACTCGTCCCAAATCACGTCAATTGTACATACAACCCCAATCATAGAAGAACACCATCCCAAGTCTCACCCATGCGGTCAAGACTTACTTACAGGACTACAGTGTGTGCTGTGTGAAAATGAATGATGAGCCATATACTCAGAACTCCACAGTCAAAAAATGAACAATAATGGAACCTCAGACTCTTACATATGAAGAAAAATAGAGTTTGATTTTTAATGCAAATGCCATAATCGTTACATAAAGGCCCAAAATTTTTTTATATAATTTCATTATTATTATTTTTTTTATTTTTATTTTTATTTTTATTTATTTATTTTTATTTAAACACACGAATATAACACACAAAAGAAGACTAAACTTACAAAAAAATGCATCACACACTCACATGTGATGAATGCATGAACATACATGAATCCATGATCAGATAGGTGAGTAAACACCAACAGCCGTCCGAAGCGACTCAAACCTCAATCCGTCTAGTGATTTCGTAAGTAGATCAGCCAATTGATTATCAGTAGAGACATGGTTGAGGGAGATTACATGTGATTCAACAAGCTCACGAATAAAATGATGTCACATGTCTATATGTTTCATTCGAGAGTGTTGAATGGGATTCTTAGAAATATTTATAGCACTTGTATTATCACAGAAAATAGTCATGGTTCCTTGACTAATCCCATAATCACTCAGCATCTGCTTTATCCAAAGAAGCTGAGTGCAGCAACACCCTGCAGCTATGTATTCGGCCTCTGTCGTGGATAGAGATATAGAATTCTATTTCTTACTTAACCAGGCTACGAGATTGCTACCCATGTAAAAACAACCCCCTGTCGTACTTTTCATATCATCTGCGTTCCCGGCCCAATCGGCGTCGGAGTAACCAGCCAAGTCAAGATTGGAATTCCTAGAATAGAATATCCCTAGATCAACTGTACCACTCACATATCTAATGATGCGTCTAACATAGCTTAAGTGTGATTCTTTTGGATCTGCCTGAAATCGAGCACACACACCAACACTAAAAGCAATGTCAGGTCTAGTAGTTGTGAGATAAAGAAGACTACCTATCATGCTTCGATATAGGGAAGGATCTACACTCTTACCTGAAGGATCACGACCTAACTTCAAGCTAGTACTCATAGGTGTCCTAGTATGTTTCTTACTATCTAGCCCAAAGCACTTAACTAGATCCTTAGCATACTTAGACTGTGAAATGAACAGTCCATCCTCTGTCTGTCTTACCTGAAGTCTAAGGAAATAACTCAACTCCCCAACCATACTCATCTCAAATTCTTGCTTCAAACACTCAGCAAACTCATAAGCTAAAGACTTAAGTGGAGAGCCAATAATAATATCATCGACATAAATCTGAGCAATGGTGATAGTTTCATCAACATGTCTAATAAATAAGGCCCTATCTGCACCACGTCGAGAGAATCCATGTTCTTCAAAGTATGATGTAAGTCTCTCATATCGAGCTCTAGGAGCTTGCTTTAGACCATAGAGGGCTTTGTGTAGTTTGTAGACATAGTGGGGAAATTTAGGTTCTACAAATCCTTTTGGTTGTTCCACATCGACTTCTTCTTGAAGAAGTCCAATCAAGAAGGCACTTTTAACGTCCATTTGATGCAACTCGAACCCTAAGGTACAAGCAACAGCAAGCAGAATTCGAATAGACTCAAGTCGTGCAACAGGGGCAAGAGTCTCATCAAAATCAATTCCTTCAACTTGAGCATAACCCCGAGCAACTAATCTAGCCTTATTCCTAATGATAGTACCTTGGTCATCTGTCTTATTCTTAAAGATCCATTTAGTATCAATAACATTACAATTCTCAGGTCTGGGAACTAAGATCCACACATTGTTCCTAGCAAATTGATTGAGCTCCTCATGCATCGCATCCACCCAACACTCATCACCAAGGGCCTCTTCAACTTTCTTAGGTTCTACCTGAGATACATAGCTAGTGTATGCTAGATTGTTCAGTACTCTCCTACGAAGCCTCATACCTTCATCTAGATCCCCAATGATATTGTCCTTAGGATGATTAGACTTAACCCTAGTCGATGGTTCCTTAGGATCTTTATCTCGATCTTGGGGAAGTGTTTTCTTTTCAGGTGTTTCAGGTTTCCCAAGAGATGATTCAGACACAGGTGGCTCAGTGGGATCACTAGAACTTATAAGATCACAATCTCTATCACAATTTTCAACACTCTCCCCCTCACTTACAGCATCATCTATCACAACATTTACTGACTCCATCACCATACGAGTACGCAAGTTATACACCCTAAATGCTCGGCTATTTCTAGAGTACCCTTGGAAGATTCCTTCATCACTCTTCGATTCAAACTTACTCAAGTTCTCTCTATCACGCAAAATGTAGAACTTACTTCCAAATACTCGAAAGTACTTAACAGTAGGCTTTTTACCCTTAAGTATTTCATATGGAGTCTGATCGATCTTGGGTCTAAGGTAAACTCTATTAATTATGTGGCATGCGGTGTTAACAACTTCTCCCAAAAAATGTAGGGCTAGTCCCTTGCCATGAAGCATGGCTCTAGCCATGTTCTGAAGAACCCGATTCTTCCTTTCAACCACCCCATTTTGTTGAGGAGTGATAGGGGAAGAAAACTTATGCAATATCCCTTGATCCATATAGAAACTCTCAAGATTAAAATTCTCAAACTCTTTTCCATGGTCACTATGCATTCTAGACACTTTGAGATCCAGTTCATTGCTAAGCCGTTTATATAAAGACTTTATGAGATCACATGCATCAGATTTTTCCCTAAGCAATTCTATCCATGTGAACTTCGAGAAGTCATCTACCACAACTAGAATGTATCGCTTACCTCCTAAACTCTCAGTCCTAGATGATCCCATTAAATCCATATGTATCAATTCTAGGGGTCTTTTGGTCAGAATTTTAGAAATCTTCTTATGGTTTCCCTTAAGTTGTTTACCTAGTTGACATGGTCCACACACAACATTTTCACTAGGACCTATCTTAGGCAAACCATCTACCAACTCTTTCTTAGCTAGTTGTACTAGACTCTTATAGTTCAAGTGACCTAACCTTTTGTGCCAGAGTTCACTCACATCAATTTTAGCACTCCTACACACATAGTTAGAATTAGGCAAGACTCCATAACAATTATCAGTTGTTCTAGCCCCTTCAAGAACCACCCCACCAGACGAATCATACACAGTACATCTCTTTTACACAAAACTCACCTCAAAATCGGCATCACAAATTTGACTAATACTTAACAAGTTAGATTTTAAACCTTCCACATAAAGCACATTAGAGATCACAGGTAAGTCATGCATTTGTACAGTACCTTTGCCAAGAATAGGTGCAGAACCCCCATCTCCAAAGGTAACCATACCACCGTTACATTCATCAAGAGTAGTGAATAAAGCCTTATTACCACACATATGCCTAGAACATGCACTATCTAGGTACCACATATTGTAATTTTAGGCTTTTAATGCAACATGAGCAACGAAACACTTTTCTTAACCTTAATGTCTAGCTAGATCGCCCTTTTTGACCTAAACTTTCTTAGATGATAAAGTACTCCTAGTAAGCTTAGTAAGCATCTCAGTCAAATGACTAACCTGATTAGACAGAAAGCTAACCTGACTAGGAATGTTCTGATTTCTACGCTCATTGCCTAACTTATAGCATCTAGGTCTAGTGTGTCCTAGAGCTCCACAGTGGTGACAGGTGTAGATGAACCTAGGCTCAAAGGTACGTGGCTGTGGGTATCTGGGTATGGAGTTCCTACGTGATTGATGACTCTATTCTCACGGAACATTCTTACCCTTATTTGAACTACTAACAGTGTTAGCTTTCTTAGAGGCAGAAACAAAAACTGTTTTAGAAGGTCCAGCAATATGTGTATTACCCTCAACATATCCTAGACCCTTCCTATCTCCTGCAAGCTTATTCATTCCCAAGATATTGTCCAATTTCTTAGTCCCACTCACGAAAGTCTGAAGATGAGCAAACTCCAATTCACTAGTCAAAGTCTTAATCTTGTCCTCTAACTTCTCATTGACACACTTTAACTCACTACCACTCTTAAGAGAATCCTGAAAATTACTAGCAAGTTTCTCTTTTTCTCTTTCAAGTTCATCAACCTTTTTGAGTAGGACTTTATTGACCTTTTTGATTCTAAGACTCTCTTTAAATAAAAGTTGATAAGCTTCTTGTATGTCTATTTCATCCTCATCCTCACTACTAGAATTATCGTTTGGAAGTTCTTCCTCAACCTTGTCACTCTCCTTATCAGATTCACTCTTAACAGTCGATACAAATGCCATATAGTTTCCTTCGTCCTCACTACTAGAAAAATCCTGTCTATCACTGTTCTCAGATTCATTATCTGTAAGTGAGACAACTAAGGCCTTACCTTTCCCTTTTCTTTCGTTCTTCTTATAACTAGGGCATTCATTCCTATAGTGACCTATACCTTGACACTTATGACACCTAACCAAACGTGGTTTATCACTCGACCCTTTATTGTTAAACGTTTCAGTTTTTGCTTTTGTGAATCTACTAGGGGCTCCACTCTTTTTATCTTGAGGTTTTCTCCTATTCTTGAGAACTTTTTGGAATTTCTTAACAAAGTATGCAATTTCCTTGTCCCTAAGTGACTCAGTATCAGAAGATTCATCTTCTTTGATGGATTTTAGGGCTATGGACTTTCCTTTCTTAGGTTGTGTAATAGTGAGTTCATACGTTTGCAACGATCCTACCAGTTCTTCAATTTTAACTTCATCTAGGTCCTTACTTTCCTCAATGGCAGTGACTTTAGGCCTAAATCTCTCGGGCAAGGACCTAAGCACTTTTCTCACAATTTTAGACTCGAAAATTTTCTCACCTAGATTGAAGCTAGAATTGACAATGTCATTCAATTTAGCATAGAATTCGTCAAACGTTTCATCATCCTTCATTCTTACTTCTTCAAACCTAGAAGTTAGCATTTGTAGCTTAGAGTTCTTTATCGTTTTAGTTCCCTCATGTGTAGTTTCAAGAATGTCCCAAACCTCTTTAGCAATTTCACACATTAACACTCTCCTAAACTCTTCGGGAGACACGGCCATAAACAGGGCATGAAGACCCTTGATATTCCAATTACACTCAGCTATTTCATCTTTAGTCCACAGTGATATATCGGTAAGATTAACAGTTCCTGATACGATAGTAGAGGGAGGTTTCCAACCATTTTGCACACTTACCCAAACATGCTCATCTAAAGACATAAGAAATGCACGCATTCTAACCTTCCAATAGGCATAATTACTTCCGTCAAAATATGGAGGTACAGAAAGTGATTGACTCATCTAGACAACTATAGGTCAGGACTCGAGATTTGGCTCTGATATCACTTGAAAAAGATATAGTTCGACCCAACAAACACCTAGGGGGGTGAATAGGTGTTTATGCGGAATTAAAACAATTAATTAACTTATGCAACAAGTCACATAAATTATGCATTGCCTAGATTCATTCACATACTTTATCTACCTAAGTTGAATTACCGGTTGAAAAATGAATAACAAAAAGCAATAAAAACACCACAAAATGTTAACGGAGAAAACCCAACTGGGTAAAAACTCCGGGCACAAGCCAGTAGAGATCCACTATCGAAGATATTGACTTACAGTACGCCAGACATAATTGAAACTAACAATTCTCTGACCTCCTTACTGTATCAACCAAAGCTCTCCTGGATTCTGCAGATCTGCGCCAAAATCCCAGCCTTGAATATCTTCTACTTCCCGTGAATTACCAAGCACTCCAACTCTTCAAGCAATTTCCTTCTCGGATCTTCAAATAGATGATCTTCTGGAAGTTGATATAGAGATATAAAGGGGTGTTTTTTGTTTTGTGATGGTTGATGTTTTTATTCAAAAATCATGAGAATCAAAAGATGAGAAAGATCGAATGTTTGGCTCTAAATCCTTTGGAAGTTAAAAGAAGTTCTTGTTTGAATGTTTTCCAAAAGTATTTAATGAAAATCGGACGTTTTGTTTATATAGTAGGTCAAATTTGGAAATATGGAGCGTTAAAAATTCGCGAGGCATTAAAATTACCAATAGCCAGATAACACTGTCGCTCGAGCGAGGTGCTGGCGAAACTCGAGCGACGCACCTTCGCTCGAGCGACTGCCCAGCGAAACCCAGCGAGATCAGTTCTGCAATTTTGGCTCGAGCAAGGTCAGGGCGAAACTCTAGCGAAATCAACGCGCCATTTGCATCTTCAAAGCATCCCACTTTACCCTAGACCTATGCTATGAAATTTATTAAATTGCAACTCTAGTCCCTGAACTATTAGACCTTTACAATTTAGTCCCTGACTTTACAAACATGACAAATAGGTCCTTTGGTCACAGATTGCCAATTACACATTTTCCTAACACATTTTTTCCTAGCCATCTAAATTCCATCTTCATATTTCCTAATACCATTTACTGATTATCACGCCGGAGGTAAAACGGGAGAGAAAGCCCCACCTTCATTTTTCAGATTACACACGCCTAACGGAGTAGCAGGAACGCCAAACACCATCGGGTAGACGGTAAGATATTATTCCACCACCATCTCACTAATATTCAAACGACGAAGCTCATTGTTGCATAGCCCAACTTATACAAGTAAAAAATGTCATGATCAATCTTTTTCAATCCTTAAAGTCATCCCATTTTATCTGTAATTTAGAATTCAACTCTCTTTTTTCAGTTACTTAGTGGAAGACTAATTATGAGTCGGAAAGTGGAAAATGGTTAATCCATTTCCTTTGAACATCACAATTTTGCTGTAGCCAAATATTCCAAGGGAAGTGGCTTTCTTATTCAAATTATACCAATGCATTGATCACCAAGGTCGACGATAACAGCCATTGACTTGGTCGCACTATCACAGTTAATTCTATATTCAATCGAGTGGAAATGTTGAAATATTACACGAAAATTTGTGAATAATGCAATTGATCACCAATTTGGGGTGTGGACTAAAGAAAAAGTTTAATTATAAGTAAAAAATTCATTTATAGTAAAAATTTACTTTTACCTAAAAAAATTTACTTGCAAATAGAAAATAATTTATTAAACAATGATAAATTTTTATGTTAAAAAATTGCTTAATGTAAAAAAAAATTATTTTAATTGAAAAAACTACTTCTACCTAAAAAGTTTATTAACAAGTAAAAAATTTACTTACAAATAAAAAAATTATTTATAAGTAAAAAAAGTTACATATAAGATAAAAATTAACTTATAAGCAAAAAACTCACTTGTAAGTTAAAATTCACTTATAAGTAAAAAATAAAAATAAAAAGATAAGTTTAAAAACTCATTTATATAAAAGTTATTTATAAGTATAAAATTCACTTATAACTAAAAAATGTATATATAATTAAAAAATTACTTAAGTATAAACTTTAGTTATTTTGTATAAAATACATTTTAAGTATAAAATTTACTTCCAAGTAAATACATTTCCTAATAAGTAAATTGCAACCAGTGGTTAAGGAAAGGTAAAGTACTGCTTATTCTAGAGATTAACTAGAATCAATTGAATTACATGAAACAACTAAAAGAGGCACTATCACGGGCAAGGACACAGAGACGACACGACATGGACAAGAAAACATGTGATTTTCTAAAAATTAGGATACGGATAAATCAATTTGAATTCTTTAAAATTTTAAATTTTGTATATAATATTTTTATTTATACTTTTTAATATAGGAGATAGCACATACTATGTCGAATATTTGTTCGAGGAATGAGAAAAAAGAAAAAAAAAAGAATAGAGGAAGGAAACAATATGTGACTTGTCGGTCATGTCATAGTGTGTCCGTATCAAACAAAAATTTATGTATCAGACAAGAACCCTCCGTCCCGGAAAGAGTTTCCATTCACCCTAGTTTGCTAAATACTTCACCATCAATTGGCAAACTAGAAGTTGACAAACACAAGGAAACAGAATTTTGTTAAATACTGTTATTACATATGTCTATCTTCAAATAAAACCACTCTACTCTATATTCCAGAACTTGAAATATGTAAACCTCAATGACTGATTGAGCAGTAACGTTCCGATTACTCCCAAAAGTCCGAATATGAACCCAATTAACAAACTAAAGTAATATCCTTCAGTGATTAGCTTGTCTTCCTCATCTATATTTTTCATCCCACTGTTATTACCAATAAACTTTGGGTCTTGAGCAATTTCATCTCCGGGGCATACTTTTGTAAGTGGAGGGCCACAAAGTCCTGAATTTCCCGCATATGATGTAGCGTTGAAAGTTGTTAAATGAGCAGTCCATGGAATTTTGCCCGACAAATTGTTATGTGACAAATCCAACACTCCAAGTCGGTCCAAGTGAGAAAAACTGGCAGGAATCTCACCAGAAAGTTGGTTTCGTGATAAATCAAGAAAATTTAAAGACTTAAGTTGGCCAATCTTTGGAGGAAGGAACCCAATTAGGTTGTTTCTTGAAAGATTCAACCCAACGAAATTTACCAAACTTGTAATTTCAGAAGGAATTTCACCTTCTAAATTATTGCTCGAAAGATCAATTAGTTTCACTAGTTTAAGAGTAGTTTTGTACTCGGCATCTTCTCCTTTCCACATTACATTTGCCCTCTCATATTCGAGCATAAAAGGAAGATCTACGATATATGAATCTGATTCGACTTCTTGAATCATTGCAGTGAGATTGTTTAGGCATTTTGGTATAGCACCTGAAATCTTGTTCAAAGAGATGTCCAGGACTTGTATATGGGATAAATGACACAAATTTGAAGGAATATTACCAGAAAACTGATTGGACTGTAAACTTAAAAATACCAATTCTGGCAAACTATCTCCCAACCATTCTGGTATTTCACCGGTCAACTTATTTTTTGAAAGATCAATGAATTCTAGAAAAGGGATATTCCTCAAAGACGCTGGAAATTCTCCCGTAAAACTATTATTTTGTAAATGTAAAGAAGCAATGCTACTTACTGATGGGATCTTCCCGGAAAAATTATTATGTGCCAAAGTAAGAAACTCCAAGTTTTCCAGATTTGCAAAACAACCTGGAAGCTCTCCTGACAGAAGGTTATTTGAAAGGTCAAGATAAACCCAATCAGTTTTGTTGCACAAAACGGTAATTGAACCCAAAAATTTGTTGTTTGACAGCTTTAATACTAATCCATTCGGAGGCAAACTTGGTAATGAACCATTAAAATGATTAGAACTCAAATCTATGAAATTGAAAGTGAAGAACTTTGATGAAAGATCAGGAAGGACACCATGAATGTTGTTACGTGATACGTCTAAAACCACTAATTTGGGACATAGATCCCAAAACCAATCCGGGAAGGTATCTTTAATTGAAGTATTTGAGATATCGAGCTCAATTAATTCATTTTGTGATTTAAGCCATTTGGGGAAATGTGGCCCCACTTTGCAACCCCCCAACCATAATGAAGTCAACTGAAAAAGAGGAATCCACCCAGAACCGCTATTGAAAGAGATGCACGGGTTGTAATTCAAGCTCAAATATTGTAACTGGGAGAGATTGGAAAAATGAGCTTCGGTGATTATACCTTCAAGTTGGTTTGCTTCAAGTCCCCAATACTTGAGTTTGGCATGGGTTCCAATTCTTTCTGTCACAGTGCCACTAAGATTGTTGAAAGACAAATCTAAAAATTTTAAACTACTCAGATTCCCAAAGGATAGAGGAACACTACCATCAAGTTCATTGTGAAAGAGAGAAAGAGTCTCAAGGGAAACGATATTGCCGATAGCATGAGGAATGGGACCTTGTAAATTATTGAAATCGAGTTTAACGTAACTCAGGGTACTACTGAAGTTAAACAACCAAGGAAATACCGAAGAAGAGGAGAGTTCATTGTCGGAGAGATCAAGGACAGAAAGAGAATTAGATGCATTGGTCATGGGATAGGGAGAAAGGACAGGTCGTAGGTGACAAGATGACAAGCGTAAATCTCGGAGTTGAGGTAGTTTCATTATTGCTTGTAACCAATCGGTCGCCTTTTTGAGATTCACATGAGTCAAGTCAAGGTAGTTTAACAAATGAAGTTTAGAAAGCCAATCAAGATTGGTGCTATTTAACATACGATTATTGTATCCTTTGAGACTAAGAAATTGCAATTGGGTAAGGTTACCAAGGTGATGCGGAATGGGCCCACCAAAATTAGAAGCAGAAAGATCGAGATGTTGTAATTTGTCTAGGGAGCCAATGAATTCTGGGATTCTACCTAGATTGAAATCATTTGCACTTAGGTCTAGATAATTCAAATATCGTAATTCCAGCAACCACTGGCTAATATTACCTTGTAGACGATTTGTTAAGCCGACCATGAAGATCTAGCACAATAACGTGATTCGTTTGGTTATGACACTGGACACCACTCCATTTGCAGCAATCCCTTTTATCTATGGCTGTTCCCCAAGAAGAGAGTAGGCCATGTTCATCAATAAGCTCATCTTGAACTTGAGAAGAGCTTCTCTCTCCTTCTCTAGGCACCTGATTTTAACATCATTCACCCCTGAAGAGTTTCCAAACCCAGCTCTCAAACTTAGAAGTAAAGGTACAATAATTAACACGACAAATTGTCGAAAAATCTGCTTATCAGAAATCATTTTCAGAACAAAACCGGATATAAACTATGGATTTATTGGTATATCAGCTGTATGAATAAATTTTGGTCAGATTGTTACAAAGAAAGATCATCACAATCTGCAATAGATCATTGGAAAAACTGCCAGAAATATAAATAACAAAAGGAAGACTTGATCCTCACACGACTAATTTTTTGGAGGATTTCCCACAGAATTGTTTGTTAAACACCTAATACACGCGATAATTTAATAAATGATAATTCGAGTCAATGAAATCAAAGTCATTTAATTTTTGCTCACGTCTGTCTAGTTGGAATCTTGGAACGTGAAAAAAATTCAGACTAAACTCTCCATCAAGGCTGTCATTAGATTCAGTGTTTTAAAAACTGGCTCGGCCAGGCTGGTCAGCAAGGGAATCTGGATACCTAGCCAGGCGCCGATTCAATGGATTGGACCACATTTCAATTATATGGGTCGAGACCCGATCAAATTCTCCATAGTACTTGCTTTTTAAAAATGATGAATGCTATAACATCATGAATATTTATGTGAAGTCAATTCCTTTACTGTAAAGAAATAAGCATATGAAGTCAATCAGTTGAAATAATTGATTGGATCAGATAAATTGAAGATATCTTCAATACCACCTAAGGATCACTTAATGCACATAATTACTTTCCAAGTTTCTAAAATGCAATGATCTTGGCAGTGTTCAAAACATAGGTCTAACACAGTATAAATTTACAAGTAAAATGCACAGTTTATAAAAATATCCTGTAGGAAATTGAAAGGAACCAGATTCATCAATCATTTCACATATTTTCGTAAATCTTCACGTTGAAATCAATGAGAAAATAAAAATTGAGGAAGTGTACCTTGATTTATGGATCTTAGTTTTTCTGAACGGATTATGATCTTCCAACTGCTACGTGATTCCTTGAGATCGGTTTCTCTGTTGATAGGGATGCAGAGAATTGTGAAAGTCATGTACAATTGGGGACCATGACCCCATATTAAATAATTGATTATTATCTTTTAGTTATTTTAAATTGGCCCCTAATCAATTTAAAATAATTATTCCGGTCTCTACACTTTAATCTCATGACAATTAATGCCCATTAGTTCAAAATTAAACTAAGTGGATCACTTTATCCACTAAGCCTTAAAAAATAGCACTACACATTTTAATATATATACATGTGTGTCCCTACACGATGGAATTTTTCGAACATATCCTTCAATCATCAGGAATTAAACCTAGAACATAAGCAATTAGTCTTGTTCAAGTAAGTTATCCAACCAAATCACACAATGAAATTTTTTTTGAAATTTTTTCTGTTTTTGGGATTTTTTCTAAACACTTTCGACTCAATTTTCAAATAACACTTAATAAATGCTAAAAGTCACCAACAAATTGGGATATCTAATTGGTAGTACCAATATTGCATACTCGAGGACTTTTTCCTCGAGGACTGCCTACGTGTTCCGCCTCACTTTTTTGCCAAGACGTCCTCGAGATATGTTAGTCCTTGATGACTATTTTAATCCTCGAGGATCTCACACGGTCATGGAAACTTACCTCTTACTTCCTCGAGAATATGTCCTCGGGTCGGTGTTCATTGAGAGGTCCTCGAGATATATATGGCCGCCGAAGAGACACCTAAACCCCCAAGGACTCTATATCAACTCTAACACCACCAGTCAAATAGTTCCATTACGAGTAGGACATTCCTTACAAATAGGACCCTATCAGATAAGAACATCCACCCCATTCCAATCCTATCAGGAATATACTACCCGCCCCTATAAATACCAACCTTGGACATTATTCAGATACGTTCTCATAATTCTCAATTTATAGCCTCACGCATATAATTCCCTTTCTGACTGAAGCATCAGAGGGATGACAAGAACATACCTCATTGCCTTTGTTTCAGGTAACGAAAGACTACGATCGTGCTCATTCAAACTCCTCAAGCTCGAAAAATCAACAGGTATGATTTTTGGTAGCATCATTGGCGCCGTCTATGGAAAATGCTACCAAAAGCCATGGTTAACACACGATCAGGTCTTCCTCCCACAAGCTCATCCGCTCCCATCCCTCTCCTGCTGAATATCAACCGGCTCCTCAAGAAGAGTCGTCAGGAGTGCTCGCACCCCAGTCGACGGTCGTCACAACTAAAGCCTTCGAAGAGCTCCGTCAACAATTGCCACTCTAACGCAGCTGTTAAGTCAAAGAAACTCGCATTCATCACCAGTGCAAGTAGAGCATGGTGGTTTTATAGCTGATGCTCGAGCCTGAGCACCAAACCCCGAAATTGGTGGAGTAGGGACTTCGGGTAATCTGATTGGTGACCTCGGCTAGACCATTACTTCAGGGATAAGAAACTGAAGTCAGACGGTGGTCGACCCCTAGGTTGGAACAAAAATCCTTGAATTGTGCATTGTCAAACTGTCGACTGTTATCATTTATGAGGACCTTTGGTATCCCAAACCTATATATGATGGACCTCCAAACGAAAGCTCTTATCTTAGGCTCCAAGATCGTTGCCAAGGGCTTGGCCTCCACCCACTTGGTAAAGTACTGAACTGCTATAACTACAAACTTCAATTGTTCCTTGTTTATTGAAAATAGACCGAGGATATCTATCCCCCATTGCTCAAAAGGGATCGAGCAACTGATGTTGGTGAGGTCCTCTGCGGGAGAGTAGAAACATTGCCAAACCTTTGGCACTTATCACACTTCTTCACATATTTTACGGCATCCTTCTTCATGGTAGACCAGTAATATCTGTACCTTATGAGCTTAAATGCTAATGCCCGGGCTCCTTGATGGTTCCCGCATACTCCTTCATGAACTTCCTCTAGGGCTTAGGAGGATTCCGAAGGCTTAAGGCACATTAGGTACAGAAGTGTGAAGCTTCTGGGAAATAAAGACCCCATCAATAATGCAATACCTTGGAGCTTTTGACTGGATGCTCTTTACTGCCGGAGGATCTTCTGAAAGATTGCCATTTGTTATGAAATCCACAATTGGGTCCATCCATGATGGCTCATGGTCAATGTCCATGACCCCAACGGTTGGATTGATGCTAGGCTCGAACACAAATCTAACATCTATTCTCCTGTCAAGTCTATCTACTCCCATGAACCCCAGCCTTGATAAGACATTTGCCTTATAGTTGTTAGCCCGGGCAATCTTCACAATTTCACACCTCTTCAATTTTCATCAGAGATCATGAACTTTTAAGCAATATAAGCTCATATTTTCGTCTTTCTTCTCGAATGTATCGTCAATCTGGCCAACCACCAGCTGGGAATCACTAAAAATTTTGATGCTTTCAAGTTCGAGATTAATGGCAAGTTCTATGGCTATGATGACAGCCTCGTACTCTGCTTCATTATTGGTTGCCTCGAATTCGAACCTGAGTGCACACTGAATGTCTATGAGCTTGTCTGGGCTTGTGATGATGATCCCGACACCCAAGCCCAAGGAGTTCGATGCTTCATCCATGAAAATTTGTCAAACACCTGTTATAGTGCTCGAGCTCTCGTCTGGCCCCCGAGGCCTTAGGGTGAGTTCTACAATGAAATCCACTAAGGCTTGGGCTTTGATGGATGAACGGGGTTTGAACTCTATGTCAAACTCTCCAAGTTCAATCGCCCACCTTACTAACCTGCCTGAGACGCCTGGCTTTTGAAGGATGTGTTTCAGAGGCTGATTAGTGAGCACCACAATAGGATGAGACTAAAAATATTGCCAAAGCTTTCGTACTGCCATTATCAGGGCAAAGGCAAAGCGCTCGACCAAAGTGTACCTGGTCTCCGTATCAAGTAGGACTTTACTTATGTAATAAATGGGTTGTTGCGCTCTGTTAACCTCTTTCACCAAGACGCCGCTCACTGCGTTTTGAGACACGACTAAGTACAAAAACAAAATATCCCTGGGCTCTGGTTTAGTGAGGATAGGAGGAGATACAAATGTCCACTTAAGCTCTTGAAAAGCCTTATCACACTCCTCATTCCATTCAAAGGATTGGTTGTCTCTGAGAGCTTTGAAGAAAAGGAAGCACATGTCTGCTGCTCGGGACATGAACTTGTTTAGGGCTGCTATCCTACCTGTCAACTTTTACACCTCTTTCTTAGTCCTGGATAATTTCATTGCTGCCAAGGCCTAGATCTTATCGGGGTTTGCTTCAATCCCCCGGTTAGTGATCATGAGCCCAAAAATTTTCCCGAAGCTACACCGAATACACACTTCTCTGGGTTGTGCTTCATCCGATATTTTCATTGGGTGGTGAAAAACTCCTCCATGTCGGATATGTACTGCTCTACCTTCTTACTCTTTACCACCATGTCGTCAACATAGGCCTCAATGTTATTCCCTATTAAATCAGTGAAGACTTTGTTGATGAGCTACTGATATGTTGCCCCAGCATTTTCCAACCCAAACAGCATCACCCCATAGCAGTATATGGCTGAATCATCCATGAATGAAGTCTTCTCATAGTCTTCCTTGGCCACGAGGATTTGATGATACCCTGAGAATGCATCTAGGAAGCTGTACAACTTATGTCCAGATGTGCTATCCACAAGATTGTCTATCCTAGGGAACTGGTAGCTATCTTTAAGGCATGCCTTGTTGAGATCTGTAAAATCAATGCATACCCTCCATTTACCATTGACCTTCTTCACAAGAACAACATTAGCGAGCCAATCGGGGTATTCGACTTCCCTTATGAACCCCGCTCTCACCAATTTGTCGATTTCTTCCTGAATGACCACATGTCTTTTTGGTGCAAATTGCCTCTTCCTTTGCATAACAAGTTTGGCCCCTGGGCTTATGTTGAGTCTATGGACTGCTACTTCAGGATCTATCCCTGGCATATCCTCGACCTTCCATGCAAAAATATCAATGTTGTGGGACAGACAATTGATGACTTCCTCCTGGAGGCTGGCCTTGAGATTCAGACCAATTATTACCATTTTTCCATGCTCGAGCTCAACCATTTCCAATTCCTCCACCGGGGCAAGTCTACCCCTTGGTTCGAGCTCGAGGTCTGAAAGTTGCATGACGTCTGTACTCATTCCTCATATGCTAGTAACATAGCACTGTCTAGTAGCTGTTCGGTCTCTTCGAACTACTCCGATGCGTTGACCTATTGGGAACTTCATGGCTAGATGGAAAGTTGATACAATAGTTTAGATCTTGTTCAGTAGGGGTCTTCCCAGGATGATGTTGTAAGCCATAGGAGTGTTAACCACTTGGAAGGGCGTCATCTCCGTCACTTGTACATTGTCAAAACCTAATGTAAGTGGAAGCTCGACGATACCTTCTGGGATAATGACTCCACCACCAAATTCCTATAGAGAAGTTTTTACTACTTTGAGCTGTTTGGGAGAGATCCCCATTTTAGCAAAAACCTCCTGTGAGAGTATATTTGTTGCACTCCCATTATCAATCAGAATCCTCTTTACTTCAAAATTAGCCACAAAAGTAATATCTTTGAGTTTATCATGGGATTCCTTTGAGGTATGAGCATGTTGGCGGGCATATTGATTTCGCCCATTACTTGTGTCTCCTCTAGATGCTATGCCTCCAATGATAATATTAATGGTCCCGACAGTGGGTTGAACATTGCATCTGGCTCCAAGCTCTTATTGTCACGGTCATTTCTCGGGCATTTATCATGACCAATGTAATTCCTTAAGAGCCCTCTTTTAATGAGGGCTTCAATTTCTCACTGTAAGGCTTGACAATCCTCCGTGGTATGCCCATGATCTCAGTGAAATTCACAATACTTGCTCCTATCTCTTGTAACAGGGGGCAACTTCATTCTTGAAGGTCACTTCAACTCTTTTATATCTTTGATCTCCATTAAGATATTTGCCTTGGAGGTGTTCAATCGGGTGAGAGGCCCTGGTGGCCCTTAATTCTTGCGCTTGCCCCGAGGATGCTCTGGTCAGGAAACGGGATCATGTTGCTTCTTGTTCTCTGCCTTTTCATGGGAAGGACCATATCTCCTTGGATTCAGCGTTTCCTCGGAGTTCGGTCAATGTCTGTAGCGGGGTCTTTGATAAGGACATCTTGAAGGCTTCACATCGTATGGCGTAAGTGAGGGCAGAAACAGCTGTTGTGATGTGCCGGTCGGATATTTGAAGCCTTTTTTTGTTAAACCTCGTCATAAAACCTCATAGGGTTTCATTCTGGCGAAGTTGCATGAGAGGCCACAGTCTTTCTGATACGTTTGCTACTTGCAAAGAAGGCTGAGAACTTGTCGGCCAAATCTGAGAATGAGGCTATGGAATTAGGCTCCAATGTTGAGAACCAATCCCTAGCAGCATTAGTCAACGTTTGCGGGAAGGCTTTGCACATGACTTGTTCCGGCGCAACCTGCAAATTCATGACATCGGTATATACATTGAGATGGTTGATTAGATCGGTTGTCCCATCATATTCTTTAATGCGAGGATATTTGAATCTGTCGGGTAGGGGATATGACAATATCTCTGGCATAAATGAAGTGTTGGGGGCAAAACTCGTTGGCCCCCGAGCATTCCGTTGCAGGCCAGCTGTAATTCTTTCTTGAATGATATGGGCAATCTCACCCGAATTCATAGCAATCGATCTCGAGCCTCAGGCCATATTATGAATACTCGAGGTCCCTACTCCGCCAATTGCGGGGTTTGGTGGTCGGGCTCAAGCATCAGTCATAAAACCACCATGCCCTGCCTGTATTGGTAATGGATGCGAATTTCTTTGACTTAACGGCTGTATTAGCGTGGCCACCTGCTGACGTAGCTCTTCGAAGGCTTCAGTTGTGGCGACTACTAGTTGGGGTGCGGGCACTCCTGACGACTCTTCTTGTGGAGCCGATTGATCTTCAGTAAGATGAGGGATGGGAGCGGATAAGCTCGCGGGAGGAAGAACTGATCACGTGTTAACCATGGATTTTGGTAGCGTTTTCCACAGACGGTGCCAATGATGCTATCAAAAATCGTACCTGTTGATTTTCCTAAATTTGAGGACTTCGAATGAGCACGATCGTAGTCTTTCGATACCTGAAACAAAGACAACGAGGTATATTCTCGCCGCCCCTTCGATACTTAAGTCAGAAAGGGAAATATATGCGTGAGACTATAAACTGGAAATAATGAAAACGTACCTGTACAATGGTCCAGGGAAAAGTATTTATAAAGTATGTGGTGCTTTCCTGGTAGGATTCAACTAGTTAGATGGTCTTATCCAATAGAGTTCTATAAGAAAGCAGTGTTAGAATTCTACTATGATTAAAAGACCAATTAATATCTCCAGGAGATCTGTCTTGAGTTTAGGAGATATGGGTTGAAGCATTTGTGTCAAATTAGAGTTCTTAGGAGATTGGTCTCTCCTTAGCATGAACGGGATGGTAGTCAAGATGCTCAAGGGGATTTGCTCGAGGTGTATCCCCGAGGATATCCATGTGTTTTGGGATCCTTAGTCGGATAAATGTGATCGGGAATAGGGTTTATCCCGAGGATTCTTTAGTATCCCGAGCATATGCGAGGTTCAAATCGTGACGAGGGTCCACCGAAGGGCTCGGGGTTATTATGATCGGGATATGTTGGAAAATGTCTGTATCACCGAAAATATTTTATTAAGAGAACGTGTGATTTGAAAGTAAGTATGAAAAAAATGAATTTTAGAAAATGGAGACTAAATATAGCTAAACAAAAAAAGAACTTCTAGTGTGCAGGAAAGTGACAACCACATTTACTAATGTTCTCATAAATAGCCGTGTATTAAATGGAGAATTTGTTCATTCTACGCAAACTCCTACCATTAACATTATTTAACTTGATCGTCTTGGTCGAGACACCTCTCCCATGTTAATTGAGAACTATACTGGGCGCAAATTATAGCAGAATGGAATTTACATTATGTCTGTCTGTTGAATCATATAATCCTTTTATTTTTGTTCATAATATCAAACTAGTGCAAAGAATGATTAGACTACTATTGATTCTTAAATTTTACACGTCAATTGACGAAATGGATTTTTAATATGGATTGGAAACACAATGTTAAATAAACACATTTCAATTGTTTTCTGAAACAATGGACGTAGAATAGTAACAATCTGCAGGGTGGGGGTACAAGTTTGTCCAAACAATAATCTTGTAATCTCATAATCTTCAATGCAATCATATCTTGCCAACTGATGCAAGGTATGGAGGGAATGGAGAGGATTCTTCCTTGGGAAGACCAAAACCAAACCAAAGGCAACTGGTCATGCTGTCCCAAAATGTGGGTTTCTTGCCCGAGCTTTGCAGTAGATTTTTCGAAGAATAGTGCTGATGACAGTCTCTACAGGAAGTAAGACAACTGCTGTTTCTTTCTTGAACCTCCTTCTCCATATAGATTATTCTATTGCTCCAATTCGCTCATCACGGACCCGTCAGAAGCGAAACTGGCAGAAACCTGCAGAACCAAGACATATTCTTAAGAATTTTGGGAAGTAAATTTCTGATGTCTGTATAATAGAGACACTGTTCTCCCTGGATCTTGAATTTCAAAATTTTTAATCCAGTCTCAGGTTAGGTAATTAGCCATTGTATGCTTTAAACCTTCACTGTTTGCAGACCATTCCCAAGTAAATGTATTGTAAGCATGAAGTCCTCCACATCATTGTAAGATTTAATTAGTTATGGCATGTTTGGTAAGGTGAACTCAACAGCATTATGGAAGAAAGAAAAGCTAAAATAACGTCCAGCACTTGTACAAAACAAGCTCTTAACAATAAATAAGAATTCCAAGAGACCTACAAGTCAAAGGTGATGCTTTGGAAGAGAAATTGTTCACAGGAAGTTGGTAAACCAGCAATGGTGAATATAACAGGGCCCAGGGCAGAGAGTAAACAGAATCACATTACCTGGTTCTTTGCCTGCCTCATGTCCTCCATGTTTAAGGGCCTAAGAGTAATTACCCTTTCCTCTTTAGTTTCTTCTTTTGAGGCAGAATCATCTCGGAAGCTCTGCCCTTCCTCGTCTTTTTGCTTCTTTTCCTATAAAGACAAAATAGTTTGAAAACAGATATCCAGACATCTCACGACAAATAAATTTCTCTCTTGTTGACTGTAAGAATTTACCATATCCTTCTGTCTTTCTTGTTGTATCAGCTCTCTAACTGGTCGATAAGCCGCTGTTGCACACAAATTCTGGCACCCAATATTTAGTGCCAAGAGTCGATGCCAGATTAAAAATTTAAGAATCTCGTGTAAAAACACAAACCTTGAGATCGCTTCCGCTATATCCTTCAGTCATGGTTGCAAGCTCCTTGAAATCTAGGTCTTCGACTTTTTCTTTACACAGAAGGGTTCTAAAGATCATTTCTCTGCTCTCTGCAGTAGGTAGACCAACCATGAGTCTGTTTGCCAGTAAAAACAAATCGGTAAGATAAGCATAATGCATGAGCATGAAACAGTTTTGCTCACTTCCTTTAGATGTTTGCTTTGAAAATTTCTAGTCAAATTCCACAGTGACGTACAATCTGAAGACATTGATGGTGAAACTCAAGGAAATTCAGGATGTGACACAGCCAAGGACTGCATTTTCTGACTGAAGTCGAGAACATACTTTAATTAGGAAGATACGAGTTTGAATATACCTGCGTTCAAACCGCCTAATGATTGCTTCATCAAGGTCAAAAGGCCTATTGGTCGCTGCAAGAACAAGAATGCGCTCCCCAGGTTTCATCAACAGCCCATCCCAATGTGTCATAAGCTTGTTTTTAATTTTCCGCATCACCTCATGCTCTCCTGCTCTTGTCCGCTGTCCAAGCATACTATCAACCTCATCCACAAAAATGATAGTAGGAGCAACCTTTGCCGCAAGGGTGAAAAGAGCTCGGACATTCTTTTCATCTTCACCAAACCATTTTGAAGTAATCGTTGACATTGAGACATTTATAAAGCTTGCTCCAGCCTCATTGGCAATGGCCTTTGCTAGCATTGTTTTTCCAGTGCCTGGAGGACCAAAGAGTAGTATGCCTTTGCATGGCTTTAGAAGCCCGCCATTGAACTATTGAAGAGGTCTGGTCTTCTAAGAGGAAGCATGACCAGCTCCTGAAGTGATTCTTTAATCTCATCTAAGGAACCAATATCAGCAAATGTCACTCCAATCTCATTTGCAGGAATAACCTCTGGCCTTATGCGCTTTTCAAATTCATTATCAGGAGGAACTTCCTGCGGTATAGATAGTGCTTGTTAAATAAGACGTGGAGAACTGCTGATCGTGCTATTGTATCTTTTATATATGAGACTAAAATATTCGGAATTGGCATTTGCGTGCCATGACAAACGATGACTACAAATAAATGGAACAAACATTATTTTTGAAGAAACAGAAGTTCCTAAGATTTTCTTTAATATAATACACTGAATATCAGTAAATAGATTTGAAGCAAAATTCCAGTGAAATTATATTTTCTTAATTGAAATATTAAGAAAACTCTAAAAGGAAAAGGGTAAGAATTGAAAAGGAGAGAAGTTAAGAGCAGTTCAACAAAACAATGAACCAATAGGTTTCGATCTATAATATCCATTAGATACCAGAAAAAATAGACTTACAAAATTCCACTTTGATGCAGGATGAGGGATGATTCCTGCAGAATAATTAGAAATAGCAAAATAGCACAACTAGCAAGTAGAATTCCAGCGAGAAGAAGAAGAAGGCAGCAAGAAGGGGGAAAGGGCCGGAGAGAAAGGGGGGAGAAAACCAGAGAAGAAGTAGAAATCAAGGAAAAGAGGAGAAGGAGGAAGCCATATGCAACAACCCAAGTATTCTATTCTTTAATTCATCAATTCATCAACTGTCTCAAATGATAAACAAAACAGAAATAAATAGCAGAACACAAACCCTAAAGAGAAGAGCTTGAGCCAAACCCACTAAACAAGCCCAATAACAGAAATATAAATAATAATCCAAATAGAATATAACTAATAGTCCAGAAAGAAAATAAATAGTAAATGGAAGAAAATAAATAGTAAATGGATGTCCGCATCAACTCTCCCGGAGTGGGAGAAAAACTCGACCCCGTCGAGTGGATAAATCAAAATGTTGCAATAAATCTGATGCTAAAGGCTCCAAGTCATGTCATGGGGGACAATCTTTCTGACGAACCAAATATCGAAATTCCACAAATGATGACGATGCCAATTGCAAATTACCCACAAAAACATGAGCTGACCAAGATAACTTAGGCGAGTGAGAATTTTGCTGACTCTTATAAAGCTCCAATAAATTTGGCTCACGCCGCTGAAGTCTCTCTTTGGGAATCCATGTACCGTCAGAATCAAGTCGATCCATCTAACGAACAAGAAAGCATTGAATCTCTCTATTATTGGTCAACACAAGCTGTTCATCCAAAATAACATCAATTTTATTTTTGTGTGCTGTGATAGGTGGGATTGAAGCAGACATGACAAAAGATTCAGTGTGGGAATTCTCATGTGGGAGTAGAAACGGGTCATCAGAGGGGCTAAAATAACCGTTGTAAGCATCGAAGTCCGTAACAAATAAAATAGGGTGGTGATCATAATGTGATAAAAGGTCATTGACATAGGCATTTTGACCAACATGCTTTGAAATTTTAAAAAAATCAGCATTACACGCTTGCAATATAACATAATCCCCAATATTAAATTCAAAGTATTGTTTATGCCAATCAACTTGAGGTTTATATAATGCTTTGCTTGCTTCAAATTGTTTATTGATCTCAATATGCGAGCTATGAAAATGTGATACAACTACCTCAACTGACATAGACACACAAGCATGTGGGTGCATGAGAATAAGGTCTAGAGGTTTCAAAGGTTCACAACCAAGAATAATTTCAAAGGGTTTTAGACCTAAATACCAGTGCACAGGATTGTTATATGCAATTTGAACAATTGGAGGGATCAAGTCCCAATTCCCAAGATTTTTCTGGATTAGAGACTGTAATAAATTGTCAGGATTTTGGTTAGCACTTTTGTTTTGACCATCAATTTGAAGTTGGTCAGTGGTGGATAATTTTGCCTTAGTGTTAACCACAGGCGAATGGATTTTCCAAGGGTGACTGGTGACATCATCAAGCTCTTTAACTTGGGTAAGGGTATGACATATAACATGTGATCGAGAATTGTCAGAGATAAGGGATATAGTATCCAAAGTCTCGAGAAGAGTCTGGATTCCACCTAAGGAAGTGTCCTCACTATCATCCAAGTCATCAAAATCTTCAAGTTTAGGTTCATAAACTAGATCTTCTAACAGCTCCTCTAGTACAATCTTTCGTTCTTTCATGACTAAGGTTCGATTAGGACATTTAGAAGAAATGTAACCAAAGTCTTTACAGTTGACGCACAACAAGTGAGAAGAAGACCTTGGAGTTTCAGAAATTCTACCCTGATTTTTCAAGATTGGAGAACCATTAGAAGGGGGAGGTCCTAGAAGGGACTTAACGGGAGGAATTGGAGCCAATGACACCGAAGGATGGTTGTCAATATGCTTTCTACATGGAAAAGAAGATCTTGGACTATCACGACCTTTACAATTATTTTTCCAAATAGGAGGAATATTAGACGGAGACGGTTTTATGATAGACTTATGATGAGGCGACGCTAATGAGATGGGTGAGCGACGATGACTACGCTTTTCATATGGAGTACTAATAATCAACTCATAATCTCGAGCTAAAGAGTAAGCGTGCTCAAGAATAGTGACACTTTAAATGAACAGCTCGCGCTTAAGATCATTTCTCAAACCTTGGCTAAACCTACTCAAAGTCGTGCTCTCATCCTCAATTAAATGACATTTAGTTCGAAATTCCTCAAATTGCGCGATATACTCAGTCACTAATTGATTTCCTTGTTTAAGGGCATTCCATTGCGTAAGAATTTCAAAATTATCTCGTTTTCGCTCACGAATCTGATCCCTATTCCTATCCCTATCCTTACGATCGGGTCGAAAGTATTTTTGCTTACCTTGTCGACGATGTTGTCTATTATGGGACACCTTAGAATTATCAACATCAATCGAATGAAGGATGTGTTTAAAATTTTTCAAACTAACAGATAGGGCCTTACTCTCTTCAAGAGTAGCGGTCATTTGAGTTTGAATAGCCGCTATTTGTTGGGTGAGTGCATCGAATTGTGAGGGGTTCATGTTTAAGGTATCAGAGCTAGAAGTGACAAGATGACCAATATGTAACTACTTGCACTGTAATAGCAACTTAATGACATGCAATAGAGAGATCAACAAACAAAAAGTGCAAGTAATGAAAAATGAAAATTTGAGCTATTTATTATTATTATTATCATTATTTTTAAATTTAAATTTTGGGACTAAAATTATATACAACAAGCTAGTACTGCTGGTATATGTAAAATAATAAAGCAATAGTCAAATACTAGTCAAAACCTAATCACGTAAAATAAGCAGGTTAAAATGAGATTTAACGAGGTCAAAGGATCCAATTACGTGAGTTTAGATAAAAATAGATCAGCAGCAGCACAAAAATTTAATTGATGCAATTTCAGAATGAAACAGTAATATAAACCAACAATAAATAAAAGCAAGAACTTTCCTTTCGTTCGTCGAAGTAGTCAAGCCAGGTCAATCAGAATAAAAGATGTACCTGTAAATAATAGAAAAGACGTTTTTTTCTCTCTTTTTTTTTCTTTTCTTTTTTCTTTTTTTTTTCATTTTTTTTCACTTTTTTTGGAACTGCGGAAAACGATAAATAAATAAGTAAATAAAAAGAAATTTCGGGTGTAAACAGTAACTGTTTTTTTTTTTTGAAACTGCTGAAAAATCCATAAAAAAAAAACATATCACTTTATAAAAATTAATTTTAAAAATTATATTTGATAGATTATGTAATTTTGAAGCACAATCTAACATATTAAGTTTAGAATCATTTCATGATAAAAATGAAATGATAATAAAAACTCATTTCTCGAAAAATAAAAATATTCATTTGTTAATAGATAAAAACATTATTTTTATATATGTACATAAAAGGTATATAGTAACCATTTGGATGATTAAAAGATAATATCAATCAAAATGTTTACGAACCGTTTAAATAATAATTAATTGAGGGAGTTAATTCAAGAACAAAAGTGTGAATTCCATAAACATATGTAAAAAAAAATTTGCTTAAAGTTATTTAAAAGTAAAAAAAAAAAAAAAAACTTATAATTGTAAAAATTACTTGTAACTTAACAATATATTAACTTAAAAATTTGTAGTAAATATTTAAATATATTTAATTTTTAAAATTAAATATTAACTTATATGTTAAATAGATGATCTATAAATAAAAATATCATTTAAATAAAAAATATATATAAAAAGAATCTCTCCATATTTATTATGGAGACTTGATCTTTCCATGAGATCAAGCCTCCATATCACGGATGAAAATCCTCTGTGATACGGAGGCTTGTTATGAGAGATCAAGTCTCTTATTATGGAGAGATCAAGCCTCCGTATTATGGAGGATTAAAACTTCCAAGTATGGAGACAAATTTTTTTCTTTGAATTTGTTTATTAGCAATATTTTTATTTGATGATATTTTTTGCTATCACTATTTTATTTCCAACAATAACTTTTATGTAAGAAATTATTAACAAATAAAAATGCAGACAAAAAATATTTGTAAAATGTAAGAAATTACTTATAAGTAAAAAATCTACAATTTTGGCTCTAATAAAAATACAATAAATACAAAACTCGTGCAACGCACGTGTCAAAGACTAGTAAGTATATAATTACCAATGAATGATAAAGGAGAGTTGCGTGACCAATTACACACACAAATAACGATTGTAGTTGGACAATTTGAAATTGGGGTTGGTGACCCAACAACTCAATTGTAACTATGCACGTTTTGAATAGAGTAAGAAGTTTTATTTGTTTATTATTTTTTTAAATAAGCAAAACAAATAATAATGCAAAATTTCTATTAAATAATTGTTTCTTATTTTAAAGTACATTAACAATATTTTTGAATGAAAATCATGATTAATCACAATATTTTCTGATCAATGAAAAGTTTAAAAAAGGAAAGTGATGAAGAAAGATGCAAGAATATAAGTGTGATAATGAATAAATATTAATGATCTTTAATGTAATTAAAAGACGGTGTATATATATTAAAAAATGTGATGTGAATATAATTACCATTTTCCACTAAAATAAGGAACTATGTATATTCACATATATGAAAAATTTATACACATGAGCCCAACGGAGACTTAATATTTGAAAATCTAATTAGGATAGAAATAATTCGAGTAATAATATTTGAAGATCGTCACAACTAACTTCTCTTTTTGGTTTGGTAAAAAAATTACGGAAATGATCTCAATATTGTGTTGCGTAGCCTAATTTTGTCGCCACATAATTTTCAAGAAATTTGAT
Source organism: Olea europaea var. sylvestris (assembly GCF_002742605.1). Classification (NCBI taxonomy): domain Eukaryota; kingdom Viridiplantae; phylum Streptophyta; class Magnoliopsida; order Lamiales; family Oleaceae; genus Olea; species Olea europaea. The sequence goes on along the minus strand of NC_036248.1, from coordinate 11,413,924 downwards.
TTTATATGTTTCTTGGTTGTCTATAGATAAAATCCCATTTATGTAAATAACTATGAAATTAGCTAATGGAAAAATATGCACTACTAATTAGACCGCCTTATTGTAAATAACTTGCGCAAAATTTATTACAAGCTGTGTTGAGTATAAACAAAATCAACACCACCATGTATGACTGAGAAAAACAATTCCTGTATTTTGGTTCTTACTAAGCAGAATTCGTAAACTATGTAAAGGCTATATGAATACTTTTGAAAAAGTTTCTAACAAGAAAAGCAAAAACAATTCTCAAAGCCCTTACTAACGTGCAAAAATCTACATGCATTATGCACTCAATCGACATACCTTTGAATGATTATAATTTTATTTTTCGAGAAATATTTTACTTTTTATTTTTTTCTAGTGAAAAATAATATCATCACTTTCTTTGTGTCCCTCGTCGCAGTTTTTTGGCAGTTGGGACACGGTAGAAGACACACCCCTGATATTATTAATCACCCAAATTAGATGGCCATTGGCTTATTGACTGGGATCATTAGATAATTGTTTTTATATTTTTTTCCCTTTAAAGAAGGCTGTAACTTTTTCTATATTTCACAAACCATTCCCGCATTTAAATTCCTCCCCTAAACAAAAGTCTAAAAAAAATGAAAAGAAAAAAAAGACACACACACACACTCAAAATCGCGGAAAGTTGTTTAGCGGAAAAGTGAAATTAATAGATTTAATGCAATATTTTAATAACTATAATAATAAGACTACTTAACGTTTAAGCTCCCAAAAGGTCCCATAAGCAGTGACAGGACTTTCTTTTTTCCTACTTTTTTTTTTTTTTTTTTTTTTTTTAAGCGAGGTGTCCCAGCTTGCATCAGACTATATCATCGTCCCTGAACCTTCGGCCCCTCAGCAGCTTAGGGAGGTAAATCGCGGGATGTGCCCTTATTGGTTTCCAGGTTCCCACACGGCTTTTACTCCTTCCCCAAAGGGAGCATCTTCACTGCCTTACAGCAACTTGCCTTCCAAGATAAATCTTGCCTTCCAAGTTGTGCCTTCCAGGAATCGAACTCCCCATACTTGGTTCCAGAGCCCCCCAATGTGATTGTTCCGCCAACTTGGATGTGCCCTGAGGGGCTTTCTTTTTTCCTACTTACACATAATCTTAGCCCTTTCTTCATGAATTCATCGTCGTTTGTCTTTTTTATAACATTTTATATTATCCGCCTACTCAAAATCTCTATAACCGTATAAAAATTGTTTATAAAATTAGCTCCGACCTGCAATCTCCTCGTATATATACAAGTAATGAAGTTTTGGAGTTCCATTTTATTAGATAAACCTAAATAGGAAGAATAGTTATATGTTGATTATTCTTTTCACATTTAAGCAAAGATTTTTATCATTAACACATCTCACAAAATTGTGACTAGTTTAAAACCATAGATTTTAGAATTTGATTCCTCATTTTGAGTTTTAGACAAATCAAAGCCTTTCGAAATTTTATATTAAAAGATCAACTTATTCATTGCAAGTCAATACTTGATTATTGTTTTATATCTAAATAATATATTATATTAATTTATGTACAATGGATGGCGTAAACGAAAGCAATTGTTCCCTTGTTTGATTCATATTATTTTTAAAATATATTTTCTTCTTCTTCTTTTTTAACTACACATTCTTTAATAAAATAATATTACTCGCAAACTTAAAATTTTTTCTTATTTTTTAACCACGCATTTTTTATAAATCCATTATTCCAAAATACTCAAACAGAAATTTTAATGTGAATTGTTCCTATTCCTCTACAGTTTGCACATTCTTGTGGATTGGTTGAGTGGAGATCTATTCATAGTCAACTATTGTACGTAGCGTGTGGAAAACTCCTTTGAAAAATCGTCCACTGTGAAAGCCAAGCACAAAGGCGTTGCTTTTTGACTTTGCTTGGAAAGAGAGACTATCTGTCTATCTCTGCACATTTTTTGCGCATTCATAGCACGCATCAACCTACCCAAAAATCTGCAATTTGTAACAAAAATTTAATGTTTTATTTAGGATCATCTAAAATTATGTTGTAGCATTAGTGATACTAAATAATATTATTATTTTTTTAATATTCGATTAGCTTATATATTAGATAAGCACCAATGCTTTATGTATTAATGTCCTCCTAAAATTATTATTTGTTCGGTTACCCGCAATGCATTTTTTATGTACAAAATTGAAATTACACACTTCTCAGCTTCCGTTTTTCTATGTTTTTTGCTTCCTCCCAAGAAAAAATAAACCTACGCTTTTACTAATTTTTCAATTTAACGTGTTAATGAATATATTATTGCACTTCTAAACTCGGTAAAAATTTGAACTTTAGTAAAATATTAATTTAGTTATTTATATTCATTTCTTCAAATCATCCATTACATGAAGACTGAATCCCTTTTTAAATAAAAAATAAAAAATATTTTTTAATAAAAATTTTGTAAATAGGGATAGGCATTTTTATAACCATCCAATTCAATTGATATCTCATTTGGTATATTTGTCCATAATGTAGAAATCAGATTTAAAACGGGTGGATAATCGGATTATTCATATTCTTGAACGGGAGACTCCAATTCAAATTTATGTTTATTTTTTTACCTATAAAACCATCTCAATAAAATCATGAAAAATTATTATCAAATAGAATTTCATTTTCAATCAAATAGAATAATGATATACCAATAGTTGTACTATAACATGAGTTGAAATCCGTTGTCCAGAATTTGTTATCAAATTTGCTGTCTATTAATAAATGATTGACACATCGTTTTACATTAAAGTGTCATCTAATTTTAAACATAAGTGACAGTAAGATAAAATTTAAATATGTTAATTTAAAATGATATGTCTATCATTCATTGAATGGTAAGTAAATTAGACATCAAAATTTGAACAACATATCTCAACTTTGCTTATTAGGTCCAATTAAATATAAAAAAATAAGACTCATTTAATTCCACTAAATATCACCATGAATTCATTTTGATAAATAAATATATTCACTCCATGATTTTTAATAACTAAGCTACATTTTGATTGCATGAAAAGTACATAAACTTTACGCATGATCACATTTACGTCACAAGCATATTTTCGATACATTCTTATTCTCAAATTAATATAAACTGTTCTTGATTATGGTTTATCTCATAAATTTTCTTTAAACTAGAGTAAAAAGACCCATTTGCCCATTGTGATTTAAAATAGGCAAAACAAATAATAATGCAAAAGAATGATTAAATATTTGCTCTCATTTTAAAGAACGCTAATAATATTTTTGGACAAAAATAATGATTAAAGACAATATTTTTTTTTATCAATGGAATGCTCCATAAAAATAAGAATGTGATGATGAAAAAAAGTTAAGGATTAAGTATGATAATGAATAAAAATTAATGTTATTTAATATAATTAATATGTGGTGTATTTTAAAAACAAATGTGGTGTGAATATAATAGATAACATTTCTCTTTAGTACATCCAATCTGCCATAATTGGACACTACCAATTGCATGAAGCGGACCAATATGTTTGTGTCGTCATTAGGGAAATATAGCCATTAAAAAACAAAAGTCGATTAATTTTTCGAATAAATTATGTGAACAGACAAATCACTAGACGTAAGCACTTACCTATTGACCATATGATACTTGTCCTAAAGTAGCAATATTAATTTTGAATGTGCAAATTCATTGTCGAAAAGAAAATACTTATAGCCTGTCTAACACATCTATTAATTTGTAATTTAGATCATTAGCGTTGATAACTGTTGACGATAGTGGATATAAGTTTTAATGAAGTTAGAATCATTACATGAATTGATTAACACATCAAATTAATCCATAAGAAAAACTTGTGTAGCAATCAAACACATTTTTGCTTAAATTCCTCGTGTCTTGGTCAATAGGCATCATAATATATGTCTATGTTAGTTTCTTCTGTAAATAGATTTCGTAACACATTTTTGTGTTAAAAAATTATGTATTGTGCAGTGAGCATTTTTCAAATAAGCACGTATAGAATTAGCTGCGGGCATTTGCTCGTACCAAAACAGTGGTATTATAGAACTTAAATAACACATAATTTATTAGTTCCCAAACGTACAAAATATATTGTGCCCAACATTTTTTAAATATAAGATCATAGTGTAATCAAACTTCGCATAAGTATTTCATATTTGGCCTCCAATTTGGAGAACAAAAACAAAAAAGGCAAAAAGTATAGTAACTTGACAATCCATCTCAAAATTACATATATAGATTCATAAGTGAGTTAATGAAAAAGTGTCTACAATCTTATGAAGTTGTTGGAGGTGTCAAAATATGAAAATTTTCAATTGTTCAATTTTTTCTGACCAATGAAACATCCTTTTTTTTTTTTTTTTAATTAGGTTTGGTCCAACAGGGTATTACCGGCTGGCCCATTATGTTTAGACTTTTTATTGCTGTTTTGCATCAAAATGAAAGCAAACGGTCCATCGAATTACGTCAAAAGCTCTAAGCTAGTTAACATATTAACAACTACCTTTCTTTAGGCGAAACAATGGCCCCATCTATTATCAAATCATCTCCAATAAAGTTTTGAAAGGCACGTGAAACCTCAATTTCATGACAGTTACACGCAACTTTCTTGGTAAAGTTATATTTGACAAATTGATATAACATTCTAAGTTTATTTTCAGAATTTTTTTAGGATAGGTAAGGTATGACCGAGCAACCTTAGACTAGTTAGCATTCTACCTCGAGCCATCAATATCATTGCTTTGGTGAAATAGATGTCAAAATAACCAATTAAAGACTACTTTTGAGATATTGGCCGCAATAATTGTACACATACATCATTTGTTAATAATGTCCAATATAGGATACAAGACAAACTACTAATTGAAGTCATTCCAGTTCAGGTATGAACTCTACTAATTTAAACTTGAATTACTCGATTCAATTTTGTTCAATACAACTTTTTAAAATAGAAATTCAACAATTTTTTTATGACAAGAATATTGGATTTAATCAATTTCTGACGACAATCAGACTGAATTGGAGTGATCCATCCTAGGTGAAGTTGTGTTTACTCATAGATTGTGCTTGATGTATATAATTTGGATACATAGAAGTGTTCACACTCCTCACATGGGTTGTGTGGATCTCACTCTAAATGAGGGGCATAACACCTAGATGTACATCAAAACTTATCATTTACTTATTCCAAGCAAAGGACAAAAATCCAACGAAATATTCGTAGTACAATTTGGGGACCATTTTTCTAACTAGATTCTTCTTTAGACATTCAAGGTTACAATTGTACATGCACATAAAAATATATTTTTTGACAATGACATCAATTTTATTTTATTTTTTTTAAAAAAAGAAAAAAATCCTTGAGTAGGTGTCGGGAATTTTCTTTCACGAGGGGTGCTTTTGGAAACACAGCTACACAAGTGGTGCATAATCATTGATATTTTTTGTGCTAAAGTATTAAATTATGTCATGAGCATAATCCTTTAGGTTAATTGCTATTGATAGTACGTCGAAAGAAGATATCAATTTAAAATTTTATTCGTAAAACTTAATGGGTATTTTCTATGCACTAAACAGGACTAAACTATTTAATAAACAATATTTTTATTTTTTGAATCTTCTTTAATAGTTTTTAATATATCTGATGCTTCTCACTACACATAACAATTAGAAATAAAATATTGGAATAGAAAAAAATATAATAGTTTGCTATGAGATAATTTGCACGCACAGTCCACAATGGATCACTATTTACACTTTTATCCCTCATTTTTTAAAGTATTAAGCACCTCGATGAGTCGATGTTGCATTTTAGATGCAATTCGTCGCAACTCATGGTTTAAGTCTAAAATAGCATTTTAGTTTGCGTGAAAAGACAAAATTACCTCAACTTTAAGTCCTTGTTTGAGCTTCATTCTTTTGGAAAAATATATTTTTCAACAATATTTTGACATTATTTCAACCACACATTTTTTAATAAAATAATATTACACGCAAATCTAAAGATTTTCCTTATTTTTTAACCACACATTTTTCATCAATATACTATTCAAAAATTCATTCTTCCCCAAAAATGGGGCTCAAACAAGGGCTAAATATATATATAAAAAAAACCATTATAAAAAGGAAATATAAAATAAAGAAAAAAATAAAATCAATCATTCTTCTTCATGCACCCCCATCTCCCTTCTTCGCTCTCTTGTCCTCCTCTCCTCCTAGCTACAAAGAAGGGAGCATGGGTGTTGGAGGTTCAAGATTTAGTCTGGTGTAAGTTGGGATACCTGGATATTAAAAAAAAAAAAAGGGGGGGGGGGGGGGGGAGGCTTGACACATGAATTTAAAAAATCTTTCGCATTCTCGCCACAGAAAATTTCATATATAAGAGAGATTTAAGTATGATCAATTTCAAAATTAAGATACAAGGTTTAAAAATTCAAAAATTAGATATTAATTAAATTATATTTATGAAATAACTAATTAAATATATATTTTATTGATTAAATATATTAAGATCGCAATTCTATACAATTTGGTTACATATTATCGAATTAATTTATCACAAATTATTTCTGATCACAAATAAAAAAATTTATAGATCATAATTTATTTATAGGTTACAAATAAATTTTTTATATCAATTTATTTATTGATCACAAATTTTGTAATTCATAACTTATTTTACGATCACAAATTATCAAATTGATTGATCATAAGTTATTTATATTTTAAGTCATAAGTTATTCATTTTATCGATCACATATTATGTATTGATCATGAACAAACACCAAAATAGTTAGTCACCCCACCCCATCAAAACCAATTCATGGTCACAATACTTTTCATCCCAAAGCATTGAGTGTACACGTAGCATAACCCTGATTACAAACACCTTTCATACCACACTGCCATCGCAACCACAATCACCATCAATGCTGTTGTCGTCACCACCGCAATAGTCACACTACTACCACCATGATTTCCAAACCACAAAAGAACCCCAAAAACACACAGTTCGCTGCTTGCGACAGTGCATTGTCAAGAAGTGAGGAAGGAGAAGCGAGGGGAGAGAGAAAGAGGAGATGATGAAAACTTAGGTTTTAAAATTGGGTAAAGCGAGGGGGTGGTTTGTAGATATATTTATTTTTATAATAATTGTGAATGTTAAATAATAGTAATATTAAAAAGAATAGAATTATGAAATAACTAATCATAGTCTGAATTTTGAAATATGAAACTTAGAATATGCCTCATGAAAAGTAAATATTAAAAAAAAAAAAAAAGGTCTAAGGGCAATTTCCACTTCTTACTGAGACCTTGTTTGGTTAAAAGAATATATGTGGGCCTAAATTGATCTTCGCTACATTCATAGCCCAAGTTATATGGGCTGGATAAGACCATGTTAACCCAATACATAAACCAAAACCCATTAACCTGTAAGTCAGGCGCACCTTGATAACTTCACCTTTAGCGGAATTTAGGATCTATACCATTCACCATTTTTTTCCCTTTTTTTTTTTTTTTTTTTGATTTCATTTTTTTCCTCTTTTTTTTTTTTAAAAAAAATTACCAATATTAATTATTCCATTGAAGATTACTGTTTCCATGTTAGATTTACCGTTATTAGAAAATTTTAAATTTATTTATAATTCAATTACAGAACCTCTCAAAATCAAAGGACTTAATTGTAACAAATTTGTAACAGTGTCTTCATTTACACAAGTTCAAAATTTCGATCTTATCGTCATATCTATAATAAACCGTCCTCTCTAATTATCTTCTTCAGCAACCCTCTTCCCATTGCAGATTATATCCATAAAAAATTCATTTTTGAGCAACGCAATTTCAAAATATCGACTTTATCAGACCATCTCCTTTAACGATCACAAACATTTGCAGAAAAGTTAATTATTTTGACACTAAATTAGCTTATTTACCTTGCATTAGAACCATTGTTTGCAATCAAATACTGATATCAAATATTAATCTGATTTGTTAAGCAAACTTGTGAATCTTGCTGTGACATTGTGACAAAAAGCCAACCTTCATGTCAATGTAGCTCACTGTTAATTCAATTACTCTTCAAAATTATTTAGGATTTTTATTCCAGTTTTTGAAATATCAATTATAATCAAATCACTCGTAACTTACATTAAATCATATATTTATTCATATATAGGAAAAAAAATTACTTACAATCTTATGCGTTCGCATACGTGAGTGTGTGTGCACAACTATTTTATACAAATTGATTTGTTTAAATAATTTGTTAAAGTAGGATATTGTCAATGATAAATTATCATATCTGTTTAAATAATAATTAATATATATGAGCTTTGAATTCTTCTTAAAAGAGTTGACATTTTGTTATGAAATTTCAAGACCTGATATTGTATTAGAACTCGAAAAAACTTAAACGAGCAATTTGATATGTCTAAAACTCAAACAAGCAATCGTCTCAAGCGAACTACCGTCTTGTGAAGTGTGCAAATGATAAAATCTCATATCAGTTTAAAAAAATGTTAAACTACTTTTTATTAAACGTTTTAATACGAAAATCTAAAACTCGATAAATATAATCTTGAAAATAATAAAGACAAGATTTAATGCGGGACACTCATGAGTAATCCAGTACCAAACATTGTACTTGGTAGTGATTTTGACAAAACAAAATTGAATCATGTTACATAATTGGTGATCTAAACATGAATCAACATAATCGCATTTTATGATCATTGTCTCCACTCTACCATATTTTTATATTTTAAAGGTAAATAAAGAAAAAAAAAAAAAACCGGCAGCATTTTATTCACAAATGATTTTGTGTTTTGTATTACATTTTCTTAAAAAAAAACTAAAATTTCTTTATGGTTTCTAAAACTTTGCGCATATACTGTATGCTAATATTACTCTATATATAAGAACATGTTACAAAGACTACAAATTAACTAATTCTTTAACGAGTCCTTCACATGCTCAATAAATATTTACTAGAAGTCAGGCACGTTGCACGTACAAATCTTTTTATAAATAGATAGAATCGAGACGTGAAATTAACACCTCCACTCATACTAGGATCATGAAGAACTTCCCCGATCATTCAAAAACTCAAATTTTAAGTTAGACGTTCAAGAACAATGGATTTTGTGACCTTCTCTTCTAGATCACTAGTCCGAACTTTTGAAGTCCTAAATTGATGGCCTCATAAGGCAAAAACTGAAGGACAATGGATTCCACTTCAGCTACATGACAAGTTTTTTCTTTTTCTATTCTTCCATGAAGTGAAAACCTACTTCTATACAATCATGCAAATGCAATTGATGAAATTGATATAGGTTAGGTTACTTTTCGCTGCATCTTCTCATTTCCCCCATTGAACCCACCCAACAAATCTACTCAGAATCCCACTATCAGTCTTCTTCTTCTTGTCATTTATCTCTTTATCACCCTCCATTTATAGGATTAGACAATATAAAATTATAGCCCCCCGGGCATAGCCCAGTGGTGTAAAGGATATGAGTGAGATTATCTCATGCCTTGCTGACAGCCGCAGTGTAAGGGTTCGATTTCTAAAACATGGAATTGGACTCCTTGTGGGCGCAGTGTACAGGTAGCTCTTGTTCCCTGACCTGTTGGGACATATCCCGCGATTTACCAACCTCACAAAACTTTAGGGGCGATGCGGTGGGAAACCTTAAGGTTGAGGTTCAACCTTTTATTTTTTAGACAATATAAAATTACATGGAAACACAAACGGGAAGCTGCAAGACAGAACACGTGTGAAAATACAGAACACAAAAACGATGCATGAAAATCTATAGGGAAATTACGCGATATGGGACCATTTGCGCCAATTTCCATTTCTATAATCTCCATTTTATAGATTCAGTATTTTATATTTAAGCGAATATTGACAACAATTCAAATTCTATTACATGTTAATCTTTTGTAGTTTTTGTATTTATAGACTATAATTAATTTCATTTGAAGTTCGCAACAAAGTCCACAATAAAGTAAAATTTCAATTCAATGTTTTCAATTATTTTGGTCGAAAACTTTCTGAATTTTTTAAAGAAGTTAAAATACTCATTTGAGTTTCAAACAATATTATTACATGGATTAAATTAAAAATAAAAGTTTAAATCCTTTTCGTCCTCTATATGTACATTAATTATCATCGAATACGATGTACTAAACATGAGTAGAAGAGATAGAGAATAAAAAAATTATAACACAAAAACGTAACAAGTGCCCTAATTTAATCCGTTGACCAAGAATATAAATGGGATCGTTGTATGAAAACCAATCAATAAAGGCATAGGCAGTGCCACGAAAATGCATGGCGCCTCTACATTGGACTGTCATCTCAAGAAAGTTGGTGGTAGTTAATGGAATTTAATAAATATTTAATTCATATATATAATATATATTTTTTTGTAGAAAAATCCATGTAGGTTAGATGGAGGGTTTAAGATTAATATTGACACTGGTGAAGACTCGAGGAGATGAGCAAGTTCACTTCTATGCTGAGCTTGGCTATGACTAGGTCGAGTTAGGCTGGACAACCTCAAGTAAAATTATCTGAGATATTTGACATTTTTCTGTTAAATTATCCTTCTTTGATTTGCAAATGTGTGCATGCATGTGATTTGCATTACGTATCTGCCTCGACGAAGTGGTCGTTGATGATTTTATACTTTTTGATCTAAAAGGTCCCTGGAATCAACGTTGAGATGATGCCTCGATGCTTGCAGATTTTTGTGTCATATCTATATTTATAATAAGGTTATAGTAAAATGACTCATTTTTTTTTTTTTATAAATATTAATAAATTCCTTACATGTAGTTTTCTGCACGGCTTTTGATAGGTAGACTTTTTAATATGTGTGGCATTTATTTATTGAATTGTCCTATCTGTCTTGCTATTTATTTATTATTGATTATTATTTTTCGAAACTATCAAGATGAGTGTTGCTAACTAAAATTTTAATGAATTTTATAAGCATTTGTAAATTTAGGTGCAAATCCATTAAAATTTTGGTGTTCATGATAACTCGTGAATTTATGTGAGGTTTAATTTCAGTAATTGTAATTTGATCCAAAGTTTAGTGGGAATTGGAGTTTTAGTTGAAATAGTCTTGAAGAGCGAAAAGAAAAGTCGCCTATTTTCGCCAGTGGACGCTCAAGTGGCTCTTGCATATTTTTTCCAGAGACTTGTAGCTTGCCTACTGCTCTTTTGGTGCTTGAGCGGCAGAGTCGTCATCCAGCCTATCAATAGTTTGTTACTCGAGCAACAAGGTTATCCAATCCAAGCCTGTTTTGCGTTTTAACGCGCTTCTTTTTTTTTCATTTTTTTTTGGCAACTTGTTTTCTAGGGTTTATATAGATAAGTCACGACTTGAACTAATTCAACAACATTTTGAAAGTTTTAGCTCTTAATTGAAAGTATCGAGATCTTGTTGTAAAAATAATTGTTGTCGATTATACAATATTTCTCCTCTACTGCCTGTAATTTTTTTTTTCATCTTAGGTTTCCACATAAATTTTAGTATTTTTATTTTGTTCTTGCTTATTTCATTATTTTGCGATCATTTCATAACAATAGTTATGAGTTTGTTGACATCCTTTTAAAATTTGTTTTGTTTTGTTTTGTTTTTTTTTCCCAAAATATCCATGTTTGGAAAGGAAAAAAATGGATACCTTTTGACAAAATTGACAAAATGCCTACGTTTGTATGATGCCAAATAAATTGCATTCTCCGCAAAGTATGATATAAATAGAGATGACAATCGGGCTCAGGCCACTCGTCGTTCGGCTCGAAAAAAGTTTGAGCCCGCCAGACTTGAGGCTCGAGAGAACCAAGCCGAAACTCAGGTCAAGCCCCATTTCGGGGTGCTCGGCAAAGCCTGAGCCGACCCGTGTGACTCATCGGCTCGAGCTTATATTAAAAAAAAAAAATACAAGGCAAAAAAAAATTTTTAAGGGCAGCAAGTTGCTGCCTTAATATTTAAAAAAAAAATTATGAAAATCAAGTCGGCCCAGCTCGGCTCAAAAAAGGCCCTATCCAAAGGATCGGGTCGAGCCTAATTTTTTTGGCTGAGCTTTTGCTCGGCCCCGGAAAAAAAAAGCTTGTTCATTTTAACTGAGCCGAGCTCGAACCTCAAATTTCAGCTCGCGAGCCGACTTGACCCGACTCGTTGACATCCCTAGATATAAGCCATGTTTGATAATTGCACAAATTTTAGACAAAAAGTTTAAGCTTCAAAACAAGATATTACGAAACATTCATTACCCAAGTAACACACTGGATTGTAAGCCTTCGTGACATTTCTTCTTTCTTTTTCCCCACGATAATGAACCGTACACAATGAACTGTTTTGAATTACAATACTGAACACATAGTTGCCCAACAAATAATCATCTTTCGCAATAGTATAAGTGCCTTGACAATATAAAATGTCTAGCAAGAATCCATATTAAAAATATTTCTAGTATTTCTTTTTATCAAATTGGCAATTTTCCATAATATTTATAAAAAGTTGCATTTCACAAAATGGACCCGGGATATGGCAATTTCTACATTTCCTCATTTTGGGGTTAATCCTTTGATTTTAATTCTTTGTTTAGTACTAAAATCTTAGCTAAGAACAATTTGTCATGAACGATCTCTCTTTAAAAGCTATCCTGGTATCCGAGGTTGGTGGGTGATTAATATTGGAGCAAATCCTATTTGGTAAGGGATGAAAATTAGATTTTTTGGTAGATTTTGATAAAAGTTGATGAAATGTGTGATTGAAAAGTTGTGAATCTTATAAAATGTATAGTTAAAATTAATTGTTGACTTTGACTTCTATTGAAATCTAAATTTTAATTTCTACAAACAAGGGAATCTTCTCCGAAGTTTTATGATAATAATAGAAACCTATGTTATCTATTTTGTTCTTTTCTCCTTATGGTCTATATGATTATACATGTTTTTTTAACTATTTTTTCTTAATTTTAATTCAGACAAAAATAATATTTTAACTTTTTTTAAAAATATTTTGTACAGAGTATTTAATCATATTTATGTGAATTTTGGTTTCTCATTATTAAATGAACAAATTAAAATTGATCTAAAAAATATTTTGGGTAATTATCAGTTTAAGTAGAAGTTGCTTCATACTTCTGTAAGCAGATTATTTGCATATGTGTTTTGGCTCATTAGCTGTCAAGTACGTACGGTGATCAAGCCTATGTAATGACAAAATTATTCATACCTATAGCTGTTTTGCCCAACTACCTTGTCTTGTTTTACATCCATACAAATCTTTATCTTCTTTTTTTGATTAAGGTTTTTTATTTTTTTATTATTGGTTGAATAGCTATCATTCTCACTTAAAGCAGCTGTGTTTTTACACACAATTTATTTGACTGTATATCAATTCATCAGTAATACATATAAAGGAAATTCAAGAAAAAAAAATAAAATATTTTCCTGGGAACTCACTCTGATCATATTGCTTGTCACCATCATGGTAGTGGACTGATGTAATGCATTTGATCCTAAATGCTATAAATACATATTGCTTTATGTGGCTAGAAGTATGTCTCTTGCCTGTCTCTGAAACAGGATCGTACACAAATTATAACCATGTTCTTGGTTTTATTTTAAACCAAATATTTTCTTCCATATCAAGAAGAGTGCACTTCTTATTGTTCTTGGGATAATTCTGTTTCTTCAGTTAAATTAAATTGTAGGATCTTCCAGTTTTCTCGGTGCTTTTGGCATTGAAGGACTGCATTGCCTTCCTTTATTAGCAGCTGAGTTAGAAATTTTGAGGTAATAATTCTAGATTATGCATTATAACAACATTAGAATCCTTTCAGTAAGGGTTACCAGTAACACTGTGCACCATGAGCACGTTTGGTATGCAATGTTAGATAGGATTCGACAGTATAAACAGACAAGATCAGCAGCATATATTCACCAGCTATTTCTGTTCTAGAGGAAAATGGACAAATTTGGTGAAACATTTGTTCTACTTATCGTTGGCATTAGATTTTAATATTAACTGTTTTAAGCCCCCATATGGAAGTTCCATGAAATCTGTAGGCAGATTGAATCAAATAGGTTTGGAGAATTACATTGTTAGTTTTTTGGGAATTGACACCAGCATTTGGTAGCTTATAATTTTATCCATAACTGGTAGCATCGATTGCCTTTACCCTTGTCTTTATATTTATAACCTAAAGCCAAGGTTTGTATATATTCTAGTGTTATTAGAATTCTTCAACTGTCTAGAGCTTAATCATAGTATATGCTTATCCCCTCAACCGTATATGATCTAATATTCCTAGTATATGATAGAAATTTTTATGGGGGTGATTTTGCTCGATTTGTTATTGCTCTCATAAGAAAAGTTTAGAGTTCATCTATAACGAGAATCTTGTGTACATACATATAGGTGCTATTGTCTTGCTATGGAAAAGAGCAAAACAACTTATTTGGCAAAGGAAGATGGCATTGAAGTACTTCCCGCGCTAATCAAAGTCACTACTGCACACGAGGTGGCCAGTTTTGATTGTGTAATGCCTCACGATGATGCAAAAGATCGGCTTAAATTATCCAGCTTTCATTCTTTCAGTTCCTCGGATGTGGTAAGTTGTAAAACCTCAGATGCACCAAGATTTTAGATATATAAAAGTACAATCCTTTTTCTTTATCGATAGAAAATTGCTATAAAGTTTCAGTGAGTCTAAATTCGCCACTGCACTATCTTGTTGATACCTATATTTGTTATTCAATCACAGGGGACTGAATCAGCTGCTGCAGAAGGTCAAAATAAATTTTCTCATTCCAAGATTACACATTTTGTTTCTATTAGCATGCCACCTTCTCCTTTGGGAGCTCATCTTGAAAACAAGAAAGAAGTTCCCTCCCTAGATAAAGATGTAGCAATTGCGGGAGATGATATTCCGAATTCAGCTGCTACATCCGAGAAGACAACGAAGACAAAATTTTATTCTCAACCAATGCCAAAAGGTTCTGCATTGAACGAGACCATCGCAAATGGATCAGTTTCTAATCCTCCAGAGCTCCCACTAAGAAATCCCATGATTTACAAGCTGAAAAATAGACCATTTGACCCATTTAAGACATGGTCGGGTAAACTAGAAAGACAGATATCGAATTTGCGAGGAAAACATTCGGAAACTGCGCAAGATGTCGAGTCTCAGCATCCTGCAGAAGTTGAAGCTTTACCTGTGGATCGATATTTTGATGCCTTGCAAGGACCGAAATTGGATACTGTACGAGTATGTTTTTTTCTACTGCTCAATTGTTGTTTTAATGCATATGGTTTCCTTAACAGTTGAAAGGTCATACTTGCAAAGCTTAGGTACTAACCATTTAGAAGAAAATTTCCGTTTTGGTGCATAGCAATTTCTTTATATATATTTCTTTTTTCTTTTGAAGATTTTTATGCAGCAGATGCATATAGAATATATTTTAAAGATTGAAGTTAATGAAAATACTTGGCAGCATGTTCTCCCCAAAAGATATCATAAATCATGTGCAATATATTATGCACATATGACATAATACTTTTGCCTTGCTGAAATATTCTTCATAAGTTCGATTATTATCTGATTTAGTTATTTGGTAGTGCTATTCATTGGTAGAGAAAAATTCAGGATCTTTTACTGAGAAAAATTCATGTAAGCGAGATGTCAAATGATACGCTGTGGACGTCTTATGTGGCTTATCAATGCCTTCAGTGAAATTTCTTTGTTTCTACTTCCAAATAATACACTTCTAGTGCATGCTAGGTACACCATAATAGGTAGGACTGAACATTATAATAAACAAGATTTAACTTACCAATCCTCTCTGCCAATGTCAATGTGGTGTGATTTTATCCTTCTATCCATATACAGGGATATCTCCAAGGAGTTGTTGCTGTTCGTTTAAGCCTAAAATTGATTCTTCTCGTTAACAGGCTTCTAAAGAAGTACTTCTTCCAGAAGACAAAAAATGGCCATTCCTTCTACGTTATCCAATATCTTCTTTCGGTATCTGTCTTGGTATTAGCAGCCAAGCCATTATGTGGAAAACCTTAGCCACTTCTACTTCCATGAAATTCCTCCATGTAAGCCCGGATGCAAATCTTGTACTGTGGTGCATATCTGTTGCTCTTGTAGCAGCTGTCTCTTTCATTTACAGTCTGAAAGTGATTTTCTACTTTGAAGCTGTTCGTCGTGAATACTACCACCCAATACGCATTAACTTCTTTTTTGCTCCATGGATTGCGCTTTTGTTTTTGGCTCTTGGAGTTCCACCATCGGTTTCTCAAAATCTTCACAAATCTCTATGGTAACGGGTCTCCAATGTTTTGTTCTATAACAAACATCCACGTGTTCATTTAAGTGTCACCACACTTTAACTTGTGAGATCAGCTACTTACTTCACAAGTAAGAAATGCCACACGTGATGGTCTATCCGTAATAACGATATCCGTATCTCGTTATTGCTTACGACCATGGATGATTTAATATTCAATCAAATGTAATTTGTATCTCACAATCACAACTCCTTGTGATTAACAAATTACAAATATTTGAATCTACGGACTCTATTATTTATTTAATTGTCTATTAATTAAATAATAGATCTGCCATTTAATTGCATTAATTATATATAAAAGTATTTATGTCCAAAGTTGATTGGACCTAGGGCATAATACTTACAAAGATTTATAGTCGTTGATGCAACAGTATAACTCATATAAGAGAGAAATTTTATCCTAAAATTATCCCTCGGTCTATTAGGTAGACTTGTTTTATCTAAAAACACCAGTATGGTTCAACAGCAGGCAGGGAAAAATTGTATAACGAAGGCTGGAAAACTGCAGGCAAAATATATTATTCAATTGATCAATCGAACAAAAAGCAAAACAAAGAAAGTCGAGAAAATAAATTGTGATCTGAAAGCCGAGGGTTAATTCCTTGAGAATGAGGTTGCCATGCGCATCACGTGGCATTATTTATTAAAAAACCACACAGCAAAATGAAGCAGTACAGGGATTATTTGGATGAGGAATTGGCGTAACTTAAGACGCTGTATACCGTCTGAATTGTGGTTAGAGCAAAAAGAAATATTGCTGCAATGACCGAAAGAATAGACCATGGATTTCTAAAATAGTTGTGCATGATATCAGCCCTCCATGCATTCCATGGCTTCTTGCAGTAGTAACTGACACTGTTATGCACTTTTGCTAATCTGTTCTCAGGATCTAGCGTAACATCCTTGGATAGAGAATTGAATAATTCAGCAACAGCTTTGTCGCTGCCAACCGCATGCTGGATGATGCCACTCGAGTGCAGGAGGCTAACGTCTCCAGCACTGTCGATGATGTTGTCCATGAAAAAGATGTAGGAAGTCACCTCATTCCCTGCATTGACGTGAAGTCGCTCAAATGCCATTAGATTTAGATACGATGATTGAGTAGTATCATCGACCATTATTGGTGGAAGCTTGAGCACCCCTCTATGGAACGAGATATCTTTTAGGCTTTTTGTTTCACTTTTCTCGATTTGGATACCAGCTTCGTTAAGCTCGGTAGCAGACCGGATGATCTGGTCTTCACCTTGGTGAAGTTTATGGTCAACGTTCTTGTCAGGTTCTTCCAATAGGCTCTTCCGATATATATCTAAAATGTGTAGGCATTTTCCCATGTTTTTAACACGGTATTGACCAAAGAAGTTGAGAATGCGCTTAATCACAATACTCTCTTCTATCTGAATAAAAAATAAATCATGCATTAGTTAGAAATAGACTTAAATAAAACAAATGCTACGAATATTGACCTCAAATTTTTTGTTATCAACATCAACTAGCTTCTCAAGAACCAGCAGAGGCAACTGATTTTCAAGCCTCAACATGTCGCGTTTGAGGTATGGCACAATGTAAAGCGTTCCATGCTCGCTGAAGATGGGATCATTGGGATCGTAGTCATTCAAAGCCGAAGTGCAAGTGCGCATTATTTCCAAAATGAAACAACCATCAAGGATCATCAGCTTCAAAAATTCTTCAGTTCCTAGTCGCCATTTGGAATCCAATTGATCATATGCATCCTTCAAATCATCCACCACTTCCGCTAATGCATTAACGTAGACCTCGATTGGTTTTCCCGATCGTTTTAAAAAGTGAAGAAGTGCTAGATGCTTATGCTTTTCCATTGCCTTTAAGTGGTCCTCTTCATGATGGTAAGGACCCAAAGACGCTGTATCAGGCTTATAGGCCTTCTTATTTAGTTCAATAACGGTGGAAGGTACTCTGTAGATTGATCGCTTCTTCCAATGCACCTCCTCTGTCGTAAAACCCGCCATGCTGTCGAGTTCATTTTTTATTTTGATTATCCAATCTTTTCTTTTCATTTTTTTCTTTACTATTTTCAGTCTTCTCCTATGATATCCTTAATGAGACATCCATATTTATATGGTTGATTTTTTGACAATGTTGTTTCTAAATCAAACATTCTGTTGTTCCTTGAAGGAATAGGAAGCAACTTATGTGGTAACTTGATTAACAGGAATTCTTGGAATCGAATTCCGTAGGTTCCTTAAAGTGAAGGCAACAACAATATTATAAGATAATAAACTTTTATGTGTGTTGGGCTGTGATGTCAATGTCCAATCCAACATAGGCTGTGTTTATAAAAAAGGCCCAATATGAAATGAGATGGTTCACTTGACCGAGCCCAATAATTCAGCCCATTTCTTAATTGCTCTGGAGCCATTGGATTGACCCACTGATCAACGGTTGATGGTCTTTCTATAAATATGACCCTTTCTTGCCCTAGAAGAGTGAATCGTTATTTTTCTTCTCTCTGTGAGTTGTCTCTCTTTCTAGAACACTTAAGGGCTTTCTGTCTCTGTGATTTTTTTATCTTCTTTTTGTGAGATTTTCTAGTGATTATCTTTGTGATAATCGAGTCTTTGTCTGAGTAGTCTCTATGTGAGTGAATTGGCTGTTGACGTGGTGTGTCCATTTTTTGTTCCATTGAAGCGATTCTGTGTTTGGGTCTGTGAGGGTCTATGGTTGAGTCTGGTGCCTCTATTATGTTCCTTAGAGGTTTATGGTCTGAACCTATGAAAGGTTGAAATCGCGATGCTGCGGTCTTAGGTTTTTGTAAAGTTCTTGTATAATTTCTTATACAGTTTCAGATCTTTGAATAATAATGTGAACTGTAAAGTGTATAAAGATGTTGCTTCAAATGCTAAATTTTTTTTTTATGACTTCTAATTAACCAACAAATTCCATCCCTTGAGCCTTGTGTTTTAGAAATCAAAAGAACGGCAAAATGGTATCGTGTAGATAATGCCACATAAATCATTTAAGCTTCATTATTTTCCATACAATGCTCGTGATAGACTAAAAGAAAATTGTTTTCGTTGTACTCAATCAAATAACTTTTTATATTTTAAGCGTGAATATGACTCGAATGATTTAATTAGTGATCTTGTTATCGAACTCGAATTTCATGACACAAGTCTTTCCACATCCTAAAATTTGTTGATTCTAGAGTCAATTAAAAGAGCTCTATAATTCTCATCCCGTCTCTATAACATAATGGAGATAATTATCTAATGGAATGCAGTTTTTGTATTTTTCTCATCTTCATAGGGACAACGACCATACGTCATTTACATATCCACAATCAATCTCATTATTTTTGGTTTCCCCACGTAGGACGAGTTTTTGAAATCTATAGCATTTTTAAACTTATATAAGCATCTATTTGGTTAAGATATAAATAAAAATTTAAGTAAATTTCCATAAAAGTTGATAAAACATATGCGTGGTTGAAAAGTTGAAAAAAGTATTAATCTCGTGAATAGGGGCAGATCCAGCACATGGCAAGCACCTGCGGGCGCCTGTGCTGGATCGGCCAGAATGTTCAACACCGCCGGGCACCGGAGGTTTGCAGACTTACAGTTTGCAGAGATGGAGGAAGAGGGAAAGAAAGAAGATGACCGGTTTTTCAATTTTTTTTTTTTTTGTTTAGGCTACTGACAATTGACATGGGCCTCTTTTTGTTTAAAAACACTAGGCCCAATGGTCCATGGTATTTCCCCCAAATCAAGTCCAAATCCAATACTCCAATCCAATTTCAAATTCATAAAAGGCAAACTTGAGGCTGAAGCTGAAGGTTGAAAGCCTGAAACCAACCGCAAACCCTTTTCCAATTCCAAAATTTCCATTCGAAGCAAAAGCAGCAACTGCGCCTGCGATTTGTGCGAAGTTCGAACTACGAATGATGGTCACTGCTTTGCTGCTAGCTCTTGCTGCTGACGAGAGGCCACGGGCAAGGCGCCGAGGAAGAGGATAAGGAGTCATCGACGACGACGTGTTTCTTCGAGCAGTCTACAGGTGACTGGTGAGCGTGCATTTCTCTTATTCTCTTTCTCTATTGTTTTTTTTGGTTTTGTTAAGGAAACAAAATATTTCCCTGAAATAGAATTAATTATTTGGAGTTAAGTAATTGTAATAAGAGTTTGATGTGTATAACAGTATAAGGAAAGGGAAATAAAGAAGTGAAAGAGAGAGAGAGACTGTAAAGGATCAACGACGTGGAAGTTGGAACTATGTTATTGGTTTTGAATTTTGCTTATTGAATTTTTATATTGGATTGGACTCTAATGCGAAATAAATTCTACCTTTGAAGCTTAAAATTACTAATTAATACACGAAATTAGAACAATAATAGATTTAATTTGTGTTATTAATCTTCAATTAGTTTCAAATTTCACTTGAGTTGTTGAATGTTGAGTGTTGACTATAATTTGTGTTATTAGTCTTATTAATCAATAATCACATTTGAGTTATGATAAATTTGTTTTTTATGAGTGTTATTAGCCTATAGACAATTTATTATTATTATTATTATTATTATTATTATTATTATTATTATTTATGAGTTATGATTTATGTTTTATGAGTTATTTCCGAGAATTGTGATTTATGAATTATGATAAATAATTTATGTTTTATGAGTTATGATTTATCATTTATGAGTTATGATTATTGATTTGAGAATTATGTTTAGAAAATTAAGATAGGTGAAAAAATTAATTAAGAAGATGTTGAGCTCAATTCAACCTGTATGCACTTTTAATGCATTTACATATATATTGAATAATTTTTAATATTATTAATCAAATTTTAATAAAAGATTGGGCTATTACGATCGTTGATTGTCGACGGTGAACAATCAACGGTCAAGCTCCGTCCTAGTTGAACTTCAATGCTGGATTAGCCCCTGCTCGTGAAATGTATAATTGAAAATGAGTTTGAAGAAAAATGAATTTTAGAAAATAGGGTCAAAGAGAGGCTAAAACTCACGACATTATAAATTAAACAGCCAAGCTTCATGAACAGAAATTTTTTTTGTATAGAACCATTACAAAATACACATATGGTAGGGTGGGTGGGTTATTTTTTGCAATATTTTAATTCACCACCTTGTGACACATCTGTAAAGCTTCTGTAAATTTTTTTCTG
Source organism: Olea europaea var. sylvestris (assembly GCF_002742605.1). Classification (NCBI taxonomy): domain Eukaryota; kingdom Viridiplantae; phylum Streptophyta; class Magnoliopsida; order Lamiales; family Oleaceae; genus Olea; species Olea europaea. The sequence goes on along the minus strand of NC_036248.1, from coordinate 11,392,327 downwards.
TACAATCAGCTTTTTTGTAAATTAAATTCAATTATCATGTATGATTTTAGTACTTAAGATAAGATGAGTTGAATATTAAAATAGGGAAATTACACATGGGCCCCAAATCTTCACCAAAAGGGGCATCTGCATCCCTTGCCTTTAAATCGAAGCATGTAACTCTATAACCTTCTATCTTTGTAGCATTTAGGTCCCTAAAAAAATGGTAAATTCAAAATCATTTAGGTTCATTTGCTGGCTGAAGAGTCGCATTAGAGTCTGCTTTACTAGGAATCAGGTCGTGGATTATGTTGTTTTCTACTTTAATTAACCACTGTTTTGTAAATATTTGTGATGCTACCAAAAAAATATCACCTGAAAGATCTCGAGTTTGATGGTCTAACTTCACTTTGATGAACACAATCGGTCTGTGAATACCTGCAACAAAGGCAACGAGGTGTGCGCTCGTTGCCACTCCGATGCTTAAGTCAGAGAGGGAATTTAGTACGTGAGACTATAAACTGAAGATAATGAAAACGTACCTTGATGTTGAGCCTTGGACTCGTTGCCACTCCGATGCTTAAGTCAGAGAGGGAATTTAGTACGTGAGACTATAAACTGAAGATAATGAAAACGTACCTTGATGTTGAGCCTTGGCCAAGTATTTATAGGTGTTGGTGGGGGAGATGTAGAAGGATTCTATTACTGGAAGAGTCTTTTTCCCCTTAGGACTAGGTGTTGGAGTTTGATTAGAAGTATATTGTTAAGAGTTCTAATCAGGGAAGGATTAGACTTGGTGGGGTCTATTTTTTGGAGATTAAGTCAGTGGGTAGGGTCGGATTAGAGATAACCCCGACCTAAAGGAAACCCCCGACCTCAAACCGGCTTGACACGCCAAGATCAACTTGGGGTCACAGGTCGAGGTCGAGGTCGAGGTCGAGGTCGAGGATCATGGCAATTGAGGTCTAGTTCGGGGTTACCAATCCGGAATCATCATAGGCCCCCCTGCATCTAGATCGTGTAGAGTCTACGATCTCAGATTGAGATGCAAAAAGGATGTCGTGGCTTGATATCGACCTCGACACCTATCATTTACCTATTGGAGATATGCTATGTCACGTGTCTGTCATGTGGCTAGTTGTCAGAGCTCAAACTTGGATCTTTGCCACATGTCCTGTTTTAAGGGTTTTAGATTAAGTGACTATTGGTATGCCCATGACTCCTATAAATACCCCACTATTCATTTTCACTTTTTACTCTCTACTTTCTGTAAAAGAAGCACGAGTTCGGGGATAGTGGGTTGTGAGCGATCGCCATTAAGGTAAGAGTTCGAGCCTTTAAGTTGTTAATTATTTGAGTAGAGTAATGTCGAGCAGTAGCAGTAGTGGTAGTAGTAGCAGCAGTAAGGGTCGAGTAATAGTGACAATAGTAGGCCTTCTAAGAGTTCAGGGGATAATGAGAACCCTACTGCCCCTAGTACGGCTGTGGAGACTCCGGGCGATCAAGGTCGAGATCTTGTCACCCTGGCCTTTCCTGTTAGCTCGCACTCTCCAGGAGAGGTATTGACTTATCCAAAGAACCCGACCACTTATAAAGAACATGTAATTATTAAGATAGCTAGAGAGTTCATAGTAATGCCCATTTGTGATGTTAGGGTTCCTGAGAGTACCGAAGATATCTTAGGAGCTCGAGAGAGGGAGATGACGTTTTTTAGGGATGCCCTTAAAGCTGGGATGTGGTGGCCTCTTCACCCCTTTTTTATCCCCTTTTTAACTTCGTTCTATATGTGTCCGGGCCAGTTGGCCCCTAACGATTGGAAGTTGTTGGTCTATTTCTTTATATTATGTAGATGCCTCAATATCTAGCCTAGGCTCGACCTTCTGAGGATGGTGTATGATATGAAGTACTTGCCGGGGTTCAACTGTTTTGTGTATTTGTCAACCAAGGGGGGTTTTAGAATGCCTGAGACCTCGAGCTCTCTTCGGGGTTGGAAAGAGAGATTTTTTTTTGTAAAGCCCCAGGACCCCGACCATCCTTTTAGCCCGAGGTGGGAGATCCCTAGTAAGGATAGGTTTAACGAGGGTCAGGTGTATTTTGAGGTTCTAGAGAGGGACAGATTAAGGTTAGTTAACCACGACCCCTTGGCAGAGAAGATCGATTATTTGCTCGAGGATGACACCCTTGACCTTGCAAATGTAAAAGGCCTCGAGGGTATGTCTTTTACTTTTTAAGCTTTATCGGCGTATTCTTGACGTCGAGATCATGCTAATGCCTTGTGATTTTTTTTCTCGCTGATCTAGAGATGTCTTTTGATCCTTCTAAATTGCTGGACAATGTCCATCGTAAGGCCAAGGGGCCGATGTCCAAAGCCCCGGCCTCAAAAAAGGGAAAGAAGAGGGCTAAGCACGCCGATGTTAGGGTGCCTGAAGTGGATCTTGAGAGCCCGGCACCTCCTAGGGGTCAACCGTCGACGTCAAGGAGCCCGACCTCAACGCCTCATAGGACGTCGAAATATCAAGATCGAGCTCGGGGTTGTTATGGCGTCGTGAATTCAGGCTTCGAGCCTATTTCGGACAGTGCCCTTGAGGAATACACGGAGTGTGCCCTTGTGAAGGACCTTGTCAAAAGGTTTGAGAATGAGGTTAACATTAATGAAGGGGTCAAGACACTAGATGCTTTGACCTTAAGGGTAAGATGCCGACCTTAATTGTATTTTTATTTTTTCATCTTCTTTGATCGAACTGACTTCAGGTTTCCTTTCCTTCTTTGTGCAGACTCTGAGTGTGGCACGAGGTCTTACTTTGAATGGTATCAATATTTCGAATGAAATGGGGGAGGTTTTAAAGGAGAAAGAGCGAGCTGAAAAGCGAGCTCGTAACCTAGAAAAAGCCCTCAAGACTGTTGAGGCTGACCTTAAGAAGTCCCGAGAGGAACTTTAGACATCCAAGGCTAACGTTGAGAAGGTTAAGCTCGAGCTTCTCCAGTCCCAGAGGAGCTTTGGGGAATAGCTGGCGAAGGCTCGTGATGAGGCTCGAGCTCAGGCTGTTGAAGACTTCAAGAAGTCCGACGAGTTTTGGACCTTATTGGGACAGTATGGGTCAGGCTCTTACCATTACGGGCTTCGCCTTACCCGTTCTTATCTTCACACGAAGATCCCTGAGGATTTAAAGTCTCTGGTCAAGGATTTGAAGACGGTGATCGAGCTTGCAGGGGAGCTCGGACTTTCGGCTTTTGAGGTCGCGGAAGATGGTGAAGAGGATGATGATGATGGTGATGGAGATGACATCGGGACTGGCGATCAAGGCGACGATGTCAAGGTTGTAGATATTGATTAGGTCCTTAACCTTGATGTTTTGAAAAAAATTTGTAATATTGCCCAAATTGGGCTGATACTTTTGTTATTAATTTCATCGACGAATGTTCGTGCACATTACTTTATTTTTAATTTAATCGATGGATGTTTGTTCACATTACTATTTTTAATTTGATCGATAAATGTTCGTGCACATTACTTTGTTTTTAATTTAATCGATGGATGTTCGTGCACATGTGTTTGTTTTCAATGCACAACGCTTTTGGACTCGATCAACACTTTGGTGCCGAACATCAGGCATGTCTGAGCTTGATTCTTGATGTAGTCATCGAGGTCGAACTTAGAGGCCCGTAGGTCGAACCAGATGATGAGTTGGAGCTTTTCACTAACTATAACTTGGGTCTTTTTAGCTCTGGGTGTCTTGTTGTGCAAAAGGCACGGGGCTCAATTCGATCAACATTTCGACCTTGAACATCAGGCATGTCTGAGCTCGATTCTTGATGTAGTCATCGAGGTCGAACTTAGGGGCCTGTAAGTCAATCCAGATGGTGAGTTCAAGCTTTTTACTTGCTATAACTTAGGTTTTTGAGATTGTTTCTAGATTGCAGAAGGGGTCGGGTTCGATCTTTATCATGTGAAGAGGCTCGACCCCGAACTTAACCATTGTTGATTTTTAATACAAAATAGGTCGGGGTTCGTGCCCTCGGGTTGTATTACGCTGCATGCCCATAGCACGTCGTTAATGTTGAAGAGTGGGCTATATGCCCGAAGCACGTCATTATGCCAGAGTTATTAGTTGCATGACCGTAGCACGTCATTACACTAATGTTAAAGAGGTGGCTGCATGCCCGAAGCACGTCATTATGCCAGAGTTTATTAGTTGTATGCCCGTAGCACGTCATTTTACTATCGTTAAAGAGTTGGCTGCATGTCCGAAGCACGTCATTATGCCAGAGTTTATTAATTGCATGCCCGCAACACGTCATTATACTAATGTTAAAGAGTTGGCTACATGCTCGGAGCACGTCATTATGCTAGAGTTAAAGAGTTGGCTGCATGCCCGAAGCACGTCGTTACGCCAAAGTTTAAGTAGTACTGGTAAAAAGAAACTTGAATATTATTAGGTGCTCAAGGGTACTTAGCCCGAGCTACTGAAAGCAAAAATGCTCAAGGGTTCATAAACCCAAACTACTAAAAAATAAAATTAAGGCGGGTGTGCAAGCCCTTGTGCGATGCTATTGCTATTCTACTTATAATATATTTTTAGGTTATCCACATTCCAAGGCCTTGGGAGTGGATTTTCTGAAGTATCTCTAAGGCTGTATGCTCCTCCTTTGATCCTTCGAATGGCCCTTCCCATACCGGTCCAAGTTTATCTCGAGGGTGTCCAGCTGTCTCTGCTCTTCTTAGAACCAAATCACCACTCTTAAATTCTCGGGACTTGACTTTGGTGTTAAAGTACTTTGCCGTTTTATTTTGGTAACTAGCAGCTCTCAGTGAAGCTTGCTCTCTTACTTCTTCAAGTAAGTCAAGATGTTCGGTTGTTTGGTCTTCCATGCCGGGTTCAACTCTCCTTAAAGTGGGGAGACTGACTTCGATGGGGATAGTGGCCTCTAAGACGAAAGCTAACATGAAAGGAGTCTCGCCTGTTGCTGTTTTATGAGAAGTTCTATATGCCCACAGTATGGAGAGCAACTCATCGGGCCAGTCACCTCTTGCGTTTTCGATCTTGGTGCAAAGGTCCTAAAGTATGATCCTATTTGTCACCTCAGTGAGGCCATTGCTTTGATTGTGTGATACTAACGTCAGACGATGGTCAATCCTGAGATTGACACATAAGTTTCTGAATTGTGAATTGTCGAACTGCCTTCCATTATCTGTTATAAGTACTTTGGGTATTCCAAACGTACATATAATCGACTTCCATATAAATGATCTGAGCTTGGCCTCTGATATTTTTGCTAGGGGTTCGACTTCTACTCACTTTGTGAAGTACTCAACTGCTACCACAACAAATTTTAACTGTCTTCGGGCCATGGGGAAAGGCCCAAGGAAGTCAACTCCCCATTGTTCAAATGGTGCTGAATAATGGATAGAGGTCAACTCTTCTGCAGGGGCATGTATAGCATTACCAAACCTTTGATACTTGTCGCATCTTTTGACATATTCAGCTGCATCTTTCTTTATAGTTGGCCAGTAGTACCCATACCTTATTAATTTGTAGGCAAGGGCTCTGGCTCCCTGGTGATTTTCGCATATTCCCTCGTGAACCTCAGTCAGGGCTTGGAGAGACTCGGAAGGTTTGAGGCATCTCAGATAGGGGAGTATGAGACTTCGTCGAAACAGCACCCCTCTGATAATGCAATACGTTGAAGCTTTGGCCCGAATACTCCTTACGGCGCGAGGGTCAGGAGGTAGGTCTCTATTACTTATATACTCAACTATTGGATCAATCCAGGAAGGCTCATGGTCAATGTCCATGACGCTCAGCTTCGTGTTTATGCTAGGCTCTGTAACAATCTTGATGTGCACTGTTCTGTTGAGTCCATCTATCCTCGTGAAAACGAATCTGGATAGTGCGTCAGCTTTGGAGTTATCTGCTCTTGCTATTTTCAATATTTCACAACTTGTGAACTGTCTTTGAAGGTCATGTACTTTTAGGCAGTGCAAGCTCATCTGTTCATCTTTTCTTTCAAAGGATCCTTCGATCTGTCCAACAACGAGCCGTGAGTCGCTGAAGACTCTGATGTTCTCTAATTCCAAATTCCTGGCAAGTTCGAGAGCAATGACCACAGCTTCATATTCTGATTCGTTGTTGGTTGCTTCAAACTCAAACCTAAGCGCGCATTGAACTTCAGTGGTCTTGTCCGGGCTGATGATAATTATCCCGCCCCCGAGCCCGAGCTGTTTGACGTCCCATCGACAAATATCTCCCAGGTTTTTGAGGTCGTGCTCAAGTTTTTTATTTCGGGCCTTTCTGTCTTTGGAGTGAGTTCAGCTATGAAGTCGGCCAGTGCCTGCGCTTTGATGGAAGGTCGAGGTTTGAATTCTATATCGAATTCGCCAAGTTCGTTCACCCATTTTAATAACCTTCCTGAGACATCTGGCTTCTGAAGTATGTGCTTGAGTGGTTGATTGGTGAGAACTATTATGGGGTGAGATTGGAAATATTGCCGCAACTTTCTAGCAGTTACTATCAAGGCAAGAGCTAACTGTTCCACAAGGTTATACCGAGTCTCGGTGTCAAGAAGTACTTTACTGACATAGTAGATGGGTTGCTGCACCTTTCCTTTTTCCTTTACTAGCACCCCACTTACGGTATTTCGAGAAACAACCAAGTAAAGGAACAAAGTATCACTAGGCTTTGGTTTGGCAAGAACCAGAGGTACAGCTAAAATCTGCTTAAGCTGTTGGAAGGCTAGATCACATTCATCATTTCATTTAAAGCTCTTGTGGCCTCTTAGAACTTTGAAAAAGGGAAAACACCTATCCGTTGCTCGAGAGACAAATCTGTTCAATGCTACTACCCGACCTATAAGCTTTTGGATGTCCTTTTTGCTCTTTGGGGGCTTCCATAGATATTAGGGCTTGTATTTTGTCAGGGTTGGCTTCTATTCCTATATTTGTGATCATGAAACCTAGAGACTTTCCTGATGCTACCCCAAAGGCACATTTTGTTGGGTTAAGCTTCATGTTGTATTTTCGCAGTGTGGAAAACACTTCTTCAAGATCGGTGATATGATCATCTACCTGTTTACTTTTGACCACCATGTCATCTATGTAAGCCTCAATGGTTTTTCCAATTAAAACGTAAGCCTCAATTGTTTTTCCAATTAAATCAACAAAGACCTTGTTGATCAGCCTCTGATATGTAGCCCCTGCGTTCTTTAAGCCGAATGGCATGACCTTATAACAATAGATGGCGAAATCTGCCATGAATGAGGTCTTCTTTTGATCTTCTGTGGCCATTGGTATTTGGTGGTACCTTGAGAATGCGTCCAAAAAGCTGTACAATTTGTGACCCGAAGTAATGTCAACGAGACTGTCAATCCAGGGTAGGGGATAGCTATCTTTTGAACATGCTTTGTTCAAATCAGTGAAGTCAATATAAACTCGCCACTTTCCATTGGCCTTTTTCACGAGAACTACATTGGCGAGCCAGTCAGTATATTGCACTTCTCGGATGAATTGTGCATTGAGGAGCTTGGCAATCTCTTCTCGTATGACTTCGCGCTGTTCGGGTGCAAACTGTCTTTTCCTTTGTTTGACAGGTTTGGCTCTTGGGTTTACATTGAGCCTGTATACTGCAACCTCAAGGTCAATTTTCGGCATGTCTTCAACTGTCCAGGCAAATACGTCTTGGTTTTGGGAGACAACTTATGAGTTTAGCCATGATGGTTGAATCAAGGTCACGCCCTACTGTCACCTTCCTACCAGGCTTGAGCTTGACCTCGACCAGCTCCTCTACCGGGGCAAGTCTCCCACGATTTTCAAGCTCAAGCTCGAGCTCTGAAAGCTGTATGATGTCTCCCTTTATTTTTCGGACACTAGTCACATAGCACTGGCGTGCCATGGTTTGGCTTCCTCAGACGACTCCAACTCCACTATATGTAGGGAACTTCATCGCCAGGTGAAAAGTTGAGATAACAGCTCTGATTTTATTTAGCAATGGTCTTCCTAAAATGGCGTTGTAGGCCATCGGAGTTCGGACAACTTCGAAAGTTACAATATGGGTTACCTGCCGACCTTTAGATCCCAAAGTCATGGGTAATCCAACAATACCTTCAGGGGTGATGACCCCGCCACCAAATCCTTGGAGGGGTGTTTTAACAGGCTTGAGTTGTTCCACTGAGATACCCATCTGAACTAAAGCTTCATGAGACAGTACATTAGCTACACTTCCGTTATCCACAAGAATTCTCTTGACCTTGAAGTTAGCTATGATAGCTGATATGACTAGGGCGTCATCACGGGGGAAGGATATTCCTTCCAAATCCTTGGACCCGAAGGTGAAATCTTTCGTATGAGCAAGATTCGTATTGGAAGAGGCTGGAAGCTGTCAGCATACTGCTTACGTCCACTGTTGGTGTCTCCTCCTGAAGTTGTTTCTCCGATAATAACGTTAATAGTGTCTGCCGTTGGTGGTTCACTACCACGCCCTTCCTGTATGTTATTCTGCTTGTTCCTAGGGTGTTTTTCATGGCTAGTGTAAGAGCCTAAAAAACCCCTTCCTGATGAGAGCCTCAATTTGTTGCTTCAGAGCCAAACAACCCTCAGTGGTATGTCCATGGTCCCGGTGGAAGTCACAGTACTTGGTTCTGTCTTTGTTTTTAGTAATGATAGTATTCTGGGAGGCCACTTAAGCTCTTTGAGGCCTTTGATCTCCATCAGGATGTTGGACCTTGATGTATTCAAGATAGTAAAGGTTTTTGGTTGGGGGTTTTATCTTGGCTTGACCCGAGGATTGTCGTCTCGTTGATTGGGTTCACGCGTCTCTTATTATCTGGCCTTAGTAAAGGTGAAACGTCCTTTCTTAGGGTTAGAGTTTCTTTCGTATTGATGTATTTCTCAGCTCGAGTGAAGAGATAATTGCAAATAATAAATGGTCGAGATAACAAATATCTTCTTCTTTTGTAGCCATCCTTGCATTGGAGTAGATAATATGGTTTTCAGATAGATAAACTCATATTTTTTCTTTTTCAGTAATTATCTGAGTTACATGCTCAAATATTTCTTTATACCCTTTTGCTCTTTTGTAGGGCATCATATTTAAAATATCTTGATATTCATTTTTAACAACCTTTTGACTGGTTGGTAAAAAATGTTGGTTTGTAAGTCCCATTTTGATAACATGGAACGATGGATGCATATATTCAAGAACGAGATCCCATTCCATAGTTGCTGAATGGAACCTAATGTGTATATTTGTTGTCTTGACAATTTCAGTATATCTTTTAACAACTTTCCTGATGTTAACTGGAAGCTGGGCTATTTCTTTGAGATCTTTGCTGGGATATATACAGAGTATATTTCCTATCTCAAAGCAGTTTCGTACCCAGTTGGCTGATGCTCCTGGACAGAAGTGTATCTTATTGTATTTTGCATAGTGGGAGTTTTCATCCACTTTCCTATCTCCAGATACCAATCTGATAGAACATTAAAAATAACAATAAAGAACATAACTTCTTTATGGTTATCTTTTCTGGGAATTTTTGCTTCATGGCATATCTTGACAATATTTTTTGGATCTATTCTTTCAATAGAAAGTTTAGATTGAGCTTGGCTCTGTGAAGAGCTACATTCGCTTTTGATATCTTGAATATCTTCCCTAGTGGGAATTTTTGTATTTTCATTACCAGTAATAGGCTTAAGTATTTCCTGTGAAGGGGTTCCTATTACCTTATTCTCTTTTCCTTTATCCTCGGGGAGAGCGCTAGTATTCACAAGTCCCTGCGAAGGGATACTAGACTTGGTACAAGTTACTTCTGCCTCAAGGGCTATATTTTTGCCTCGAAGGCTATCGTGAATATTTTGAATTTGTGTTTCCAAATAGGAAACTTTTATCTCAAGTATTTGGACTTTCGTCTTTAGTTGTTCTAGCTCCATCCCTGCTAAGATAATCAGGAAGAAAGTTAGTTTTACCTTTTATGTATTCAATATCAAATTTGAAATATGAAAACCAAATTTGTATCCTAATAATATATCTATTGGTAATAGATGGATCAACATTATTTTTTTAAAAATGCTTTAACTTGAGTATTATCAGTTCTAATCAAGAACTTCTTTGGTAATAAATAATCTTCATATTTTTGAACTTCCCTTTTTACAGCAATGAGTTCTTTCCTGTTTGTTTCATATCTTATTTCAACTTCTTTGAACGTCCCTGATGTATAACCTGCAAGTATCTCAGGACAAAAATAATTCTTTTCACATTTATATTTTTTATGATTCTTTTTAACCTTTAATACTGCTCACCAGTAATTATGTAAAGCATCAGTTTCAAGGATAAAGAAATCTTCTTCTTGTGGTATTACAAGTTTGGGCAATACCTTTAATTCTTCTTTGATTTTCCTTAAATTTTCACAATCTTGTTCTTCTCAAGATCACGTTATATTTTTTCTTAACTTTGGAAGAAAATAATTTTTTAATTTGACACAATTTTCAATGAATCTTTCAGCATAATTCAATATACTGAGGAAGCTTTGTAATTGTTTTTTATCTTTGGTTTCTTCAAGAAATTCTTGAAGTTTTTCTCCAATATGAGATTGCAATTGCAATTTTCCTTCTTTTATAAATAATCCTAAAAATTCTATTTCTGTTTTAGTTATCTCAGCTTTCTTTTGAGAAAGTGTAATACCATGTTTCTTTATAATATAACAAAATTTATCAAGATATTCAATATGTTCATCAATGTTCTTTGAGTGAATAAGTAAATTATCTACATATGCAATACAAAAATGAGTAATTAGTTTGATTACCTCATCCATTCTTCTTTGGAATATTTGTGGTGCATTTTTCAACCCAAATGACATTACATTCCATTCATATTGTCCTAAAGGATTGGGGGTACTCAATGCAGTTAATGGTTTACTTTCTTCTGTAAGCATGATTTGCCAAAATCCTGATTTACAATCAAATTTTGAAAATATCTTTTTGTTCTGTACTTGTTTAATAAGGGTGTCCTTATGTGGCAAATAGTATCCATTAAATTTGGTAACTTCATTTAATTTTTTGTAATTTATCACCATTCTGGTTTTTCCTCTTTTTCTCTCACTATGTTTTCTAACCATAAAGGCTGAGCTACTATGTGGACTTTTACTAGGCCTAATTAATTTGGCTTCTAGGAATTCTTTTATCTGGTCTTTAAATTCCTTTTGGTCATCTACACTATATTTCATGAGTTTGACTCTAACAATAGTGTTTGTATTCGTTAATTCTATTTTTACTTTTACTTTGTCTGTATTCCATTTTTCTAATGGATTTTCAAAATATGTTTCAGAAATTTCTTTTTTCAATTTTTCTAACATATTTTCTGTTATCATTTTTAGGACTGTGACTGGTTTAAATTTTTCTGTACTCCAACATCCACCACGCTGGATTGAGGAACTCTGATGGTTTATGTCTCTATATGCTATTGTAACAGCCTTGTTTATTTTTTGTGTAAATATTTTGTGTGCACAGGGTGTTGTGAACATATATTTATCAATATATTGTGTAAATGGTGCATATTTTAATAAGAAATTTTGTCATAATAAAATATCACATCCAATTGTGGTTGACAAATATATTATATCAACAAATACTTCTCTAAAGGAAATTAGGAAATGTACTTGCGTAGCATATTTGCTGTATACAACCTTATTCCCACCTGCTGTTGTAGCGGTGACAATCTTCTTTAAATTATATTTTCAATATTCAGATGATAGTATATTTGGTAAGCATAAACTTATTGTACTTCCTGTATCTAAGTAAGCATGAAATTTAATTCTACAATAACTTTTTATATTGAGTATAATTTCAATATATGGACTCATAGGATTAGTACTAATTACTCTTTCCATGATAACAATGATTTCATATTTTCATCAATTCTTGAAATGATGATTGGATTATAATCAACTGTTATTTTTAAATATCCTTGGCAGATTTTATGGGGACTATTTTTCTCAAAAAAGTTCATTCTTAGTAATATAGGTGAACGTTCAACTTCATATAATTCATCTTTATATAGAATTATTTTTTTAGTATATTTTTTCTGATCCTCTCCTATAAATATAAGAGGGAACTTTACATATTTTCTTATTTCAAGATTATTTCCCAAATAATCCTTGAATATATAGGGTTCTGGCATTTCAAGTTCTATTAAATGACTAACAAATTTAGCATTTACATGACTTTTATCTGCTCCAGTGTCAATGAGGACAAGAAGATTCTTCTTATATCCTTCTTGATTTACATATCTTGTCTTGATGTAATATTGTGAACTTGATGGTTCAACAATACTTAATTTCTTGAGTTTGTTTATCTTAGATTCTTGTCTAGAGGGAAATCTTGCAATAAGATTATCTCCTTCTAGGCTGACACTATTTATTCTTATCAGTTTTCCTTCAAAATTAATTTCTCTAACTTGTTTGTGGAAATCAAGTATTATTTGTTCTGGTATGTGACTTCATGTTCTTGGTATTTTCTAGGAGGTATATATTGTGCTAATTCTTCAAAATCTTTATGTATGATAATATTATCAGTTATTTTTCTTAGATTGTTATGATGGCTAGTACTAAAAGCAAAAATTGATTTTATTCTGCTACTAATAGCCTTACTTTTTCGTAACATTTTTAAGTTTCCAATCTATAATATAGATTGAAACTTTGGTCAATATTTTCATCAATTAGCGATATTGCATAGTTTGGTTTTACTGTAAATATTATCTTTTGATAGACTAAGTTTCCTACAATTGTTCCTAATAGAGCATCCATAGGATCTTGTAAGATTCTGTTGTCCATACAATATATTTCTATTGGTACGTTCATACATTCTCTAAAGAATCATTTTACCATTATTTGGACTCCTCCTATTTCAATATATTTTAATTTGTTTCTTATGTTTTCTGGAATTTTGGATAACTTTTGTTTTACCAATTCTTTTGTAATTATAGGAACTCTTGCTTTTCCTATAGTATCTTCTATATTGATAGACATCTCTTTATAATTCATACTTACAATTGTTTTATTTACTCTTGGTAGTTTTGCTAAGAATCCTTGATAGAATACATCTTTTTCTTGTAGGTCTAATATTTTCTTGGTTATTCCTTTGTATTTTTTAATATCAAAGGTAATTTCTTGATTTATACCTTCTATCGAGTTTTCAACTTCTTCAGTTGTTTCAACTTCTATTTCTAAATCTGTTTGTTATATCTCTTGATTTATATATACTATCTCCTCAGAATCTTCCTCTGATGAGGATGTATCTAATTCATAAATACTACTGCATTCACTACTTAAATCTTCAAAATATTCAATTGGTTCTATATCACTATCATCTTGGAATTTTTCATAAACTCTAAGGGTTTTTATATTTTGCATATTCTTCTTTTTAGGACATTGAGGGGCAATGTGCCCTTCTTCATTACAGATGAAACATCTACATTTTTTAATATTTCTTGGTTTGGATTTTTTATTCCAATTTCTTTTCTTGAAATATTTTTTGTGTGGTTTAAAATTTCTTTTCTTAAATTTTTTGTAGTTTTTGAATTTTCTTTTATATTTCTTATATGGTTTATATTTCTTTTTATGGCATCCAAATTGTTCGACTTGGCCTATATCTTTGTAACAGCACAAAGAATTTTTTTCTTATTTTATATGCTTTCTTACTTTCTAGGGCTTCTCTGCACCACATGTCTATCATTCTTTTTGTAAATTCAATTCTACTTCTAAAACTATCTATTTTTACTCGTTCCTCTTCTCCTAGAGGTAATAATTTTTCATATTCTTTTAATAACTTAATTCTCCATGGGAATGGTAACTTAGTAAAATAAGACCTTAGTATAGGTTTATTTTCTTGATAATCTCATTGGTTTAATATATAGTATAATTCTTCAAATTTACATGTATATCTTTCTAGTTCACACATATCACATATTTTTAAATTTTTCATTGCTATCATTCCTTCATTATATTCATCTTGTTTTCTTTCTTCTTCATTAGAAGCATATCTATCTCCTAAGAATTCTGTTCTTAAGATTTTTTCAAACCTTTTTAATATCTCATGTATATTTTGATCATTCAAAGTATTCCTATTATCTAATATTTCAGTTCTACATTCTCAATACTTTATTCTTCCTTTAATAGTTTCTGGTAACTTTCTCCACTATTCAGAAACAATTCCTCTAAATGTATGTTCTATAAATCCAAAAGCTATATATGTTTCCCATTTATTAAATTGTATAGCTAAGTCTGTACTTTTTATCCATGTTTCAATAGCTTTATTTTTATCTACACAGTCTAAATCTAACCATATTCCTGTTGTGTGGATTGGTTCATTATAAAATTTCATTGGATTTGGTTCTTTTATGAATTGTTTTCTTATATTTCCAGTGTATCTTTTCTGTGTTTTTCTATATTGATTAATACCGTCCTTAAGAGGTATTGTAGTATAATAGGGATAATCATATTCTTCATCACTACTGAATTCTATTTTTATATCTCGACTTGTTGATGGATTAGTATTCATCTTTGTATTTTTCATTTTTTCAGTTAATTCTTCTAACTGTTTTTTATATTCATCATACTCTTCACCAATAGATTCTAAGAATTTTTGTTCTAATTCTTCTAAATCTGTAATCATTTATTGATTTTCTTCATGTTTTTTACCTTTATTGTTTTCTTTTTGTGTTATCCTAAAATCTTGAGGTGGATTAATTATAATCTTATCTTTTCCTTTAAGATTTTTATCTAAAAGAGCATTTCCTACTTGTAGATTGTATTCTAAATTTTCTAGTCTTTTGTGTTTATCCTCAAAACTTTCATTTGTGGTGTTTTTAGGTAAATAGGGATAACTAGATTTTTTTATTTTTTCTACTTTTTTCAAAAATTCTTCTATTATATTTTCTTCATCTACTATATTCATCATAATTTTAGGTTCGTAACATGGCTCTGATATCATTTTGTCGGAGCGTGCAGCAGAGGGGTTAAGATTTTGAATCCAATTAAAATCTTCATAAGTATTTATAAGATCACAATAGAATTTAT
>NC_036248.1:11372045-11373867 GCF_002742605.1 Olea europaea var. sylvestris | reverse complement strand
ATCTAAATTTATATTGTAACATCAATGACATTAGATAATATCATATTTGATTAGCTTATATTTATTCAATGGTTGCACCAATACACCATTTTACACCATTTTATGATGCAAAATTGCTCCAACGCAACACCAAACTTTGCACCATTTTGACGCAAAAAACGGTATAATAAATAGTATTGCACCAAATAAGGCATTTCCAATGGTTGCACCATTACACCATTTTTTGGTGCGAAATTGCTCTAATACAGCACCAAACTTTGCATCATTTTGGTGCAAAGTGAATAGTGTTGCACCATATTTGGTGCAACACTATTCATTATACCATTTTTTGCACCAAATGGTGCAATATTCATTTTACCTTTATTTTTTATTTTTCAAGATAATAGTTAAAGGTATTTGTGTCATTTTCGTTCTATAATAGGAATAATGATGATGATGATGATGATGATGATGATGATGATGATGATGATAATAATAATAATAATAATAATAATAATTAATTACACTTATTAATTATATTATTAAAGTTTATTATTTTTAATAATATAATCAATAATAATTAACGTAATTGTTAATTTAACGTAAAGTTTATATTATTAAAATTTATTATTTTTGTAAATTTAATGTAATTGTTTATCATAAATTAATAATATAATCAATTATTTTTGTCAATTTAACATAATATATAAAATACGTGAATAATTTAGTAATCAATATATTTGTTAATTTAACGAATTTATGATTTAGCAATTTATATATTTATAAAATAAATAAATAATTTTTTAAATAAATACATTGACAAAAATAGAAAGAATGAATAAAATAATAAAGCAATGTTCATTTGGTGTAAGTTTTGGTGTAATGGTTGAAGAAGAATTTTGGTTTGGTACAAGATTTGATGCAAAATTTGGTGCAACGCTGGAGATGTCCTAATCACCCACGATTTATGTATTAATGGCCTCCTACAATTATTATTTGTTGGGTTACCTGAAATGCGGCTTCCTTTTTTTTTTTTTTTAACAGAGTTGAAAATATACACTTTTGCAGCTTCCTTTTTTCTATATTTTTTGTTTCCTCCCAAGAAAAAAATAAAGCTACGCTTTTACTAATTTTTCATTTTAACGCGTTAATGAAGATATTATAGCACTTCTAAACTCGGTAAAAATATGAAATTAAGTAAAAGATTAATTTAGTTATTTATATTCATTTCTTCAATTCATCCATTACACGAAGACTGAATCCCTTTTTCAAAAAATAAGAAATAAAAATATTGTTTAATAAAATTTTTGTAAATAGGGATAGGCGTTTTTATAAATCGTCCACGCTGATTTGAATTTGTTTTATGGTTCTTGGTAGGCCCTGTTTGAGAGTAATTTTTCACCTCAAAAATTTGATTTTTTTATTGTTATTTCACTATTCTAACCGTAATTTTTGATTTCTTCTTTCACAAGTGTCCCCACTTTTCTCCTAATGGTCAAAAAATCAATTCTCAAAATCTCTACCGAACAAGTAAATTGAGAATTAAACGACTCTAATTCGAGTTGCGGTTCCCAAAAAATGAAATCTAATGTGTGGTTGAAATAATGTTAAATTACTGTTGAAAAATATATTTTTAACAAAGAATGGTGATCAAACAAGAGCAAAATGAAATATAATGGGATTATTCATAATCTTGACCGCCAGACTCCAATTCAAATTTATGTTTACTTTTTTGACATATAAGACCATCTCAATAAAATCACGCAAAATTAGTATAAAATAGAATATCATTTTCAATCAAATAGAATAATGATATACCAAAAGTGGTACTGTAACATGAGTT
>NC_036248.1:11368785-11370790 GCF_002742605.1 Olea europaea var. sylvestris | reverse complement strand
TAAATATTTGACTCTCATTTTAAAGAATGCTAATAATATTTTTGGACAAAAATAATGATTAAAGACAATATATTTTTTTATGAATGGAATGCTTCAAAAAAATAAGAATGTGATGATGAAAAAAAGTTAAGGATTAAGTATGATAATGAATAAAAATTAATGTTATTTAATATAATTAATATGTGGTGTATTTGAAAAGCAAATGTGGTGTGAATATTATCGTCCAATAGATAGCATTACTCTTTGGTACATCAATCTGCCATTATTAGCCACTACCAATCGCATGAAACAGACCAACATGCTTGTGTCCTCATTAGGGCAATTTGGCCCTGAAAACTACAAAGGTCGATTAATTTTTCGAATAAATTATATAAACTGACAAATCACTAGACGTAAACACTTATCCATTGACCATATTATACTTGTCCTAAAGTAGCAAATATTAATTTCACATGTGCAAATTCATTGTCGAAAAGAAAATATCTATCCCCTGTCTAACTCATCTATTAACTTGTAATTTAGATCATTAGCGTCGATAATTGTCGATGATAGCGGATATAAGTTTTAATGAAGTTAGAATCATTACATGAATTGATTAACACATCAAATTAATCCATAAGAAAAACTTGTGTAGTAATCAAACACATTTTTGCTTAAATTCCACGTGTCTTGGTCAATAGGCATCATAATATATGTCTATGTTAGTTTCTTCTGTAAATAGATTTCGTAACACATTTTTGTGTTAAAAAGTTATTTCTTGTGCAGTGAGCATTTTTCAAATAAGCACGTATAGAATTAGCTGCGGGCATTTGCTCGTACCAAAATAGTGGTATTATAGAACTTAAATAACACATAATTTATTAGTTCCCAAACGTATAAAATAAATTGTGCCCAACATATTTTAAATATAAGATCATAGTGTAATCAAACTTCGCATAAGTATTTCATATTCGGCCTCCAATTTGGAGAACAAAAACAAAAAAGGCAAAAAGTAGAGTAACTTGACAATCCATCTCAAAATTACATGTATAGATTCATAAGTGAGTTAATGAAAAAGTGTTTACAATCTTATGAAGTTGTTGGAGGTGTCAAAACATGAAAATTTTCAATTGTTCAATTTTTTCTGACCAATGAAACATCTTTTTTTTTTTTTTTTATTAGGTTTGGTCAAACAGGGTAACCGGCTGGCCATTATGTTTAGACTTTTTAAAGCAAACGGTCCATCCCGTTTGGCAATAGCCTTAACAACTACCTTTCTTTAGGGGAAACAATGGCCCCATCTATTATCAAATCATCTCCTATAAAGTTTTGAAAGGCACATGAAACCTCAATTTCATGACAGTTACACACAACTTTCTTGGTAAAGTTATATTTGACAAATTGATATAAACGTTCTAAGTTTATCTTCAGAATTTTTTTAGGACAGGTAAGGTATGACCGAACAACCTTAGACTACTCTACCTCGAGCCATCAATATCGTGAAATAGATGTCAAAATAACCAATTAAAGACTACTTTTGAGATATTGGCCGCAATAATTGTACGCATACATCATTTGTTAATAATGTCCAATATAGGATACAAGACAAACTATTAATTGAAGTCATTCCAGTTCAGGTATGAACTCTACTAATTTAAACTTGAATTACTCGATTCAATTTTGTTCAATACAACTTTTTAAAATAGAAATTCAACAATTTTTTTATGACAAGAATATTGGATTTATTCAATTTCTGACGACAATTAGACTGAATTCGAGTGATCCATCCTAGGTGAAGTTGTGTTTACTCATGAATTATGCTTGGTGTGTATAATTAGGGTATATAGGAGTGTTCACACTCCTCACTTGGAGTCATGTGGATCTCACTCTAAGTGAGGGCCATGAACACCCAGATGTACATCTAAACTTATCATTTTTTTTTTAAATTATCATTTACTCATTCCAAGCAAAGGACAAAAATCCAACGAAATATTCGTAGTACAATTTGGGGACCATTTTTCTAACT
>NC_036248.1:11358072-11361498 GCF_002742605.1 Olea europaea var. sylvestris | reverse complement strand
CAAGATCAGCAGCATATATTCACCAGCTATTTCTGTTCTAGAGGAAAATGGACAAATTTGGTGAAACATTTGTTCTGCTTATCATTGGCATTAGATTTTAATATTAACTGTTTTAAGCCCCCATATGGCACATTGAATCAAATAGGTTTGGAGAATTACATTGTTAGTTTTTTGGGAATTGACACCAGCATTTGGTAGCTTATAATTTTATCCATAACTGGTAGCATCGGTTGCCTTTACCCTTGTCTTTATATTTATAACCTAAAGCCATGGTTTGTATATATTCTAGTATTATTACAATTCTTCAACTGTCTAGAGCTTAATCATAGTATATGCTTATCCCCTCAACCGTATATGATCTAATATTCCTAGTATATGATAGAAATTTTTATGGGGGTGATTTTGCTCGATTTGTTATTGCTCTCATAAGAAAAGCTTAGAGTTCATCTATAATGAGAATCCTGTGTACATACATATAGGTGCTATTGTCTTGCTATGGAAAAGAGCAAAACAACTTATTTGGCAAAGGAAGATGGCATTGAAGTACTTCCCGCGGTAATCAAAGTCACTACTGCACACGAGGTGGCTGGTTTTGATTGTGTAATGCATCACGATGATGCAGAAAATCGGCTTAAATTATCCAGCTTTCATTCTTTCAGTTCCTCGGATGTGGTAAGTTGTAAAACCTCAGATGCACCAAGATTTTAGATATATAAAAGTACAATCCTTTTTCTTTATCGATAGAAAATTGCTATAAAGTTTCAGTGAGTCTAAATTCGCCACTGCACTATCTTGTTGATGCCTATATTTGTTATTCAATCACAGGGGACTGAATCAACTGCTGCAGAAGGTCAAAATAAATTTTCTCATTCCAAGATTACACATTTTGTTTCTATTAGCATGCCACCTTCTCCTTTGGGAGCTCATCTTGAAAACAAGAAAGAAATTCCCTCCCTAGATAAAGATGTAGTAATTGCGGGAGATGATATTCCGAATTCAGCTGCTACATCCGAGAAGACAACGAAGACAAAATTTTATTCTCAACCAATGCCAAAAGGTTCTGCATTGAACGAGACCATCGCAAATGGATCAGTTTCTAATCCTCCAGAGCTCCCACTAAGAAATCCCATGATTTACAAGCTGAAAAATAGACCATTCGACCCATTTAAGACATGGTCGAGTAAACTAGAAAGACAGATATCGAATTTGCGAGGAAAACATCCGGAAACTGTGCAAGATGTCGAGTCTCAGCATCCTGCAGAAGTTGAAGCTTTACCTGTGGATCGATATTTTGATGCCTTGCAAGGACCGGAATTGGATACTCTACGAGTATGTTTTTTTCTACTGCTCAATTGTTGTTTTAATGCATATGGTTTCCTTAACAGTTGAATGGTCATACTTGCAAAGCTTAGGTACTAACCATTTAGAAGAAAATTTCCGTTTTGGTGCATGGCAATTTCTTTATATATATTTCTTTTTTCTTTTGAAGATTTTTATGCAGCAGATGCATATGGAATATATTTTAAAGATTGAAGTTAATGAAAATACTTAGCAGCATGTTCTCCCCAAAAGATATCATAAATCATGTGCAATATATTATGCATATATGACATAATACTTTTGCCTTGCTGAAATATTCTTCATAAGTTCGATTATTATCTGATTTAGTTATTTGGCAGTGCTATTCATTGGTAGAGAAAAATTCAGGATCTTTTACTGAGAAAAATTCATGTAAGCGAGATGTCAAATGATACGCTGTGGACGTCTTATGTGGCTTATCAATGCCTTCAGTGAAATTTCTTTGTTTCTACTTCCAAATAATACACTTCTAGTGCATGCTAGGTACACCATAATAGGTAGGACTGAACATTATAATAAACAAGATTTAACTTACCAATCCTCTCTGCCAATGTCACTGTGGTGTGATTTTATCCTTCTATCCATATACATGGATATCTCCAAGGAGTTGTTGCTGTGTTTTTAAGCTTAACATTGATTTTCTCCTTAACAGGCTTCTGAAGAAATACTTCTTCCAGAAGACAAGATGTGGCCATTCCTTCTACGTTATCCTATCTCTTCTTTTGGTATCTGTCTAGGTGTTAGCAGCCAAGCCATTATGTGGAAAACCTTAGCCACTTCTACTTCCATGAAATTCCTCCATGTAAGCCCGGATGCAAATCTTGTACTGTGGTGCATATCTGTTGCTCTTGTAGCAGCTGTCTCTTTCATTTATAGTCTGAAAGTGATTTTCTACTTTGAAGCTCTACGTCGTGAGTAGTACCACCCAATATGTGTCAACTTCTTTTTTGCTCCATGGATTGCGCTTTTGTTTTTGGCTCTTGGAGTTCCACCATCGGTTTCTCAAAATCTTCACAAATCTCTATGGTACATTCATATGACTCCAATCTTTTGCCTCAAGATTAAGATATATGGACGGTGGATGTTGGGAGGACAAGAAGGCTTTCTCGTGTGGCCAACCCCTCCAATCATCTCTCAGTTGTTGGAAATTTTGTTGGGGCTTTGCTCGGTGCATCCATGGGGCTCAAAGAAGGGCCTATATTTTTCTTTGCTGTTGGATTGGCTCATTACGCAGTCTTATTTGTGACTCTCTATCAGACACTTCCAACCAATGAGACACTACCGAAGGAACTCCAGCCAGTGTTCTTTCTTTTTGTTGCTGCACCTAGTGTTGCTTCTATGGCTTGGGCGAAGATTCAAGGTTCTTTTGATTATGGATCCCGGATTTCTTACTTCATTGCCCTTTTCCTTTATTTGTCACTGGTTAGTCTCTGTGGCTCAAGCTTAGCATCTATACATCTCTCTTTTAACAATTTTTCCTGATCTCAGTTCATGATTGGTAGAGAAAATTAGACGATATCAAACATTCACTTCAAAGTTATGTTATCCACCAGCTCATATAGATAATTGTGAACAGCTTTATTCAAGATGGCGGGCTAAACTTCCATCTCAAAAATTCCTAGTTTGGAGAAAAATTCAATTTTGCTTCACTTTGAGCCAGAGTCAATCAATAATATAACAGATGATATATGCGTTTTCCAATTCTAACAACCATTTGTTTTTCCTTTACTCTGTATTCATGAAAGGAAAATCCAAGTAGAGTTTGATCTCATGTTCAAGTAGTCGAGTCTGTTTCTAACCAATAGACAAGTGCTCTGTCACAGCTATTACATATATTTTGCAGGATTGTAGCTTAATGTAAGGACTCGAAGCAAGCCATACCAAGCAGTATGTCCTGTTTCTGACTGGTGAAGACTAAATATAAATAAAGTGGCAACAAAGTTAAGTTGTTAGGTGAATTAGTTAACATGGTATAAACACAGATAGATCTTCCACATATAAGTCTCTGTGCCACCCACTAATAAAAATTGCTCATGTAACTAACGCATTTTTCTTTCATTTCTTGTT
>NC_036248.1:11350520-11357356 GCF_002742605.1 Olea europaea var. sylvestris | reverse complement strand
AATTATTGGACCGGACCGGGCCGAGCCTATTTGGGTTTATATAAATATATAACTAGGGTTTGAGGTCCATTAAGATTTTCATTGTTCTTGCTAGCACAAGAGAAACCCCTAGAGGCTGCAATCATGTTCTCTGTGTGGATCACCGTTGGAGGCTGAACAATTGGACAGCTGTGGTGGCGAACCAAAGTTGTGGAACGAAAAGAAAAGCAAAAGGATTGCAGATCTGGAAAAGGTACAATCTTATCACAATTCCTAACCAAACACAATGAGATCTATTGGATGTGAATCGAAATAATTTAATTTTCCGCTGTGCATGTATAAGTAGATTCCCAACAGTATGTCCTGTTTCTAACTGGTGAAGACTAAATATAAATAAAGTGGCAACAAAGTTAAGTTGTTAGGTGAATTAGTTAACATGGTATAAACACAGACAGATCTTCCACATATAAGTCTCTGTGCCACCCACTAATAAAAATTGCTCATGTAACTAACACATTTTTCTTTCATTTCTTGTTTTCAAGCTATCCGTCTTAATTTTTCCGAGGCTTCAGGTATAATTTTTCAACCAATACCATTTGAAGCTACTTGTTACATCATTTTTCTTTGAATATCAACATTTTGCTACATAATTACTTGCAGATTCTCATTAGCATGGTGGGCCTACACTTTTCCAATGACTGGAGCTGCCATTGCCACAATCAGGTATTCGGACATGGTCACGAATGTGGTAACTAAAACTTTAGCTGTCTTCCTCTGTGCCGTTGCTACACTTACAATGGCTGCATTGCTCGTGACAACTATCCTCCATGCCTTTGTACTCCGAGATCTATTTCCAAATGACATAGCCATTGCCATAAGTGAGAGGCCGCCTAAGTCCACCTGAAGATGGAACCATCGAAGAGGTGGAAGCTCGGATAAGAAGGATATTGAAAAATATCGTAAATATATGAATTCAGATGGGAGGAATTCCCAATAGTTGAAATTCTTGCGAAATAATGTGCCTAAGAGGAAAATGAGCTGTTTGAGGACAGAGGAAAAATGTATAAGCTATACATGTAACATTTTTTGAGTTGCAAATGGCAAGAGATGAGTGTTTTTAGCACGAAAAGTTATTTGTGTCCATTTGTTTTTCTCAACTCTCGATTTTTGTAGTCGACCTAAAGTTATTAGTACCGAGGCTTAGACCGTTGTTATTTTCATTTATAAATAAAAATAAAATCAGTCCATGCGTGCATTTATTTATTGAACTTGTCCCATCTTTCTTGCTATTTGTATATATTATTATTTTTTCAAAAATATCAAGAAATTTAATTTAATTCCAGCCGTGTGCTCGTTGACATCCTTTTGTTAAACTTGTTAATGATCCCCCATCCCAAAAAAGAGAGGCACTTTTTAGTTTTTAAGGGGAGATAAAAATGGCCACATTTTGACAATATGATATATCTTGAATCAATATTAAAATATTATGATACACTTTTTATCAAAAAGTGGTCATTTTGTATAAAGTGACCATTTCATAAAATGGACACTGGAGGTTCTCATTTGCGTTTAATTCATTGACATTTAGTCATTGTGAGGAGTAATTTATTGAAAATTACTTTTTTTTTTTCCCTTTTTAAACACTTTTTTCACAATATTTCAAAAATCTCTTCCACAAAAGCACCTAATAAATCTTAGCTAGGCCTATTCTTTGGAAAAATCTAGAAGAACAATTGTCTGGAACCAAGTGCTCCACGGATCTCTAGATAAAACCTACTATGGTAGGGGAAAAAAGTAAATTAAAATCTAGTGTCAAGTACTATGTTCATATTGATGGAGAAAATTGACTTTGGGGTTGTGCTATACGTCTAGGGCCATGACGTCCAGGGCGCCAAATGGTGCCCCTGTCCGTCGAGGGCCAATGCTGCCAAAGTTCTCTCTCTTTCTCAGAGTTTTTAAAGTGATTTCTTTGACCTTTTTTTTTTAATTAAACTTGGAGTTTGCCAATGAAGTGGCAGGGCTACGATTTTTATGTAGGTGGCAAAAAAAATGTAGAAACGGTAAAATATACTTATATTAATGCCACGAAATTTCAAAATTTCTCTAGTGCTGACTATATGAATTGTTTTTCATCACATTGTCTAGTTCGTTATCAAATGTATAGAAATATCTAAAACAATTAAATCACTTTGAAGAATCTATACTGAAAATGTAATGCACTTGACTCTAAATGCAATAAATAAGTATAGACTTTACTTGATGTACATAATTTTTGTACATCAAGGTGTCCATGCCTCTCACAAAGTGTGGGCCCCACCTCATGTGAGAGGCATGGATACCCTTATGGACAAAAATTATGTAGATCTAGAATTTTTCATTAAGTATTACTCTATATGAATAGGGTTGTACACAATATAATCCTATTCTGGGTTTTCTTTTTAATTAGTTTCCTCCTCCACAACAACAAGAGTGCACTGCTTATTGTTCTTGGGCTAATTTTGATCTTGAATGAAACCCAAATTGCAGGACTTTCCAGTTCGGATTTCTTCCGATTATTCACACTGATAATGAGGAATTTTGAGGCAAGAACTTAGGATTTTAAATTGTGACAACATTTGGTTACAAATCTTAATTTTCTAGGAAGTCCATCTTGACTTATTTATTAGAAAAGTAACTTTTAAGCATGGTATACAATTATCAAACGCATAACGAAAAATGATAATCGAAGTAACTTTCAAAATCTTGTTCATAAAAAAACAGTTTGGTTTTTCTATGTACGATGTTAATTCCATGAAAATTGAAGACAGATTGTGTTACAAAAGCCTTTTATTCGTAACTGAAAATTCTAGAAGAAGGAAATAAAGTAGATATTAGCTTCAACTGCGGGAACTTAAACCTCCCAAAAGATCCACAAAGAGATCAAGGTTCATTATTGAATAATGAACATCCATTTAAAGATAACCATTACCTAAAATAAAGGCGCGCACACCAATTTTCCACAAAATACTCCTGTAGTGGCTAAATCAACTAACAACAATTTAACTTACTCAAATGATGATAAATAACAAAAAAAAAATTTAAATTAATTATTAACTAAAATTAAGAAATTAGGGCCGTAACAGATTGAATTTGTCTAAGCTTTTATTTTTAGAAAGATTTATAATGAATATTAGTTAGGCTAAAAAAGTTTTGGAGTATAATCCCATTGTTATTTTTCTGGGAGCATTGGTAGCTACGTTCTATTGTCTGGAACTTGGGAAAATAATGAAAATTACGCCTGATTATGATGCCTGAGTTTTCACTTTTCTAATCTGTGACAAATGTGGGTGATATCTTGAAATTTTTGCTTCTTGTTTTCTGGTGTCTTTGTGCATACAGAAAATTATTGTTCATGCACAAGTTGCCATGTTGGGTTATTTTCCTCCTTATTTACCTGTTAAAATACAAAACGAATACATATTGTCTTTATTTATGATCCAAAGCCATTGATCCTTTTATCGTATTGTTATCAGAATCGCTGAGAGTCCGAGGAACTTAATCATAACGTACATTTATTCTTCGACCGCAGATCAACCTATTATTACTACCATTTTCCAGAAGAATTGCGTGAAATTTATATTTCATTGGATTTCTTATTGCTCTTCTAAGAAGGGATTAGGGCTTAATCCATAACAAATCCTGCAGCCTAACATAAAAAATACTTGAATAAATATAGGTGCTATGGAAAAGGGTATACCTAGTTATTTGGCAAAGGAAGATGCCACTGAAATAGTTCCGTCGCAGATCATCACTACTGCGAACGAGGTGGCCGGTATTGATCGTGTTGTACATCATGTTCATGCGAATGATCAGCCCAAAGCCGGTTTTCATCCTTCCGACTCCTCCTTTATGGTGAGTTGTTAAATCTCTGATACTCTTTCAACAATATCAGCAATTATTATGTATTGATAAAAAATAACAGTATAACACCTTGTAGTTAAGCATATTCTTTATATGATCTTATGGAAGTTAAGGGACCTCAACATTACTCTTGAATATGAACGTCATTATCCAGAGTCGGCATGGGTTATTCTTAGAATTCAACATGATTTGGCTGGCACAAAATTAGCACAATTGGACTAGTGCATAATTGAAGGTTTTCCATTTTAGTTGATTGTTTTCTTTGTTTATTTCCTGAGTTGCCAGCATCAATTAGGAATTATTTCCGTCTTTCTAATTGCCTTGTCTAGTGCTCAACGGGTGATAAAAAGACCTTTTACAATTGATATTCAGTCTCTCTCCAAAAAATTGTTCAATAGCTAGCATTGTTGTTGAATCAACCATTATCCAATATCCGGTATTCTTGTCGAATCAACAGGTGTTGAAATTATCATTTTGTTCTTTGTTGCTTCTGCCTACATCAGAAACGATTAAAAGTAATAAAATGCCAAGATTTCAGCTGTATAAAAGGGCAATCATATATTGTTTATTAATAGTGAAGTGCCATCAAGTTCTTCTGAATCTAAACCTGCCTCTCCATTATCCCTTTGATACTGATATTTCTCATGCGATACCTGACTGGTTTTTGTCAATTAAACATCTCAGGGAACTGAAGAAGCTGCTGTAGTAGGACAAAATAGTCTTTCTAAATTACAGGCAGCGCATTCTGTTTCTATTAGCATGCCAGCATATCCTATGGGAGATCATTTAGAGAACACAAAAGAAGTTTCCGAAGCAAATTCAAGCAATTATATTCTGAATTCAGCTGCTCTATCCAAAAACGGTAATATTCCTTCAAAATTTTATTCTCGTTCAGTCCCAAAAGGTTCTGTTTTTAATGAGACTATTTCAAATGGAACAATTCCTAAACCTTTCAATCTCAAGCTAAGAAATCCGACTATCGACAAGCCAAAAAATAGTCCATTTAACTCATTTAGAACATGGTCCGAAAATGGAAAGCATCGGGAAACTGTGCTAGGGATCGATTCTCAGCAGCCTGCAGAAGTTGAAGCTTTATCTGTAGATCGATACTTTGATGCCTTGGAAGGACCGGAATTGGATACTCTGCGAGTACGTATTTTCTACTGCTAAAGTTTTGGTTTAATGCATATAATTTTGTTAACAGTGGAATAAACATACTTGCAAAGCTTAAGTACTTATTATCTGGAAGAAAACTTCTGTCTTGGTGCATAGAAATTTCTTTAAAGACATTTCTGTTTTTAAATATTTTTATGCAGCTGTTGCATACGATATTGCCGCATTGAATATTGAACATAATGAAAATCCCTCACAGCATTTCTTCCTGAAAGGCATAATAAAATACACGCTGTAAATGATGTTCAACACCTTTGACTTTCTTATAATATGCTTCAGAAGTTCAATTATTATCTGAATTTGTAATTTGGCAGTGGTATTTAGTGATACAGAAAAAAATATCCGGATCTTTTACAGTGTAATAGTATATGTTATGTACTAAGTGCATCAAATAATACATTTTGGGCATTATCAATGCCTTCAGAGAAAATCTTTATTTTTATGTCTAAAACAAAGACTTCTAGTGCATGTTTTGTAATACTGTACTTTGTAAAATTCGATATTACAATAGACAAGATTTTAACTTATTTGTCTTCTGAATTATTGTCCAACACCCTATACGAACATCCCATATGGTGTACTTTTATTCTTCTATCAAAAGTATATGGATGTTTCCAAGAGATTGTTGCTGTTCGTTTAAGCCTAAAATTGATTCTTCTCGTTAACAGGCTTCTGAAGAAGTACTTCTTCCAGAAGACAAAAAATGGCCATTCCTTCTACGTTATCCAATATCTTCTTTCGGTATCTGTCTTGGTATTAGCAGCCAAGCCATTATGTGGAAAACCTTAGCCACTTCTACTTCAACGACATTCTTCCACGTAAGCCCAGACATAAATCTGGTGCTTTGGTGCACATCTGTTGCTCTTGTAGCAGTTGTCTTTTTCATTTACAGTCTGAAAGTGATTTTCTACTTTGAAGCTGTTCATCGTGAATACTACCACCCAATACGCATTAACTTCTTTTTTGCTCCATGGATTGCCCTTCTGTTCCTGGCTCTTGGAATTCCACCATCAATTTCTCAAAATCTTCACAAATCTCTATGGTATATTCTTATGACTCCACTCGTTTGCCTCGAAATTAAGATCTATGGACAGTGGATGTCGGGAGGACAACGAAGGCTTTCTCGGGTGGCCAACCCCTCGAATCATCTCTCAGTTGTTGGGAATTTTGTTGGGGCTTTGCTTGGTGCATCCATGGGGCTGAAAGAAGGGCCTATGTTTTTCTTTGCCATTGGATTGGCTCATTACACTGTCTTATTTGTAACTCTCTATCAAAGGCTTCCAACAAATGAGACACTACCTAAGGAACTCCACCCGGTATTCTTTCTTTTTGTTGCTGCACCTAGTGTTGCTTCAATGGCATGGGCGAAGATTCGAGGGTCTTTTGATTATGGATCACGGATATCTTACTTCATTGCCCTTTTCCTTTATTTTTCACTGGTTAGTCTCTGTGACTCAACTTAGCATTTCTACTAATTGCATCTCGATCTATATAAAATCAATGTCGCTTGTTTGTAAGAGGCACATCGAAGACTAGATTAGAATACATCAATCTGTTCCCTCTCTGATAGTTAAAAAGGAGTTTGTTTAAATTGATTAATCTGTAATGAGTGCTTAAAATGAGTTTCTGATGTTAAACCCATTAGGTTCTTAGTTCAACTGTGCTAGTAGCTGATGCGTTTTCCTTTCATTTCCTTTCTTCAAGGCCATCCGTCTTAACTTTTTCCGAGGCTTCAGGTATCAATTTTCTACCAGTACGATTCAATACTACCTTCTCTTTGATTT
>NC_036248.1:11343264-11348627 GCF_002742605.1 Olea europaea var. sylvestris | reverse complement strand
CATGAAAAGTATTTTTCAACTTTTGTTTACATGACACTATATTTTCCTAAAAAATAAGAAGTATATTTTCTTTAGGAATATGTAGTTTTTATTTTTCAAGTAATTCACACTCTCTTTCTCTCACTCATCTATCCACTCTCTTTATTTACCCACCAATAAAAAATAGACAAGTATCATATTTTCTAGGTTGAAAACTAAATCATTCAAATACATTAAATTAATAATTTCCATACAAACAAGTTTTAGATAATTGAATTGTTTACAATTTGTTTTCCTTCCATAAAAATTGTATGCTCACAATCAAATGCACTCTAAAGGAAATTACTGATGCAATGAGACAGTATCACGGCAGGGGCTAGTCGAAGACCAAGAGCAGGTACGAGGATTGAAGGGGAGCTAAGACTTAATTCGAATGCAGCCACATATGACAAGAAAGGATTTATTGGCGCAGAAGACATAATTCGCAGTGAGGAGAGCATTTTTTAGCAGCATATGCAAAAGAATCCTAGGAAGGTATTTTTTGAAGGATGCAGAAGTGGCAACAGTGTTGAGATGTGGCCCCCTTTTATTTATTTATTTTTTTATCGGTAAATGTAAGATTCTTTTGATCAAAACTCATATACATATATACCGGGCATGCCTGGACAAATAAAATTGAAGTGACAATTACAAGTACTTGGCAAAACAAAATAAAAGATGTACAAACGATAATAGTTAGGGACCCAATGCTAAGGGCTTAAAATGAATTTAAAAATGGAGATACAAAAAAATTATAACTTTGTATACATATGTTTTGGATCCAATGCTAAGGGCTTAAAATAAAAATTAAAACATGGAGATTCCAAGAAATCACAACTTTATATACGTATATTTTAATCAGTCTTACAATGCAATCAACTTGTGGCCTTAGATTCTCAAAAATTGTCTTATTCCATGCCATCCATAGGTGATAAACGGTTGTAGCGATAGCAATTCTCCTTGACTTTACCTTGCCAAGTCATTCCTTGAGCTTCCTTTTTTATCCATTTCAATGAGCTTGATAAAGTAGACAAATTATATATAATGGCCAGCCAATTGTGAATCTGCCCCCAAATTGAGTTACTGAATGTACAAGAAAAAAAGAAGTGTTGTGCAATTTCTTCTGTCTCTCCACAAAAGATGCAGTTCTTGTTGTAACTTGTCTCTAGTTAATAATATGGACTGAACTCCTAACTGAAGGATGAAAGCATACTTCAGGATGATGGCAGCATTCCGAACAGTAGGTGCCCAAACTGCCATAATACCCTTCGGCCTGAAAAAATTCATAAGTTGCCTTGATGCAGAATATGTTCGTCACTGGCCATTCAATCAGCTTTAGTATTCCAGCCTGAACGCACTGTACGGGTCCTATACTGTTGTCCCTAATTTTTGACACTTTTTAAGTAGGGGAGAGTTGTCGTTTCTCACCATGCATTCCCGAACGTTCGTCCCACGAATGTGCAATTGATTGACCATTTAATCCAAAGGTATCATTTTTACTATGGATGTTCTAAAGTGTTTTTTAGAGTAGCACAAATCCCAACTTTTAATATCTCTAAATCCAGGCCCTCTTTCATGCTTTGGTAAGCAAATATTGTTCCAAGCCACTAATGGTTTTTTGTATCCCCATAGGAAGTTTAGGCAAAGACCAATGACTTTGGAGGCATCGGTATAGGAAATATGGATAACCAAGAGCATTTCACATCTTGAAGAATGGATCTCACAAGCTCTGCTCTCCCCGCATATTACAATGAAGCTCTTGATCGTGCACCAATATAGAATGAAATCTTGTTAATGAAGGAGTCATAGGTGCTAATCTTTGATTTTTCCCACTACAAGTGGGATACCCAAGTAGCAAAATGGCAGGGCACCCTTTGGGATGTTTGTTCATGCAAGAATATCCTCCAACTCTTTCCCATGAACTCCCGTAGTGTACAAGCGAGACTTGTCCATATTCATTTTAAGTCCCGACATATCACGAAAGCTAATTAAGCAATTCATTAAGATACCAACTGATATAATATCCTCTCTAGCAAATAACATTAACTCATTCATGAATGTCAAGTGCGTGATCCTTAGAGTTGCACATTTAGGATGGAAGTTGAATTCATAAGAATGGAGAGAGGGGGTCACCTTGATGACCACCTTTCTTTCCTTTGATGAAATCATGGATGCTCCCATTAAGTGCAATATAGTATGTAGGTGTTGTAACACATTCCATCACCTAATGAATGAATATAGGATTGGCCAGATGAAAGAGTGTTTCAACAAAGAACTTCGGATTTTGATCTCGTCGGCTTTTAGATGTATTGCCTTTACGTGACTTCGATGTGACTTTCACTTGGGCTCCACGTGGCTTCACTGGGAGCTTCAAATACGAGACGTAATAAATATAGCTTGTTTTTCGACAATATTGAAATGGAAGCAACTGACATGGTATATATCTTACTTGACAGTAGTTTTTGGAATCGAATGATGTAGTTTTGACAATCAGAGAAAGAACAACAAAATGTTATAGTGAAGATAATGTCACGTAAATAAGGATTCCTAATAGCATTTAATTGTATGAATTAACTTTTATTAAGTAATATAAATAAAATATATATGAAAAAAATGAGTTATCGATAATCGTCTAATGGACTGCACTTTTTGTATTTTTCTCGTCATCATAGGAACTATTTGCAATTTATATATTCATATCAATCAATCTCAGTATTTTATTTCTCCATATAGGACACGTTTTTGCAATGGATAACATTTTTAAATTATAAAGTATTTTATTTTAGAGTTTTCATCGCATGTGGACATATGGAGTTTATAAATTTCAAATTTTTTGTTAGCTATATTTTAAGGGATAAACTATAACACCTCAAACTCTTAGTATTATATAATAGATTTAATTTTTTGATGCCTTTTAGTAAAGCTTATTCTTTATAGGATCTTGTGGGAGGTAAGACCTCAACTTTGCTCTTGAACATGACACGTCATTATCCGGAGCTTATTTCATTTTTATAAGCTTGAGTTTGGATTCTTTCTATTTCGGTGGAGTTATTTATGATTGATCGTTTGTTTCCATCATACTTGATGACATAATCGGTGTTCGAACGTTTTCATCTTGTGTCGTAGAGCATCTCCCACGTCCATGACAGACTCCAGTCCAGGTAGCTCTCTAGCAAGTCCGGGTTGGTATCCATTTTTCTTGTTCGGCTCTTTGACTCGGTTCCCTCGAACTTGACTCCTTGAAGGAGGGAACTCCTACGCTCGTGGGCTGGTCATATGTATCGAACGAATTTCGGGATTGGACACAGGATCATCTCCGAACGTATCTCCTGTCAAAATATGCTAGAATTTGCTTGCATGGACGCTAGTGGACTGAAATTTGTTGTCCACGGGCCATTGTGAAAAACGAGGTCAATAAGCTTTAATATTCATAACAAGTGGTATAAGTTATATCTCCGAAGTTATTGCAGATTGACTTGTTTTCTAACATCCTTTATGTGAAAACACGATGAATGTCTAAAAAAGTTGTCCTACATTGGAAAACCAAAAAGACAAAAATTGGAAGCGAAGCAATGCTTCTTCCCTCAATTTCTCAGTGTGTGTGCCTCATTTTTTTTCTCAGTAAGCACTGTCGCGTCCACGTAAAACCCAATAGGTAGGGAATATTATCTTACCTCCAGAATTACACCTAGAATGATCTATTAACGTGCTTAACCACCCTTAAAAGTGAGTTTTGCTTTTATTTTACTTATTTTGTCAAACATGATTCTTAAAGTTAGTGTTTACTAATAAAACTTGGCTTTCTAGAATACAAGTCTAAACTTATTTTCTAGAACAGTAATCTTAAGAATGTGAAAAACAAATATCGAAAGATTTATAGTCGTTGATGCAACAGTAGAACTCATATAAGAGAGAAATTTTATCCTAAAATTATCCCTCGGTCTATTAGGTAGACTTGTGTTATCTAAAAACACCAGTGTGGTTCAACAGCAGGCAGGGAAAAATTGTATAACGAAGGCTGGAAAACTGCAGGCAAAATATATTATTCAATTGATCAATCGAACAAAAAGCAAAACAAAGAAAGTCGAGAAAATAAATTGTGATCTGAAAGCCGAGGGTTAATTCCTTGAGAATGAGGTTGCCATGTACAGGGATTATTTGGATGAGGAATTGGCGTAACTTAAGACGCTGTATACCGTCTGAATTGTGGTTAGAGCAAAAAGAAATATTGCTGCAATGACCGAAAGAATAGACCATGGATTTCTAAAATAGTTGTGCATGATATCAGCCCGCCATGCATTCCATGGCTTCTTGCAGTAGTAACTGACACTGTTATGCACTTTTGCTAATCTGTTCTCAGGATCTAGCGTAACATCCTTGGATAGAGAATTGAATAATTCAGCAACAGCTTTGTCGCTGCCAATAGCATGCTGGATGATGCCACTCGAGTGCAGGAGGCTAACGTCTCCAGCACTGTCGATGATGTTGTCCATGAAAAAGATGTAGGAAGTCACCTCATTCCCTGCATTGACGTGAAGTCGCTCAAATGCTATTAGATTTAGATATATTGATTCAGTAGTATCATCGACCATTATTGGTGGAAGCTTGAGCACCCCTCTATGGAACGAGATATCTTTTAGGCTTTTTGTTTCACTTTTCTGGATTTGGATACCAGCTTCGTTAAGCTCGGTAGCAGACCGGATGATCTCGTCTTCACCTTGGTGAACTTTATGGTCAACGTTCTTGTCAGGTTCTTCCAATAAGCTCTTCCGATATACATCTAAAATGTGTAGGCATTTTCCCATGTTTCCAACACGTTTTTGATCAAAGAAGTTGAGAATGAGCCTAATCACAATCCCATCTTCTCTCTGAATAAAAAATAAATCATGCATTAGTTAGAAATAGACTTAAATAAAACAAATGCTACGAATATTGACCTCAACTAGCTTCTCAAGAACCAGCAGAGGCAACTGATTTTCAAGCTTCAACATGTCGCGTTTGAGGTATGGCACAATGTAAAGCCTTCCATGATCGCTGAAGATGGGATCATTGGGATCGTAGTCATTAAAAACCGGAGCGCAAGTGCGCATTATTTCCAAAATGAAACAACCATCAAGGATCATCAACTTCAAAAATTCTTCAGTTCCTAGTCGCCATTTGGAATCCAATTGATCATATGCATCATTCAAATCATCCACCACTTCCGCTAATGCATTAACGTAGTCCTCGATTGGTTTTCCCGATCGTTTTAAAAAGTGAAGTAGTGCTCGATGCTTATGCTTTTCCATTGCCTTTTAGTGGTCCTCTTCATGATGGTAAGGACCCAAAGACGCTGTATCAGGCTT
>NC_036248.1:11342047-11343164 GCF_002742605.1 Olea europaea var. sylvestris | reverse complement strand
AAGTTTGCCAAGTGGTGTAATTATGATTGTTGAGCTTCTTTACACCGCCTATCACTTGTAGGTCACTCATCGTGACTTGATTTACCTCCTCGTAATCAAGCAAGCTTTATAAAAACTCACGAACTCAAGAAGCTCAAAAAATCCTTCTTCGACCACCTTGCTCTGATATCAATTTGTAGAGTTTAGGACTTAAAGAAAGATATTATTTTATTTATAAAATAGATTTTACACACTTTGATTATATGGAGACACTCCTCACGAACACGCTACACTATCTCACTATATCTCTCTTTCCCACTTTTTCTATTTGCTCTCACTCTCTTCACACACTTTCTCTTATCACTCATGCATACACAATCTCACCTTATATTTATAGGTATTAACGGATGATTGTGGAAGGTTCTAGTATGATGGTGAACATAATTCTAGATGCATCCATAAATGGTGATGATAGTAATTGGATTCTCCTAGCATCTTCCAGGCATGGATGCATTCTATATTCTTCTAGTCTCTTCTAGTCATGAATCCCAATTTTCTAGAGAGTTCACGGAGCTTTCTTAAAGTCGGTGATGATCTTCACCTTATATTGTAAAAAGAAAAATCGTACAGGCTTGTCTCATGTTTTTTACTTTTTGACTTGGCTCTTTTCTGTGAATATGTTAGCGCTTCCAACATTTTACTTCATCTATGCCATTTCTGATTAGATAAAACGACTTGAGCTTCAACAATTGGATTTCTTACATTTCTGGATTACTTTAAAAGACATAATTTACTTAATTCGTTGGCATTCTATAAAATCGTTAAGGTGGATTAAACATGTCATGTGCCCAAGAACTACAATCCTGCAGTTTATCTTTTAGTTTATGGTGTGAATTAAATCTTGAAAATTACATTGAGAAAACAAAATGGTAAGTTTTTTATTATGGTGGAGTGTGGACAGTGTTAATTAGATTTTAGAGATATAAGCAATTGAATATTAAATACGACCATGTAAAAGCATTCCCGTAACAAGTCCTTCAGATGAATATTTAAAACTATCGGTTTGAGCCTTGCTGGTTCCTTAATAAAAAAAATTAAATTGAAGACTACTCGCTAAATTTGATTTTTATCTATATTT
>NC_036248.1:11335396-11341947 GCF_002742605.1 Olea europaea var. sylvestris | reverse complement strand
AACAACATCTATATTTGGTCTCACAATGAGAAATTTCATCACCAAAGCAAACCTTAAATCTTCAGATAGGCGCTTCTCTTCCATATCTGTAAATACGAATCCAAGCTCTCCGTTGATCATCTCTGGACCTCTCATCTTGATGGTTGTGCCCGCTGTTGGCACCATCAGAAATTTCCATTTTTCTCACTCGAATTAACTATCTCCAAGTACAACCTCTTCTGTTGCATTCCAATCGAACTCCCAACTATCTGTACACTTGGTTTTATCTTTCAAATGGTTACTATACTTCAATTGATTTTCAATTTGTCAATGAACTTTAAAAATGGTTTTAAATTAGTCACCCCATTAAATTAATAAAGTTGCATGCATATCAAGTGGCGTCGCTTATGCGGAGCCTCATCAACCATTTCAAATCGATCGCTGAACTTTTTACCCATGTTTTAAATCGCTTGCTTACTTGACAATAATAAAATTATAACCTAAAGTACTATGCCTATGTGATCGAATTAAAAATAGAAGGTTATGCCCAAAATCCTCTTATGTGAAAGAAAAATGTACAAGATATCAATTATTTTTTAGTTGATTTAATTAGGAATTTTACCAACATGATCTAATTTTTTTTTGAAGAATTCTTAAGGAACTGTATAAAACTTTTGAAAAAGTGATAATTATTGTACGTCACTTTCATAATCCAACATAAATTAATAATTCAATTCAATTTTTGTATGGGGATATAAAGTCTATGGATTTTGCAGTAGTGTGAAAATTGTGGCATAAAATACCATGAACTTCGTTAAATGTTGCAATCCATTTAAATTGAAGGTTAGGTAAGATTTTAAAGCCAGAAATTTTAGGTGTTTTATTTATTTTTGTTTTTTGTCATTTTGTAAAGTCCAGTAACTAGTTGGAAATAAAATTGAAGTCTAGCGACCATTTTTAAAAGTGGATAAAAAGATTGATGATCGATTTCAAACAGTTAGCCGTTGACAAGACTCCACATAAGTAAAGAAATTTGACATTTATGCAGCTCAGTTAATTTAACTGATTGATTGATCAATATGAATCGATTTTTAAAGTCTATTAACAACTTGAAAACAAATAGAAGTTCAGTGACCGTTCTAAAACGAGAGACAAAGTTTCGATGATAGATGATGTATTCTAATCATAACGTTCATCATTTTTTACGGCAACTAGTAATTATGTGAGATTGCATTAGTAGTACTTAGTAATAATTCATGTGGTTGTGTGACAATAATTTTATTGTCACATAAAGTAAGTATTATTGATACTAAGCCTGTTATTTAGTGTAGATTAAAAATTGATAAAAATCACAAGTCAAAATCAACAATTAATTTTAATTACATATTTTATAAGATTTACAATTTTACATTCATCAACTCATCAAAAGTCATTAAAAAATTAATTTTAATCCACGCGAAGGACGAAATAGCATTATTATTTTGCTTCTGCAAGTTGGATGACTTTCATTTCATTTGGTTTCAAGTCGTCGTCACTTTCTTTCAAGTTCGATGAATTTGTCACAAAAAATCAAAAAGCCGTAATTAATGATAAGATAACATGAAAGGATATTATTTACACTATTCTAACATTGACAATTCGTATCCCCAAATTATGCCCTCGTTTGGTAGTAATTTTTTACTCACAAAAAATTAAACTTTTTATCATTATTTCACTATTTCAATCATTATTTTTTATATTTTCACTCATAGGCAAAATTTATTTCCCTCTAATGATCAAAAAATCAATTCTCATAATCACTATTGAACATGTCCTATAAAAAATTGGACCCCCACTAACTAGGAGAACTTGAAGATTTGATCTTTTAAAGCCCATTAACCTGCTACTAAAATTAGCCACTGAACCCTTCACTTCCTGCAAATTTGAAGCTAGTGATGACATACACGATAAAATTACTTTGAGGAAAATGACTTCTTGATAGAGTCTGATCCTCTAAATAAAAATATTTAACGATAAATGTTAAAATCCGTGGTACCTTACTATTTATCTCGTGTAGTACAAAACTTACTCAACATGAGATTTCATCGTCTTAAGATCGCCATTCATGAACAGGCTATTCCCATAAAAATAAAATTATTCAAGATAGAAGTTGAGGACAAATGTAGTATTGGTTGAGAATAAATTTATTGAGAAATCTATTTCATAGTGAATTTTCAACAAAAATAAGACATACACATAATTTTACATGATATCTGTCTTTTGGCAATAAGAATGCTGAATTGGACGATACGAACAATGAATATGAATTGCTCGTACGAACCATCACTTTAGCTACAAAATGTAGTTCAACTGGTGTTAGGGGGTCGTGGGCCAGCTCGACTCGCTTTGACCCTCGCCGTTTATAGAATTTATTTATTTATTTATTTTTTTACCAACGAATTTCTCTTAAAATTCTCCTGTCTAAATGTTGTTGGTATCTTTTATTTTGTTATGTTTATTTATCAACTAATTTCAGAGGTAACTCATACTAATCAGACTATTTATCTTCATTAAAAATATCAACATCTAAACTTGTTTATAAATAAAGTTCAATATTAATGTTCACAGAGAACCTCTATTATTCTGAAAAACACTGAAAATTAGAAATAGCATATTAAAATTGGATTCCATAATTAAAATAGTTCAAGAAATTACTATTATTACCATAAAAAGACTGAGGTGTGGACAATCAGCCTCAATGTTACTTTTCTATATTGATTCAACTTTCTATTTTCTAATTTGGTAAAATACAAACCCGCCTTACAAATTCCTCTATATCAACACCAATAACGCAACTATAACCAAAGGAAAAGCAACAATTCCTTTTTTTTTTAATATAATTATTTGACAAATAAAAATATGAAGTTCCATAGCTAATATGTCTGTAAATTTAAAAGAAGTAACAAAAAATAACTAAAGAGTTATCTATGTTAGTAATTATAAAAATTAAATGGTGAATAACAAAATATTCCCCGGATGTAATTTTTTTGCGACCAAATTTTAAATTATTGAACTCCATAGGGTGGTTAAATCTCTATTTAATATTAATATCGACACATTAATATATTCACAAAAATATAAATGTAATTGTACCACATAATTCCTAATCTTCATCTAGTATTTATATTTGCTAAAGTAATGTATTTTTTATTTTTACCATACGAATTTTCTTTTCAATTATACATATCATTATCTTTGTTAGATATCAATTTGATTGGAGTAGATATACTTTTTAATAGGAGTGGGCATTTTTTCTCGGAACCGTTTAGAACCGATCGGTTCGATTCCAGATCTTCTAAACAACGATTTGATTTTGGCACAAATTATTAAGAACCAATCGGTTCCGGTTCGATTCCCGGTTCTAGTATGGGAACCGTCGGGAACTGTGCGGTTCTCATAGGATTTTTTTTTTTGGCAAAATATATGACTCAATCTCTAATCATTTTTATAAAAAATAATCGGACTCCTTCTCCATTTTAGACTTTAGCACTTCCTTCACTTTGATTCTTTCATTCTCTCTTCTTATAATTTTTTGATTATTGATTCTCAAGCCAAATTAGAATATTGGTCTCTTGTTTGAGCCCCATTCTTTTCATAAAAATGAATTTTTGAATTGTGTATTGATAAGAAATGTGTGGTTAAAAAATGGGAAAAAAATTTGAATTTACATGTAATATTATTTTATTGAAAATATGTGGTTGAAATGATCACTACACCAAAAAAGGTCTATTGCAACGGTCAAAAAAGTTACAAAAAGTCATTTGCAATGTTTGAGTATATGTTGCGAGGATGTTGTTGTTGAGGTAAGATTTTTTGTAGTGTTTAAAAAATATTGCAAAAGCCTAGCCTATTAACGTTGCAAAAGATCGGCTTTTGCAACGTTTAAACAACGTTGCAATATCTATCTATTGCAACATTTAAAAAACGTTGCAATAGACTAGGGTTTTGCAACGCTTTATAAACGTTGCAATAGCCTGTCTATTGCAACGTTTTTTAAATGTTGCAATAGATAGATATTGCAACGTTGTTTAAACGTTGCAATAGCCTATCTATCGCAACGTTTAACAAATGTTGCAATAGCTAATTCACATTTTTTTTATATATGTTTAAACACTACTAAAAATCTTGTTCTTTGATCAAATAAGTAATTCAAAACTAACAAACATGTACTACCAAAGTAATAAACTAACAAACACAGTACTCATTAAATTTGTAAAATATTCAACACATAATCTCTTCCAAAATAAAATTAAGAGTCTCCAAACATGTACTACCAAAATGTAATTAGGAAACTACAAAAATCGAAACTTAAACTTGAAATCGTCGCATGTTACTTGATCAATACTGAAAAACCTAACGTTCGACCCAACTAACACCTAGAGGGGGGGTGAATGGGTGTTCATGCGGAATTAAAAGAACTTATCAATTAATTCGTGCAACAAGTCACAAGAATTAAAGTTTGTCCAGATTCATTCACATGTCTTAATTACTTATGTTGAATTACCGGTAACAATAAATAAATTAAAGCAATAAAAGAACACAACGAATGTTGACGGAGAAACCCCAACTGGGTAAAAACTCCGGGCTCAAGCCAGTAGAGATCCACTATTTGTAGAAGGTAACTTACAGTACGTCAGAACAATTGATCCCCTCAATTTTCTAACCTCCTTACTGTTTGAGAACAAGACTCTCCTGGATCTAGCAGATCTGTGCTACCATCCCAGCCTTGTGTGACTTCTACTTCCCGTGAATCGTCAAGCACTCCCACTCTTCAAGCCAGTTCTTCCCGGATCTTCAATCTGAGGATCTTCTGGAAGTTTTATAGGATTTAGAGAAGGTGGTGTTTTGGTGTTTCAAGGTGTGATGTTTTTCTGCAAAAGCCAAGGATTTGTCATCCCAGCCTTGTGTGACTTCTACTTCTCGTGAATCGTCAAGCACTCCCACTCTTCAAGCCAGTTCTTCCCGGATCTTCAATCTGAGGATCTTCTGGAAGTTTTATAGGATTTAGAGAAGGTGGTGTTTTGGTGTTTCAGGGTGAGATTTTTTTTTTTTGCTTTTCGAGGATTTTGATCTTCAAGGATTTTTGAGAGAAGCAATAATATGGCTTCAATGTGTATTTTCTCCATATTCAACTCGAAGGAGACGAATGGTATTTATATGGCTCAACATATGGTCTTGTGGCGCGTCAAAAATTCGCGAGCTTTTAAATTTAATGTTGCCCAGATAAATAGGTCGCTCGAGCAAGGGACCAG
This sequence comes from Olea europaea var. sylvestris, assembly GCF_002742605.1. Classification (NCBI taxonomy): domain Eukaryota; kingdom Viridiplantae; phylum Streptophyta; class Magnoliopsida; order Lamiales; family Oleaceae; genus Olea; species Olea europaea. The sequence continues at coordinate 11,336,677 of NC_036248.1, read as the reverse complement.
CGTGACTCGAGCGACGTCCACTTCGCTCGAGCGACCTGCTGGCGAGGCTCTAGCGACAGTGGTTCTGCAATCTTGGCTCGAGCGATATCATGGCGTGACTCTAGCGAAATCTCACGCCGTTTGCAACTTCGAGGCATCCATCACAACCCTAGACCTAGCCTTCAACACTTTGATTAATTGCAACTCAAGTCCCTGAACTATTGGACATTTGACACTTTGGTCCTTGACCTTACAATTATGACATTTTAATCCTTGACTTTACAATTATTACATTTTGGTCCTTGGTCATAGATTTGCCAATTACATATTTCCTAACAAACTCCCCCTTTGGCATTCTGTGACAAAAACACATTTGATAGTCAAGGGTGAAAATACATTAACTCCAACCTATCTACTATCTCTGCAATAGCTTGTTGATCCTGTTTCCTGAAAAGGCAAAACTCAAAATACCATGTGAAAACGCAAGTGAAATGGGAACAGTAGTCAGAGACAAGATATACATTATATATATCATTAACCAGATTAAGAAGCAATCACAATGTATGTTTAAAACACCAATAACAAACATTAAAATTGCAAAAACATCAAAAACTTAATCTAGTTAGAACATTGAATATATACTCATCAAGTTCTCATCAAGTTATCAAAAATTAATTTACTCCAACCTACTCAAGACAAATCAATCTAACTACGCTCAAATTACTCCCCCTTTTTGTCACAAAGGGCCACAGAGCGCCAAAAAAATCACAAGAAAAATAAGCTAAGAAGCAGCATCCGCAGCATCTGAAGAATCAGAGCCACTCTCAGCAGTCGTGCTGGCCTCCAAATGATCTCGAATCCACCGCAGCTGACGCTGACAAACAGCAAGAGCACGGCGAAACGAAGTCATCTCAACTGTCTGACGCTCCGAAGCAGCACGTAACTGCGTGATCTCAGTCAATATACGAGCCTGCTGCTCGATCAATGTAGTCATCGGACCCAAAAGAGGCACCAAGGGGTCAACTGGCAATGTAGCCACCCTAGGGACTGAAGTAGAAGCAGAGGGACCGGAAGAACTGATCGGAATAGTAAGAGGAGGAGTGGAACGAGACGGAAGACAGACTCGAGAACCCCCAGTAAGAATATCAAATATAGAATCAAGGGGCTCGGAGGAATCAAAAACATCAAAAACTGCATCCGCAGTAGGAGCAGGAGCAGAAGAAGAAGAAGAAGCGGGAATATGAGAGCGACTCTGATGTATAGTCTGCTGTCCAATCGGACGTCCAATGCGTCGAGTCGAGC
>NC_036248.1:11328125-11329214 GCF_002742605.1 Olea europaea var. sylvestris | reverse complement strand
CTTACTTTCCTCAATAGCAGTGACTTTAGGCCTAAATCTCTCAGGTAGGGATCTAAGTACTTTTCTCACTATCTTGGTCTCGGAAATTCTCTCACCTAGGTTGAAACTCGAGTTAACTATGTCATTTAGCTTAGCGTAAAACTCATCAAAAGTTTTATCATCTTTCATCCTCACTTCTTCAAACCTAGAGGCTAGCATTTGCAGTTTTGAGTTTTTTACTATTTTAGTTCCCTCATGTGTTGTTTCGAGAATGTCCCAAACCTCTTTAGCAGTTTCGCACATAGAGACTCGCCTAAACTCTTCTGGTGATAGTGCCATGAATAATGCATGAATTCCCTTACTATTCCAGTTACATGCAGCTAACTCATCTTTAGTCCACAATGATATGTCAGTAAGATGAATGTTTCCTGATACGATACTAGAGGGAGGTTTCCAACCATTTTGAACACTAATCCACACATGCTCATCTAATGATTTGAGGAATGCACGCATTCTAACTTTCCAATACGCATAATTACTTCCGTTGAAAAACGGAGGTACAGACAGTGATTGACTCATCTAGACAGCTATGGGTCAGGATTCGAGATTTAGCTCTGATACCACTTGAAAAACCTAACGTTCGACCCAACTAACACCTAGAGGAAGGGTGAATAGGTGTTCATGCGGAATTAAAAAACTTATCAATTAATTCGTGCAACAAGTCACAAGAATTAAAGTTTGTCCAGATTCATTCACATGTCTTAATTACTTATGTTGAATTACCGGTAACAATAAATAAATTAAAGCAATAAAAGAACACAACGAATGTTGACGGAGAACCCCAAACGGGGAAAAACCTCCGGGCAAAAGCCAGTAGAGATCCACTATTTGTAGAAGGTAACTTACAGTACGTCAGAACAATTGATCCCCTCAATTTTCTAACCTCCTTACTGTTTGAGAACAAGACTCTCCTGGATCTAGCAGATCTGTGCTACCATCCCAGCCTTGTGTGACTTCTACTTCCCGTGAATCGTCAAGCACTCTCGCTCTTCAAGCAAGTTCTTCCCGGATCTTCAATCTGAGGATCTTCTGGAAGTTTTATAGGATTTA
>NC_036248.1:11274932-11327759 GCF_002742605.1 Olea europaea var. sylvestris | reverse complement strand
CAAGTAACCTATTAATCCTCACTGCCAAAATCTCACTAGCTAACCAACCAATTACATGAAACCACTTCATACATACCAACCAACCAACCAACACTAAATACTATTTGGGATTGAAAGAAAATGAAAATTGGACGCGTATATGTTATAAATCCAGAAATTATACCTTAATCAAGAAGTCTAATATTGCTCTTTGGTCAAGCAACAGTACTTCTCATGGCTTCACTAAGAGTGCGAAATTCATTTGTGGGTCTGTATAGAGTCAAATTACCCATATAGACTTCTTCAACCCAAACCTTCCAATAGTCTCGATCAATTGGCAAGTGATGCACTTTTGCATTTGGGTCTGTTGTGGCAATCTTCCCTTTTGCTACGACTTCTTCCTCCTCAAACATGTACCAATGCAACAGTTGACATCTTGCATTATCTTGGGGGTTGTACTTCCTTGGACACCACTTCTTTGGTGTGACTACAAATTCATAATAAACAGAAAGTATTCTTTTTAAAATTAGAATGCTACAAACTGAATATATATTAAATAAACATTTAATAATATAGGAAACGGAAACCTGAGTAAAAGCATTTGAATTTCTATCCTCCACATTCTGTATAATGATACAAAAATTACAAAATTATTATTCATGTAATTGGCTATATAAAGCTATATAATCATGAAATATATAAAAAATAACTACTTATAGCCTGCTGAGAAAATTTGATAAATGCTTCCATTTTTTCTTCTAATGCCCCCATCTTTTGTGTCTGAATCTGTACTTGGCTTTCAAGTTCTCTAACTCTCCCTACTTTGTATTTGTCCATCCACTTTTGATGGTACAACTCCAAATTCGAGTCCCCTGACTCTCCCATGATGTTCGGGGACCAAAAACTCAAGCTATAGCATCATCACGGATGGAATCTTCAGCAGGCGTATCGAAAATTGATGTGGCACAATCTTTAATCTTTTTCTGTACTTATGGAACTCAAATCAAATAGTAGCAAGTGATACAACTAATAAATCAAATTATGCTTAATTGAACATTAGTTTAATACACATACCAATGTTTCGGCAACTGCTTCATTAATTGGTTTTCCATCTTTTCTGAGATGTCCATATTTTCATACTTCTGTTCTTAACCCTTTTAAATGTAGATTCTTTTTCTTCTGCAATACAAATGTAGTAATCAAATATATTGAAATTGGACAATTCAAGTAAGAAGACATGATATGTTCGTAAGAAGTACCATTTCATAAGCCAAACGTGGATAAACAGTATGGAGAAGCTTCTGATTAGTTCGCATGTTGCTGAACCTAAAACTTCTCTCCTATTGAAAAAAGAACGAAGTATAAAACAACAATAATTAAAATAATGGTTAATCTTTACACGCAAATATACTTACATGAAAATCAGCAGAAAGAGTATCCTTAACAAATTTAACCCAGACTTCTTCAGAGTTGACATTCTTTGGTCTAAGAAGGGTAATAGTGCGTACTCTATTCACAGATGATTCAACTTGAGTTCTAATTTGTTTTCTCAATCTTGATTTGAATGTCCTCCAGTACTTTCCCATACATTTAAATATCGTTCTTTAATGACAATCATTGACATTGAACCTTTGCTATATTTATGCACAAGCATGAATTTAAGACTTTAGAAAATGGTATCATTAAGAAAGAAATAAATACAACGTAATAATCTCAAAAGGTAGTTACGAAATGTTACCTGTATGAAAGTCCAGAGCTCCATTTTTAGTCTCTTCATTCATTGAAGTCCAATCTTTAATTACAACAGACACATGTTTCCGTACCATGGCCCCAACTACGCTAGAAATTTTTTTCGAGTTCTGCCCAACAACTTGACCATATTCATTGAATTCTAGCTTTTGAGAATTTCTAGAACGTTGCAAAAAGTAGGTTTTTCGCAACGTTTCTTAAACGTTGCAAAAAATAAAACTTTTCGCAACTTTCCAAAAACGTTGCAAAAAGTATCATTGGCAACATTTATTTTAAAAATGTTGCCGAAACTCAATATCATTGACTAATTGCAACATTCAGTTATTCAAATGTTGCAATAGACAGTTTAGCACACACTTAACTATCGAATGTTGCCTTTTATGTATTGCAATAGACTATTTTTGGTGTAGTGGATATCAACTCACTTTTTAAGAATGAATTGTTTCAAAGAATATGGCTCAAATAGGAGCAGGGTAAATCTATACCTAAATATATTTATTTACAATATATAATTTCATTTCTAAGATACGAAAATTTTATTTTGTTTTCACTTTGATTATACAGTTGTTGATCCGAACAAAACTTTTCATCTAGATTTCTATAAATAATTACTGACATAATTAGAAGTTGCAATAAATTTTTAAAGGGTGTCCAATTCAATGTAGGATTTTGGTTTTGATGAAAGTTTCTTTAATCATTGGAGTACTGTGCAGCTTATTTAAGTTGATGATTGCTTGATGATAGTAACTTATATTATTTGGATATTGTTTTTAAATTTGTATACTTAGTTTTCTTTTAATCTTTGAATAGTATTTTCGATTCTTCTATATTTTGTTAAAAGTATCATGCTAATAGCAACTTTAGATTTTTTATTAGTGAACATTTTATTTTGACATTTTCAATGTAAATAACCGGACTAGACAAAACCGATTGGTTCCGTTCCAATTCTAAAATTCTCATAGGTATTCGATTCGATTCAATTCCCTTTGGAACCGGATCGCGCCCACTCCTACTTTTTAAAAACTTAAAATTTTTTATGTATTATAAGGTAGATATCTTAATTTTGTAGGTTGAGTTCACGAAATGATTATTAACAAAAAAAAAAATTTAGAATAATAAACATATTAAAGATTGAGAAAAGGAAAGAAACAAAATCTAGTTCATTCATTTTCTTCACTATTGTGTATTGTATTAAAGAAAAGAAGACGAAAACTTGTACATCATTTTCTAAAGCTGCATATCGAACATTGGCATATGACAAATTTAGTATTTTGAAGATTGAATATGATTAAATAACAATTCGCTAACACATAATGAGATGATCTTATTGAATTGCAAATGATAATTGAAAGGGATATGAATCCATAGACGCACACAACTATTACATTCCCGTTAACAATTGCATCATCCCTTCGCCCAGGACTCAATGAGCTTTTCCAAGGCTACACGGGATGAACCACCATCTTGAATTGCAGCCTTGGCACAATTTCTCATAACCATAACCTGATCCTTCACCGCTTTCCCATTGTCCGAGTCCATTAACTCTCTTACTTGCTTATTCAACTCAACAGCTGTAACGAACCCATTAGTTGACTCAGTTAAACCCAGTGCCACCTTCAATTCCTCCACCATGAAAACCCTATTCATCCTTTGCTCTGCATAAAGTGGCCAAGCCAACATTGGCACACCAGCACAAATAGCCTCCAAAGCTGAGTTCCATCCACAGTGAGTCACAAATCCCCCTATTGAATCATGATTCAAAACCTCTAGTTGTGGTGCCCACGACTTCACCACAAGTCCTTTGTCTTTGGTTCTTTCCAAGAAACCTATCAAAAATAAATTTTAAATAAATAAGCATTACTCTTCTCTAAGCCATCTTCAATGTATAACTCAAAACATCAAAATGCACCATTTTAGGTGCAAAACTACTCCAATACAATACTATACTTTGCACCATTATGGTGCAATACGATTCACTTTGCACCAAAATGGTGCAAAGTGTATAAAGTCATTTTTACCCTTTCTTTTAATTTCTCAAATAAATTGATTAAGAGTATTTTTGTCATTTTTGCTATATATTTTTTAATACAATAAATTATTATTTGTATTTAAAATAAATTTTAAATGTAAAAAATAATAATTAATGAATTAATTAAAAGAAGAAAAGAATTTTAAAATATAACAAACACAATTATTTCTTAAAATTAACACGAAATATATTAAACAATTACATATATACAATATCTAATTTTATTTAAAGAAAATGATATAAATTCAAGAATTAGATTGCAATAATATTTCGATTTCGTAATATCGTAACTATTTTTTAATGGCATGATTTAATATTTTCATTATTGTAGTGTTTTGATTAATTGTACTATGTTTTTTACATTTATTAATGAATTTAATATTTTCAGTAATTTTTCGTAATTATTTATTTAGTAATTTATGTATTTATAAAATAATTAAATAAATAATATTTTAAATAAATAAATTATTAAGAATAAAAAAGGAAAGAAGGCGGTTAAACACTATTTATTTGATGTAAGTTTTGACATAATGATTGGAAATAAATTTTAGTTTGGTCCAGTACTGTTGGAGATGACCTAACTACTTAAATTTTTGGATGAAACTGTTAGCGGCATATCATGCCAAAAAATAAAGAAATTATTTTCAAGTCGCTTAGTCACCATTTACAAAAAAAAAAAAAAAAAAAAAAAATTAAAAAAAAATCATCATTTCAAAATTCATTTTTCCAAAAAATCACTTTTTAATGAGCATCAAATATGGGCTAAATTTAAATTCATACAAATAGGTCCCAATCATTTCTTGTCGTCAAAGTTTAATGTGCGTAACCATTTTATATATATATATATATATATATATATATATATATATCAACAACAATATATATATATATATATATATATATATATATATATATAAAATGGTTACGCACATTAAACTTTGACGACAAGAAATGATTGGGACCTATTTGTATGAATTTAAATTTAGCCCATATTTGATGCTCATTAAAAAGTGATTTTTTGGAAAAATGAATTTTGAAATGATGATTTTTTTTTTATTATTTTTTTTAAGAATGTGTGGTTAAAAATTATAGAAAATTTATGGGCTTACATAAAAAATATTTTATTGTATGAATATATGGTTGAAAATAAATATATTTAAAAAGAAAGAGATTTTGGAAAATGTTAATAGTTAATACACACCGCATATCGCTAGCAACTATTAGACGTGAGGATAAGAAAACCTTCTGGCAGCAAAGCATCCAAGTCTGGTTCTGCTGGTGCTGAATTGCCCTTGGTTTCATCATCCGTGGGTGGATTACGGACCACCCAAAGAAACCGGTGGCCGCTATTTTCCAACCCTGCCGCCATCTCTTGTAGCTGCTCTGCCGTGAACGATCCCATACTCCCAAAACACAGAAAAACTACACTTTTACTGGGCTGTAAATTTAGCCAACTCAAACACTCGTGTTCATCATTGTTACTGCCGTTATCTTTGCTTGCAATTAGAGGTCCAATACAATGTACAGGAGGGGTTGGTGAATTTGGAATACTCAAACCATCAGATAATGCTTTAACTGCTCTTGATTCAAGAGCTTCAAAAGAATTTACCAAAATCCCAGATGATTTTCCCATCTGTACGGCAGTTTCTAAGAACAGTTTGTATATTCTACTTTCACGATCAAATAGAACTTTTGGTAAATCTTGAGAATAAATTGGTGGGGTGCCAGGAATTTTAATATAATCATGTACATCTTTGATGTTTTTTGTAATGGTTTCGTGGAGGGTTGGAATATGTAAGAAAACGCAAAGTGCAGAAGCGCCTGAGGTGTAGAAATAATAAGTTGGAATTCCAAGTTTTGAAGAGACTTCGAAAGCGGCGTTACAGAAGAAATCTATGAAAAAGGCTAAGAGATTTGATTTCTGGGATATATTCTGAAGGGCTTCGTGGAGGTAAGGGTTGTTCAGGCGGGGTATTTCGAAAAGAAGTTCTTCGAAAGGGATGGCGGCGGAAGTGGGAGAAAGTTCGACAGTGGATAGTTGGTGGAAAGTGATGGAAGAAGTGGTGGAAGCAACGTGGTTTATGTAGGGTGCGGTGACGCCGGTGGTGTATGGAGCGGTGGTGATGAAGATTGTTATGGAGAATGAAGGGCGGTGCTTGAGGAGGAGCTTCCCCAGCTCCACCATGGAAATCAAGTGGCCAATTCCAGGAGAGGGATACAGCACAATGGTGTCAGCCATGCTAGATAAAATATGGATATGGTAACTAAATAAATCAAAATGGTGTTTCATACATAAAGCGGCCAGACGTGCAGTGTGCCCAATTATTACTGTCGGGACGTTCCAAGAATCCAAGTTTGATAGTGAACTGCCTTGATTTGTTTGAATGGCTTATGAATATTTTAAGAATCCAACCATTTTTTAGCAAGTTTGGGCCCATGCTAGACAAAAGGACGATGGCAATCAATTCATATGCGTTTGTGGCTGTCATTTCAATTTTAGTTTTTTGCATTTCCCATTTCCCCTCTTCAATATCTTCATATGTGGCCCTCGCAAGTAGATTCAAATTGCATCAAAGGGCAAAATAGTCATTGACGCTCAATGGCATTATCATTCCTATATTCGTCTTTGACAAAAATCTTAGTGATTGTACCATGTAATCAGGAAAATACTGTAGGAAAGTAAAATGAGCATCCAACGGGAATTTTTATTTTAAAAAGCTCATACTTAAAAATAAGTTTCAAGAGACTTTTTAATTTAACTTTCTAAATCAAAGAGTAAGTTTAACTCTCCAAATTTAAAGAGTCAAGCTCTCTTTTTATTTGTAATGTACAATGATCGTATTTAATAAGTTACAAATTTCGATGAATAATGCTATTTAATACCACTACTATTAAAACACTAGTTTATCTGATACTAACACGACATTAAATGAGAGATATAATTAAAATAAATCATTTAATTTTATATTTCTATGAGTCTATTATTTAGCTCTTGTTTGAGTTCCATTTTGGGAGAAAGAATGAATTTTGAGTAGTAGATCATGGAGAATGTTTGGCTAAAAATAAAGAAAAAATTTTGAATTTACGTGTAATATTATTTTATTGAAAAATGTGTGGTTAAAATTTAGTTTGGAAAAAATAATTTTTTAGAAGAATGAAGATTAAACAAATATTTAATACCACATAGACTGATATTCTAACACCGTTGTGCTAAATAACATTATTGAATTTCAACACTCTACTTCTTAAACTATTCAAACAAATGGTTAAATTGATTGGCTTTTGACATAAGAAAAATTATATTAAATAAAATATGAGGAGAAATTTATAAATGTTTCTTGTCAAAAAGGTAAAATGAAGAGCCAAAATAGAGAGCATTATTGAAGTACATAAAAAATTTGACTATTTAAATTTCGAGATGTTCTCTATATAATGTATGATATACTCTTTATAAATAAATGGTCATTTGGAGATGCTCTTAACAATTTAAAATAAAAATCTTGGAGCCTTTTTTTTTTTTTTTTAAAGTATTGACTCTTTAAACTAATATTTTGTGTTTAAAAAGCCTTCTATAAATGCTTTTAAAACTTTATTTCAAGTGTATGAGTTTGTCCCTCCCAAAGTCTTCTACAAGTTTGTTTGGGTCATTAAATTGACATCCAATTTCATTTTATTTAAGCAAAATTTCTCAAACATTTTCCGCGATAAATGGACAAAAGTAAAAAGCCAACGTGCTGATCACGGTCTTGGCTTGTATGGATCATGGGCTATGCCGACTTATGATAATTTTAGCCTTCTCTACTTTCCGATCAATATTCATCAGGGAATATGATATTTTAGGATACATCGAAGTAAAGTGAAGATCAAGAAGTCATAGAACTTGATGGGAGTCAAACAGTTCAAATAAGATATGTTAGAGAGATCAAATTGATACACAAATGTGAAATGACTATGTCTTAATAGTTATGTAAATTATTTTGTTAGTTTAATTTTCCAAATGTATTTATTTTAGCTATCCAAATTTAAGTCGGAAATCTTAGTCCAATAACTATTAAGTTGTTTGTTATAATGATCTCATAATAGACAATCATATCCAGCAATTCTCAGTTTGCGCATTTATTTTTATTTTTTGCCAAGTCAATTACTAATTATTTGTATTTCATTTTCGAAATGAGAATTTTTTTTTGGTAAGATTCACAAACTTTAAAACGTATATATATTACTTAATAATATATAAGTATAAAATTATTCATCAAATCCAATTAATATAATGTCAAACCAATTTCTACAAATTTCAAATTAAACATGTACTTTCAGTTTTCTATTTTGAGAAACAATTTTTTAGAATGATAAATTATATACATCTTTTGCAATCTTAAAACAGATCCCAAAACAGAAAACTAAAAATGAATTCACAAATCAAAACTAAACGCTAGCCAAACAGGACCTTAGTATCTCGTATCTCTATATTACAAACTTTTCAAACCAAATTTTAAGATGATCAATTATTGCTATATTTAGCCCAAGTCTGAAATTATGATAGCGGCCGCTGTGATTCTTTATTGCTGTATTGATGAGTTGATCTACTATTGCTGGCACTAGTCTGATTCTTTCTTGCCATATTTCATGATATTTGGTAAGTCATAACTCATTTGTGTATTGATGAGTTCATCTACCGCTTGACACAGCTCGTCCATAAAGATTGACTGACACAGGGGCGGAGCTAGAAAATGATATTAGGATGGGCTAAAATTTAAAATTTTTTGAATGAACTTGCGCTATAAGAAATCGAGTTTCGGAAGCTATTTTCCTAACATTCACGATAAAAAGTATACGATGCTCAAATAAATAAAAAAAAGTTTAGACGTCTCGCATTAATATATTCCACTAAATTTTTGTATTTTTTTTACCAAATAGAAAATCGATGCTTATATTAAAAAATATAAATAAACCGAATCATGATAGAATTAAGCAAAAATACATATCCACCAATGGAAATTTAAAAAATTACTTAATGAGTACTTTCTAGTAACTTTGACGACTAGCTTTCCAAACAATTGAAAGTTTTAAAAAAATACTGGAATTCTGAAGCATTTTATGCGCTAGTCAAGAAGCCTTTATATAGGCAGTACATCAATGAATAATACAAAGAAATAGGAACCACTAGACCACCACCTTAACTACTAGCCTAAACGTGTACAAAACCAACTCCTATAAAATAGGCATTTGCAGAGCAAAAAAAAAAAAAAAACTCTCTCTTTCAACAATCCTTTCCCTAAACTAATATTTTAGTTTAATACATATCAGCAACCAAACACCCTCAATCACGATCTTGCAAAGTGCAGACACCGGGTAACTTCCTCAACTTTTGAAACGCAAACAATTTCAGGGGTTTGGTAAATATGTCAGCAACTTGGTCTTCACTTCTACAATAAATGAGATCAATAGCTCCATCTTTGATGAGGTCCCTTAAGAAATGATATTTAACATCAATGTGCTTGCATCTTCCATGCAAAACAGGATTTTTAGAAAGTTTAATTGTTGAACTATTGTCACAATAAATTGGAGTGAGTTATTGTTACTTGAAGTGCAATTCCCCAAGAATTTACCTCAACCAAATAGCTTGACAAGCACATGAAGTTGCAGCTACAAACTCAGCTTCGATTGTTGATAAAGTAACAATCAATTGCTTCTTTGAACACCAGGAAATAGTTGTCGAACTCTTAGATCGAACAAAGAACTAGGGTTTCGTGGTGAAGTAGTAGGCCTTACAAGTGCAGGTGTTGAGACATAAATTTGTTGGCGGGTTCGTGACACATTGTGGATGGAACTTGGTGTTGGAAACATTGTGCGTGGGCGTCCCTATGGTGGTGTGGCCTCTTTATGCTGAAGTTGAAGTTGAAATTCAATAGGGTAGTATTAGTGGAAGACTTGAAGTTGGCTCTGCGAATGAACGAATCAGAAGAGACAAAATATGAATTGTGAATTGGCGATCTTCAACTCTTTGTGTGAGTTGATTCTTCATTTTCTTTTCTCTATGGGGCTTTAGGGAAATGGACGGTCCAAGACTCTGAATGCATATGAAATGATGAAAAGTGAAGTTTTGGTAATGGACAATTGGGCTTGAGAATGGGCAAAGTTTTGTTTAATTTACATATTAAAAAAAAAAAAAGTTTGGCAATAGGTTTGAATAATTTACGAATAAAAAAAGAAGAAGAAATTTCTATGGGATCAATTGACCCCACATGACCCCATGTGGGTCTGTCCATGACTCCAGATCTAGTTCAAGAGGAGGTGGGAAGTGCTTGCTTCTGTCCTAGGTGGGTAGAGAACGCACCACCCACAAGAACCTTTGCTCGTTTCTCTCCAACTTAATTGCAATTTCTTTCAACTGCTTACTTGAAAGCAAACCAAGACTCCCAAAACAGAAGAACATGACGCTTTGGCTTGGTTGCAAATTGTTGGACTTGAGCTTGATGCTTCACTATTCATTGGGTTGTAGTCTTATGATGTTGGGTTGTTCTTTACCTGGGCCAATTGGGAGCTATGTTTGACCCTTGATCATCCGTTACCAAAGAGCATTTTTTGTAAACACAACTTTGGTCCTTTTAGATACTTTTGATCTGGATCCTTCGTCTGATAGAATTGTAGCCATTCGATTCATGGTTATAATTGAAGTATATATAGCTTCTCTCTCTACCCTTCATATCGATTGAGTTTTCTTCCATGTGAAAATGTAGGGTTTTCTCGTCTGGTTCTATTTCTATAATCTTGATGTCTTTCTTCGTAAATCTTTTGAGTGTTTGATTTTGATTCTTTATGGCAAACAATCAATGAAAGAAAATTGTATAGATTACATTGTCTTTGAGTTTGAAAGCGAGGCAAGAGAAAATTGAAGAAATCTCTGATTCCTTCATACACTGTAAATTGGAAATAGCATATTAAAATTCAATTCCATAATTAAAAGAGTTCAAGAAATTACAATTACTATTATTACCATAAAAAGATTCAGATGTAGACGATCATCCTCAATGTTATTTTTCTATACTGATTCGACTTTCAATTTTCTAATTTGGTAAAATACAAACCCGCCTTACAAATTCCTCTAAATCAAACATCAATTACGCAACTATAACTAGAGGATAAGAGACAATTTTTTTTTTTTGTTATAATTATTTTACATAGCTAATATGTCTATAAATTTAAAAGAAGTAATGAAAAAGATAACTAAAAAGTTATCTATGTATTGTCTAACAAAAATTGTTAGTAATTATAAAAATAAACGGTGAATAACAAAAAATTGCCACGAACGTAAGTTTGTTTGCGACAAAATTTTAAATTATTGAACTCAGTTGGGTGGTTAAATCTTTATTTAATATTAATATGCACACATTACTATATTCACAAAAATATAAATGCAATTGTACCACTTAATTCCTACTATTCATCTAGAATTTATGTTTAGTAAAGTAAGTTCTTTTTTTTTTTTTTTTTAAACCATACGATTTTTCTTTTTCAATTATACATCATCTTTGTTAGATAACGACTTGATTGGAGAAGATATACTTTTTAAAAACATAAAAAATTATTTATTATATAAAGTAGATATCTTAATTTTGTAGGTTGTGTACACGAAATGATTAGTAACCAAAAATTGACAGTAATGAACATATTATAGATCCAAAAAAGGATAAGGTAATGATATAAATCAAAATAGTGTCATATATAAGGCGCCCAGACATGCAGTGTGCCCAATTTTTACTGTTAGGACGTTCCAAGTATCCAAGTTTGATTGTGAACCGCCTTGATATACGTGAATGGCTTATGAAAATTTTAAAACGGACAATGAAAACCTTGGACATTCTTTTACATTTTTTTTTGCTTTTGTTTTTTCTACCTTACTCATTTTTAATCACATATTTTTCATTACAAACAGATTAAAAAAATTTCTTCTTCTTTAGTCACATATTTTCTATCAATCACTATTCCATAATACATTACTTCAAATTAATGGGCTCAAACGGGACCTAAATTTCTTGATGATGAAGAAGAAATGTATATGCATTTCTTATAATTCAACTCATCCCCATCACGGCAATTCGAAAATGGTGAATCAATTCGTGAAGGGACACCAAAAATCTTAAACTATATTTTTATTTTTTAATTTTACGTTTCGTCTCCTTTTTTATATTTGCTATTCCATATTAAAGCATATGGAATAGTAATAAAGCGTATTTTTAAATTTAGATAGTAATTTTTTATGCACTCGAACAGTATTGCTCTCTATTTTGACTCTATATTTTGTTTTTTTCTAATGAATATTGACAGATTTCTCCTTATCTCTTTTTTAAAATAATTGTTTGTATGTTCATGGTATGTCAATTTAAATGTGATTTGAATAATTTAAATTATAAAGTATTGAAATTTGTAACTAAGTAAATATAATTTTGGCCCCTATTCTTTCCCATTTTCTCCAACATTTTTCAGCAAGTGTGGGCGGTTAGACAGAAAGGACGGCGGCAATCAATTCATATGCATTTGGGGCTATCAGTTCAATTTTGATTTTTCGTACTTTCCATTTCTGCCCTTCAATATCTTCATAGGTGGCCCTCGCAAGTACATTTCAAATTGCATCAAAGGACAAAATAGTCATCAAGGCTCAACGGCATTATCATTCCTATATCCATCTCTGACAAAAATCTTAGTGGTTGTACTGCAAAACCAAGCAAATATTGTAGGAAAATGAGATGTGGTAAAAAAAAATAATTAAGGGTCCGTTTGATTGTAAAGATGAAATTGAATTAAATTAAAAACAAATTTCAGGGAATTGAATTGCCTATAAATTATTTTCCTGGGCATTGTAAATTATTGTATTTGATTGGTATAATTTTCTACGTGAAAAATGTTGAGATAAAAAGTAATTTTTGGTATTCGTTTGGCTTTGTTTTACATAAAAATTATCGATTAAAGAGATATAATTTATTGGTATTGGGAATGAAATTTATTTCCATTGCCAAAACAAAAAATAAAAATAAAAAAATTCAAGAAAATTATCTATCTTTGGTGTTCGTTTGACTTTGTTTTACATAAAAATTGTCAATTAAAAGAAAATATTTTTTTACAATAATTCTTAGAATTTGCTAACTTTGCCAAAAAAAAAAAAAAAAAAAAGAAAAAAATGCTACAGTAAAAGAAAAAAAAAAAAAAAAAAAAAAGGAAAAAAATGCTACAGTAACCGGAAAACCAAGAAAATATCAATTCCCAATGCAAGTAAGAAATACAATTCCATGGAAAATAAAACATATCAAACACACAAAATTGGAAAAATGTGGAATTCGAATTCCATTTTCCATGGAATTCAAAATGGAATTCGAACCAATCAAACAGGCCCTAATTAAAATGAGCATCAAACGGGTTGTTAATCTTTATTTTAGAAAGTTAACGCTTAAAAACAAGTTTCGAAAGACTTTTTTCTAAAATAAAGAGTGTGTTTGACTTTCCAAATTTAGAGAGCTAAACTTTCTTTCTATTCGTAATGTACAATGACTGCATTTAATAAGTTATAAATTTCAATGAGTAATGTTATTTAGCATCACTGTTGTTAAAACACTAGTTTATCTGACACTAACGCAACATTAAATGAGGGATATAATTAAAATAAATCATTTAATTCTATATTTCATTGAGATGCTCCCTGATATGAAAGGATTTTAAACATGTTTAACTAAGACGACCTAGTCTTTTGTGTTAATTACTCTGATTTATCAGAGTGTGTTGCCAAGTTTACACATTGTTGGGTGAAATAGGCTCAGTATATTGTTGGGTGAAATAGGCTTAGTATCTATAACAAAGATTCCATTTGTTTTGGGTGAAATGACAATAAGTTTTTGGTCTCTAATTATGTTTGTGAAACCATTCTTGATGTCAATTCAATATTTTCATCATCTAGAACCCCTAAAGATATGAGATTTATTCTTAGTGCTGGAACATATCTAAAATGTTTTAACATTATGTATTGACCATTTTCCAGTTCGATACAATATTGTCAATGCCCTTAATTTGACATGACTCATTGTTTCCAAGTTTTACAAAACCTCCATCAAGATTGGAGAAATCAGAGAACCAGCTAACATTGGGGCTCATGTGAAAAGAGCAATCTGAATCCAAAACTCAGTTCTGATCAGACCTTTCAGTTGAAGATACACAGGCCATCCTAATATTAGCTTCCACTTCTTTATGAGAGACAACAATGGCTAAAGAGCCATTGTCAATATTAAGCCCATTCTTTTAACCTTTGGCTTTATGAAAACGGTCTTTAATGATATGACCTGTTTTTCCAAAATAATAACACCTTTTGATCTTTATCTTTCCTTTATAAGTTTTCTTATCTTTTTCTTTGTTAATACCCCATTTCTTCTTAATAGGGCTCTCGTCCTTATTGTAATTGGATTGACCGAAAGTACTCACTTGAGGTTATTGATAAGATGAGACATTTTCAACATGAAAAACCTCATTATGTTCAGATTTCAATTTCAACACTCTGTTCAAAAGAGAGTTGCAAATTATATCAATAGTCAAGTCATTTCTACTATATTTTAAAACATTTTTATGTCTTTATATTTTTCTCCTAATGCATTAAGTAGACTAACCACTTTTTGCCCATTAGAGGTCTTTTCACCACAGTTTATAAGATCTTGAGTGATCCTTTAAATTTGTCCACATTTCAATACTAGGATCAAACTTAAAACTAAAAAAAAAAATTGTCTCCAAAGAAAACACTTATTTGTTAGAGTCTTAATGAGGTATTGTTTTTCTAAAGCAATCCACAATTCTACAACAGTTTTAGTTTTTCCTACTTTTCTAATTACAGATATAGAATCAGATAGGTGCAGAAACATAGTACTCTATGCTAATTCACCTTGTTCAGTTTTCCCATCAGCAGCTATGTTTTCTAGCCAAAATTCATCAATGACTTTAGTATATTTCAACTGTTTCATTTTCTAGCGCCAGAGACTAGAGTCTCCTCTGACATCCTACATCTAAACATCTATTTTAGTAGTCATGTTGTGCAATAGTGTAACAATTGTGCTCAAGTGAGATATAAACAAGGATATATCAAACAGATCAATTTTGAATAACCAATTAAAAGATAGAGAATATAATCCAAATATAGGCAAACACTATACAATAAAGGTACTATGGCCAAGTATGCTTACACTCAGTGTAAATATTATGAGGAGAAGATTCAAAACATATGATATTAATTATTCACATGTAGAAGGGACATATTCTACAAATAAAATACAATTAGAGTATCAGCACAAGGTTAGCAATATGCTACAGCCCATAACATGTATATGAATTTAAACCCAAATCAGAGATATTACAATACACACAAAGTAGCGAAATATAACTTTTCAAGAAATAATAAAAACGCTTCTGGATTTCTTTAAGCTGATATCCTAATTTCCTCAAATTTTATAGTTCTCTCAAGAACCCCTTGACAAAGGTAAATTTAGGGAGATTTTCATAAATCCTTTGTTTTCAAAAACGTTTAACAGATTCTTGAAAAGAAAAGAAGGTTAAGAAAAAATTCTTCACCGGAACTACAAGTATGAAAGAGATACTCAAAAGTACCAAGAATCGAATCTAGGTTCAGATCCAAGAAGTTCCTTGACACAATATTAACAGATTGTCTCAGATCTATTGTTTACTTTAAAATAGAGGAGCCAACTCAAAGCATATCGAATTTTTCTTAAAAATAGTTTTGAGAAACCAAGATTCAAAAGGATTTCAAGCTCTGATAAGTTGATAACACTATTGTTCCAAGATTTGCTCAAGCTTTGTGACTCAATATTCAAAGTAAAAAATCATAAAAGAAAATAACAAGAAAGTAAAAGAATACCAGGATATTTGGCCGAAGGCACCAGAGGTCTAGCAACTACAATCTAAAGCTTAGTCCCCCATTGAGCATCCGTTAGAATTAAGTTCAAATCCAATAGCACCGCCCAAAAATAGGAAAAATTTCAATTACAAGAGCACCAAGATCTTAGATCTCTTGCTCTTACAAAATTCTCTCGAAACATCGGTAACAACTCACACAAGAGAAATACTATTGTTTACTCCCTCTCAAAAACTCAAAACACTAAGTATTTACAGAGAGAATCACCAACAAGAACTACATAGAGAAAACTAAACAAAGGAAGCTTTTAGAGATTTTCAGAATGAAACCCTAAAGTCATAGGCCTTGCCTTTATCCAATTATATCATCCAATGATGCAAGATCAACCACATGTCAGCAATCCAACAATAATGCATTTTCAATTAAAAGGCATGTTTGACAAAAACCTTTTTACCATAATTCTGGATTCTTCAGTTTATTGGATCATCAATTTGGGCCACAGTTATAATAGAATCGGTAGCGTACATCCCATATATTTGGGCTTTACAAAATTCAGCAACCCAATTTCTACAAAAGGTAAATAAACTAGATGGTTGGACCTAATAAATATGAAAAATTCTTGTCAAACAGGGCCACATGGTCATGTTTCTGTTGTTAGCTTGATGCCAATTTTTCGAGCAGTGTTTTGTAAAATTACATTATGAATTGACGTTCGTTTATTTGCATGTTATAATTTGAAGTGATTGTCTAAGGTTCCATGATCATATAGGATGTCACAAATTGTATACTCGATGGATCGGGTATAGTAAGACACAATTTGTGATGTGATCAAAATTATATCGTTCACAATCGGCTCATAAAGTTGGACGCTTTATGTTGATAAGATTGTATTGTTCTTATTAAGATTTGTCTAGATCTTGAAATAGGAACAATAATATGTTTCGATGCACATTGAACGGGACCGCGTAGATAACTCATTTGTGACCGTTTGAAATGAGACTCTACTTGATTATCAAACATGCCACCTAAATCCTAAGTGAGTAATGTACATTTGATTGCTAGTTCAAGTTCTTTGAGGTACCAATGAGTGAAGTTTTAAATAGAAGATTGATCTCGATGCTTTGGAAATTGGGCCGAAACAATTAGAGATCATATACTTACAATAGTGAAATCCATTAATCATTGAGATGAGACAATCGTCACTCTAAGGTATTTTCCTAGGTAAATTGAATCTGAGCTCAGTAGGTCGACGATGAGATCGTTGGAGTTTACACTGTGATTTGATCACAACGAATTTACCGTATGAAGATGGGACTTAGAGGATAATATATGTTGAAGGGCAAAACGATCATTTTGCAAGTTTCAACATATTGACGGTCAAATGGGAGTTGACTTGTGGAACGATAATCAGAGGATATTGTTATTGGATCATAATTTACTTCTATAACTATCACTCGACTCGAGAGTGCAATCCCGATCTTTTGGTAGAATAAGTCGAGATTAATAGATGTATCTCAATTGGTCAACAGTTGACCAAATTGGAAATATCTATCAGAGCTTGGGTTATGTGAGTCTGGTTAGGTCCCTTTCTTGGCTCCAATAAAAGGTGTGTGACTTAATTGGTCTACTACAATAAAGTCCAAGAAAATTTGTGCAATTTTGAAACCCTAATAGGGCATTATATATATGCACTTTATTGGCATATTTTATATGAAAAATTAGGGTTAGCCACTTTTCATTTTCCCCAAAAGGAAATACACCTAGTGGAAAACAAGGGAGAAGATCTATGGGAGGAAGCAATTGGTTAGGCCATTAATAGCTCCTTCAAAATGTTATCATCTCCCATTTCTATGTGTGAGGATTTTATAATCCAATGATCTCAAGGTCATTAAGATCCTTATTTACATGGTTTTAATCTTCAAAGGAAAATTAATTTCCTATTGTGATGATTAAAATTCATTAACCAACAAATGGTATCAGAGCCAAGGTTATTGTAAGCCTTGAGTATGATTAATTTTATTTTTTTTAAAATCCTAGTGTAATATTCATTTTAGTTGAGTGGTGTTAGGTTATTTGATTTTGACATGTTTATGCTTTAAATATGTTTAAAGTTATTGTTTATACATTCATAATCACTTTTGGCCCTAGAATTTCCTTTTACTTCCTATTGTATTTTATTTGTTATAGTTGTTATCTAGAAATATTGTAAGCCATAAGGCACTAAAGTTTTTTGTAATTTTTTTTTTCATTTTCACGCTCGTATTTTGAGGAAGAAACGTAAATTTTGTTGTAGTATTTTCAATGAAGAGGGAGGAAGGAGAAAATGTAAGAAATAAAACCAAGAAGCACCAAAGGCCAGTCAGAGCAGCCATAGCTATTGCTGCTGGCTGCCTGCCAACGGCGGCGTCCGTGGTGGCCTCTTTTGGGGTCGCCGAAATAGTGTGTGTTTTGGTGGAAGCATGTTTTCTTGCTAGAATTTGAAAATTAGGGTAATTTGGATTTTTTGGGCCTCTTTTTGATACTTAGGTCAATGTTGTTGGATAATGACCTTGTTGGTTTTAAGTTTTGGGCCTAAAAATTAAATTAAACCTATGTTCATGTTACATGAGGTGGACTACAAATAAAATTGAAGAAATTGGGTCGGGATGTGGCCCAATGTAATTCTCCTCTTTTTGATACTTAGGTCAATGTTGTTGGATAATGACCTTGTTGGTTTTAAGTTTTGGGCCTAAAAATTAAATTAAACCTATGTTCATGTTACATGAGGTGGACTACAAAGAAAATTGAAGAAATTGGGTCGGGATGTGGCCCAATGTAATTCTTTTTATCCATGTTGTAATTTAAATTCTTAGGATGGGCCATTAGTGATTATTATTCATTTAATTATCGCTTTTACCGTTTTATGAATGGATGAATGTTTAATTATTATCGCATGTCATGTAGATTAAATGAAACACCACCCGGTGCACTAAAATCATATGCATCTACATTTAAATATTTTTTTATCACTCTAAATTAATTAGAGGTGGTTTTAAATTATTTTTTTTATATAATTAGTGCTATTATAATTGTTTATATTTGGCGGACTAATTAAGTGAAGATTCAACGGTGCAAAATAATAAGTGGAAGAGAGTTTATAGGCATATATAAACCTACGACCTCCTCCGTCATCTAATTTGTTATTAAAATATGTATGTTAAGTATCGAATTATTTCGGTCTCTCTATAGAAAAACTACGTTATTTTAGATTAACTGAAATTGGATCTACTAATAGAATTCCTTTAAAAATGTAATAATGGGATGATCATCTTATAGACAATATCTTATATATTTCGTATATTTTAAAATTATTGATGAAGGTTATTACACTTATATATGAATATTTTTGGGGGGGCTTCCTATAGAAGATTTCAACAAAATTATTCATAGGCCAAATAATAGTCAATCCTCATTTTCTTGTGGCATAAGATGCCTAGCTCAATAAAATGAGTGGGAGGATCCCAACTTTACCAATAACTACATTGACCTCCTATAGAGGACGTGTTAAAAGTTGTAAGGGTTTGAGGTTTTTGATTACAATTATAGTTTTGGGTCTATATTTGCACATTCATATACATGCATCATACAAAGATTATTGCTCATTTTATTAATACGCGAATCGTTAATTTTACAGAAAAATGTCGCTTAATCCTTTATCAGTAATACTTAACAAAAATCAACTTGTTGGAGAAAACTACGCTGACTGGAAAAGGAATCTTAATATTGTTCTTACCGCTGAAAAACACAAATTTGTACTGGATGAAGTTTGTCTTGAAGCTCCTAAAGATGACTCCACGGAATCTCAAAAGGCTGCATATGAAAAGTGGCATCATTCTGATAAGATGGCCCACTGTTACATTTTGGCATCCGTGTTAAATGTATTACAACAGAAACATCAGAATATGGAAACTGCTTTTGACATAATTGAAAGCCTTCAAGAGATGTTTGGACATCAAAGCCGATAAGTTAGGCAAGCCTCCATTAGGACAATCATGAACACACGCATGAAACCGGGCGCATCTGTAAGGGACCACGATTGGTCACTTCAATGCTGCGAAGGTTTTAGGAGCTAACATTGATTCCGAGACGCAGATTGACATGGTCCTTGAGACTCTTCTTGAGATGTTCTCCTAATTTATAGTTGATTATAATCTATACAAGATAGATATGTCTCTAACAGAATTAATGAAAGAGTTCCAAAATGCTGAATTTGTTCTAAAGGCTAGAAGTGGAAGTGCTTTGACTGTTACAGTCGGACCCTCTCATCCTAAGCTTTCTGGTGGCAAAGGAGGAAAGAAGAGGAAGAGGCCAAACAAAAAGTTAGATAGCAAGTCAAAGGGGAAGAAAACTACTGTCGATGGGAAACCAAAGGGAAAGTGTTTTATTTGTGGACAAAAGGGTTACTGGAAGAGGAACTACTTGGATTACCTAGCTAAGGGGAAGCAAGGTAAAGGCAATAATGCCCTATTCATTAAGTCATGCTTAGTGATTGATTCTACTAATACTTGGATTGTAGCTTCTGGAGCCACTAATCATATTTGCAATTCTTTGCAGGGGTTCTAGGAAACCAAGTATCTCAGTAAAGAGGAGTACACTCTTAGGGTTGGCACTAAAGCAGTGGTATCTGCCAAAGCTGTTGGCACTTTTACTTTATGTTTTGAGAATCATAGGCATTTGATATTAGATGACTGTTATTATGTTCCCGAACTTAAACGGAACTTGATTTCTGTTGCACTTTTATGTCATATTGGTAATTCGGTACTTTTTATCCATTCTACGGTGGTTATTAAGCTGAATAATTTTGTTATATATTCGGATCATATGGTTAATAGTCTTTATGTCTTAAATCCTTTGATTGATCTATACATAACACTACTACTGCTAAGAAAAGAAAAAGGTTGTCTAGTACTAATAAAACTCTCTTATGGCATCTTAGATTGGGTCATATCAATCTAAATAGGATTCAAAGATTGGTAAATGATGGTCCTTTAAATGAGCTAGATGTGGAATCTATTCCAACTTGTGAGTCTTGTATAGAAGGAAAGATGACTAAGAGACCCTTTAAGGCTAAGGGACTAAGAGCTAAAGAGGTTTTGGAATTAGTACATTCCGATGTTTGTGGACCTATTAGTATTAAGGCTAGAGGAGGATACGACTACTTCATCACCTTCACAGATGATTACTCTAGATTTGGATAAATATACCTTATGTCTCACAAATTCGAAGCTTTGGAGAAATTCAAGGAGTTTCGAACGGAAGTTGAGAAACAATTAGGTAAGAGTATTTAGGCCCTTCGATCTGATCGAGGTGGTGAGTATATATCCAAAGAGTTTAAGGTCTACTTATCGGATAATGGGATGTTATCCCAATTGAGTGCACCGAGAACTCCCCAACAGAATGGTGTCTCAGAAAGAAGAAATCGAACTCTTTTAGATATGGTAAGATCAATTATGAGTTATTCCTCATTGCCTATATCCTTTTGGAGATATGCACTACAAACAACCATTTATATCTTGCATTTGGTACCATCTAAGTCAGTTTCCAAGACACCTCTTGAATTGTGGAATGGGCGCAAGCCTAATTTACACCACATTCGAATATGGGGATGTCCAACACATGTGCTAAAGGGAAAGACGTATGAGATGGAATCAAGATCAGATGTTTGTTTCTTCGTAGGATATCCAAAAGGAACGAGAGGTTACTACTTCTATAATCCTCTTGATAAGAAGTTATTTGTTAGCACAAATGCAACCTTCTTAGAGGATAAGTATATAGAAGAACACAAGTCTACTACTAAGATTCTATTGGAAGAGATGTTAGAACATGGTTCAAACAACTCAGTTCCAGATTTTCGCATAGAATCTAATAGATATGAGTTGGAACCTCCTATTGAATCAATGGTTGCTGATGAAGCAAGT
The DNA here is from genome assembly GCF_002742605.1 of Olea europaea var. sylvestris. Lineage (NCBI taxonomy): Eukaryota > Viridiplantae > Streptophyta > Magnoliopsida > Lamiales > Oleaceae > Olea > Olea europaea. The sequence continues at coordinate 11,306,143 of NC_036248.1, read as the reverse complement.
GATGCCCATAGGGCCTCATAGGCAAATAGAACCAGAGGTAGTAGAGAACGAGGCACCCATTGTTGTATCTCTACATGTCCCTTCAAATGGGGATAATGAGGATGTTATTCCTAACCAAGGACATGATCAAGCAGTGGGAAGAGAAGAAGGACCTTTGGTCAGACTGGACAATCTGGCACCTTCAACCATTACTTATAGTGGGAGGGTTGTGAGACCACCTTCTAGGTACTTGCTCTATGGAGAATCCTATCAGGTGATCTCTACTGAGCAAGAAGAAGATCCCACTTTATTTAAGGAAGAAATGGAGGACGTAGACTTTGAATCATGGAAATTAGCCATGAACTCATAAATGGAATCTATGTATTCCAACAAAGTTTGGGATCTTGTAGATGCACCTAATGGGGTAAAGTCTATAGGATGCAAGTGAGTCTATAAAAGGAAAAGAGGTATGGATGGGAAGGTTGAAACCTTCAAAGCAAGGCTAGTGGCCAAGGATTTTACCCAAAGAGAAGGCATCTACTATGAAGAAACCTTCTCATCGGTTGTCATGCTTAAATCTATTCGAGTCCTTTTATCTATTACGGCTTGTTATGATTATGAGGTTTATCAAATGGATGTCAAGACAGTATTTTTAAATGGATGTCTTGAGGAGACCATTTACATTATGCAACTTGAAGGGTTTGTGAAAGAAGGCTATGAAAGGAAAGTTTGCAAGTTGCAGAGGTCCATTTATGGACTCAAGCAAGCGTCTAGATATTGGAATGTAAGATTTGATCAAACCATCAAGACCTATAGTTTTGAGCAAAATCTGGAAGAACCTTGTGTACAAGCGAATACAAGGGAAGAAAGTAGTTTTTTGATTCTTTATGTAGATGACATTCTACTCATTGACAATGATGTAGGGACATTGTGATCTGTAAAGAAATGGTTGTCACAGCAGTTTGATATGAAGGATTTGGGAGAAGCTAGTTATGTTTTGGGAATCCGTATCTTGCGAGATAGGAAAAATAGAAGGATTGCATTATCCCAAACTTCATATATTGACAAAATATTGTCCAGATTTGTAATGCAAAATTCCAAAAAAGGATAATTTCCTTTTAGACATGGAATTCATCTATCTAAAGAGCATTGTTCCAAGAATGCAATAGAGATAGATTACCTAAGAAAGGTTCCTTATGCTTCGGCTGTGGGAAGTCTCAAGTATGCTATGCTTTGCACTAGACCATATATTTGTTATGCTGTAGGTATTGTTAGTCGTTATCAGTTTAATCCAGGAACAGAACATTGGGTAGCAGTGAAGCATATACTTAAGTATCTTCGGAGAACGAGAGATTATATGCTTATCTATTCAGGACACGATCTAAATCCTATTGGATATACTGATTTCGATTTTCAATCCGATCGTGACTCTAGGAAGTCTACATCGGGATCATTATTTACATTGGGAGGTGGAGCTGCGGTATGGAGGAATATCATACAATCTTGTATTGCTGATTTCATCATGGAGGCAGAATATGTAGCGGCTTATGAAGCTGCTAAAGAAGCTATATGGTTCAAGAAGTTTCTTTTGGACCTTGACGTGGTACCGTTGACAATGGGGCCTATAACGCTTTATTGCGATAGTTGCCAATGCTAAAGAACCCATGAGTCATCAGCGCGGCAAACACATCGAGAGAAAATATCACCTTGTTAGAAAAATTGTTCATCGAGGAGACGTGACAGTTAGTAAGATTGCATCAGCAGATAATCTTGCGGATCCGTTCACTAAGACCTTACCAGCTAAGACTTTTGATGGACATCTTAAGAGGATGAGTATTCTTGATATGTCACACATACTCTAAGAAAAGCAAGTGAGAGATTATTAGCTTGATGCCCATTCTTCGAGTATTGTTCTGTTAAATCACATTATAAATTGACGTTCGTTTATTTACGTGTTATAATTTGAAGTGATTGTCTAAGGTTCCATGATCATATAGGATGCACAAATTGTATACTCGATGGATCGGGTATTGTAAGACACAATTTGTGATGTGATCCAAATTATGTCGTTTACAATCGGTTCATAAAGTTGGACGCTTTATGTTGACAAGATTGTATTATTCTTATTAGGATTTGTCTAGATCTTGAAATATGAACAATAATGTATTTCCATGCACATTGAACGGGACCGCATAGATGACTCATTTGTGACCGTTTGAAATGAGACTCTACTTGATTATCAAACAGGTCACCTAAATCCTAAGTGGGTAATGTACATTTGATTGCTAGTTTAAGTTCTTTGAGGTACCAATGAGTGAAGTCTTAAATAGAAGATTGATCTCGATGCTTTGGGAATTGTGCTGAAATAATTAGAGATCATATATTTACAATAGTGGAATCCATTAATTATTGAGATGAGAAGATCGTCACTCTAAGGTATTTTTCTAGGCAAATTGAATCTGAGCTCAGTAGGTCGACGATGAGATCGTTGGAGTTTACATTGTGATTTTTCACAACGAATTTGCCATATGAAGATAGGACTTAGAGGGTAATACATGTTGAAGAGCAAAATGGTCATTTTGTCAGTTTCAACATATTGACGGTCAAATGGAAGTTGACTTGTGGAACGATAATCAGAGGATATTGTTATTGGATCATAATTTGCTTCTATAACTATCACTTGACTCGAGAGTACAATCTCGATTTTTTGGTAGAATAAGTCGGGATTAATAGATGGATCTGAATTGGTCAAGAATTGACCAAATTGGACACATCTATTGGAGCTTGGGTTATGTGAGTCCGGTTATGTCCATCTCTTGACTCCAATAAAAGTTGTGTGACTTAATTGATCTACTACAATAAAGTCCAATGAAATTTGTGCAATTTTCAAACCCTAATATGACATCATAAATATGCACTTTATTGGCATATTTTATATGCAAAATTAGGGTTAGCCACTTTTCATTTTCCCCAAAAGGAAATGCACCTAGTGGAGAATAAGGGAGAAGATCTAAGGGAGGAAACAATTGACTTGGCCATTAATAGCTCCTTCAAAATGTTATCATCTCCCCTTTCTATGTGTGAGGATTTTATAATTCAATGATCTTAAGGTCACTAAGATCTTTATTTACATGGTTTTAATTTTCAAAGGAAAATTAATTTTTCAAACCCTAATATGACATCATAAATATGCACTTTATTGGCATATTTTATATGCAAAATTAGGGTTAGCCACTTTTCATTTTCCCAAAAGGAAATGCACCTAGTGGAGAATAAGGGAGAAGATCTAAGGGAGGAAACAATTGACTTGGCCATTAATAGCTCCTTCAAAATGTTATCATCTCCCCTTTCTATGTGTGAGAATTTTATAATTCAATGATCTTAAGGTCACTAAGATCTTTATTTACATGGTTTTAATTTTCAAAGGAAAATTAATTTTTCATTGTGATGATTAAAATTCATTAACCAACATCAGTAACATGCTCCAATAAATATAACTTTTTTCTACACAACAAAAGATTCCACTTTGAAGGAAAACATTAGGTGTTTGAGAGGCATTTTTATGTAAAAATGTATTTTAGAATAATAACTTGATGGAAAGTGTGTGGTTGAAAATTAAGGAAAAGTTTTTGATTTACGTGTAATATTATTTTAATAAAGAATGTTTGGTTGAAAAAAAGAGAGATAAAAATACATTTTGAAAAAAAATGAGTATCAAATGAGGGTTAAGAAAGATTTTTAAAACATATCACAAACACATTTTCACATGCTTTAATGGAGCATGAACATAATTATACAACACACTAATCTTGCAAGATTGGAGATTCAAGAACTCAGTCGTTGGACAGTTTCAGGCATTGTTTTATCGATAATCAACCCAGTTTCCATGACTTAATTAACTTGGCCAGGGCAACAGTGGAGGAACCACCTTCACTTGTCGCTGCCTTTGCCTCCGCCTCCTTTTCTTTGGCGCGCTTCCGGAGCGACTCACCTGTGTCTGAGTCCATCATCTCTCTCACTCGACTCTCGACCTCCTCAGCAGTGACAAACCCATCCTCGATTTCGTTAATTCGCAGAGCCAATTTCAAGTCTTCCACTAACACCACCCTGTTGAACTTTTGTTCAGCATAAAGAGGCCACGCCACCATGGGGACGCCCGCGCAAACTGCTTCCAATATCGAGTTCCACCCACAATGAGTCACAAACCCGCCAATAGATTTATGATTCAACACCTCCACTTGTGGTGCCCACGACTTCTCCACGAAACCCAGGTCCTCTGTCCTATCTAAGAATCCACTAGGAAGAAGAGAATCCAAATCCGGTTCGGGAGGAGGTAGATAGCGCTTGCTCTTGTCCTCAGAGGGTGGAGAGCGGATCACCCACAAGAACCTCTGCTTACTTCTCTCCAACCCAATTGCTATTTCTTTCAACTGCTTGTCTGAAAACAAACCAAGACTCCCAAAACACAAGAATACGACACTTTGGCTAGGCTGAGAATCGAGCCATTTTAAACATTCATGCACATCATCTGCTACACCTCGTCGATCTTCGGACGCCAATAATGGTCCTCCACAAAAAACAGGAGGTGTATCGCCATCAGGATAGCAAGATCCTTCAGATAAAGCTTTAAGAGTTTTTGGTTCGAGGGAGTCGAATGAGTTTACAATAAATCCAGCTGACTTTGGCAACTGGAGAGACAATTCTAAAAAGCTTGCATACTCAGTCGAGGCTCGATCAAGAATCGGTTTTGCCACATCCGAAGATGGTATTGGCGGTAAGCCAGGAACATGAACAATTGAGTTTAGATCTTTGAAACTTTTAATGTTGTTCCGATGTATTGTGGGAAAGTAAAGGAAAAAAGCGAGGGAAGTGACGCCTGAAGTAAAAAAATAATACGTTGGGATTCCGAGTTTGGTGGAAATGGAGAGAGCCGGGGTACAAAAGAAGTCGATTATGAGGGCGGTGATGGTGGTGGTTAGAGAGATGTGTTGAAGGGCTTGGTGAACATGAGGGTTGCTTAGGCGAATGGACTCTAAAATAACAGCTTCCATGGAGGAGAAAGAGTCGAGTTCAAGCGGAACAGATGGTAATTGGTGGAAGGTGATAGACTTGGTGGCAGCAGAAACTCGATCGATATAGGATGCGGTCGATCCAGTGTTGAATGATGGAGGAACTGTGAGGATTACAATGGTGAAGGAAGGATGGTGCTTGAGTATGAACTTCCCGAGCTCCACCATGGAAATCAGATGCCCCATGCCCGGGGACGGATAAAGAACGATAGTTTCCATTTCGTGAGTGAGAGAGACTCTAAGCAAGCTTTAGCTTGAAGAAGAGAATTCCAAAGTTTAATAAGCTCCCTGATCGCAACATAATCCCTACCTTCCGAAATGATTTCTTACCCACCAAACCTGCTATAGCCACTCTTTACCAAACCTGCTATACCCACTCTTTCTTGTGCCTGACTCTTTTTATTCACATGATGAGTCCTACACGGATCTCACTCTGGGAGTTTCGATTAACAAAGGTGTTAAATTCTTTCTGAAAAAATGAATTCAATTAGAAGGAATTATCAAGCCCATAATTTTTGGCAATTTAACGTTGAATTATAAAAAATTATAGACTTTGCCACGTCAATTGTAGATGGGTTTGATGGTGATCATTTCTATATCTTTGTTTTATTCTCATTTTTCTGAAAATATTTTTTTTTTGTTTTTTTTCAACTACACATTCAAATTCAAAATATCTTCTTCATCAAAATACTATCTCAAAATATATTTTTCAAAAATAAAAAAGCTGATTGTACATAAAAATTTTTACAGAAGTTTTACAAATATTTCACAAGGTGATGAATTAAAATATTATAAAAAATAACTCACTCACCCTATCATATGTGTATTCTATAATGATTTATAGACTCCAACATGCTCTATACCTTCGAATGCACAAAGTAATTCTTGGGTCACCTCCACCAATATTCACGCAGCAAATCATTCTTTCCACATCAGCAGAAATAATTTCACCAAAAGTAGGTATTGGCAAGAAAAGTAAGCTGATTATAGCCCATGCCAGGTGTATAGCACGAAAAAAAGCCTTCTGGTCCTGTTTATCGCCATGATAAACTCGATGGCAAGGACACCCGAGGGTGAGAATATGGCTGATTTTTTTTTTTTTTTTTCTTCAAGGTTTAAACACATGAAATTAAGGGTGTGCCCCATTTGGATGTAGCTAGATTTTTATTATATTTTATAAGTTAATAAAATTTGTAATTAGAATGTAAATAAAAGTTGTGAATCACTACTATATAAAAATGACAATATTTCGCTATTGTAGAAAGAACAGTAGATTCTTCCATTTCACAGCAAATTTTTATTTTATTTTTTAATCTCTAGAGCAAAAACGACGCCGTCTACCAAAAAAAAAAAAAAAAAAACGTGCAGGCTACAGTGATGCACCCATTTGTCCTCAATTTAGGTGCATCTTTCTTTCTTCTTCTTCATTTTCAGACGTTACTGTCCGTTCTCTCCATTTTACCACGCAAATTATTTGTTGTATATTTTGTATGGATTGATTGAGGTATGATTGTTTTGAATTTTAATTCTTATTCTTGTTTTTATTGAAATTTGTGGACGGCAGCTCAATTTCATTTAACGGAATTTGATTGATTTTTTTTTTTTTTTTTTTTTTTTTTTTTTGCGTTTTGTGTGAATTGGTTTCATTTCAAATTTTTGCTGTTAAATTTTTTATTTATTTAATTTTTTTTTGGTATGCAATGGATCCGTATGAAAATATAAAAATAAAATAAAATGAAATATACGCAAATGGTTGTTTCTATATAAGTGAATATAAAACAAATATTTTGGTGGAACAATGTATCTATTTGCGTAATGTGTGTGCAAATTTCTTATGAACATTATATTTCAATTAAGGAGTTCCAATGAAGAAATGGTGTTGTATTGTTTACTTTTAGATATTTGGGAATTATTGAAATGTGGATAGAATAAGTTGGTAAATAAGAGAGAAAGTAAAATTGGGTGTAGAAATAGCAGAATAGATTAACACTGGTTGGAGATATGGACAATATGTTACCGAAAAAACCTGATTTTACTCTTCCCAAAAACAAATGTAAGGAGAAAAAATTATTAAATTATCGACGTGAGTGACTATTTGATCTAACACGTTTCACACATTATTTGATTGCACTCAAAAGGTTAGGATTGGAAATGTGATTAATATGTCTATTATTTATCTATATTTCTGCTCATTTGAAGGATTTATATAATCTTTTTATATATAAAAAAAATTGATCTATATTTTTTGTATTTGTTTTAGAAATCACGTCTATTAAAAAAACTAAGTTGATTAAATGAAATTAAATTATTGTATTGAGAGCCAGTGAAAAAAAAAGAAAGAAAAAAATGAAATTTGTACCTCCATAATTGTGGAGGCATTTCGCTCAAAGTGTTGAGCCTCCGTTATTATGGAGGCTCAAACAACCTCCATAACAATTATGGAATCATGAGCCTCCATTATAGAGGCTTCCATAATGCCTCCGTTATTATGGAGGCTGTTATGGAGGCTCAAGTTTGAGCCTCCATAACAATTATGGAGGCTCTTCCATAACGGAGGCTCAAGCAAATGCCTCCATAATAATGGAGGCTTACTATTTCTCTATTTTTACACGTTATAGTCATGATTTTCTGTTTCTCCACACTATCTCTTTCACCATTTTCTCACACTATCAACCATGTATCTTTAGAAAGTTTATTTTTGAGCACATAAGTAAGTTTAAATAAAAACATTATTTTTATATATGTACGTAAAAGATATATAGTAATCATTTGGATGACCAAAAAATAATATCAATCAAAATGTTTACAAACCGTTTAAATAATAATTTATTGAAGGGGTTAATTCAAGAGTAAAAGTGTGAATTTCATAATTATATGATTAAAAATATGTTTGAAGAAATATAAATTTTAAAAAATGAAGACCAAACATGTTAACAAATGAATATATTTATTTTTCGAGAAATGGGTTTTTATTACCATTTCATTTTTATCATGAAATGATTCTAATCTTAATATATTAGATTGTGCTTCAAAATTACATAATTTATCAAATATAATTTTTAAAATTAATTTTTATAAAGTAATATGTTTTTATGATTTTTTTTTGGGAAGGTGAAATGTAATAGTACTAAAAAATAGAAAATAATTAAATTCTTATTAATTTTTCCATTTATTTTTGTACATCGTTGCAAACCTGCCGAATATTTTTCCAAAAATACATCTACCCAGAAAGTCCTCCATGACACGAAGAGGAGTTCTCCGCTCCGTGTTACGGAGAAGACACGGAGAGGTTGGGTATATATATATATATATATATATATATATATATATATATATATGTATTTTTTTTCCTTCCGCATTTGATATCTACAAATTGCTCCTAATTCTCTTCTGCATGCCCTAGGAGGCTAGGTCTCTTCAATTCATCCCCATCTCTCGCTGCCCTGTCCTCTTCTTCTACCATTTACGCTCTTTCCCTTTGTTTTCCCTCAAGACCGACTCTCATGGTTGATTTCTATACAACGAATTTTGGGAGCTTTGGAATTTCAGGTATTTTTAATTGGATCTTATCTATTCATATATTTTCTGGGTTTCTGTTGAGATTTGAAGATAAGACCAAATTCACTGATAAATTGAAACTTCTGCCTTGAATGTTTGTGTGTGTTCTGTTCTTTTTCTTCATGTCATGTGAAAAAACTCCGTTACTATAAAATTACTTGGTTTTTCTTCAAATTTGGATAGAGAAAAATCTTTCTGGGTCTTCCTCGTATGACCCTTTGAATACAACTTAAAGGTTAAGAATTTGAGCCTTTTGCCCGACCATTGAAGATAAAGGTGTATTTGTGGGTTGAGATTTGTAAGACTGCTAGGCTAGAAATGTTTTTGGGTGACCGGTATGATATAAAGAATAAAAAGGAATATTCAATCATTTTGAGTTTGAGATCGGACCAATCAGGAAGAGCGAGACGACAGGGATGATCGAGGTTGGACTTTGCTTCACATTTGTGCTTGGAAAGGTGACCTCAAAAGTGTAATATTTTTACCCTTAACAGTTATCTTTTCATATGTTCTATGAATATGAGCATGTAACGATTTTCTTTTGAGTTTCAGTTTTTAATATATATTTTTTCGTTAATTCTATTGTTTTCTTTCATTCATTGTGCAATGTGTATGGTGTTGAAATTCAATCAGTAATATATATTCACCGGTGGATTTCATTGTTAGGATAACTTAGATCATGAGAAACCCTCATTATAACTTGATGATAAAAATATGGATTTTGTAAGTGATGAATGTAGCACATCACGTTTTTAGGCAATGAAATACAAACATCAAGAAAACACTCACCACTTGAACACTTATAGTATATTTGCAAGAGAGTGGTGGTGAAGAGTCCTGCCAAATATGGTTTGTTTTTGCTCTTCTTTTACCCTCTACATTTTCATTGTCAATCATTTTGATACAAGTTTTTGTTTTTTAATTCTAGAACGTTAAAATTTTTTAGAGTAATCTTGCATATGAATTAAGTTCGCTGCTATTAAGGTTTTCATCCTCTATCATAAAGTATATTTATCTTAATGGAAAATTACACTTTCTTGTGCCTCTTTTTCCATTTGGTGTTAATTGTGGCATTTTGAGATTAGAACAGTGGTTTTGTTAGAAACTACGAAAGAGTAGAGGTAACAGGAAAATTTCTTAAAGAATTCGATTCTTGTGAAATTTTTTGTTAGGATTTTTAGAAATATGCACTTCATCGATGTCTATTAGCTTATTCCTTGTACTTTTTACATGGGTTGTCAGATGTGGAGAGGCATTATATTTGTATGTCCCTACTTAGATTTGAATTTTAGTATAAAATGACTATTGGAAGATGAACACAGTAAAGGTCCTTATACTAGAATTTATTGGATTATCATTTGTTTAAAAACTTTTAAATCATACATGAACAAAATTTATTTTAATTCCTAACTAGATTATGTGTGTATTCTATGTGTGCTTTCACTCGCATGTGTTTTGGAAGATGCAAAGGGATGATTGTAAGCGGTTGACACACAATTTTCTCCTTCAAATATGTTTCTCTATATCTTGTTTCCAATTTATTTAATGGTTATGGTACTAGATAGTTGACTTGGGATGCAACTGTTTGATTGCTGAGTTTATTTTATTTTATTTGTACAGGTTGAGGCAAAAGATAAAAATATGGGGACTTTTTCACATTGGTAATAAGATTATCTCTTGAGTTCTTTCTATTTTTTCATAAATTTTCAGGATAGACATTCATGGTGACTGTAGAATATTATATGGATTCTCACTAATGCAATGTTGTTTAGGAACATGTTGAGTGGTGCCTTGAACTCTCTGCCAAGATGAAGACTAATTTTACCGCTACTGTTGCACTTTTTTGGGATGCGCATTTCTATTTCAAAGTTGATGATTATGTACATGTAAATTCAGGTAAAATGCAATATTTGTTCTTTGTGTTGTTTGCGCATTGTTATTTGAGACCACTATATTTATTCTTTAGCTATTTTTGGGAAGATTCTACCAGGATTACGAGCCTTAGGACTAGAGGCAGCTTGTTTGGTTAAGCTTAAAAAGTTCGCTTAAAAGTAAAAGAACTATACAATTAAATTAATATTTGTCTTCCTCTACTTTTCTTTCAAATTTCTCGTGTATTTATATTTTAATAAAAACTACAGCAACTCTAACTAGGCATTGTTCTAAACCAAGGGTGTATATTGGATGCATGAAATCTGGTCTTGTCCTTGCTCTAAAGTAAGCAACAATTCGTAGAAATCATCTGATTAACCATCTAAGTTTTACTCATGAGTCATGATATACATAAAAAATCTTATAAAGACAGATTAATTTTGTGCCTTTGTAAACATTTTGTCTCAAAGTGTAAATAATAAAAGAAAATCATGTCAAATTACCAGTGATGTTTCTCACTAAGTTACTCTTTAGTATAGTTGTTTTCACCGGCATAAGAATTAAGATTTGGATATTCTCTCCTAGAGTTAAGTTGCTGAGTGTACTATGGTAAATGCTTTGAAGTTTTTGTTCACATCTCTAGGCATATGTATTGAATCTTGTTCAGGATAGTTCCAAACATCCTTTTTTTAACAGTGGAAGTGCAGCTAGAATTGGAATAATTTTTTATTTTTCCCAATCCATTGTTCAACTTCTTCATTTGGTAGTTTTGAACATTAATGATTTAGTAGCTGGATATATAATTATTAGTTTAAATGAACGAGATGAGGACATAAAAACTATTGGGGCTGCCTCAGAAAAGGCAATGGAAGAGGGTGGTATCTTGTAAGTATCCTGCATTATAGTTTATCCCAAGGAAGCAATTTGTTTCAAACTTGTTAAATGCTAGAGTCTTTTTTTACCCCTTAAGAATTGCGTTCCCACAACTATTTTAGTAGTTGTTGCTCATAGGGCTAAATGCTTTAGATATGTACACAATCTAGATAACATTTTTACCTTCTATTAATTTCTAATAGTCCACTTCTCTCGAATTACTGATAACACACTTTTTTCCAGTTTAAGAATAAAGATATCACTTGTTAGTTTTGTATGTGAATTTGTAACTTCTTCCAGGATATGCCTACTTGTGACCTTAGTTTACCTAATCTTCTTGAGATTCAACAATTAGTTTATTTAGTCGACAACATTAGTTTAGAATATTCTATGTAATAAAAGGATGATTTTCTAAAAGAAGCTGATTCCTTTGAAGGAGAGCTTCATTTTTATAATATTCCCTCCCTCCTTCTGAAGTGGACAAGAAAATTTTGGGTATTGTTAGAAGCATACATAGGAGGATAAGCTTCTAGATTTCGAATATTGAATCTCAATATTGGACAAAACTAGATGTAGTATTGAGTAATGTTAAGGAGTTTTCGAATTTTACAGAGTTTGAATTAATGAAATATCTATCAGAGCATCGTTTAACAAATACAGTGCCTTGAAGTTTTGTTACACTGCTCAAATTCCTCATCACGAATGGACACCTAAGTGTTGTAGAACAACCGCATTTTAAGGAGTACTCAACATTCCATTAAGGAAAATAGTCGTTGATGAAGAATTTTAGGATTTTCAGGTTCTAACTTCTACTTTACCTTGAATTATTTCTCTACTGTACAATGATACATTTATATCTACTATAATTTGTTGAAGGATGTACTGCTATGGTGCTAGCTTTTTTTGCTTGGAATGCTTTTACTGTCCAGTGGAGTATTTCTTTGACTAAGTATGACCTGAATTCTCATTATTAATGGATTTTATTGATTTTGTAACTTTTGGTAGAAAAATGATATTTCGTGGAAGAAAGACGAGTGATCGACTCGTATAATTGGTTAGTTCCTTATCAATAATTCCAACTTCCCATATATTTTCAAATATTCAATACATACGCTAACTAAACCATAATTTATGCACAGCTCGTGCATCGCACGTAGCATAGACTAGTTTTATAAAATGTGTAAAATAGAAAGAAATTGTGAGTCTCATAAACTATCTTACTAAAATAATCCGGTGCCTATAAATTTGAAGGGAGTCATGTTTTCATAATGTCACATAATTATTTTGATTGTTTTGAACGTTGGACTAATAGTGCAACTATCACGAATTTCTAGAGACCAACTTGTTACCAATAAATAGGTTAGGGATCTATAGTTTAATTTCCTCATAATATTATTAAGGTATTTTTCTTTTTCACCCTCCCCGTCTCCACCCCCGCAACTACAAATATAACTCAAATTCAAGTCTCAAAACTGGTAAAGATTTTCTCTTACCATTTAAACTAGACATCGATCTCAATATTTTTAAGTTTATATATGGTTATTGATGATATATATATCATAACAATTAGAATTAAGAAAGAGAACTATATACATACCAAATTTGCCACAGTTTAATTGCATTGAATGTACTTAATTTGAACTAGATCTGTATATACGGTAAGCCACCTGCAAATATGGTATGCTCAAAACCGGTATCTAAACTACATATACGGTATGTGATAATCCGATTTCATTAACACCACTATATTCCAACACTAATGTCGGCAATTTAAGGAAAAAATTGGAAAGTTGGGGATGATTTTTTATTTGTTTGTCAAACAATTTCGCTGATGTGCTATTTAGTGTTCGAGTTTATTCTTTCTTAGTTTGCAAGCAAAGAAAAATAAAGTTTAGATTTCATTATGGCTTTCTTGGGCGTTGCCATTTTTTCTTTGTACTAAGATGGGAGATTTTGGGTTTTGACGGTTTGTTTTAGTTTAGGACATAATTAATACGGGATTTTCGTGATGTTTAATTAATTTAGGGTATTAATCTAATTGAGTCACTTTTTATATAGTATTTGGACTAATTTCGTCATCAAGGTATCTGTTAACATGCTTCAAAATAAGAGACAAAATATTAAACACACTTTTGTTGTCGTTATTTTTTTCTTATTTAAAATACTCATTATGCCATCTTAAAATAATTTTTGGATAAAAATTATCATCGAAAATAAGTGCATGTTGATAGTATGCTGAGAAAAGAGTGTAATGAAAAAAGTCGACAAGTAAAAGTTAATAATATTTTATGCAATTAAAATATAGTGCACTCATAAAAAAATTAGAAGGGCAATATAACCACCATAAAGAGAATGATATATAAAGAAGGGAGTTGCTGTTTGTACGGCCCGAGCTGTACAGCCCCCTCACAAGTGGGGGGGGGGGGCTCATAAATTTTTTATTGCGCGTGTGGCTCCTCAAGTTGTGAGGGGGCTATATACGGTATTGTGCACCGTGCTATGTGCACAACACCGCCCACAGATTGAACCAAGTATGTTTTAACTTTATAAAGGGGGGAGGGGATGATATCATACTATATTTTAGTTTTACTTTTATTTTTTATTTTTTAAAGTCCTTTTGGGTTTAAATGAATTACGATTAAAATATAAATACGTGACTTTTGGTATTAAAAATAAAGTAAATAAAAAAATCATGGATAAATTCAAGCTATTTTTCCTTAGGAATTTAATTGGGAGATTGAGAAAAATAAGAAACGTGACTGAGGTCCCATAAATAGATGTATATTATTTAAGTCTAATAAGTCAACAACGGTGATAACTGATTAGGGTTGGACAAAGCTCCGGAATCGTACCTATCGAACCCGACCTGATCTGATTCAATCGGTTCTTCTTAAATTAAATATCCGAACGGGTATCTGAATTGAGAACCGACAAGTTTGGTTCGGTTCGGTTCTCAGTAAGAACTAAAGAACCGAATCTCCTAAATTTTTTAATTTATTTATTTTGAATAAACAAAATTATTTTATTTTTTCTAAATAAATTTTCTAACTAGTTAATTTATCTCAAACGCAAAAGTATGATTTTCTTATTTTTAATTTTCAGTTCAAAGCTAATTTAATCAAATGGACTTAAGTTTTATCCAAATCTGTTACTCTACCATAGTGACATTTTTACCGTTTTGAAAAAATCGAATTGAAGCTCGACAACGCCTCTTTTAATTATTATGAGTTAGCTATCTTCCTCTTCCTGTGATTTCAAGTATCAAATTTATAAAGAACTCATCAAAGAGAGAAGTAAAAGACACATAAGATTGGATTACGTAATTTTGTAAGAGTTAAGATTGAACATATCATTAGTTCAATTAATGTAACTGAGATTTGGCAGTACTGGTGTTTAGGAGATAATTTTTTCATAAATCAATTAGTGCATCTTGTAGAGTTCTATGGCAAATGATTATTATGATTTCTTGATGAAATTTACATTTACCATTTAGGATTTTCTTGCAAAGTCTATTATTGAGGGACAAGTTTGGTAAGCATCGGCCTATGTCACTTCTCCCACCTTTCATCAGAGTCAAACCATTAGTTACAATGATGCCTTTATTGCAAAATCTATTTCTCCACAAATTTTTCTTACAGGAAAAATCTTATATCAAGCAAAAAGTAGATCTGATCAAGAATTGACACAGTTATTTAATTTTGCAATTTATTTAGGAATTCATTTTCGATACAATAAGAAATTTGTAAATGGAGTATAAAAAAATGAGGATTTTAAGTTAATGGATTCGAAGAAATTCAGCAAGCAATTTGAAGAAACAATACTATAACTGATACCCATTAACATCTTTGATAGAAATTTAATCACACAATTTTCTTACTAAGTGAATATATGCAAGCATTAATGTTAAATTGATTTATCAAATTAAGAATTTTTTGAAAGAGAAGGATAAAAGAATTGCTTAACGAAGAATATTATAAGAAAAACAGATGAAAATAGAAAACTAGCCAAAGTCTTCATCTTCAGCGTCTAGACTTAACTTGACGATATATTCTCATAGTGAAGTATCTCTCGAAGTGCTCCAATGACCGGAAAAAGTTTATGGGAGGGTGATTCAACAAGCAGGTGCAAGGGATACAAATTTTCAAGGACAACAAGCAATACACTGAACAAGTTTATTCCATACCGTGAACTAAGTCACTGCATCTTCCATCCAGTTTAGCAGCATGTCTTTTAGAGCAGCATCAAATTTTCAATAATAAATATTTTGGGAGGACGAAATTATAACCTCTGTTGTTATCTGTAGAAGAAGAAAGAACAATAAATTTTTATAAAAACAAAAAGAAAACCTTTACGTCACAAATCAACATAAGCTCACAGAAAAATGATCAAATCTGTACAAAAATACCTTCAAAAATGCAATAACGAAGTCAATCTATAAAACCCTTGCTTTGTAGCACAAAACTCGCGAGTTAAACAGGAGAATCGACTCAAACACAACCAGTCATGGGCGGAGCCAATGCATGTCCAGTGCGGGCCGCACTGGACTTTAGGGCAGATTTTTTTTTTTTTAAACCCACTTCTTAAGTTTCAGATATCAATAGTAGTGAATATCCATAATCTTTTTCCAATATTCGAAGTCCAGCTCAGAGAGAGAAGCCCTATTAAACCCGTTCCCTCAAAATTCAATTGACCCAAACTCATTCATTCATTTGAATCAATCCAACCCTTGTTTGTGAGTGAGAGAATTCGTCCCTGTTGCAGCGTCGCAGTTTCGGTTCGCGCAGAATATTAAAACTCGTCAAAAACAAGAGAAATATATAAATTATGTCATTTTTAATATTATCGTACTATTATTTTATTTTTTTAGCGTCATTACATCCATGACCAAAACCTCGACATTCGACGTCGAAATTTTTTTGCCCTCACTGAACTAAAATCCCGGCTCCGCCCCTATCAACCACCACAAAGGGAAAACTAATCTAAGTCATGAACCAGTTGTGAAGACACTCCAAGTAAAAACTATGATCGCAATAATGTGGCACCCTTGCTCCATGTCGTCAAGAAAAATCTTGAGACATATATAGTACCCCGACTCAGTAGATCTACCCTTACATAACATGGTCGCGAAGTCGTCAATTGCGACGGAGTGCAGCCCCTCAAGTCGTGGAGGAGACCGATGGACCAACTGGACAAGTGAAGTGGTGGCAGTGAGTGGTGAAAGACGAAAGTAGCGAACGCAAAAGTGCTAGGGTTAAGGGATGAAAATAGAGAAATGAAAGCTCCATGTGCGCATCTGCTTTGTATGTGCACGCAAATGAAAGCTCTACCTTGATGGTAAGTTTTGATCTTTTCGTCATTTTTATTCACAATAACAAGCATTTAAGAGTCAAAATATGCACTTAGGGTGTGTTTGATGCTATCAAACACACCCTTTTCCATGGAAAATGGAAAATCAATATCATTTTTCGACTTTTGTAGTATTTGATAGGTGAAATTTTCCATGGAAAATGAATTCCACCTTTCTTGGTCACATCATTATTTTCCATGAAAACCTTGAATTCCAATTCTCACCAAAATAGTGAGAATTGGAATTCTCGGTTATTGTAGCAATTTTTTAATTTTTTTCTATTTTTTTCAATGGAAATAAATTCTAAGAATTATTGTAAAAAAAATATTTTCCTTTAATTGATAATTTCCATGTAAAACAAAGACAAACGAATACCAAAAGATAGATGATTTTCTTGATTTTTTTTTCTTGGTGATGGAAACAAATTTCATACCCAATACCAGTAAATTCTATCTCTTTAATTGACAAATTTCATTTAAAACAAAACCAAACGAACATTAAAAAAAACACTTTTATTTCAACGTTTTCCATGTGAAAAATTATATCAATCAAACACAATAATTTATAATTCTCAGGAAAATAATTTTTAGACAATTCAATTTCCTAGAATTCATTTTCAATCCAATTCAATTTTATTTTTACAATCAAACGGACCCTTAATTTCCTTAGAATCAATGGGTATTTTGTGTAGAGGAAAAATAGTCAATGCCCTGCCGTTCCTTCCACCACAAATAGGCATATACTAACTATTCACAGAAAGCAACATTTTACTTTTCAAATTGTTGACATCATCTCTTGATTCTCTTTATGAGAAATCAGACGGTTCACTATGGTCACTATCCAGATTATTACCAAATAATAATTATAAAATAATAAAAGTTGACATAGCATTACTTTCTATGACCTGAATAAGACCCGCAATTTTTCTTGAATATCTTTTTACTCTTGAATATATCTTCATGGACAAATATCGAACAATAGAATTGATTTCCTATCCTAGTGAGCAAGATAAAAAATTCTCATAATTGACGTGGCAAGAAAACCTTAGTTATAATACACATTATGCATAAACTAAACTTGGAGATTGAATGTGTCTTAACCAAAAAAGGAGCAGAAAAAAACAATACTCAACACATTAAAAAAAAAAAAGACAAAGAAGAAGAAGAATACATACACGAGATTGAAGATGATGCTTTTTAGTTTTCTGGTAAAATTACAGCGGTGAGATTCATGAGAGAGAAATACAAAAGAAAAAAAGAAGAAGAAAAATAAAGAGGAACTTGCACAAGGTTGTGTGGGAAATGAAGGAGTGGTTAGTTGAGTGTGAGAATGGAGAAGCAGAAGGAATGGGTATTGAAAAAAAAAAAAAAAAAAAAAAAAAAAAAAAAAAAAAAAAAAAAAAAAAAATTGGTGAAGGACGGCACATTTTTTCAACACACGTCCCGCCATTCTTTCACTGTTTTATATATGTAGGAACTCATTGACATTGTCATTCGAGCGAATTTGTTGGACATCGATGTCGTCATTCTTTTGAAACTCATGTAGATGAAAGAATTTTAGAAAAATATGTTTCGTTCCATCACCTTTGATATAATCTCTTTTGAATTGTGCAATACAAGATATATTGTCTTTATACAAGATTTTTAGTCTATTCTTTGTTGAGGTTAACCTGCATAATGTTGAATATGATGGGTTATATTTTTTAACCATACATTTTCTGTCTGCTTCATGGATTGCAATAATTTCAGGATAATTTGAGAATGTTGCTGTCAAGTATTGCTTCACAAATCTCCATGATATAGCTATTTCTCAACGTGTAAACACATATCCTGTTTGTGATTTGACTTTCTGTGGGTCAGAAAGATAATTTGCATCTGCATATCCCGACTTTTGAGAATGAAACAATCCCAAATTAATGGTGTCTTTTAGGTAACGAAAAATATGTTTAACACTATTTCAATGTTTTTGAGTTAATCTTGAGATATATCTTGTTAGGAGATTTACATAAAAAACTATGTCAGGTCGAGTACAATTTACAAGATAAGTTAGTGCTCCAATTGCACTAAGATATGGTATTTCGAGACCAATAATCTTTTCTCTATCTTCAAGTGGAGAAATATATCTTTTTTAATTTCAAGTTCATTTTTCAAATAATCTACAGTTTTGATGAACTCTTCAGGAGTTTCAATTAAATTTAAATTATCAACATAAATTAACATAATTACAAAATTTAATATTTATTTTCTTTATGAAAACATAGAGACATATATCGTTATTTTTATAATTCTCATTCAACAAATATTCACTAAGACAATTATATCACATGTATCTAGATCGTTTCAATCCATATAATGATTTTTGTAGTGTAATTGAAAACATGATTCTCAGGTATGTATCATTTGTTCCTGACACTTTAAGTTATTTGGAGACTTTCATATATATGTTGCAATCAAGTGAACCAATCAAATAAGCAATTATTACATTTATAAGGCACATATCGAATTTTTGTGACACGATCAAACTAATTAAGAATCTGAAAGGGATGATGGTCATTACAGGAGAATATATTTTCTCATAATAAAATTCCAGGTCTTTATGAGAAACCTTGAGTTACGAGTCGAAGTTTGTATCTTGTAATTTCATTGTTTTCATTTATCTTTCATACAAAACCCATTTTTATCCTACAGGAATTACATTTTCAGGTGTTTGAACTACAAACCTAAACACTTTTTGTTTCTATAAGGAATTAAATTTTGCCTGTATGGCCTTTTTGCATTTTGGCCGATCATTTATATTTTGACAGTCTTTAACTAACTGTGGTTCAGGATCTTCATTTTGCATAATATTAAGAGTCACGTTAAAGGGGGAAAATATTGCCTATAACAACATTATCCCGTTCTCATAATTTATGAGATAACATATAATTTATTGAAATCTCATTATTTTCGGACACTTGAATTCTTCAAAAATCATATTTTCAATATGTGATTGATCAATCTTTTCTTTTTTGAGGCATATAATCTTTCAAACCAACCGGTCAACCACGCTTTTAGCGTTTGCTATAACAAATTGTCCTACAGAGATATCAATTTTTGTTGAAATATTTTCTACTAAAATATATGATTTGTCACTTTTCTAGTGTCAATAAATACATTAGGTAAATGATTTACAACCTTTTGCAAATAAATGATTTTTTTTTCAACCTCTTACTCACATTAATTGTTGCGGGATCGAGGTGAAAGAGTTAATTCATTCTAATAAATTTTACTTTATTTTTCATGATGTAGATTTTCACCTCCCAAAGTTGGGAGGGTCATTTCATTAAAATGATAGTAAGCAAAACGTGTAGTAAATAAATCACCTATTAAAGGTTTGGGATACCTAATAATAGATAGTGAATTAAAACCTATTTTTCATTGGAGACCTATTTGAAATAGGAACTTGAATAGCACGACCAAAATCTTGTAGGTGAAAAATATCAAGTTCATGATCAAATGCAAGTTGCAAAAATGAATATCAATAGTATAAAGTTGGTCTTATACGAACCAAGGATGCAGCATGTAATATGGCATGACCCCAAATAGAAGCTGGGAATTTTATTTTAATAAGTAATAGTCTAGTAATAGGTTGTAGATGTTTAATAAACGTTTCCGCTAAACCACTTTGTGTATGAACATGTGCAACCGAGTGTTCAATTATAATCCCAATTGATATACAATAATCATTAAATGCGTGTGATTTAGATTCACCAGTATTGTCAAAACGAATAGTATTAATTGGTAATTAGGAAATTGTGCTTGTAATTTTATGATTTGAGCAAGTAGTCTAACAAAAACTACATTCATAGTGAAAAATAGGTAAACATGTGACCATTTAGTAGAAAAATCAATTAATACTATAAAATAACAAAATAGTCCACATGGCAGGTATATGGCTCACATATATTTCCATGAATTCTTTTCAATAAAGTTGGTGATTCAATATTGATATTTTGTAGTGGATGGTCAATGACTAATTTGCCTGACGAACAAGCTGCACATAGATAATCATTAGGTAAAAGAATCTTTTGGTTCTATAAAGAATATCAATGTGAGTTGTTTATTATTCGATGCATCATCATATTTCTTGGATGTTCAAGTCGATCATGTCAAAGTATAAATTTTTTTGGATCAACGAACTTCTAGTTCGTGACGATATTTGATTCAACAAATTTTATAAATGTATAATATATGCTAGATGAGAGTGCATTAAATTGCAACGAATATCTTTAAAACTAATCAATTTTTTCTGGATTTGCTAGAATAAAGTGTATCGTTAATATATAATTTTATATTATTAGGTAAAATAATATAAGCTCTTTAGGAGTATTCAACGATATTCGATGCATCTGATATCGCATTAACATTATTTTCTGTTAATGTTAAGTTTAAAAAATATATTTTTTTATCTTGAAGAATGATATGTGTAGTTGCACTATAAATTAAATAGGTATTTTGACAATCCATCATGAATCTAAATATAACAAAATGGATATATTTAAAAAAATTTAAATTTAAATTTAAAAGGGAAAATATTATTCAATACTGTGAAATTAATGATGTATAATAAAGTTTCTTTTTTTTTTTTTAAATTTTTTTTTTTTTTTTTTTTTTTTTTTGCAAAAACTAAAAATATATTTCGAACTAAATTTCTAAAATAAAAGGCAAATACTACAGATGTGGAAAATAAATTAATCTATATCTTTCATCACACCACCTCCAATCAAATGATCAATATTATCATTTGGACCGGCAAAAGAATTAGAGACATCCAAATGAATTACATCAATCGGACTATCATAATCGGCAAAATTTGTCTCAATATTAAACTGAGAAGCAAGATATTCAAAATGACATAAAGTAAAATAGCTCAGGAAATTAAAGATTCAACACAAAATTTCTTTCGGCCTAAACCCCGAAGGTTCGGCGACCACTTCAAACGCCTACATCCCTCGTTGTGCATCCAATAAGTTGGATTACACTAGTGATGGCAATTTACCCCGCTCCGTCCCTTCCCGGTGTCGCCCCGTCCCGAATGGAGCAAAAAAACCCGCCCCGTCGCGGGGCAGGGATGCCCCACCCCGAACCCGACCCGTGAATTTTTTTTTTTTAATACTTGTAAATATGAAGATAGAAAATTTCTAATTATTTGTTCATCCAACCCTTAATTTATCATAACTTTGTTACCAATTAGCTAATTGATTGTTAATTATTTGTTTACATACTTAATTATTACTATTATAACATATTTAGAGTTCATCTATGTAACATATTTCAAAATCGTTTTTATTTAAACTTATTTTCTATCACAATTTTTTTAATAACATAATTTACATGTAGACCTATAATTTTTTCATACTTTTTATCCACACATTCTCTAAAAATCATTTTACACTATAAATAATTTTATCCCAAAACAAAAACTTAAATTTACATAAAGTAAGGGTATTCTTTATTAAAAGTTCAACTTGAATGTTATCCATATTTTATTGAACTCGGAATTAAAAAAAAAAAAATTAAACGGGGCAAGAAAATTGCCCCGCCCCGCCACGCCCCGTCGAAGGCAATCACTAGATTACACTCGATTGCATTATAACAGCCAAAATTGGCAATAAAGGATTACAAATGTTCAACAAATATGAAGAGATAAAGCAAATACACTTATTTCTCAAGATCGACCAAACACCTTCGAAGAATCACAAAGAATCTTCACTGCACTTTTCTCAAAACATCACAACTCAAGAGCTATGGTTTTAACAGATAATCACTCAGAATATCTAACTATATCACTAAGATTTACAAGTTTAAGATCTCAAATCAGAGATTTGAGCCAAAGAATCAAATAGATAAAACCCTAACCAGACAAGAGGATTTTTTCTCTCTCACAAGAACCAAGAGTCAAACACGTTAATTGGGAGAAGAGCATGCCAAGTGAAACGACATCAATAATAGAAGGTTCAAGATCCAATCCAACAGTCCAAGTTAAGCCACGTGTCTCCATCTAGTTGAAAGTATCAATTTAATAAAGTTGTAATTTCATAAAACACGACTTTCCAATATTAAAAATTTTGGAAGCATATAACAACGGTTCGAGTCTCACATAGAGGAAGAGGAAGAGGAAGAGGAAGAGGAAGAGGAAGACGCTTACACATTGTAATTTCTAGAAGGTAGAAAATAAAGTGTAGTTTGACTTTGACTTTTGTAACTTGGAACTTACAGTCTACACGGTATAAAGTTGTGTTGGCGGCTTCATTTTATTTTTTATTTTCAGTAATTAAATAATTAAGTTAACATGTGAACCATTGAATTCTAAGGAACCATTCTAAAAATTAATCATTAACAATTAACCTAAGTCCGTTTGATTTAGCAGAAAAGAGATAAAATTTAAATTAAATTAATAATTAACTTTAAATATATATTTCAGAAAGAATAATATTATTTACAATCGATCACTATCGCAGTCGTCTTACGTGATATATATATAATGATTAATGGTTTGATACATAAGACAATAAAAAAAAGACTTCGCTATTTATACATCCGAGGTTAACACTCAGAATGACACTCCCCTCACAAGAGGGGGGTCCACAATTATTTTATTACGTGTGGACCCCCTCTCTTGTGAGGGGAGTGTCAACTCCAAATGTACAAATAACTTTATTGATAAAAAAAATTACAACATTAATGCATCAAATCACTAACTATCATATGTATATAATGTATGGCGATTATGATAGTGAGCGATTTCAAATGGCATTACTCTTTCAAAAATTCATATTTTTTATCAAATTTTTATCAATCTTTATTAAAATTACTGAAAATGTATTTGTTTTAGCAAAAGGGCTAAATTCTGTAGCTGTCGTGTGTGATCCGCTTAATTGCCCTGAAAGTGATGGCAACTTATTTGTTGACAGCCATAATGGCTGAAGCAAATGGGCATTGTAAAGTGAGACCTAAATGCATTGAATTTGAACATGAAAAGTTTTTTACTTCGTCCGTTAAGCCTCGTTTGTTTGACATTAAAATTAAAATTTGAGTAAATTTTGATAAAAAGTAATGAAAATTATGGTTAAAAAATTGTGAATCCAATAAAACATATGATTAAAATTAACCGTTAACTTTGACTTGATATTTAAGGGGGCTTATTTTAATTCAAATCAAACAAGGGCTAAGTATTTGTTTGGCCTCCATTTTCTAAAATTCATTTTTTTTTTTTGGGTAATTTATAATGGGGTTCATAACTTTTATCAACTTTCAAACCATATATTTCATTATTTTAATTAAAATTTATTAAAACTCTAATTTACCAATAAGCAGGGACGTATATACCCCATTTAATTTTTTTTGGGCAATTTTTTTTTTTTTTTTTGTATATGATTTTTTTTGAGTAATTTTTTTTTAATTTTTATATATTTTTTACATATTTGCCCTGCTTGTAGTCTGGTGATGGATTTGTCCCTACTTATAAGTAAATCTTTTAATATTAGACAAACATTCTCTTACTAGTTACTAGTGAGGGGTTGTTGAAAGCAACTAATTAAATAGAGATTTTAGACAATTTCTAATACAAAAATTAAGATATAAACAAATTGAGTAAAAATAATATCACTATAAAAATAGGGCTCGAGTATACAGCAAACGGTACACACTGGAAAAATATATATTATTCCCAGATTTTACACTGTATTAAAAAGTTGAAGAAAGCCCAAAATCACTCAAAATATGCTTATAGTTCATATCTATTTGCATCTCAAGTCTCCAATTAATTCCTGTCTCAAATTAATTGCCAGGATGCAATCCATTTCTGTGGATTTCTTCTTCTTCAGTACTTTGAAGAGCTCCACTTTACCATTCAATGTAGACTTGCTCTTCAAACTTAGAACCCCAGAATCAAGATCAGATCCAAGTTGTGGGACATTGCTTAACGACAAATTCACAAAGATATTAAACTTCTTAGTCGAACGAGCTCTGGCGCGTGCTTCAGGAACAAAGGCTTCCCCAATGATCAAGCCATCGTAGAGGAAGTTGATCGTGCTATTGTGAAACTTGTAGTGGCCAAAATTTGTGTTCTTGACTCCAACTTCAGCATTCATACTTATGTTGAACGAAGGATTAGTGTTTGAAGAGAAATTAAAGGTATCGAATGTTGCAAACTGAACCCTGAACTTTGGTGTTCGTATTTTCATGACAGTAAGGGCAAAAAGCAATATAATAGCGGTTTGAAACACAGCAAAGATAGCAATATATAATAAACATTTCATACGCTTCTTTTTGCGAGCTTCTTTGGAATGCAATACGGCTGTTTCTTCGTCATGTTTGGTATGACCGTTGGCTTGGGATGTTGGATGAATTTCCTGATCTTTGTCGGTCATTTTTATCAATAAGAAAAGGTGCAGAATCTCAATATTAAGAAAAGATCTCTGGCACGAAATTCCAGTAGAGATATTTAAACAAGATTGGAACTCGTCCGAATTTGACTTGTTCGAGTTTTGTGAGAATGGTGGATACAATCGAGCTATATATGTAGAAGTATAGAATTGTGGTGACAATTAGGGTCTATTCAACAGTGAATAAGAGAATTAATTTTTTGACATTTAGAAAGAAAAGTGAATTCTATTTGTGAGTGAATAAGTAAAAAATAACGACATCACAATTGAAATAATAAAATAATAATTAAAAAATTAATTTTTTGGATGAAAAATTGGTATCAAACGGGGATAAACATGGGCCCCACAATACAAGGAACCATCCCACATTTCAAAGCGCGTAAGTATCTAGATTATAACATCTGAACCAATCTCTGACAAGTGAACGCGTGAGGACAATTTTTTTAAACCTTGACTGAATAGAAGCTTCTGAATTTTTCCGTTTTAAGTTAACAAAATTTTCATTTGGAGCCCCCTCCTCTTATTTTAATATAAAATCAGTCCTCATTGTTTTGTTAAAAATTTAACTATGATTGGCACCTGTGAGACACACCCGCACAATTTCTGGTAGAATAAAAAAAAAAAAAAAAAAGAGAAAGTACACATACGAATCTGGTCCAACCCACTAAACCACTCAAAGAGGATAATTTGAGTTTTACTTCTCGACCGCCAAATCATGTCTGCGATCGTTTTTCAATTTTACCTTATCTAAAATAATTGTATTCAAATCTATCCTTAAAAAAGAATGAAACTTGGACAACTATTACCAATTTTATCTCCTCTAAAAATGATAATTACAAATTTTCTTTCAGTTTTACCATCTTTGAAATAATTATTCAAACACATCTACCTCTTTTCCATATATATGAGCATATATTTAATTTTATTCTTTTAAAATTATTTGATGATGAACTTTCAAACATGATTGGACTTTTTTTTTTTTTTTTTTTAAATAATTACTAAAAAGCACTCAAAATCGAACCATCAATTTTGAGATCGACATCCCTAATTCATCATTTTTTTAATCAATTTGAAGCATCGTTAATTTGTAATGAAGGGATTGTGCGATTTGTTTTTAAATTAATAAATTTAGAATAAAAAGACAATTATCATTTTATTGAATGAGCACATTGATTACCAAGTCAATTGTGCCCCTACCATGTGTGAATTGGATAATGGAAGTGGACCTATGTTCCCTCTTCTAGACGATGATAATGATATTCTCCTTTCTTCCACTTGTTATAGAAATTATAATAAATTAGTCGAGATTTACTTACTAAAACATATATATTTCACACATTCCACTAAACTTCCTCTCATCATTTTCATCTTGACGTGTTCCAATAAGATGTAAGGTAAAAAATCCATTGGTCACCAACCTTTGACTCGCATTTCCCATTGGAAATCAAGCAATATATTTTTTTTATAGAATTTTTACAGATTTACACTTGTCAAGTTTTCATTTACAGTTGACAAAAGGATAGAACACTTCCAATCAGGTGCATTGGGCTGCACCTGTAAAAATTCTATAAACCAACTATCTGTACACATTTTTTTTTTTTTAAACAGCCCATCAAGCATTTTATTCATAAAACCCTCACTTGAGGCGGAGGAAAACCATAATAACAGTCCATCAATCAATAAAAAATAACAAATAATCTAATCTCTTATGTAACCAAATAACAAAAATAGTCTATCTTTTCTAACGAATGTACAACACGCCCATCCTATCTAGATGGATCAACCCTCGACAAAGTCTTGGTAGTTCCATACATGATAAGAACCGTTCTGTCTTCCCCTTCGCACCAAACTTCGCCAACTCGTTCCAACCTGATTAGCTTCTCTATACTGATGCATGATGTGAAAGTCAAATTTCCTGAGAAGCTCAATTAGAACTTTCCAAAAATCCCACAAGTACCATAGTGCACATTTCCTTGCCAAAATCCAGGAGACCACCAACAACGAATCATACTCAATATCCACCTGAAATAATCCTAAATCCTGACACAAGGTCAATCCATCAATAACTGCCCTCAACTCCGCTTCATTGTTAGTGTCATATCCAAAGAAAGAAGAAAAACTTGCTATCAACCTACCCATATCATTCCTAACAACACCACCATCAGCAGCCATTTCTGGGTTACCTAGATAGCTTCCATCTACATTTAGTTTTATTTTGCCAGCCGGAGCTTTAGCCCATTTAACAACCCGAAAAGGTCTCTCCTGAGACACCATTGTAGTAATATCAAAGTTTCTAAGAAGTAATTCATCTGACTATGAAAGGGCTCGTTCCTTTTTCAGGTTCGATGACGCATGTTGCAGCCAGAATTTTATTGAGTGGAGAATCTTCTCCACAGTTTCATGAACACCTTCCATTCTTGCTTTACAGCGTCTCATCCATAGTCTCCACGTAAGTATAGTTGGAAGTAGCCCTTGTAAGCATCCAACCTGTATTTTTATCTGCTCTGGCCCATCATAAATTTACTCTATCATACCAGTTTTGTTTAGATCTCCATCACATGCCCAACGCCACCGAAACTGCTCTCCAAACTTTATTTGCCACCTCACTTGTACTAAGAACATGGTTATTAGATTCTTCCCTTCCCATAAGCAACAATCACAACGAGAAGCTAAGGCTATACCCATTTGACGAACTCTATTATCAACACTTAGAGCTCCAGAAAAAGCTTTTCACATTATCACTAACATTCTTTTTGGGAGTGCATAATGCCATACCCATCTTCCCCAAGCAATTTGGGGATGTCGAACTATAATCATGTCCCACACAATCTTGGAAGAGAAGGTTCCTTAACTACTCGATTTCCAAATAAAAACATCATCCCCTCTCTACATTTACTCACCTTAGCCATAATAGCGGCTTTGTCTTTCCCTACAAGATGCAGTAATTGATCCACATTCTAGCTACTATCCAAGCAAACATCTTTAATTCTATGAGTTGCTTGATCAATATGTGATGTGTGCCTTGACAAATGGCCATCATCTAACCAATGGGCATACCAGGATGAGATAGAACCCTCCTTAATTTGCCATTAACTGTGGTTAATCACATCAGGAATGCATTCCACAATAGAGCACCAAAATCGAGATCCTATACCGTGCAAACTGGAGACATCAATCAAACCATGCTTAGTATATTTTGTCGAAAAAATGTTGCCCATAAGCAATCCAATGACAGTAGTTTCCATGCAAACTTCATGTGCCAGGAATGCTAGACATCTTCTAATTTTCTAACTCCGATCCCCCCTCCTCCACTGGTCTGTAATGTTTATCCCAAGAACACCATTTTTTCCTAGTTTTCCCATTAACCTCACCCCAAAAGAAGGATGAGAGGATGAAATTAAGTAGAGGATAGAATTAAGTCTCTTAAAAATAAATTTTAGAACATTCAGCACAGACAACAAATGTGTAGCCATGCACGTGGGGACATGACAAAGTAAAACCAATTTGTCCCCTTGAGACAACAATTACAACTTCCAACCTGCAATTTTCTTTCTAATTTTCTCCACCACAGACTCAAGATGGTGAGCAGTTAATCGACCTTGGACAATTGAAACTCCCAAGTAAATAACTGGAAATTGAACCTCCTTAAAACTAGTCGTCCTTAATGTTTCTCCTTTCCGAGCCACTGAGCAATGCTCTGAGAAGAATATAGCAGACTTCTCATTGCTGATATTTTGACCGAACCAGCTCTCATATAGGCATAGAATCTTCATGAGCTCTTTGACAAACCTTTTCCCTCCATTGGCAAAAAATACTAAATCATCAGCATACATCAGAGTTATCGCAGTTGCACCCCTAGGATGTGAGAAATACCCAATCCGTCATTCCTTAAAACCCTTTTTAGCAATCTAGTCAGCATCTCTTGCATGATAATAAACAAATAAGGGGATAAATGATCTCCTTGACGAAAACCACGTGATGGTTTAAAGAAACATTGCATGGTTCCATTCATCATTACTGAATACCATGGCTTGGATATTCGATCAATTAACTTGCAAAACCTCGTCGGGAACCCAAAGGATGATAAAACATGAAGCAAGAACTGCCACTCCACCCTATCATATGCTTTAGCCATACCTACTTTAATAATCACATTTCCAACACGAGTCTTTTTATTCAGAGAATTCACTAATTCTTGAGTGAGTGTAATATTTTCAAAAATACTTCGACTTGGGATTAAGGCTCCTTCCTCTTGAGAAATAACCCTAGAAAGTATATCACTCATTCTCTGCACCAAAATATTCGAAAATATTTTATACACAATAGAGCAAAGACTGATTGGTCGAAACTTATCAAAACCACTAGGATTATCCACCTTTGGGATCAACACAATATATGATGATGTATAAAATCGAGGTAGCACCCCTCCTTCAAAAAACTCATTTGCTGCCTCTACTAGATCCCCTTTTATAATATCCTAGCACTTGATAAAGAAAGCTTACCCATATCCATCAGGCCTAGGTACGCTATCCATCGGAATCGAAAGAGTTGTAGCTCGAACCTCCTCTTCTGTCGGTAGGGCACATATCATTTTTCCCTCCTTTTGAGAAACCGCAGGCTCAATGATGTGTGATAAATCTAGCAAAACTTCACTTTCCTCACTCGTAATAAAAGTCTAAAGATATTTCATCCCTTCTGAATGTATTTGCTGCGGTATCGATAAGATAGTGCCATCTGTATGCTTCATCTAATTTAATTTTGATTTTCTATGTCTCCATGATACTACAGCATGAAAAATTTAGAATTTTTATCACCATCAGATAACCATCTCTTTTTTAACAGTTGGGACATTTGAATTTTCTCTTTCCTTTTCCACTCATCCAGTTCGACTTTAGAGATTAAATATTCTTATTCTACATCATCAGAATATGCATCTGGTAACCTGCTCTCAAGAGCCTCAACACGTTCTTCAAGCTCCAAAATAACATTATCTACACTCCCGAAAACTTGTTTATCCCACACTTTCAAAGCTTTTTTAGTAGCTTTAAGTTTAATCACCAATTTTTCTAAGCCACCCAACACCAAACCACTATCTCCGAAGCTCTATGCTGCCTCCACACATGGCAAAAAGCACTCATGCTCGCATCACATTCTTTGGAATCGAAATGGAGTCGGGCTATAAGAAACATACTGCTTCTGCAAATTAATAGTCATAGGATGATGATCAGAAGATATACCTGACAGGTACTTCATATTTGCCATCGAGAAGTCACGTAACACCTCGTCGATTACCAGTGTTCTGTCCAGTCGCGCCCAACTTCTGGTCAAGCCTTCATATGCATCGCACCAAGATAATTTTCGACCTAAAACTAACAGCTCTAAGAGACCACACTTATCAATGCATTCATTAAAGTCTTCCATAGCTTAAAGAGGTCTAGGGTGGCCACCCACGTGCTCAAAGTCATTTCTAATGATATTGAAGTTGCCAGAAACCACCCAGGGAAGACCAATCACCCTAACATTCTCCAGCTCCTGTACATTTTGCATAAATAAATGAAACTAACATCTTATTCTCTCCTTTCATAAAAACACCATGTAAAGCTTGATTCGAAACATGAACCCAATCAACCTTGGAATCTTCACTCCAAAAGACCCATAATTTACCTCCTGCTTTCTCATTTGATATAAAGTTTGGTAACTTTATTTTACAGGCCAAAAACTTCATTTTACCTTCCCCATGAAAAGGTTCCACAATCCCTAGTATTTCCACATTGAATTTTCTCACCAGCTTTCCTATCCTTCCTTTAGACGTGCCTACCCTCGCACGTTCCATATTAAGAATTGATCAATCATAAGTTAAGTTCGGTAGGGCGTGCTGCGCCCTTTGTGATGCTCTTGTACCCTAAGGGATAATCTTCTTTATACAATATATGGTTTATGAACCTCTGAATCCGATCAATAGTCTGGGTCTTTCTCCCATTCGCATCCTCTTATTTCCTTTTCACAATCAAACTCGGGAAGAATAGGGCTTTGTTTTTGTTCATCTACAACTCTCGACAAATTTGCATCATCACCATCAACAGGATAC
>NC_036248.1:11226277-11274237 GCF_002742605.1 Olea europaea var. sylvestris | reverse complement strand
TGCAAATAATCAGTTTCGTTTTTCAATTGAATCAACACGTGTGAGGCATCCATGAAACTAATTACTGAAATCACCTGAAGGCCCCAAGTATTGTTAACAGTCCTTCGAACAACATCCATGTTTGGTCTCACAGTGAGAAATTTCATCACCAAAGCAAACCTTAAATCTTCAGATAGGCACTTCTCTTCCACATCTGTAAATACGAATCCAAGCTCTCCGTTGATCATCTCCGGACCTCTCATCGTGATGGTTGTGCTCGCTGTTGGCACCATCAGAAATTTCCCATTTTTCTCGCTCGAATTAACTATCTCCAAGTACAACCTCTTCTGTTGCACTCCAATCGAACTCCCAACTGTCTGTACACTTGGTTTTATCCTTCAAATGGTTACTATACTTACAATTGATTTTCAATTTGTCAATGAACTTTAAAAATGGTTTTAAATTAGTCACCCCATTAAATTAATAAAGTTGCACGCATATCAAGTGGCGTCGCTTATGTGGAGCCTCATCAACCATTTCAAATCGATCACTGAACTTTTTACCCATATTTTAAATCGCTTGCTTACTTGACGATAATAAAATTATAACCTAAAGTACTATGCCTATACGATCGAATTAAAAATAGAAGGTTATGCCCAAAATCCACTTATGTGAAAGAAAAATGTACAAGATATCAATTATTTTTTAGTTGATTTAGTTAGGAATTTTACATACATGATCTAATTGTTTTTAAAGAATTTTTAAGGAATTGTTTAAAACGGTTGAAAAAGTGATAATTATTGTACGTCACTTTCATAATCCAACATAAATTAATAATTCAATTCAATATTTGTACGGGGATGTAAAGTCTATGGACTATGCAGTAGATTGAAAATTGTAGCATAAAATACAATGAACTTCGTTAAAGGTTGCAATCCATTTAAATTGAAGGTTAGGTAAGATTTTAAAGCCAGAAATTTTAGGCTTTTTTTTCCTTTTTTTTTTTTTTTTTATCATTTTGTAAAGTCCAGTAACTAGTTGGAAATAGATTGAAGTCTAGCGACCATTTTGAAAAGCGTATAAAAATATTGATGATCGATTTGAAACAGTTAGCAGCTGATAAGACTCTACGTAAGTAAAGACGTTTGACATTTATGCAAATCTCTTAATTTAATTAACTGATTGACTAATAGGAATCCATTTTTAAAGTCCATTAACGAGTTGAAAACAAATAGAATTCAGTAACCGTTCTAAAACGAGAGATAAAGTTCGATAGATGATGTATTTTACTCATATCGTTCATCATTTTTTATGGCAACTAGTAATTATTTTAGCTTGCATTAGTAGTACTTAGTACTAATTTATGTGGTTGTGTGACAATAATTTTCCTGTCACATAAAGTAAGTATTATTTATACTAAGCCTACTATTTAGTCTAGATTAAAAATTGATAAAAATCATAAGTCAAAATAACAATTAATTTTAATTACACATTTTATAAGATTTACAATTTTACATTCATCTACTTATCAAAACTCACTAAAAATTTAATTTTAATCCACACGGCGGACAAAATAGCATTATTATTTTGCTTCTACAAGTTGGATGACTTCCATTTCGTTTGGTTTCAAGTCGTCGTCACTTTCTTTCAAGTTTGATGAATTTGTCACAAAAAAACAAGAAGCCGTAATTAATGATAAATAACATGAAGGATATTATTTACACTATTCTAACATTGACAATTCTTATCCTCAAATTATGCCTCCGTTTAGTTGCAATTTTTCACAAAATTTTTTTTACTGTTATTTCATTATTTCAAATGTCATTTTTTACTTTTTCGCTTACAAATAAGATCCATTTTCTCTCTCTAATGGAGAAAAATTTAATTCTTATAATTATTATGGAATAGACCCTATAAAAAATTGGACCCCCATCAACTAGGAGAACTTGAAGATGGAAAAATTTTATAAGTAAGAGTTTAAATATCACACACTTCAAAATCAAGAAAACAAATTTCAAACTTCAAAAATCAAATTTTTATTAAAATTTATTTATGATTTAATTAATTAAGTTATTATTTAAATATATTTAGGCCACAGATTTATACAATTTGGTCACAAATTAACAAATTAATTAGTTGCTTATTATTTTTTTTTTATCACAAATCTAAAATTTTATGTCATAAATTATTTTACAATCACAATTCAAAAATTTTGTAGGTCACAGTTTGTTCATCGATCACAAATCAAAAAATTAATTAGTCACAACTTATCAAATTATTGATCATAACTAATTTTTCGATCACAAATAAAAAATTTTATAGGTCACATATTAATTTTAGGTCATGAGTCAAAAATTTTATAGGTTACAAATTATTCGTTGGTTACAGAATCAAAACTTTTATTGGTCACAACTCATTTATTCATTGCAAATTATTAGATTAATTGGTGATTAATTTTCCGAAGACAACTTATTCAATTGTGAGTTACAGTCACAATTTTTAGGTCACATATTACAAATTAACCAATTATTAATTACAATCAACCAAATAATTGATCACAATCACCCCCAAAAATCGTGTCTCGGCAGCCCTGTTCGTCATAGCTGTTTGTTGTCGCAGCGGTACAGAGAACTGAGAGAGTGGTTGCAGCTGTTTGTCGTCCCATGCAGAACGATGACCCTTTTTGGCCAACACGAGACAGTGATCAAAAGCCAGTTGCACATCTCCAGCAATTCTGCTTCTCTTCCAATAGCTTCCTGTACTGCTGAGATGTCTTCCTGTGAACTTAATCCAAGAAGTTTTGGAATTTCAACAAGTTCATCAATATTTCGATAAGCACCACTTTGACAGTTAATTGCCAACTTAATGATCTCCATAGGATCTTTAATTTGCCTAAATGCCATTGGTAGAAGGTTCATCCCAAGATTTGGAAGTCTGACTGTGAGAGCATCAACAATATCAGCCTCTGCTTTGGCATTGCTGCTGGTTGGAAAAATATTTAGAGACTCCTTAGCTTTCCATATCTGATACAAATTGAAGAGATTTGTGAATTATCAAATCGCTGGTGACTTCTTTCAGACTATAGTTGCATTTGATTTTGAACTATCAAATATCAATTTCGGAACAACTGGTGCACAGTGAAGGGTGGGAGATGTAAAGAAACTGACTAAGCAATTGACACGATCACCAACAAAAACAATATATTGAATGAGGGGATGATGGATGTTAATTTCTCATTCTACTTTACACCGCAGATCCAGAACAGCATAAGATATTCACCAATGATTTCACTTCTTCTTTCACTAAAGTGAATTTTTTCTAGAATAAGTCCCACAGCATAACCCAATCTCACACAAATCAACAAGAAATCACCACCAAACCGCCGAAAGGTTGCTTAGAGTGGAGAGGGAGACGGGTGAGAAGAGAGGACCACCACCATGCCATCGCCAACACTATCAACCGTTGTCGTCCCAGCTGTTTTTCATCGGTGATGTGCCACTGGAAGGCTGCTAAGAATGGAGAGGTGACGACTAAGAGTGGAGGGGAGATGGGAGAGAAGAGAAAGGGGAAAAGAGGAATGAGATAAATTAATTAGGGTTTGAAATAAAATTTGTATTATAATATTTAATATTTAAATATAAAACATCCGATTTTTGGAACGTCAAACTTTTAACCTGATTTTAGAATGTTGAATATTTAAAGTATGGTTTGATATAATTTCCACCTTGAAGATTTGATCTTTGAAAGCCCATTAACCTGCTACTAAAATTAACCACCGAACCCTTCACTTCTTGCAACTCACCACTTCTTGAAACTCAACAAAGTATTTGAAGCTAGTGATGACATACACGATAAAATTACTTTGAGGAAAATGACTTCTTGATAGAGTATGATCCTCTAAATAAAAATATTTAACGACAAATGTTAAAATCTGTGATACCTTACTATTGATCTCGTGTAGTACCAAACTTACTCAACAAGAGATTTCATCGTCTTAAGATCTTTGAATAGTATTTTCGGTTCTTATATATTTTGTTAAAAGTATCACATTGGTAGCAACTTTAGATTTTTTATTAGTGAACAATTTATTTTGACATTTTCAATGTAAATAATCGGACCGGACTGAATCGGAACCAATTGGTTCGATTTCGGTTCTAAAATTCCCATAGATCTTTGGTTCATTCGATTCCCTTTGGAACCGGACTGCACCCACTCCTACTTTTTAAAAACATAGAATTTTATGTATTATAAGGTAGATATCTTAATTTTGTAGGTTGCGTTCACGGAATGATTATTAAAAAAAAAAAGACAATAACAAACATATTAAAGATCGAATAAAAAAGAAACAAAATCTAGCTCATTCATTTTCTTCACTATTGTGTACTGTATTAAAGAAAAGAAGACTAAAACTTGTACGTCATTTTCTAAAGCTGCATATCGAACATTAGCATATGACAAATTTAGTATTTTGAAGATTGAATATGATTAAATAAAAATTCACTAACACATAATGAGATGATCTTATTGAATTGCGAATGATAATTGAATGGGATATGAATCAATAGACGCACGCAACTATTACATTCCCATTAACAATTGCATCATACCTTCGCCCAGGACTTGATGCACTTTTCCAAGGCTACACGGGATGAACCACTATCTTGAATTGTAGCCCTGGCGCAATTTCTCATAACCATAACATGATCCTTCATTACCTCCTATTGTCCGAGTCCATTAACTCTGTTATTCGCTTATCCAACTCAGCAACTGTAACGAACCCATTAGTCGACTCAGTTAAAGCCAGTGCCACCTTCAATTCCTCCACCATGAAAACCCTATTCATCCTTTGCTCTACATAAAGGCCAGGCCAACATTGGCACACCAGCACAAATAGACTCCAAAGCTGAGTTCCATCCACAATGAGTCACAAATCCCCTTATTGAGTCATGATTCAACACCTCTAGCTGTGGTGCCCACGGCTTTACCACAAGTCCTTTATCTTTAGTTCTTTCCAAGAAACCTATCAAAGATAAAATTTAAATAAATAAGCATTACTTTTCTCGAAGGCCATCTTCAATGTATAATCCAAAACACCAAAATGCACCATTTTCGGTGCAAAACAACTCCGACATAATACTATACTTTGCACCATTATGGTGCAACACTATTCACTTTGCACAAAAGTGGTGCAAAGTGTACAAAGTCGTTTTTAACATTTCTTTTAATTTTCCAAATAAATTGATTAGGGTATTTTTGTCATAAAAGATAAAATTTAAATAAATAAGCATTACTTTTCTCGAAGGCCATCTTCAATGTATAATCCAAAACACCAAAATGCACCATTTTCGGTGCAAAACAACTCCGACATAATACTATACTTTGCACCATTATGGTGCAACACTATTCACTTTGCACAAAAGTGGTGCAAAGTGTACAAAGTCGTTTTTAACATTTCTTTTAATTTTCCAAATAAATTGATTAAGGGTATTTTTGTCATTTGTGTTATACATTTTTTAATACAATAAATTATTACTATTATTTGCATTTAAAATAAATTTTAAATGTAAAAAAGAATAATTAATGAATTAATTAGAAGAAGAAAAAAATTTAAAATATAACAATCATGATTATTTCTTAAAGTTAATACGAAATATGTTAAACAATGACATATATACGACAATCTAATTTTATTTAAAGAAAATGATATGAATTCTGAGAATTAAATTGCAATAATATTTCGATTTTGTAATATCCGAATTCAAAATGCATTGCACTATTTTTTAGTGGCATGATTTAATATTTTTATTGTTGTAGTGTTTTTATTAATTGTACTATATTTTTTATATTTATTAATGAATTTAATATTTTTTGTAATTTAACGTAATTATTTATTTAGTAATTTATGTATTTATAAAATAATTAAATAAATAATACTTCAAATAAATAAATTATCAAAAATAAAAAAAGGGAAGAAAGTGGTTAAACACTATTTATTTGATGTAAGTTTTGATATAATGGTTGAAGATGAATTTTAGTTTGGTATAAAATGGTGCAAAATTTGGTGCAGCACTGAAGATGGTCTAACTGCTTAAATTTTTGGATAAAACTGTTAGCGGCATATCATACCAAAAAAAAAAAAAAAAAATTCAATTCTCTTAGTCACCATTAAAAAAAAAAAAAAGTTTGAACCCCCTCAACCCCAATTATAAAAGTTACGCACATTAAGCTTTGATGACAAGAAATGATTGGGACATATTTGTATGAATTTAAATTTAGCCCATATTTGATGCTCATTCAAAAGAGATTTTTTGGAAAAATGAATTTTGAAATAATGACTTTTTTTTTTTTTTTTTTTAAAGAAAGTGTGGTTAAAATTTATGGGCTTCGTACAAATTATTGGGTTGTAAATTTAGCCATCTCCAACGCTCGTGTTCATCATTGTTACTGCCTTTATCTTTGCTTGCAATTAGAGGTCCAATACAATGTACAGGAGGGGTTGGTGCATTTGGAATACACAAACCATCAGAGAATGCTTTAACTGCTCTTGTTCAAGAGCTTCAAAAGAATTTACCAAAATCCCAAATTATTTTCCCTTCTGTATGGCAGTTTCTAAGAACAGTTTGTATAGTCTACTTTGGCGATCAAATAGAACTTTTGGTAAATCTTGGGAATAAATTGGTGGGGTGCCAGAAATTTTAATATAATCATGTAAGTCTTTGATGTTTTTTTGTCATGGTTTCGTGGAGGGTTGGAATATGTAAGAAAATGCAAAGTGCAGAAGCGACTGAAGTGTTGAAATAATAAGTTGGAATTCCAAGTTTTGAAGAGACTTCAAAAGTGTCATTACAGAAGAAATCTATAAAAAAGGCTAAGAGATTTGATTTTTGGGATATATTCTGAAGGGCTTCGTGGAGGTAAGGGTTGTTCAAGCGGGGTATTTCGAAAAGAAGTTCTTCAAAAGGGATGGTGGCGGAAGTGGGAGGAAGTTTGACGGTGGATAGTTCGTGAAAAGTGAAGGAAGAAGTGGTGGAAGCAACGTGGTTTATGTAGGGTGCTGTGACACCGGTGGTGCATGGAGCGGTGGTGATGAAGATTGTTATAGAGAATGAAGGGTGGTGCTTGAGGAGGAGCTTCCCGAACTCCACCATGGAAATCAATGTAGGTGTTATGCCCTTGGTCTAATCAACCTGGGACATAAATACTTTTAATATATAATTAATGCGATTTAATGGCAGATCTATTATTTAATTAATAGACAATTAAATGAAATAATAGAGTTCGTAGATTCAAATCTTCATAATTTGTTAATCACAAGGAGTTGTGATTGTGAGATACAAATTACATATGATTGAATCTTAAATCGTCCATGGTTGTAAGTAGTAACGAGATACAGATATCGTCATTATAGATAGACCATCACGTGTGACATTTCTTACTTGTGAAGTAAGTAGTTGATCTCACAAGTTGAAATGTGGTGACAATTGAATGAACACATGGATGTTTTGTTACAGAATAAAATATTGGAAACCCGTCTAGAGATTCCACATGGATAACTATCTGAGTGTCATTGGTTAATCTCTAATATTCGGTAGTGGGATTGGTCATTTGACTTGAGGTCGTCATAGTATCTTATATGAGGACAGTCATGTTTTGACGGTGTTAAACGTTGCTCTGTCAAGGGCCGCTAATATGGCATCGTTCGGGTATGTCAAGAATCATATAAAGGTTTTGAATAGCCAATAGAAGATTTGTCACTTTTAGATAGTAAGAGATTATGATCTGCATTTCATTCAATTAAGTAGATAACGAAATCCTTGGTCAAGGTGTACTCATAAATCGAAAATGAGTTTTCGATTTATATTAACTTAAGAGTGGAGTGAAAGATATGATCGATAATCGAGATTAACACACTTCTATATCTCATAATTGATCGGATCATATTGATGAATGGATTATAGTTTTACAGTAAACGAACGAGTTTGGTTTTGTCATACCACGTAACATTTCCGTCACATGTATTGCCCTGACACATTGTTAGAATCAATTTGGGACGGCGAGTGTGAATTGGTGATAAATTAAAAGAATGTTCTAATTTAACAATTTTGATTAGATCAAAATAATATCTCACGTTGTTAGGTATCGTGATCGGGAACATGATGGGTTGCACACAAAAGGAGAACTAGAAGATTGTAATTTATCGATTAAATAATTTAATAAGCGTTGGATAAATTAATTAATTGTGTTTCTTATTTATAGGCTTGAATTAATTAATTGAATTAATTAATTCACAAACTAGATTTAATTAATGAGTTAATTAAATATTGGACTGGGTTAGGCCAAGCTCTTTTGGACTTATATAAATAAGTTACTAGGGTTTACAATTTTGTAGAGATTCATTGTTCTTGCTAGCACAAGAAAAATACCATAATCCTATAATCTCGTTCTCTGTGTGGATTACCGTTGGAGGCTGGACAATTGGACAGCTGTGTGTAGCAGATCAAGGTTGCTGGAAAAAGAAAAAGTAAGGGAGTTTGCAGATCTCGTAAAAGATACAATTTCTATCACAGTTTCTATCTAAACACAGAGATGAATCTTTATGGGAATTGAAAATTATTTTATTTCCGCTGTGCACGTTTAAGTAGATTCTCAACAGTGGTATCAGAGCCTACCTTGTGTTTGTTAAGAATTAATTTACATATTATTGAAATCAAAAGTTGATTTATCATGTTTTTCTTGGATCTGGCAATTTCAAATTATTTTTCATTTTCAAAATTTGTTTTGAGAAGAGAATAATTTTGGAACAAAAATATTTTAGTTAAAAAAAGGGGGCAATCGTCGCAGTGGTGGCGCGCCACTGCATGAGAAGGCGGTGTAGCAGTGCGCTGCCATGCCCACTACAGCGCGGTGTTGCATGTATGAGGTAGAGTGCAACGACGCTTGTCGCTGTGTTGTAGTGGCATACGCTGCTGCTGAAATTGCAGCGGCAGTGTTGTCGCTGCGCTGCAAATTGTTGGGCGACGGGATGCCGCCGCAACAAGTGATGAAGTCGGGGCCACAACAAGAAGAAGAAGGAAATGGGTGAAATTTTAGGTTTTATTGTAATCGGGTCCAACCGTTTTGGGGTGTTTTGAAAATTGGGGCCTCCTCTGCAATTTTTGAAATTTTTGGGAGTTGCCCGTAATTATAAAATAAGGGTCATTTTACGATTTCTTAAATGGAGGTTTCCCTGCAATTTGAGTATTTGGAGGGATTTGTTGATAATTTATAAATGAGTCAATTTTGAAAACTTCAAAAGATGTTTTGAATTAGATTGTATTTAATTTGATTTTAAATGTTTTGACCTATGTTATCAATTTTGACTTGTTTAAAATTTTATTTAAAAAATGACGACTTTTTATATTTTTTTTAAAATTGGATTTTAACTTAAATATTAAATATGACCCAAAATTGAATTTATCTTGTTTAGGAATTTTATCCTAAATTAAAATATTCATTCAATTTAAATTAAAGTTGGACTTTAATTTAGTATTTAATTAAAATTTGATTTTAATTAATTTTTCACCTGAATACGTTCTTGAAATTAGGATTGGATTCTAATTTGATATTTAATTAAAATTTGATTTTAATTAAATTGTATTGCCCTAAATTTCTTTTTAAAATTAAAGTTTGACTCTAATTTGGTATTTAATTAAAATTTGATTCCCTAAAATCTTGGAATTAGAGCTGGACTCTAATCTTGCTATTTAATTAAAATTTGATTTTAATTAAATTCCACGGCCTTGAGTTTTGAAATTAGAGTTGGAATATAATTTGATATTTAATTAAAATTTGATTTTAATTAAATAATCCCGCCCTATAATTGTGAAATTAGAGTTGGAATCTGATTCAATATTTAATTAAAATTTGATTTTAATTAAATATGCCCTCTAATATTAATATAATTAATTAATTAATTGTTCAGATCTATTTGTCTAAAAAAGTTTAGATGACCTTAATTGCTAGAAACTTGAAACATGTTTACATATAATATTAGATATTATATAAGAATACATTTATGTGATAAATGCATTATTAGTGGATGATTATAGATTCGACCATATGGATGTGTTGAATGGTTGATTTTTATTGTTGTCGTTTTGTGGGCCTACGAGCTCTTAATTGTTTTGAACCTGGGAGTACATTATTATTGTCATTATTCTGGATCTACGAGCTCTTAACCATTTTGGATCTGCGAGTCCGCTATTATTATTATTATTATTATTATTATTATGGCTTGCAAGTCCAATTACATTTAGACCTGAGTGCCAACTAATATAGGATACATGTTGCAACTAGACTAATTGAAGATACAAGAAGAGGAGAAAACCATGGAGATGGTGCATTGATACCGATTCAATGCTTTAACCCCCTCGGAATTGACCAACTAATATTAAGTCACATTTATAATTGCCTTCCATCATTATAATGAAAAACCAGAGTCCCAAATCGTGTTAATTTGTTGAGTACACTTAGGTTGGTCTATTAGGGATATGTTTGACACTATAAAATATTAGATATTTCCGAATGATGGGTCCGATTTAACTAAAATTTATCTTTTGTAGAGTACACTCAAGAAGATAAATTTTAGAGGCATGTTAAACTAACACATAAGATGTGTGAAGATAAAGAGTTGTCAGCTTAATGATTTGGGAGTTGTATGGAGATACAATTGATAATAGTATCTACCCAAATGTTTTATTAAGATTTATTGAGTACACTTAAGGTCTTAATATAACAGATGGGATCCCAGCCCACTGGGAGTGAAGTATGGACTCCACAAATTTATGTGAAAATGTCATAAATTTGAGTTAAACAGTGGGAGCATAATTATTTTAATAAAAGTCTATGCTAAATTAATTGATGCATTTCATATATTATTCTTTTTCTTTTTCGTCATTTATATTGAATCGTGAATAACCATGTGTATTTGAGTAGCATACCGGATGCCAATAACCAAATTAAATTTTCTTGATTGGCACCGCTATTTGAGAATTGTTCTCACGCATGAGAAAATTGGTCATGTCCTTGAGTAACCCTTTCTAGAGACACATGCTGATGACCAAATAAATAAGAGGTGACTATTATAGTAACACAGTGATGACAATATTACTGCAACATGTGTGATGTTTGCGTTACGTCACTAGAGTTACAAAAGCAACTTGACAGTATAGATACTGACCATGACTTTTCATTTCAAAGAGTTGTATGATAATAATCGTGTATAGAAGGATATGAGACTTCCAAGCAACTATACCGATGTAAAATGATAGATAAATCTTCAGTCAATGCTCGTGTACTGAAGATGATTAGCATTGAGAAGTAGTCCCAATCAGGTTCAATCATGAACTATGAAC
The DNA here is from genome assembly GCF_002742605.1 of Olea europaea var. sylvestris. NCBI lineage: Eukaryota > Viridiplantae > Streptophyta > Magnoliopsida > Lamiales > Oleaceae > Olea > Olea europaea. The sequence continues at coordinate 11,262,865 of NC_036248.1, read as the reverse complement.
TAAGTATTGACTTAGTTTTGTAATCTCTATCATAGAGTTATTCATACTAATTCTGAATTAGAATTATGATATGAATAAACTCGAATTAATACTCATTAAGTTCCTCAATATGTTTAGAACTGTTAAGCCCGATATCAAAGTTATTAGTGGACAAACCATTGATTCCTTTAAGGGTGTTAAGAGGAAATCTAAAGAGACTTTGAGAAAGCATCCAATATAGTTAAGACAGTCTAAATGAAGGACAATACCAAATCTAATGACCTTTGTCTTTATTATAGAGTGAAAGGTCATTGGAAGAAACACTGCATGGCATATATCTACTTCATGAGTTTCTTAGGTATTCGATACCAAATGTGGATATCATATTTATATAAATATGGAGAAACTAAATAGAAGTAGACCACTGCAAAATGGAGAAGTTGACCTGCATGTTAAATATGAGCAAAGGTTGCTACATTGCCTGTAAGAATATACTTTTTGCTATTGCCTTTAAGCTTAGTATTGTAATTAGAGAAATGTAACTTTGTACCAACCATAACTGGAACATTAAATGAATTTCATGTTTGGACATGTACTATTTTAATGTTAAGAACAAGTATTGTTCATGCCTATCTTGATTAAAGATCTTAATGGTTGTGGTAAGCTACAATATAACATTTATATTCTAAACACTAAGCATTCTATAATGAGTATAGAAGTTAAGAGACATAAAAAGATATATTCTGAATATTACCTTAATTTGGCATGGCGAACTTTGTCATATAGATGAAATACAATTACAAAGTTACATAGAGATGTATACTTGGGGTCAATTGATTTTAACAAGTATCAATTATGCATGTTTGGCACAATGACCAAATTTCTTTTTACTTGAAAAGGAGAAAGGTCTGCATAATTGTTGGTCTAATGCATATTGATGCATATGGACTCATGTCAAATTATGTCAGGTGAAGTTTCTCTTATTTCATCAAAATTACTAATAACTATTACAGAAATAGTCATATATGCTTGATGAAATTCAAGCATGAAACTCTTGAAAGATTCAAGTGATTCAAACTTGAAGTAGAGAAACAAATAGGTAGATATATTCTCACATCAAGATCTGATCGAGATGGGAATATCTTAAAGATTAAAATTTGGATTATGTAAGAGAGAATGAGATTCTCTTGCAATGAACTCCTCCATATACATTGTAGCATAGTGTGTATCTGAAAGGAGGAACCGTTAACTATTAGATATAGTGCGATTAATAACAAGCCATGCAAATCTCCCTAAATCGTTTTGAGGTCATACACTGATTGCAGTTTGCGGCACACTAAATCATGTCACATTTAAGTTAGTTAACAGAACTCCATACGAGCTATTGAAAGGCAATAGTCCCAATTTATCTCATATGAAAGTTTGGGACTGTGAGGCTTATTTGAAGCACCTTGAATCGGATAACATTTAGACTAAATCCTATAAATACATATTTGTGGGACATAAAAAACAAATATTTGGATATCAATTCTATTATCCTATTAAGAAGAAAGTCTTCTTCTCACGACATATCGTCCTCTTAGAGAAAATGTTTACTCTAGGAGAGGACAGTGGGAGCAAAATAGAACTTGAAAGAGTTCAAGAGTCCACAAATATAGTTAACCAAGTAGATGAATCCGAGTTTGATCTCATATCTGATATGGGGCATACTCTTGATCAGGAAGTAGAGACTCCTGAGGACATGTCAACTCTGTATAAATCTAGTAGGATCATTTGACCTTCAAGAAGGTGCGAATCCATGATTACTAATCAAGCATTCCTGATCCAGGATGATGAATCTACTAATTGCACAAAAATAAAGTCAAATGTTGAATTAAAAGAGATAGCAAGAGGCCATAAAATTCGAAATGAACTCAACGTATGTGAACAAGGTTTGAACCTTTGTTGACCCTCTTGATAGGATAAAACCCATATGTTGTAAATGATTTATAAGGAAAAGGTCGACACGGATGGGAATATCCGTACATACAAAGCAATGCTAATAACAAAAGGTTAAGTGTTAACCTTGACAAAACCTTTCGCCTGTACCCATGTTGAAGTCCATTCAAATTTTGGTTGCAATAGTTGCATACTGTGACCATAGATTAAAGCAAATCTCTTGGAGCTGAAATCTTCGATTTGATGAAAAAATCAAAATGTTTGATTTTATCAAATATGAAGACGAATTGTGTGTTTACAAGAAGATAGTGGGAGTATTGTCGCATTCCCAATACTATATGTATGATTATTAATAGGAAACGACATTTTCAATCGTTGCAATTGTGGTTGGTAAAGGATTTTTTATGAAAGATATGTGATAAGCAACCTGATCTATAGAGATAGATCTAAAGGATTACTTAACTCATCCCAATCTACATAGATAAAATCTTGAGAAGATTTTATATGGAGAAACTGGTTTACTCTTAAGCCATATGTTGGAAAGGTTCCAAACGTGAAACAACCATTGGTTTATTGGTAGAAACCTAATATATGATTGCTTCAGAAGCAGCAAGGAGTTGCAATGTGGATCAAGATATTCTTTAATGAACTTGAGATATTTTCTAATATTATTGATCACATACTATTGTATTGTGATAACAATATAACCATCGCGAAAGCAAAGAAACTAAAGTCTCATCAATGATCCAAACATGTATTAAGACGGTATAATCTCATCAGAGAAATAATACATAGAAATGACGTAAAGAGAAGAACGAATTCCCACATTTGACAATATTGCAGATCCATAGACAAAAAGTTGTCATAGTATAAACATGATCCTCATGTAAATTCTTATGATATTGGATACATATGTGATTGGATCTAGTGCAAGTGGTAGTTTGTAAGTGTTATACCCTAGGTCCAATCAACCTTGGACATAAATACTTTTAATATATAATTAATGTGATTTAATAACAGATCTATCTATTAATTAAATAATAGAGTCCGTAGATTCAAATTTTCGTAATTTGTTAATCACAAGGAATTGTGATTGTGAGATACAAATTACATATGATTGAATCTTAAATTGTTCGTGGTCGTAAGTAATAACGAGATACGGATATCATCATTACGTATAGACTATCACGTGTAACATTTCTTACTTGTGAATTAAGTAGTTGATCTCACAAGTTGAAGTGTTGTGACACTTAAATGAACACGTGGATGTTTTGTTATAGAACAAAATATTAGAGACCTGCCTAGAGATTCCACATAGATAACTATATGAGTGTCAGTTGTTAATCTCTAACGTTTGATAGTGAGATTGGTCATTTAACTTGAGGTCGTCCTAATATCTTATATGAGGACAGTCATGCTTTGATGGTGTTGGATGTTACTCTGCAAAGGGCTGCTAATACGACATCGTTCGAATATGTCAATAATCGTATGAAAATTGTGAATGGCCAATAAAGGATTCGTCACTCTTAGATAGTAAGAGATTATGTTCTGCATTTCATTCAATTAAGTAGATAACGAAATCATTGACCAATGTGTACTCATAAGTCGAAAATGAGTTTTCAACTTATATTGATTTAATAGTAGAGTGAAAGATATGATAGATAATCGAGATTGACACACTTCCATATCTCGTAATTGATCGGATCATATTGACGAAGTGATTATTGTTTCACGGTAAACGAACGAGTTTGATTTTGTCATACCAAGTGACATTTTTCGTCACATATATTGCCCTGATACATTGCTAGATGTCAGTTTGGGACGACAAGTGTGAATTGGTGATAAATTAAAATGGAGTTTTAATTTATCAATTTTGATTAGATCAAAATAATATTTCATGTCGTCAAGCATCGTGATCGGGAATATGATGGGTCGCGCACAAAAGGAGAACTGGAAGATTGTAATTTATCAATCAATTAATTTAACAAGCGTTGGATAAATTAATTAATTGGATTTCTTATTTATAGGCTTGAATTAATTAATTGGATTAATTAATTCACGAACCGAATTTAATTAACGAGTTAATTAAATATTGGACTGGATCAGGCCAAGCCCTTTTGGGTTTATATAAATAAGTTATTAGGGTTTACAATTTTGTAGAGATTCATTGATTTTGCTAGCACAAGAAAAATACTTTTATCCTACAATCTTGTTTTCTGTGTGAATCATCGTTGGAGACTAGACAATTGGACAGCTGTGGGTGACAAATCAAGGTTGCTGAAAAAAGAAAAAGTAAGGGAGTTTGTAAAAGATACAATTTCTATTTAAATACAAAAATAAATTTTGGTGGAAATTAAAAATTGTTTTATTTTCTGTGCACGTTTAAATAAATTCCCAAAAATCAAGTGGCCAATTCTGGGAGAGGGATACAGCACAATGGTGTCAGCCATGCTAGATAAACTCATCAATGGATATGGTAATGAAATAAATCAAAATGGTGTGTCATATATAAAGCGGCCATACGTGCTGTGTGCCCAATTTTTACTGTCGGGACGTTCCAAGAATCTAAGTTTGATAGTGAACTGCCTTGATATGTGTGAATGGCTTATGAATATTTTAAGAATCCAACCATATTTTAGCAAGTTTGGGCCCATGCTAGACAAAAAGGATGGTGGCAATCAATTCATATGCGTTTGTGGCTATCAGTTCAATTTTAGTTTTTCCCACATTCCATCTCTGCTCTTCAATATCTAAAGGTTGAAACCCACATTTTTCTACTCTTCAATATCTTCATATGTGGCCCTCGCAAGTACATTCAAATTGCATCAAAGGGTAAAATAGTCATCGAGGCTCAACGACATTATCATTCCTACATCCATCTCTGACAAAAATCTTAGTGGTTGTACCGCATAACCAAGCAAGTACGGTAGGAAAATGAGATGTGTTAAAAAATAATAATAATTAAAATGAGCATCAAATGGGTTGTTACTCTTTATTTTTTATTTTAACTTTTTAAAATAAAGAGTGAGTTTGACTTTTTAAATTTAGAGAGCTAAACTTTCTTTCTATTCATAATGTACAATGATTGCATTTAATAAGTCACAAATTTCGACGAGTAATATTATTTAACATCATTATTGTTAAAATACTACTTTATCTGATACTAACGCAACATTAAATAATATGTATAATTCCCCCGTTTGTAACCCATTTTCATTTGGAAAAATGCATTCTTTCTATCAACATGGGTCCCACATGATGACAAATATTTTTTGAATTGACTAGTACAATTTTTATCTTTTCCAAAATACTCTCATTTGCCTTCAATGACCCACCATTTTTGACTTTTCCACCTACCATAATTTTGGCTCACTATAAAGGGTAATAAAGGGATTGATATTTACAAAGCTGTTTGTGTACATCCTCTAGTCAGTGCTTTATCAGTGGAAATGACTAGTAACACGCAAATCTTTTCTAAAATGAGAGTGCGAAATGGACAACAAATAGGGGCTTAAAATAAATCATTTAATTCTATATTTTATTGATTCTATAATTTAATATTACATAAATTGATATTCTAACATCACTATGCTAAATAACATTATTTAGTTTCAATATTCTACTTCTTAAACTATTCAAACAGTTAAATTGAATGGCTATTGACATAAGACAAATTATTTTAAATAAAATATGAGAAGAAATTTATAAATGTTAATTGAGAAAAAAGTAAAATGAAGAGCCAAAATAGAGAGTATTATTGAAATATATAAAAGGATTTTTGAGAATTTCCAATTTTTTTCGAGTTCCTTAAAAATAAGGGGGTGTTTAATAGTCATTTTTATGTAAAAATGCATTTTAAAATAATAAATTGATGTGAAATGTGTGATTGAAAAACAAGGAATTTTTTTTGATTTACGTGTAATATTATTTTAATAAAGAATGTGTGATTGAAAAGAAGAGAGGGAAAAATACATTTTAAAAAAAATGGCTACCAAACGAGGCCTAAGTTTCTATTCAACGAACGTGATTATTGACAAGAACTTATTGAATCCATAGTTTGGACCTTCATCACAGTGAGCAAGGTCTTGAGTCAATTTGGTAAATCTATTTAAACTTTCTTCTAGATCAACAGAAGTTCCATCTTAAAAGAAAAAGAATTATTTTAGTAAAAAACTTTTGTTAGGAACAGTTTTAAACTCATATTGAGCCTTCAATTCGGTCCAATGTTCTTCAATAGTTTTATTTTCTACCATGGTTTTAATCACATTTTCAAAAAGATACAAGAAGATAGTATTCCATGCTATTTCTTCCAATTCGATCTTTTTTGAGGTCGTCATATCTTTTGTCAAAGAACCATTTAAGGTTGTAGCACATTTTAATTGTATTAAGATGGCCCTTATCTTTTGACTCCACATACTGAAATCTCCCCTTCCATCATATTGGTTTATTTCAAACTTAGCAGTTGCCATCATAGATTCCAAAAATGATATAACTCATTTGAACAATCCAACGGAAGACACATAGTGAAAAGATACTTTACAAAAAAGGGGTTAAGCCAGCAGTAGTGCACACGAATTTATATTCTCAATTAGTAAACATATCACTCTAAGTATAAAATAGAATCACAGACAGGAGTGAGGTAGTCTCAGCCTTGTTGGCAGCCGCAGTGTGAGAGTTCGATTCCTGAGATATGGAATTGGAATCTTTGTGGGCACCAGTGTACAGGCAAGCTCTTGTTCCTGGCCTGCTGGGGCACATCCTGAGATTTACCTCCCTCACAATGCTCCAGCAGAGGGGAGGTGAAGGACCCTCAAAGTTGGGGTTCAACCTTTTTTTTAGAATCACAGATAGAGATTACAATTCCTATATTTCAAAGATTTCTCTTGCAAGATCCTCCAGCTATACCCCAGCATCGAGTTTATCTCAGATTTCCAAGGCCTCTTTAAAGCCTTTGAACAAAGACCAATCTTGGGAGGGAGTTTGTGTAAGGTAAATCAAGGGAAAATCAAGATATTCTAATATTTGGAATTACCAAACAATGAGATATTGGAAAGGTCTCATCAAATGAGTTCAAAGAACTTCGATTCCTTCAATTAAGTTCACATAGTTTTGAAGTTGATTTCAGATCCATAGTTTGCTCGAAGATCCGGCATTACAATTTACAAAACCAAGCTTTGATATCACGGAAAAGGTCAAGAAAAACTCAAGATTAATCAATGATTTAAAATCTAATAACAGAACATATAAAAGAAATTGCAGAAATAAAAAATCAACATAAAGAATTTTTTCGGCCAAAGCCCCAGATGTTTAACGACCGCTTCTAAAATCCCCTATTGAGCTTCCATTGTAAATGGATAAAGCTCGATTGCACTATAAAGCCAAGAATATGACAGCCACAGTACAATCAGTTCAAAAATCTCACGGTCAAGTCATAGAGACTTATCTTTAACCAAAAACTTTGGATCGAAACACCGTCTATCCACAAATCACAGCAGAACACTCAGTTCTATCTCTAATGTTCACTGCTCAAACGAATCACACAGATTCTTTACACAAACCATTCAGAAAAGCACAACAGCCTTTCGATCTGGAGTATATCTGTACATTGGAGATCTTCTAACATTTACACAATCTATTGAATCAAGAATGAGAAGCCCTAACACGAAGTATGAGGTTTTCTGAAGCCCAGTCCTCGAACCCACAGAAGTTGGAAAATGAACAAGTCGTATAGCCAAATAGTCTCTTTGATAGATATAAAATCAGAAGATCTAGAATCAGATCTGAGGATCACCAAGAAGCCAAGTGTCACAATCGAAATGATAGCATCCACTAAGAAAAGCGTCATTTTGAAAACACGCTTTCTTTACAAATTTTGGAAGCACACCTTTAACAATGGATTGCCTAGGGTTCAAAACACAACAATCCCAAATGCACTACTTTATTGGGCCTCTGATTGCAAGCAATGATGGAGGCTGTAGAAGTGATGGAACATGAGTGTTTGAATTGGTTAAACTCACAGCCCAGTAAAAGTATTATTTTTCTGTGTTTTCGAAGTATGGGATTGTTCACGGCGGAGCAGCTAGCGGAGATGGCCGCTGGGTTGGAAAATAGCGGCCACTAGGTTGTTTGGGTGGTGCGTAGTCCTCCCGCGGATGACAAAACCAATGCTCCACCAGTAGAGCCAGACTTGGATGCATTGCTGCCACAAGGTTTTTTCTCGTCTAAAAGTTTAATTACTTGTAATCTTATATTCACCTCCCTACAGTGATCGATTTAAAATTTTCCTGTGAAAGAGAAATATTTGAATAATTTATAATAATTTGGTGGGTCGATTTTCAAGAAATGAGAACAGGAAGATTTGATTATCTGTTACACTACAAAGTTAACTATCATATTTATGATAACGTTTATCTATTTAAATTTTGTCTTCAATAGGCTTCTTGGGAACTAAAGATAAGAGGGGCTGGTGGTAAATTCATGGGCACCGCAAGTGGCGGATTTGTGACATATTATGGTTGGAACTCAATTCTAGAGGCTATTTGCGCGGGTGTCCCAATGTTAGCTTGGCCACTGTATGCAGAGCAAAGGATGAATAGGATTTTCATGGTGAAGGAAATGAAGGTGGCATTGGGTTTGACTGAGTCTGCCAAGGGGTTCATGACAGCTACTGAGTTGGAGAACCGACTTATAGAGTTGATGGACTTGGAGAATGGGAACTTCCTTCTTTTGTACATTTTTGTGGATAACCAAAAGGTTAATATATCCCTGTAACATTACTCTCAATTTGCTTTACTAAATGGGAAAAGTTGCAGTATTAGTTCCCAGATCATGCTACGTGTACAATTTTTTTTTTTTGCAAATTCCCTTACTCACTACTCACAATAGGGTGGGGATCACAAGCCAATATTTTTTAAATTCACGTGAGGTCCGTTATTTTTGTGAGAGTGAGTACACCATTTTGTCAACAAGATTTTGTACAAATATCTTTATCTATTAGTTCTCAACGTATCGTCGTTGCAGTATTGGTTACCAATGTATTGTCGCCGTAGCTAGATATTTTTCTAATACTAAAAAATGAGTGCGTTGGTCCTCGACTTCATTACAATTACATATTATCTATCTTCAATAATAACTGTTTAAATCTCTGATAAACACACAATTCTAAAACGTTGGACTTTATAAAACTGAATTTTGCTTCTCATCTTGGACTGACGTATAAAGTTTGAAGGAGGCATGAATTTACTATTACTAAAGACTGATTGTACGCAATAATGAATAATCAAAGTAAAATAACGACTTCTTAGGTTAAGAGTATTATTTACTACTGAAACAAACGGTACCCTTGGTCCCTAAAATGGCTAAGCTCTGACATATGGGGTTGAAACTTGAGATAAGGCACATAATGCATTTCACTTATAGTACCGACCCACAAAATTACAAGAATAAATTGAGATAATAAATTTATTTATTTAGATTTTATCTTTGTCGAATTTACTTTGGCACTAAGGACCCACGTCAATTTTCATAAATGGCAAATACGAGGCTTGAACTTAAAGATTTTATCTACTCTGTTACACCTCCACATCTATAGTAACTAAATTCTCTCCCCCTTCGTCAAAGCATAAGATTTTCGCTTAAATAAAAATGAATTAGACATACACAAAAGACCTGTTAAGCATATAGATACATTTGAACAATTTTTTCCCGACATAATTATTACATGATATTTCGTATTTCAGAAATTGTCGAAATTTTTATTGAAAAGCATAATTACGCGCAACTACAGTGAAGGATATGAATTACAAACACATCTTGCTAAAACATTCCATGGTAAATAATATATATTGCATGACAAATCTTGCAAGATCGGATACTCACATCACTTATATCGTCAATCTTGGCAATTTCCATGACTCAACTAACTTGGCCAAGGCAACAATGGATGTACCGCCTTCACTCATAGCTGCCTCTGCCTCTGCCTCTTTTTCTTTGGTGCGCTTTCTGACCGATTCACCTTCCTTCGAGTCCATCAACTCTCTAACTCGACTCTCGACCTCCTCAGCAGTGACAAACCCGTCTTCTGATTCGTTCATTGCAGAGCCAACTTCAAGTCTTCCACTAACACTACCCTGTTGAACTTTTGTTCAGCATAAAGAGGCCACGCCACCATGGGGACGCCCGCGCACAATGCTTCCAACACCGAGTTCCATCCACAATGTGTCACGAACCCGCCAACAGATTTATGTCTCAACACCTCCACTTGTGGGGCCCACGACTTCACCACGAAACCCCGGTCCTTTGTCCTATCTAAGAATCCACTAGGAAGTAGTGACTCCAGATCTGGTTCAGGAGGAGGTAGGAAGCGCTTGCTCTTGTCCTCAGAGGGTGGAGAACGCACCACCCACAAGAACCTTTGCTCGCTTCTCTCCAACCCAATCGCAATTTCTTTCAACTGCTTACCTGAAAGCAAACCAAGACTCCCAAAACACAAGAACACGACGCTTTGGCTTGGTTGCAAATCGAGCCATTTCAAACATTCGTCCATACTCTCAGTTCTACCTCGTTCTGTTGCCAATAGCGGTCCTATACAGAAAACAGGTGGTGTCGGACCATCAGGATTGCAAGATCCTTCAGATATTGCTTTAAGAGATTTTGATTCAAGGGACTCGAATGAGTTTACAATAACTCCAGCTGACTTGGGCAAATGGAGAAAGAAATCTAGAAAGTAAGCATATTCGGCCGAGGATCGATCAAGAATTGGATCTGGCATGTGTGAAGATGGTATCGGTGGTAACCCTGGAATATCCAAAAGTGAATTCAGATCTTTGAAACTTTTAGAGGTATTCCGATGTATGGTGGGAACGTAAAGGAAAGAATCAAGACAACAGACACCAGAAGTGAAGAAATAATAAGTTGGGATTCCGAGTTTGGTGAAAATGGAGAAAGCCGGGGTGCAAAAGAAGTCGATTATGACGGATGTGATGGTGCTGGTGCTAGAGATCTCTTGAAGGGCTCGTTGGACATTAGGGTTGCTAAGGCGGAGGGTCTCGAAAATAACAACTTCCATGGACGAGAAAGAGTCGAATGTAAGGGAAACAGAAGGTAAATGGTGGAAGGTGATGGAGGGGTTGGTGGCGGAAACTCGGTCAATATAGGAGGCGGTTAGCCAGTGTTGAATGATGGAGGCACCGTGAGAATTGCAACGGTGAAGAAAGGGTGGTGGTTGAGTATGAACTTCCCGAACTCCACCATCGAAATCAGATGCCCCATGCCTGGGGAGGGATATAGAACAATAGTTTCCATTCTATAAAGAGAATGATAGCAAAACTCAAGACTCTTAGAAAACTTTGAACTTGAACGAGAGGATTCCAAGTTAAATTTCACAAACTAGTATGTATAGACAAGTCGAGATTACGTACAGTATTCCTCACACAACCAAAAGTTGGAGTTAATTCCTCAAATAGTCACTAAACTTTATCAAAAAATTTTAGGAGGTCATCGAACTTCCAAACTTTCCTAAATAGTCACTGAACTTTGTAAAAAGTTCCCAAAAGGTCACTGAATTTCAAAACTTCCTTAAATAGTCATTGAACTTTGCAAAAAATTCTGAGGAGGTCACTAAACCACTGTTGTATGGGGTCCCAATTTGCAAAGTCAAGTGACCCCCTAAGAACTTTTTGAAAAGTTCAGTAATTATTTAGGAAAGCTTTAAAGTTCGATGACCTCTTGGAAACTTTTGACAAAGTTTAGTGACTATTTAGAGAAATTTTGAAGTTCAGTGACCTCTTAGAAACTTTTAGCAAAGTTCAATGACTATTTGAATAATTAACTCCCAAAAGTTGATAAGTGCCCGTTCTTGGTTGACCACCCATATGAGCAAGACTCAAAAATTATCTCACGATACTCCAGGGGCGGGATGGTGGGGGACCCTTAAAGTTGGGATTCAACATTTTTTTTTAAGACTCAAAAATTACCTGGAAGTTGTTGGAGGGAAATAAGTGATTTGTGTAGGTTATCAATTAGCATAACAAATTTAAGAATATAAAAAATAAAATTCTATAATAACATAAATATAAGAAGAGAGTTAGAGAGCAAGTTTTATAAAATCATGAAACGGACGTTGTTGAAAAATCGTGTTATCTCTCTTACATTTGGATACTTTCAACACTATACAACTCTAAGATAAAATTCACATAGCTCACCATCAGTTTTTCCTCATGGGCACCATCACATAGAGATAAATATTAAGTGAGTACGGAGGCCTTTGGTCACGAGTCCGATTTTTCCTACCAACATTTTTTCAGTCGAGCCTGTCGCACCGGACTTGCCTAATGTGATTTACTTGACTGACATGGTTTGTAGGCTATTGCGTCAACCAAAGGACACTATCGAGGTAGCTAAGAGGGGAAAAAATCCAGAAAATCGAGTTGATGGAGCCTTAATTTTTTGGCCAAGCTTTTACTCGGATAAAAAAAAAGCCCGAAACGAAAGTTTCGGCTTGACTCGTTGACACCCCCACCAATATTGTTGAAAATTAATTTAATTAAAATAAGTTACACTATAAAATTATTACTTTTAATTATGTATTAAAATTGAAAACCTGTGTGAGTCTCATTTTTATTGAAATTTGTATTTTAGAACAGTAGGATTGATGGATAACGTGTAATTGAACTAAAAAAGAAAACTGAAAAATTAAAAATGTTTTAGCTTTATTTGGTCACCATTATGTTCAAAATACATTTTTCTCTTTTTTATTTTGAATTACATATTCTTCAATAACATAATATTACACGTAAATTCAATTTTTTTTCTTATTTTGTAACAACACCTTTTTCATCAAAATATTATTCCAAAATGTATTCTGGACAAAAAAGGGGGCTTGAACGAGCTTACTTTTGAAATTTTAAAACTTTTTATTTTCTATTACAATAAAAGAAATGCTAGCAATACATGAGTAAAGTTCTTTGTAGCTTCACGGATGATGACATGCGCGGGTTTTTAATCAAAATATTATTTCAAAATGTATTCTGAACAAAAAAAGGGGGGGAGGGGGTTGAACAAGCTTAATTTTGAAATTTTAAAACTTTTATTTTCTATTACAATAAAAGAAATGCTAGCAATACACGAGTAAAGCTCTTTGTAACTTCACAGATGATGACATGCGCGGGATTTCACTGGGTGTTTTAAATCTATTTTTAATGCAAAGTCCAACGAAATTATTCCACTTGACATTTTGTAATTCTGTTTGTACAGGATGCCTATACTTGTAGCTTCTTTCATCTTTCCAAATCAACAATCCGCACATTTAAAATAAACAAAATCAAAATATAATTCGCAATGAGTAAATATTACAGTTCACACTTGCTTGTATAATACAAAAATTAGCTTCCTGATTCTGTTTTGGTTCTGGGTCGCCATAATTAAACTTAAAGGTAATGGTCCCATAAGATTTGTAACTCAACTAGAGATGTTAACGAGTTGAGACGAATCTCGAGGCTCGGGTTTCGACTCGAGTAAAAATGGTTGGAACTTTTTTTGCCCTAATTGAGCCGAGCAAAAATCTAGGCTCAACTGAAACTTTCGGCCCGAACCTTATTGATCCGAGCTGGGCCAATTCACGTATTTTTTTTTTATAAAACACAAGCAGCGTCAGCATAGCTGTCTGTAGTTTTTTTTTTTTTTAATTGTTTAAGGGTGAGCTCATCGTTTTTTTTTTTTTTTTTTTTTTTTTTGTTTAAGGGTGAGCTCATCACGAGCCAAAAATGGCCCACGACATGAGCCAGCCCGAGCCTTGAGCAGGTCTACTCAGACTTTTTTCTGGCCAAGCCACGGGAACTTTGAGCCAACGAGCTAAATTAACATTTCTAGACTCAACGTGCAAAGTAAAAAATTACAAACAAAAACAACACTAAGAATTTTGGGCCAAAGGCTCAAAAGGTTTAGCGACCACTTTCTAATACTTAGTCCCCCGTTGAGCATCCATTAATATTAAACTCGAATCCATTAGCACTACCCAAAAACAGGCAAAGTTTCAATTATAAGAATACCAAGTTCTCAGATCTCTCGCACTTACAATATTGACACGACCCGTCCCGAATCACCCTAGTGGACCCGAAACGTGATGTGCACCGATAATAGATGCTGACTAGATGTCAAATCTATCACCAAAGCTGACAATGAGTTACTTCAAAAAATGCAACAAAATCAAATACTTATGTAAAACAAAATGCGATGAGCCCAAAATATTTACTTCATGCTGCATCAATATGAGTTATTATATTCAACATGTAGTGTGGCTCTCATTCCGAAATCATTAGGCTCTTCCAACTAAAAAAATCAATTGCTACCTGTAGGAAAAATCATGGGAAAAACATATGAGTTGATAACTCAGTGAATGGAGAAATTCGAAAATAATTATATTTTTTCAATTTTATATTTTTATCGAAAATCGAATTCATATCATTTAATAATTCACAAGATAATATCATGTAATTATAATCAAAAGTGAAATATTCACATAATGTCAAAAAATATCATCTCAAAATCATGATATAAACATAAGATGGTAATTATGCTATAATCTCATCAAATCAAATGTACTAAAAAATTCACCAAAAATATACCCTCTGATTAAAATCTGTAATCCGCCCGTCGGGTTAAAAACTTTCGCCACACGCCTTTGGCCCTTTCGTGAATAAAAACAGGTCTCAAGACATCTGATAATTAATTCTAAAACACGGCTAAGGCCCCTCTGTGAACTAGAAGAAGTACATAATCAGGGTATTTTTCTGGTCCATCTCAATATCACGTCTCACATACCAAACAAATCTCAATATCACATGTCTCATATATCAAGTCACAAATGTACAATAAATAATTCTTGAAATTTCACATGTATCATAATAAAAGAGATTTACATAATAATCATATAATCGAACACATAATTACATATATTTTGCTAATATATTTAATTTATAAATACTTTAAAAATATTTATATTTTTCCACTCACAGAACTATGTAAACCAAAATCAACTCGGATGGTACCCTGTCCCGATATCCGTATCGCCGATTGAAATATAATATAATTTTTAAATCAACAATTAACTATTTTAAGTAATTTCAATAATTAAATAGGCGATAGCCAACCTTAATTATTTCACGTTTAAGCGATTTTTAAGGTCTCTTTAATTACTAAAATTAATTTTTCTTTCATTTTATTCAATTTCATAGTTTATTATACTTAACCCCTTTAATAAAATTGAATTTAATCTAACAACTATAAAATTAAACATAATTTGAAAATAAGTAACATTTTACTTACCTTTAACTTTGAAGAATTTAAGCCTAATAGTAGAAGAACTTATTTTCTAGCATGCTAGCAAAAATTTTCTACTTTTTTTTTTCCTTTCTTCTTCTCTTTTTGTTTTTTCTTCTTTCTTTCGCTTTCTTTCATTTTCTCTATGTTGTTGGATTTCTCTGTCTTTATATTTGTTTTTGTATGTGAATGGACTTATATATACATAAGATTAGGATGAAATGGATTGGTTAATATTTAAAACTTAACCACCGCCTCACTTTTCCACTTTTGTTTGCTTTTCATTTTTTATTCTTTTTGTTTTTGCTTGACAATGTTGACTTTTCTTTCTTTTGTTTTATTTGTTTGTTTTTTTAAAATTAAGGTATTACAAAATTCACCCTTTTAAAAGAATTTCGTCCTCGAAATTCAATTAGCTAGAGGTCCAACATGTAAGGATCTAGAGCTCACATTTAACTTCCGTTACCCATAATGTCTCATTAATTGAATGATGTCTCCAACAAACTTTTAGTCCCAAAATTTAATCCTTCCCGTCATAATTTTAATAATTTCCTAAGAGTCAATATATGGTATTCTCATCTTTTCCTTTTTCCAAATCTTAGGAAAACTCAATTATTTTCCAATTTGAAGTTCAAGATACTACTTTTCATATTCTCAAAATCTTCACCTTACGTCAAATTTAAACTACCCTCTAATCAAATTCTTTTTCTATAACAATGGTTACATAATTAGATCGAATAGCATTCTTTCACCCATTTCGTCAAACGTCCTTGGAATATTTTAATATTATATATAACCTCAATTATCGTCAATTTTCTCTAGTTTTTATTTGTCAATTCCATGAAAAATAAATAATATCTCAGTCTCCTTTAATTAACTAGCTATAATTGATAGCCTCTCTTTTAAACTTGTCTTTATAGCATCTAACACTCTATCAAAAGAAGATGCATAATGTAATTTAATTATATAACTTCTTACAACTAACCAAAGATGAATACTCCAATTTCATCATGTAATTAACAATATTGTCTAAATATAATTTTATAAGTCTATCTTTTGAACTGATTATATCATTTAAAAAGAATCTTGTAGCCTTTATCAATCTATCCACAATGATTTTAAATTCTATTTTGTCTCCATTTCGTGTATTTGGAATCCCCGAACAAAAATATTTGAGGGTAACAATCTCTATTCTAAATTGACAATATCTTCAAAAGTTCAATTGTTCATAATTTTCTAAAATTATAGTTATCCCCAACAAAACAATTAAGATAGCTCAATATGATGTTCTTTTCCTTTAATTCTATATCACCCAATGATAATAAATACAGAATTTTCATTTCCACCATTTCGAATAAAATATACCTTAAAACTCTAATGATTGATAAGTATTGATATTTCTCGCAATGTAATGACATAATCCCAATATAACCAACTCCAAATCATGTTTTAATCATGCCTCTACAACAATCTATCATATAGTTCATAATTCATCATTTTACTTCAAAACACGTTCTAAACCTTAACATAATCCATTATCATAAATCAAATCCCATCAACTTTTGATACAAGAGTAAATGTTTTCTCGGAATTTAATATTATAGCAACACTTTTTACATCCTTAAATCCACACAAATTTGGTGCTATTTCTTTCTATGGAGAGACAATTATAACAATTAATCCATGATAATTCTATACTCTTATTCCATAAAGAGGCCATCAGCCTATCACCAATGCATAAACTTTCTTGTATATCGCCCAAAGACCGTCAATTAAGATTATAACCTAAAGATACAGTTCCACAATTGTATAAAATTTACATGATGATCGTCTTAGACTTTAAGCTATCCAAAATATCATCCATATGTTCCATAACTTGCAGATTTCAAGAAGAATGGAATACTTTATTCATGAAAACTACAAATACAATCGAAAATAACTCAAAATTTACATCACTAAAACTTCATTAAATTCACCTTAACTTCAAAATTTGGCTAAATTTTCAAATTCTATGGAATATAACACAATACTCCAACAAATGGTCTTAAAAAAATTAATTAACTTAACAACCCCAAATATATCAACACATTATCTTGTTATAGGGCAACCATAATATTCATTTACTTGTTATTCACCATATCATATTATAATCATGTAACCTTGTCATTTGTCGTCATATCATAGCACCTAAAACATTTATTTATATAAATTTTCCTTAAGATCATGAAATAGTAACCCTCATACTTATCACGTGAACCTTTTACACATCAATATACCACTCAAGATTTCGTATGTTAATTTTCCAATCTCAACAAATTCCAACACTATCATTCTCTTTTTCCTTTTTTTTCTCGACACACATAATTATACCTAAATGCACATATCTACTTAATTCTATTTCTTGAGGGAAAAAAAAATTACCCTATAACAAATAATCATTATGATGTCTATCCCTATTTTCTCACATCCTTTATAATCAACAACTCATAAATAATCAAAATAATTAGAATTACCATTAATTTCCTCGATGCCTAAAGTACACAATAACACATTGTCATCTCTCAATCAACAAATCATCATTTTGTCTTCCACAATTTCTTATCATATAGCATAAATATACACCATCATAATTTCTATTATCATCCCATAAAAGTGGCCACAAATCACCACAAAATTTGATAACGCTAATGACCATTTGGTTTCAAGAATAATTAAAAATCTCCAATGATTGTCACCAATCACACATCATATCATTTCCTTGTATTTATCGTGCAAGCTATAGCTAAAAAATTTTCTATGTACTCATAAAAAAATCATGTAGTTCTACAAATAAATTGATAATTAAGTGGTGTAACATCTGTAACTTCGAATGCCCCGCAAAATCATCACAATCTGTTCAAATCTTAATAGGTTACATAAACACATGGGTCCAACCCAACAACTAATAACATTTCCAACCATTGGATCAATTCAACTACCATACTTATATGCTAGTCGTTTCTAAATCTATTAAAAAAATACTTTTCTATCATTTTTGGTTCTATACATTTGAGCTAGAGAGCCTGTAATTTCCGCCACCACGACATGTGATCATACCCACTGAACATGCATGAAATAAAAATGTATGAACCATAAAAATTTTCAAAACCATGCTTTGATACCACTTTGACATGACCCGTCCCGAATCACTCTAATGGACTCGAAACGTGACGTGCACTGATGATATATTCTGACTAGATGTCAAATCTATCACTAAGGCTGACTATGAGTTATTTCAAAAAATGCAACAAAATCAAATGCTTATATAAAACATGATGCGATAGGCCCAAAATATTTACTTCGTGCTTCATCAATATGTGTTATAATATTCAACATCTCTTTCTTTCATTTTCTCTCTGTATCTCGACTTCTCTGTCTTTATATCTGTTTTTGTATGTGAATGGACTTACATATAAATAAGATTAGGATGAAATGGATTGGTTAATATTTAAAACTTAACCACCGCCTCACTTTTCCACTTTTGTTTGCTTTTCATTTTTTATTCTTTTTGTTTTTGCTTGACAATGTTGACTTTTCTTTCTTTTGTTTTATTTGTTTGTTTTTTTAAAATTAAGGTATTACAAAATTCACCCTTTTAAAAGAATTTCGTCCTCGAAATTCAATTAGCTAGAGGTCCAACATGTTTTTTTTTTTTTTTTTTTTTTTTTTTTAAATTAAGGTATTACAAATATCCTCTCAAAGCATCAGTAACAACTCTCACAAGAGAAATATTGATGTTTACTCCCTCCCAAGAACTTAAAACGCTAAGTATTTACAAAGAGAATAACTAATAAGAACTACACAGAGCAGACGAAACAAGAGAAGCTTTTAGATTTTTTCAGAATGAAATCCTAAAGTCACAAGCCTCGACTTTATATGAGACAGAGCTAATTATATCATCCAACAGTGCAAGATCAACAACATGTTAGCAATCCAAAAAAGTGCATTTTCAATTAAAAAGCGTGTTCAACAAAAACATTTTTACCATAATTCTAGATTCTTCAGCTTGTTGAATCAATTTGGGCCATAGTTATAGTAGAACTGATAGCATACAGCCCGCATATTTGGACTTCACAAAATTCAGCAACCCAATTTTTACAATCTTCACCTTTGTTACTATTTGTGACTATACTATAGTGGATTCCAACATAATCAACACAAATTCATGTGCTCTTATTACTTGTTCACAAGAAAAGAAAAATTAGCAAATTTCAAGATTCAATTGTCTCAAAGAATCAATGAACTTATTAAGTTATATTACCTCTATACTTGCGTCAGAAAGATTTATCTTAGTCGAAAGTTTGGTCAGCTTAATGTCACCCTTTTCAATTATATCTCTGAAAAAATGAAATTTAACATCTATATTTTTGAAACTATCCTGAAAATTTGGATTTTTACTCAAGAAAATGGCACTTTGATTATCTAGAACATAACTTTACCTGATTTTTCGTAGGTCCTAATTCATTTAATAAGCCTTTCAACCATAAGCATTCTTTTGCTATCTTAATAGCAACAATATATTCAACTTCATTTCAGGATGAAACAACCAATTTCAGAAGTTGAAATTTTCAGCTAATGCGTGTACTATTTATCGCATAAAAATATGAAGTTATAGACTTCCTATTATCTAAGTTTTCAGCAAAATCAAAGTCAACATAGCCAATCAATTTAAAGCCATCTTTATCAATTTTAGACATAAGTCCTAATTGACATGTGCATCTCAAGTACTTAATCAAATTTTTCATAGCTTTCCAGTAAAGCTCACTCGGGTTACTCATGAATTTGCTCAACACACTTACAACATGGGATATATCTAGTCTAAAACATACCATTTCATACATGATAGATCCAATAGCATAGCATATGGCACATCCATCATTCTTTTAAATTTGTTAGGTCTAAAAGTGTAATTGGCAATTCTGTGTACAAAACGAACTTAATTGCATATTTTTAAAAGTCAAGGACTCAATTGAACAATGTTGTAAAAGTTAGGGACTTAGGGTACAATTTTGTAAAGTTGTTTGGTAGGGACTAGGGTTTGAGTTTAATGATCAAATCAAGAACGCGACGCTGAAATTTCGTTAGCTTCTCGCCCTGCCATCGCTCGAGCGTAAAAAACAGAACCTACGTCGCTCACCTTTCGGCCTCGTTTCGCTCAAGCGAAAGTGTGTCGCTCGCTTTTCGCTGAAATATCGTTTGAGCAACGGTGTTATTCCAAAAACCCTAATTCACGTTTTCGAGATTTTTACACGGCCAAAGACACATATTGACCCCACGTATAAATAACACGAGTCTGGGACGTGAAAGAGAGATTTCCACTTTGTGTCTTCATAGCAAAAACATCTTCACATCACTCTTAAGAGATCCAAAGCGAAATCAATTGGAAAATCCATAATTCTTGCAATCCTGGCAATCAATAGTTGGGGAAAACATCATCCTTCTTGAAGACAAAACACCGTGCTTCCTTATATCAGTTGAGGAAGGGACTCTTAAAAGGGGATTGAGAGAGGTGAATCAAAGCGCAATTACAAGTACAAGAATAGGAGGTTCTTGGTGTTCCACGTGGAGAACGTTCAGCACAGACCAGGAGGCTGTAGGAGTGGTGAATTAGGCTACAGGAGGCTAGAGAAGTCTACGGCAGTAGATCGTAAAACTGTGGCAGCGGATCTTAATGGGTACAAGATGGGCGTATCATTGTATGCTCTGAATTATCGATAGTGGAGGTAATTAGCTTGGTTCCGGAGTTTTACCCATGTTCTGGGGTTTCTCCGTCATCAGATTGTTTGTTATTTACTATTTTCCATAATATAAAAACTATGGCATTCAAACTTAGGGAATTGGACTTGAATGATTAATCATCTAGAAATTAACTAAAAGTGACTTGTTGCTTTAGTTAAGGTAATTCCGCATGTAAGGTCAAATTGGTTAAATTATAATCTACAACGTAAATTTGGTAACGCATAAAATTTGATTTTGACACTATATCAAGTTAGACGAACTTTCTAGCATATCTAAACGTTCTAAGTGACTTTTCAAGTGGTATCATAGCATACTAGAATTCTCAAAAGTCATCTTATGTTTTAGGTCATTGATCAACAGATAATTTCACATAACTAAATAAAGGTAAACTAACTGGCTTAACATCATAAAGGAAGAATCTTTTAACCACATTTTCAATTTTAGTTTTTCGTGTTAAAATTTATTTTTCATTAATTCTGTTCATTTTTATTTTCATGCCTAAAACCTTTCTAGCACGTCCTAAATCCTTCATTTCAAATTCAAATTTCCACTTTTCTATTATAGAGTTGAGAGTAACAAAATTTTGACCAACTAGAAACATGTTATCAACATAATTATTTTGATTGTTTTGAACATTGGGCTAATAGTGCAACTATCACGAATGTCTAGAGACCAACTTGTTACCAAGAAATAGGTTAGGGATCTATAGTTTAATTTCCTCGTAATATTATTAAGGTATTTTCTTTTTCACCCTCCCCGTCTCCACTCCCGCAACTACAAATAAAACTCAAATTCAAGTCCCTAATCTTGTAAAGATTTTCTCTTACTATTTAAACTAGAAATCGATCTCAATATTTATAAGTTTAAATATGATTACTGATGATATATATCATAACGATTAGAATTAAGAAAGAGAACTATATACATACCAAATTTGCCATATTTTAATTGCATTAAGTGTCCTTAATTTGAACTAGATCTTGATTTCAATAC
The DNA here is from genome assembly GCF_002742605.1 of Olea europaea var. sylvestris. Classification (NCBI taxonomy): domain Eukaryota; kingdom Viridiplantae; phylum Streptophyta; class Magnoliopsida; order Lamiales; family Oleaceae; genus Olea; species Olea europaea. Next base: position 11,240,860 of record NC_036248.1, on the reverse strand, counting down.
TATTTGGTTAATTAGCAAATAGTATCCCTGACCCTGGTTGTCATTCAAAGTATGGCAACTTACAAAAATACCCTTACAATTAAAGGTCTTTTGAAAAATCATATGAAATATTTTTTGGAAGTAAAAAATACTTTGTGAAGTTAAAAAGTGACATAATGTTAATTTTAAAAGTTATGTGTCACTTTTTTATTAAAAAATGTCATACAATATCACTTTTATTAAAATGTTACGCTTGTCACTAAAAAAAAGTAATAGAAATCAAGAAGGTGAACAAAAAAGTGACAAATACTAAAAAAAATGACAAAAAAAAAAGTGACAAAAATTTAATAAAGTGGCAAATTCAAAAAAGTGACACAAATTTAAAAAATTACACAGATTAAAAAATGACAAAAAAAAGAAAAATGACAACAATTTTATGAATATAAAATCACTTATATAATTTCAAACAGATACACTAATGTCACCCAAAATGAAAACAATCACTTCACTGACTAATTTTCGAGCACCACACTTTTCTCTCATTTACCCACCGTCCCTTTCTCAATCACTCTCTCTCTATATTGTACACTGCCTCTCTCTTTCATGTTTCTCGCTTTTTCTTCCTGCTTCTCAAACACTTAGATGCAATAAACATAAGCTTCCAGATTTTCCACAATTATCTACGAATGGCGGTGGCAAAAAGGCAGCAAAGCAGATTCCTGAAAAGTTCTTCAATGGAGGCGGGATGGAAAATTTTATGCAACATTCTAGGTTCTTCTTCTAATTGTTGGAAAAAGATGGCAAATGACTCACTTTTGGCACACTTTTCGTTGTGACTCATTGGTCCAATTTGAAAGATCAAAGTTGATCCGTGTTCTCCTCCGTGAGAGTATCAAAACCACATATTTACTTGCCAAAATTGATGAATGAATGAATGAGAAATTGGAGCTTAAAGATGACCGTTGGAAAATGGTTTATGTGGGGGAAAAAAGAGTTTGTCCCACATAAAAAAAATATGAAAGCAAGAACCACTTTAAATATGGTTGCACATTGAAAAGGTGTAATCATGTGCAGCATAGAGGCTCTCTCCACGTGCGCGGAGGGGGGCGCAAATCACGGATTGAAATAGCTTTCAGACCTCGAACTTCTGTGTAGACGCGACCTGCGTACACGAATGTCGGACCAAAATAGCAAAAATTGACTCGTTTGGAGTGTCCACATTTTACAATTTTTTGCTTTCTCCAATTGACCTTTGAATTTCCTAAAACTGCCAAAACTCCCTCCAGTGTTTATTGTTATGGAGTTAATAGGCAGGTTTAAACATTTATAAAATGTTATTTTTCCAACAGTTCCAGCACATACAGAAACACATACGAAAATAGGAGAAAAACATTCTGCAATTTTTTCTGTCTGCATCTCGATTTATGTTCAACATTATCATTGTGGTGATATTATTTGGATACTAGTCAGTTCATCGGAGTTGTATCTATGATGCTCAGATTCTAAAAATTTTACAGTTGTATCCTGAGAAATAGACGCTCAGATTAGACCTCAAGCACTTACATTGAGGGGACGAATCTGTTTTAAGGAAATTGTACTCACACAAGCCTCGGGTTGAAAATTAATCCATTATTTACTTATATATTTTACGATTACACCTTTGCAATTTATTTTTGCAGATTTAATTATTTAGCATTTATACGTGTGATTCATATGATTTGCAGTTTTATTATGTTATCGTTCTATTTATGTTTATTAAAAATAATCTGCGTTAATTTCTATTTATGTTAAAAATAAAAATCTGAAAAAAATTCTATAATTTTGGTATGTGAAAATACGATATGTGGAAATACGGTATATATGAAAAAGGTAAAGAAAATACGTGAAAATATGATTCAAAGCATATACGGTAGGTAGCGTATATAGTAAGCTGCAAATACGATAGACAGCATATATGGTAAGCCACCTGCATATACGGTATGCTCAAAATCGGTATCTAAACTACATATACGGTATGTGATAATTCGGTTTCATTAACACCACTATATTCCAACATTAATGTCGGCAATTTAAGAAAAAATTTGGAAAGTTGGGGATGATTTTTCATTTGTTTGTCAGACAATTTCACTAATGTGCTATTTAGTGTTCGAGTTTATTCTTTCTTAGTCTGCAAGCAAAGAGAACTAAAGTTTAGATTTCATTATGGCTTTTTTGGGCGCTGCCTTTTTTTCTTGGGAAAAATTCATATGTATCAATTCACAAATCAGGCACAAAGTTAAAAAATTCAAAATTCGGGTTTATGTATAATTAATTGAAAATATTTATTAATTAAATATAATAAAGTCATAGTTACACGATTAGTGGTCTCAAATTTATAATTACTGGTCACAAATTTACTTATTGATCACATATCATCCAATTAATTGGTTACAAATTATTTATAGATTACAAATCAAAAAATTTTCAGGTCACAAAGGTCACAGATAAAAAATTTACTGGTCACAAATTATTTTATTGGTCACGGATCAAAAAAATTACAAGTCACAGGGTCACATATGTTCAAATTTATTGGTCACATATTCTAAATAATTAGTCACATGCACCAAATACCCCCACCATCGATCCCAATCTAGCACCAATTTTGGTCACAAATCATCACCACGTAATTGCGCTTCCACCACACCATCGATTACACCGCACAAATACCGTCAACAAAACAAACACCAATTCAGCAAACAAAAACCACAACCACCAATTCAAATTGTGTATAGTTAACACCACCACCAATTAGATTGGACCAACACCACCCATATCCCGCGCCAATCCATCCATAATCACCGCCGCTGCTTCCACGACCATCACCACCACCTTACCACCTCCAACCACCATCACCCAAAAACCAACAACAAGCAACCACCACCCCCAAAATTTGAAGCAATCGGATTGAAATTCGAACAGTACTACACAGTCAAAATTTGCACCGCCACTCATCAAACAACGCAGGCTTCATCGACAGTGCTCGACTCTCACATCAATGGGGCATCGTAGCAACGCTTGGATCTTTGGCCGCGATTCCTCACTGATGATGGCCGTCCGTGTGTGAGAGAGTACAGATAGCGAGAGAGAGATATCAAAAATTATAGGGTTTGTGTGGGATTAGGTCGGGTGGGTATAATATTTAATACTTGAATTTTAATTAAAACAACTTTGTACCTAATTTTTGCATTCTGAAGTAGAAACACCTGTGTTTTTGTAATTTTCACTTTTTTCTTTGTACTTAGTTGGGAGATTTTGGGTTTTGGCAGTTTGTTTTAGTTTAGGACATAATTATTACTGGATTTTCGTGATGTTTAATTAATTTTGGGTATTAATTTAATTGAGTCACTTTTTATAGTATTTGGACTAATTTCCTCATCAAGGTATCTGTTAACATGCTTCAAAATAAGGGACAAAATATTAAACACACTTTTGTTGTCGTTAATTTTTTTTCTTATTTAAAATACTCATTATGCCATCTTAAAATAATTTTTGGATAAAAATTATCATCGAAAATAAGTGCAAATTGATAGTACGCTGAGAAAAGAGTGTAATAAAAAAAGTCGACAAGTCAAAGTTAATATTTTATGCAATTAAAATATAGTGCACTCATAAAAAATTAGAAGGGCAATATAACCACCGTAAAGAGAATGATATATAAAGAAACAGATTGAACCAAGTATGTTTTAACTTTATAAAGGGGGAAGGGGATGATATTATACTATATTTAAGTTTTATTTTTATTTATTTGTATTTTCTTTTTTAAGTCTTTTGGGTTTAAATGAATTACGATTAAAATATAAATATGTGAATTTTGGTATTAAAAATAAAGTAAATAAAAAATCGTGGATAAATTCAAGCTATTTTTCCTTAGGAATTTAATTGGGAGATCGAGAAAAATAAGAAACGTTACTGAGGTCCCATAAATAGATGTATATTATTTAAGTCTAATAAGTCAACAACAGTGATAACTGATGAGGGTAGGACAAAACTCCGGAATCGAACCTATCGAACCCGACCCGACCCGACCCGAATCAAGCGGTTCTTCTTAAGTTAAATATTCGAACAGGTATCTAAATCGAAAATCGACGAGTTCGATTCAGTTGTCGGTAAGAACCAAATAACCGAATCTCCTAAATTTTTTAATTAATTTATTTTAAATAAGCAAAATTATTTTATTTTTTCTAAACAAATTTTCTAACTAGTTAATTTATCTCAACCCCAAAAGTACAATTTTCCTATTTTTAATTTTCAGTTCAAAGCTAATTTAATCAAATTGACCTAAGGTTTATCCAAATCTATTGCTCTACCGTAGTGTCGTTTCTACCGTTCTAGATAAATCCAATTGAAGCTCGACAACATCTCTTTTAATTATTATGAGCTCACTATCTTCCTGTGATTTCAAGAATCAAATTTATAAAGAACTCCTCAAAGAGAGAAGCAAAAGACACATAAAATTGGATTATGTAATTTTGTAGGAGCTAAGATTGAACATATCGTTAGTTGAATCAACGTAGCTGAGATTTTGTAGTACTGGTGTTTAGGACACAATTTTTTCATAAATCAATTAGTGCATCTTGTGGAGTTCTATGGCAAATTATTATTATGATTTCTTGATGAAATTTACATTTACCATTAAGGATTTTCTTGCTAAGTCTATAATTGAGGGACAAGTTTGGTAAGCATCGGCTAGTATTGCTAAGTCACTTCTCCGACCTTTCATCAGAGTCAAACCATTAGTTACAATGATGCCTTTATTGCAAAATCTATTTCTCCACAAATTTTTCTTACTGGAAAAATCTTATATCAAGCAAAAAGTAGGTCTGAAGAATTGACACAGTTATTTAATTTTGCAATTTATTTAGGAATTCATTTTCGATACAAACAAGAAATTTGTAAATGGAGTATAAAAAAGAAGAAGAGGATTTTAAGTTAATGGATTCGAAGAAATTGAGCAAGCAATTTGAAGAAACAATACTATAACTGATACCCATTAACTTCTTTGATGGAAATTTAATTACACAATTTTCTTACTAAGTGAATATATGCAAGCATTAATGTTAAATCGATTTATCAAATTAAGAATTTTTTGAAAGAGAAGGATAAAAGAATTGCTCAATGAAGAATATTATAAGAAAAACAAGTGAAAATAGAAACCTAGCCAAAGTCTTCATCTTCAGACTTAACTTGACGACGTATTCTCACAGTAAAGTAACTCTCGAGGTGCTCCAATGACCAGAAAAAGCTTATGGGAGGGTGATTCAACAAGCAGGTGCAAGGGATACATATTTTCAAGCACAACATTGAACAAGCTTATTCCAAACCTTGAACTAAGTCACTGCATCTTCCATCCAGTTTAGCAGCATGTCTTTTAGAGCAGCATCAAATTTTCAACAATTAATATTTTGGGAGGACGAAATTGTAACCTCTGTTCTTTCAATTTATTTATTTCAACTGAATAAAGCATTTCACAGTTGTTTATTAGTTTCATCTTTAAACATAAACGAAGAAGCACTATTGCATACAAAAGATTTCTTATCAAAACTCACTCAGAAGGAGAGAAAAAAGTATTCATTTTTACATACTGGAGAATGTATGTCAATATCCAAGCCTTCAAGGAAATTAGTTTCCTCAACATTAGTCAATTCGCGCTCTATTGCTGTTATCTGTACAAGAAGAAAGAACAATACTTTTTTTATAAAAACAAAAAGCAAACCTTTTCCCTTTCAAATCAACATAAGCTCACAGAAAAATGAACAAATCTGTACAAAAATACCTTCAAAAATGCAATAACGAAGCCAATCTATAAAACCCTTGCTTTGTAGCACAAAACTCGCAAGTTAAACAGGAGAATCGACTCAAACACAACCACCACAAAGGGAAAACTAATCTGAGTCATGAACCAGTTGTGAAGACGCTCCAAATAAAAACTATGATCGCAATAAAGTGGCACCCTTGCTCCATGTCGTCTAGAAAAATCTCGAGACATATATAGTACCCCGACTCAGTAGATCCATTCAACATAGCATCACACAAAGTCACCCCCTCGTTGACATGTTTTCTTGTCCCCGCCAACGATTCTCCCTTCCCCCTTCGAGTAATCACCAGTTGTTCAAATGATTGCTCCACCTTGTCTTTATTTTTCTCTCTAACTTGCCCTTGTTTCTTACTCCATTCCTGTCTCTCCATCACTTTTTGAGGGTGTATAAGCTTCTGTCCAAGCTGACACACGGATTCAGGATGATCTTGTCGACCACATTTAATACAATAGAAACCTAGCTTCTCATACCAAACCTTCTACTAAAATGTCCTCGATGAAGTAACTATAGGAAAACCTCTAACTAGTTCAGCCAGCATATCCACTTCAACAGACATTCTAGCACTTGTGGCCCGAGATTGATTCAATGTTGCATGGTCTGTACCCAAGTATCTTCCAAATCGAGTCGCCAAAATTCTCAAGCAATCTGGTCTATACATATGCATCGACAAATCTGGCAAGAAAATCCACTGTGGAGTAATAGAGGATTCTCTATTTAATTCAAACTTCGCCGACCATTTAAAAAGCTAAAATGTCGCCCCAGCCAAGGATCGACCCTCTCTTGTCCATACATGCAAATAATCAGTTTCGTTTTTCAATTGAATCAACACATGTGAGGTATGATGAAACTAATTACTGAAATCATCTGAAGGCCCCAAGTTTTGTTAACAATCCTTCGAACAACATCTATATTTGGTCTCACAGTGAGAAATTTCATCACCAAAGCAAACCTTAAATCTTCAGATAGGCACTTCTCTTCCACATCTGTAAATACGAATCCAAGCTCTCCGTTGATCATCTCTGGACCTCTCATCGTGATGGTTGTGCCCGCTGTTGGCACCATCAGAAATTTCCCCTTTTTCTCGCTCGAATTAACTATCTCCAAGTACAACCTCTTCTGTTGCACTCCAATCGAACTCCCAACTATCTGTACACTTGGTTTTATCTTTCAAATTGTTACTATACTTCAATTGATTTTCAATTTGTCAATGAAATTTAAAAATGGTTTTAAATTAGTCACCCCATTAAATTAATAAAGTTGCACGCATATCAAGTGGCGTCGCTTATGTGGAGTCTCATCAACCATTTCAAATCGATCACTGAACTTTTTACCAATGTTTTAAATCGCTTGCTTACTTGATGATAATAAAATTATAACCGAAAGTACTATGCCTATACGATCGAATTAAAAATAGAAGGTTATGCCTAAAATCCACTTATGTGAAAGAAAAATGTACAAGATATCAATTATTTTTTAGTTGATTTAATTAGGAATTTTACATACATTATCTAATTGTTTTTAAAGAATTTTTAAGGAATTGTTTAAAACTGTTGAAAAAGTGATAATTATTGTACGTCACTTTCATAATCCAACATAAATTAATAATTCAATTCAATATTTGTATGGGGATGTAAAGTCTATGGACTATGTAGTTGAGTGGAAATTGTAGCATAGAATACGATGAACTTCGTTAAATGTTGCAATCCATTTAAATTGAAGGTTAGGTAAGATTTTAAAGCCAGAAATTTTAGGTTTTTTTTTTCCCTTTTTTATTTTTTTCTTTTCTTTTTTTGTCATTTTGTAAAGTCCAGTAACTAGTTGGAAATAAATTGAAGTCTAGCAACCATTTTGAAAAGCGTATAAAAAGATTGATGATCGATTTGAAACAGTTAGCAGCTGATAAGACTCTACGTAAGTAAAGACATTTGACATTTATGCAAATCTGTTAATTTAATAAACTGATTGACTAATATGAATCCATTTTTAAAGTCTATTAACGAGTTGAAAACAAATAGAATTCAGTAACCGTTCTAAAACGAGAGACAAAGTTCGATAGATGATGTATTTTACTCATATCGTGCATCATTTTTTATGGCAACTAGTAATTATTTTAGTTTGCATTAGTAGTACTTAGTACTAATTTATGTGTTTGTGTGAGAATAATTTTTCTGTCACATAAAGTAAGTATTATTGATACTAAGCCTGTTATTTAGTCTAGATTAAAAATTGATAAAAATCACAAGTCAAAATAATTTTAATTACATATTTTATAAGATTTACAATTTTACATTCATCTACTTATCAAAACTCATTAAAAATTTAATTTTAATCCACGCGACGGACGAAATAGCATTATTATTTTGCTTCTGTAAGCTGGATGACTTCCATTTCATTTGGTTTCAAGTCGTCGTAACTTTCTTTCAAGTTTGATGAATTTGTCACAAAAAAACAAAAAGTCGTAATTAATGATAAGATAACATGAAGGATATTATTTACACTATTCTAACATTGACAATTCTTATCCTCAAATTATACCTCCGTTTAGTAGCAATTTTTCACCCAAAAAAATTTTAATTTTTTTATTGTTATTTCACTATTTCAAATGTCATTTTTTACTTTTTCGCTCACAAATAAGACCAATTTTTCTCTCTAATGATCAAAAAATTAAGAAGAAATTACATGAAACCAGGGGTTTAAAGAACACAATTCAAACATCAGGGTCGAAGTTTTCTTAAGCAAAAATCAGGTTTTGATATAATAATTTAAAGATTAAATATTTCCCTCAATTCATTTTCAAACCCTAATATTTATCCTTCTCTCTCTACCGTATTTTCTACTTCTCTACATCAGAAAACACCACCGAATTTGGCAGCTTTCACGACGGTGACGACGTCTGCAGCAACCTGACTGGCGGCGTTTTGTTTTTCTTCTCTCTCTCTACTCAAACTCACTCGGTGGTTCAGTCGCGCCACTTTTCGATCTTTGAAGAATGATTCGTGATTCTGCAGTCTTCGATGCGACTACTGCCAGCTTGGGGAGGGGGTTTGGGATTTTTTTCTCTCTTTCCGATCTAAGGAAGTGGTGATGGTGAGGGGTGGATAGTGGTGGTGATGGCGGTTCTGTGGTAGCAACTATGGTGGTGGATATGGCGGTTGGGTGGCGTTTGGACGAGGTTTTGTGTGGTGGTGGTGATGGTGTTTGTGTTTGTGTAGTGGAGGTTTTGTGGTGGCGTCTATGGTGGTTGAATTGGTAGTAGTTTGCAGGTGTTTTAGTGGTGGTGTGGTTTTAGGTGGTTTTTGTTGGTTGTGTAGGGAGGGGTGCTGGCGGCGATGGTGGATTTGACAACGGTGGTGGCAGTTGACAATGGTGGTGGTCGTGGCGGTGTGGTGTGGTGTGCTGTTGATGTTGTGCTGCTAGAGACTGTGTCAGCGTGAGGGAGGTGGCGGTTGCGGTGGAGATTGCAGTGGTGGTGACAGCAGCGGTTGTGTGTGACCAATTATTTGGTTATCTGTGACCTAAAAATTTGATAACTTGTGACTTAAAAATAATCTGTGATCAACTAATTTGAAAATATGTGACCTAAAAATTCGATAACTTTGATTTAAAAATAATTTGTGACCAACTAATTTGAAAAACTGTGACCTATAATATTTTTTATTTGTGATCAATGATTTTTATAACATGTGACATTGTGATCTTAAAGTACACATCTGTGACCATAAATCTTATAACTGTGGCTTTAATATGCTTCATTAATAAAATATTTTTAATTAATTTACAGAAACCAGATTTTTGCATTTTAAAACTCTAGGCCTTGAATTTGAATTAGCCATACTTAAAGCATGGTTTATGAATTTTTTCCAAAAATTAATTCTCATAATTACTATGGAACAGACCCTATAAAAAATTGGACCCCCATTAACTAGGAGAACTTGAAGATGGAAAAATTTCATAAGTAAGCGTTTAAATATCACACACTTCAAAATCAAGAAAACAAGTTTCAAACTTCAAAAATCAGATTTTTATTAAAATTTATTTATGATTTAATTAATTAAGTTATTATTTAAATATATTTAGGTAACAGATTTATACAATTTGATCACAAATTAACAAATTAATTAGTTACTTATTATTTTTGGTCACAAATCAAAAATTTTATGTCACAAATTATTTTACAATTACAATTCAAAAATTTTGTAAGTCACAATTTGTTCATCGATCACAAATCAAAAAATTAATTAATCACGAATTAATTTTTGGTCACAACTTATCAAATTATTGATCATAACTAATTTTTTGATCATAAATAAAAAAATTTATAGGTCACATATAAATTTTAAGTCGTGAGTAAAAAATTTTATAGGTTATAAATTATTCATTGGTCATGGAAACAAAAATTTTATTGACCACAACTCATTTATTCATTGCAAATTATTAGATTAGTTGGTGATTAATTTTCTGAAGACAACTTATTCAATTGTGAGCCACAGTCACAATTTTTAGGTCACATATTACAAATTAACCAATTATTAATTACAATCAATCAAATAATTGGTCACAATCACACCCACCCCACAAAAAAAAACTATGTCTCAGCAGTCGTGTTCCTTATAGCTGTTTGTCGTCGCAGCGGTACAAAGAGCTGAGAGAGTGGTTGCAGCTGTGCGTCGTCCCAAGCAGAACCAAGGCCCTTTTTGGCCAACATGAGACAGCGATCAAAAGCCAGTTGGACATCTCCGACAATTCTGCCTCTCTTGCAATAGCTTCCTGTACTGCTGAGTTGTCTTCCCGTGAACTTAATCCAAGAAGTTTTGGAATTTCAACAAGTTCATCAATATTTAGATAAGCCCCACTTTGACAATTAATTGCCAACTTAATGATCTCCATAGGATCTTTAATTTGCCTAAATGCCATTGGTAGAAGGTTCACCCCAAGATTTGGAAGTCTGACTGTGAGAGCATCAACAATATCAGCCTCTACTCTGGCATTTCTGTTGGTTGGAAAAATATTTAGAAACTCCTTAGCCTTCCATATCTGATACAAATTGAAGAGATTTGTGAATTATCAAACCGCTGGTGACTTCTTTCAGACTATATTTGAATATGATTTTGAACTATCAAATATCAATTTCAGAACAACTGGTGCACGGTGAAGGGTGGGAGATGTAAAGAAATATCTTTATAGATTTCTGACTAAGCAATTGACACAATCACCAACAAAAACAGTATATTTAATGAGGGGATGATGGAAGTTAATTTCTCATTCTACTTTGCACCCAGATCCAGAACAGCATAAGATATTCACCAATGATTTCACTTCTTCTTTCACTGAAGTGATTTTTTTCTAGAATAACTCCCACAGCATAACCCAATCTCACACAAATCAACAGGAAATCAGCATCAAACCATCGAAAGGCTGCTGAGAGTGGAGAGGGAGACGGGTGAGAAGAGAGGACCACCACTACGCCATCGCCAACACTACCAATCGTCGTCGTCGCAGCTGTTTTTCATCAATGACGTGCCGCTGGAAGGCTACTAGGAATGGAGAGGCGACGTCTGAGAGTGGAAGGGAGACGGGTGAGAAGAGAGAGGGGAAAAGAGGAATGAGATAAATTAATTAGGGTTTGAAATAAAATTTGTATTATAATATTTAATATTTAAATATAAAACATTCGATTTTTGAAATGTCAAACTTTTAACTTGATTTTAGAATGTTGAATATTTAAAGTATGGTTTGATATAATTTCCACCTTGAAGATTTGATCTTTTAAAGCCTGTCTGAAAACTTGGTTTTATCCTCCAAATGGTTACTAGACTTCCATTGATTTTCAATTTGTCAATGAATTTTAAAAATGGTTTCAAATTAGTCACCCCATTAAATTAACGAAGTTGCCTATGTATCAAGTGGCGTCATGTATGTGGAGCCTCATCAACCATTTCAAATCGATCTCTGAACTTTTTACCCATGTTTTAAACCGCTTGCTTACTTGACGATAATAAAATTATAACCTAAAGTACCATGCCTATATGATCGAATTAAAAATAGAAAGGTTATGCCCCGAATCCACTTATGTGAAAGAAAAATGTACAAGATCAATTATTTTTTAATTGATTTAAATTTGAGCAGTAACAAAATTATGCTCTGTTATTGCCTCTCTAGAGGATCTTTAGCATCAAAATTTTTGTTGCAGACTAAACGATCCGCTAGGAAGATTTGCAATCCTAAAAGTCAGGCCCTTTATTTGTATGTTTCAAATCTGACTATTNGTCATTTTGTAAAGTCCAATAACTAGTTGGAAATAAAATTGAAGTCTAGCGACCATTTTGAAAAGCGGATAAAAAGATTGATGATCGATTTCAAATAGTTAGCCGCTGACAAGACCCTAAGTAAAGATGTTTGACATTTATGCAACTCAGTTCATTTAACTGACTGATTGACCGATATGAATCCATTTTTAAAGTCTATTAACGAGTTGAAAACAAATAGAAGTTCAGTGACCGTTCTAAAACAAGAGACAAAGTTTCGATGATAGATGATATATTTTACTCATAACGTGCCGGCAACTAGTAATTATGTGAGATTGCATTAGTAGTACTTAGTACTAATTCATGTGGTTGTGTGACAATAATTTTACTATCACATAAAGTAAGTATTATTGATACTAAGCCTTTTATTTAGTGTAGATTAAAAATAGATAAAAATCACAAGTCAAAATCAACAATTATTTTTAATTACATATTTCATAAGACTAGTCTAATGCCCGTGCAATGCACGGACTGTTTCTTTTTAAAGGTAACGTTAGTGTATAGAGCGTTAAGGATTGATGGAATTTCCTACGTTGATTACGTTAGCAAAATTACTAAATTTGATAAGATAAAGATCCATATGATTTACATATACAATACAGATCATTTGATTACACATAATTACAAAGTTTTGTAGAGATTTGATCGATGAAATAGGCCAATGATCGATGGATTTGGTACAAAAATTGCAATTCCTTTATGACCTTGAGACCAATTCAGCCCTCAATGTACATGACTTCTTAGACCAAGTCAATACCTCCATCCTATGGTCTAGAACTACATGCAAAATAATTCAATTATGTTGAGCTTATGACTAAAACTGGAATAGCAATTTTGTTCTCATGATATCGATAACTTATGTAATAAATTAATTTATTAACTATCATATATAGTACCAATGAAAGTATATTCTACCTTGCCTCAATTGAGCCCAATTGATAATTCATTCCTACTAAATGATTTGCCTAGAACCAACTTGATTCTACAATATCAAAACAAAAATTTGATATAATCTTCTGATCTTGTCTATTTTAATCACCTCAGTTGATCTAATCTTGTGTCTCATCATCAACAAATTATGTACCATACCATATACCTAGGACATAATCTAACCTTCTAGCTTTGTCCAGCTTAGTCACCAGCTTTCATCCTTTCTTACTGTACCACAAACCTAGGGCCAACCTCATTTCATAATATCTACTAACAAGAGTTTGATCTTCTTCTTGTGTCCCCTTCATTATTTAAGACCATAAGCTGACCTGAATTTGAAAAGCATGACTTAGTAGTGAACATCCTTGCCAGTGTTCATGGTCCAACGAGTTCTTAGAGCCCAATCCAAGGCAAGATTATAACTTGGCAGAATAAACTAAAATCTCATCTCATAAGATAAGAAGACAAGCTTCATGCTCAACCTCGTCCAAAAGTTAAAAGTCCTAGTCAAAAAGAGTTCTATTAGACTCCAATCAATTAACTATTAAATAAATGATCCTCCATATTCCAAGGGACACGATACAGAGTCCCCTTGCATTCCTTTACTAACTTAAGCCCATCATGCATCACTTGCCTACAATGAACATCGAAGTAATTGAAACTAAAGCAGTTTCACTGAAGTTGAATGCTGAAAACCTCCAAATTCTCAACCATTACACGGTATCAAGCAGAAAAATTCACCAATCCAACATAATTCCTACGTATTTTTAAAGTACATATCCCTATCATGCTACATGCAAATTTCCCATGAGCGTGGTCCCCCGATGCGATTGGCACGGTGTTCATTCCCTTCCATGCGAGGGCAAAAGTTGATAGGTAAAAAGAACTTGGCTACACATTAGTGATAAAAATCTTAATTTCACCAAAGGAAATGTCAATAATGTTTGATTTCACAATTTCAAATGTTTTCTTTACAATGTTAATTGTAAAAAAATAATGATAAAGGAGAACAAACGCAGAGAAAAAGTTGTCTGCAGTTTTAAACCATTCTAAGTTTTTAAAAAATAAAAATCCAAAAAATAATAATGAATTGAGAAAAAACATGAATATTCACTTGAAATCACCAACTTGGAGAGGTTGATTTTGCTTCGCCAATTAACTCACTGTTGGTTTCATAATACTCTTCCTCGTTGCCGAAGTCTATGTCAAAGTTGATGAAAATCGTCGCCTACAGTGCCAGCTTGTAGATCGTATTTTTTGTCTTTAGAGATTTAGATGGATTGAAAAAGGTACAAAAGGTATATAAAGAAGATATTTAATGAAAAGTACCAAACCTGTTAATGAATGACTAGAGACATTTTAAAAACCAGATAGGTGCGATGGGCACCATAAGAATGTACAGTGATATCAAATTCTCTCTTTTCTATTAGAGCAATGATTATGGTATAATCCTCTTAAGGGATGCCAAAAATTCACTCTTTTCCTTTTCTTTTTCAAATGGCAGGACTTTGGGG
>NC_036248.1:11172176-11220513 GCF_002742605.1 Olea europaea var. sylvestris | reverse complement strand
CTTCCTTGTTTTTCAATGTGAGCTTTGATTGCAAAACCTACTCCAATGGCTCCTTCCTTCTTCGATTAAGCTTGTCTTCATATTCAATGATCCGCATAATTCTTCAATTGTCATATCTTCGATGTCCTTTGATTCTTCAATGGCAGTTACCACGTGATCAAATTTCTCAGTAACTGATCTAAGGATTTTCTCAATCACCCTTAAATCAGTCACATCTTCATCAAGCCTCTTCATTTGGTTTGCTACGGTCACCACTCTTGAAATATAATCCGACACCTTTTTGGATTCCTTCATTTGAATAGCTTCAAATTCACCTTGTAGATTTTGGAGGCGAACTTTCTTTGCCTTCTCCTTTCCTTTGTAGGCAACTTGAAGCATATCCCATAATTGATTTACTGTAGTAACATTAGAAACCTTCTCAAAAGTGGTCTCATCCAATGCTTGGTGAATAAGAGAAACAGCCTTTTGATCATTCTTCTTAGTGCTTTGTAAAAGATCCCTTTGTGCTTGGATGAGCGCAGCTAGATCGATGGGAGCCTCATAACCATTCTCCACGATGTCCCATGCATCATGTGCACCAAGTAGTGCCTTCATGCGGATGCACCAATTATCAAATTTCTCTTTGGATAGTTTTGGAACTTGGAAGGGGATCATGTTGACATTTGCCATGGTTTCTAGTATTGTGGCTCTGATACCACTTTGTAGGAAATAGAAGTGGACTTAGGAGGAGGAAATGATTTTCTATTCAATTGTGGATTTGCCTTCAACTCAAGATTACATAGGTATTTATAGGACTTCCTATCACATAAGTTTATCCCCTCAATTTAATTCTACTACATGCACCACAATTTACTATGTACACATTAATTAATAATACATACATACATGAACCACAATTAACTAGATGCATATTAATTAATAATACATGTATTTCAAACTCCTAAATTCATGAAAATAAATTAAATAGGTTAAATGCATGTTTATTTTTCTAACATATCCTTCCAAAACCCCATTTTCAAGAAATTTTTGAAATTCGGATTGTGAATCAAAATTGAAAAGTACAAGAGACAACATCAAGGAGAACCCAGAACTCGTTTTATGCATTAAAAAAAGAAGGAAACTCCAAACCAGTTCTAGTGTTAAAACAAGGGTGGCAAAAATGAGCAGTGATCTTAGGATTGTCTCTTTTAAGGAAAGGTAAATTTAGGAAAAGTTAGAAACCTGCACATAATTGAGCTCTTGGTAAACTATCCAAGGAAATTTGTCAATAAGAGCAATAACATCACTTGTAATTATTTCAGCATATTTATTTATGAGGAAACCTAAACTTATAAGATAAAAATCCAGCCCTATAGCTTCTTCAATACAAGGTATTTGTACCTTCACAGCAACAACCTGGCCAGAGTACTTCAACCGAGCTTTGTACATTTGACCTAGACTTACGGCAACAATCGAAGAAGTAGATATTGATTATTAAAAAAAAAAAAAAAACTTTCAAGTTTCTTTTAATCGTCATCGAAGCTTTATAACATCAACATGAGACAGGTATTATTAGAATTATATAGAGAAGGGACTTTAGAATTATATAGCTGCAAAGAGCACTGTGCTAAATATCAAATTCCGGGTGAAGTTTAAATAGGCAAGGGTTCGTTGAGTTTGTGCAGCAGCATCTTCATATCCTGAAATAGATTATATTGTCATTAATTAATTGGAATCTACTCTATTAGACTTGCAAAGAATAGAGTAAAAGTATATTGAGAGACATGATTAAAAATTCATCAGTGTCTCAAGGACTAAAAGCAATAAATTGATCGCAAAATTATTTCAAGCTATCGTGAGACTCCCTAGAAGCATTGCAAAATGCGATCAGGCTATAACATTTAGTGCATTTTTCAGACCAAGCTGCTTTGAAGATCAAACTTGCTGAAATGAAATATTTTACAACAAAGAAAAAAAAAAATATCCAACTGCTTCAATCCCCAGATTACGAGGTGACCATGTTATTCCAATGGCTACGATCTGACCATGTACAGCAAGCTCAAAGAAAAATAGAATTTAAAAATAATTGCAATAATGTCGAAGAGACCGGAGTTCATAAACTATTACAAGAATTAGTTATAAAACTCCATGCATTGGTCCTAGGCCTCTTCCAACTTGTTAAAGATCCAATGATGACTTTAATAACACCTCCTTATCCTTAAAAAAAAAAAAAATACATTTTTCTAATTATTTTGGATAACCTGTCTATTGAGAATAAGTTCACTTGTTATCACTGACCTATACAAAATAAGTTTAATCATATAAAGGAAGATCCCTCCAAATCTCGAACAACTTACTTTTCAGAAATTCATCATGTTTATCAGCTTCAAAAGCCTCATTGTTGAAATAAATCTGGATTACCTTTCACTGCTAAAGCTTCAACCTACAAAACCAAAAAAAATCCAAACTGAAATAAGTAAAATCGCAATGCATCTTTGGCTTTGAAAATGTCGAAAAGAGCCAAAGGATATCTAACAATGTAGAAGAAAGTGCTAAATGAATCTTAAATTTGCATTATGTTCAAAATAATGAAATAAATTAAAATGTAATGCATTCTTGGGTTTTCCCAATTAATACTGACAATAGGTAAATATAAAACATATTTAAGGTAGACAGGAATTTGAAATAGCCCATATAACGAATAGCTAGCAATAAAGAAAATCATTTTAAAAACTTTGGTTTGAACAAGATACTAAACATAGAAATAGCTTTTTCCAGATCTTTTTTGTTACAACCCTAAAGTTGTCCTTTCAAACATCCCAATGCATCCCTAAGCTTTTTTAGAAGAACATGTCTTTCCAATGAAGGCACCTTTCTCAATTTAGCCTAAAGTCCAAAAAGAATTTAACAATTCATCGAGTCATCAAATCTCATCCAATGAGAAATGAAATGATAGGAGAAATAGAGTCCAACTTCCTATCTATTTAGAAACTATCTAGATTAAAGGACTATATAAACACTGACATTTAAAAATTAAAGAAATTGATTTTCGCATATGTAATTTTAGAACTTCAACTGTGATATAAATCGAAAATATAAATTTATTAAGACCTCTTTAGACAATTTTGTATCAGCAGATAGTTTTTTGTCGAATTTACTCACCAGGTCGTGAACTGAAGGCCTCTTGGCTACTTAGTTGGTTCATTTCTTCAACAACCACTTCCTTATGGGATCGACCCTTAAAATCCTCTTTCACCTTGTCTAAGATCTCATTATCCAGTCCTAATTTATATTTTGGAAAATGATTGGATGCGAAGCTCACATCGACTAACATTGTTTTAATATATGACACATCAATTGACATTGATCCCTACAATTTGGACTTACCCCCGTTATTGTGCAATTTTAATTTCTTTTTTTAAAAGAAAAAACAAATTTATATAAAATAGGAAACACCTAAAAGTTATGTAAGTGTTATGCCCTAAATCCAATCGATTTAGGTTGTAAACACTTTTAATATGTTTAATGCATTTAATTTGGCAAGATCTATTACTTATTTAAATTAATTTTGTGATAAATAATATTAAATAATAGAATTCGAAGATCCAAGTTTAAGTGATTTGTTAATCACAAGGAGTTGTGATTGTGAGATACAAATTACGTATAATTGGAGCTTGAATAAATCATGGTCGTAAGTAATGACGAGATACGGATATCGTTAATGCAGTTAGACCATCGCGTGTGATATTTCTTACTTGTGAAGTAAGTAGCTGATCTCATGAGTTAAAGTGTGGTGACACTTAAATGAATACGTGGATGTTTTGTTATAGAACAAAACATTAGAGACCCGCTAAGAGATTCTAGATGGATAACTATTTGAGTGTCAGTGGTTAATCTCTAACGTTCGGTAGTGGAATTGGTCCTATGACTTGAGGTAATCATAGTGCCTTGTATGAAGACAGTCATGCTTTGACGGTGTTGGATGTTGCTCTGTCAATGGCCGCTAATTCGACATCGTTCGGGTATGTCAAGAACCATATGAAGGTTGTAAATGACCAATAGAGGATTTGTCACTCTTAGATAGTAAAAGATTGTGATCTGCATTTCGTTCAATTAAGTCAATAACGAAATCCTTGGTCAATGTATACATATATATTGAAAAGGAATTTTCGACTAATATTGGCTTAATAGTAGAATGAAAGATATGATCGATAATCGAGATTGACAGACTTCCATATCTCATAGTTGATCGAATCATATTGACGAAGGAATTATAGTTTCATGGTAAACGAACAGTTTTGGTTTTGTCATACCACGTGACATTTCCCGTTACATGTATTGCTCTGATACATTGCTAGATGTCAATCTGGGACGACGAGTGTGAATTTGTGATAAATTTAATTTATCAGTTTTGATTAGATCAAAATAATATTTTACGTCGTTAGATATCGTGGTCGGAAACCTAATGAGTCGCACACAAAAGAGAATTAAAAGATTGCAAATCGTCAATTAATTAATTCATCCAATCGTTGGATAAAATTAATTAATTTGATTGGTTATTTATAGCCCCGAATTAATTAATTGGATTAATTAATTCACGGAATGAATTTAATTAAATGGATTAATTAAATATTGGACCAGACTGGGCCAAGTCCGTTTGGGTTTATATAAATACATGGCTAGGGTTTAAGATTCATAAGGTTTTCATTATTCTTGATGGCACAAGAGGAAAAACCCTAACAGTTGCAGTCTATTCCTTGTGTGAATTTTATTGGAGGCTGGACAATTGGACAGTTGTGGGAGGTAGATTCAAATTGCTGGAAAAGAATAATACAAAGGAGTTTGCAAAATCAAGAAAAAGGTATATTTCTCATCATAGTTCTTATCTAAATACAAAGTTGAATCCTGGTGGGAATTGAAACTGTTTATTTCGGCTGTGCATGTTTAAGTAAATTCCCAACAAGTTAAAATTTACTGTTTCAATTAATATGCAAACACAAACTTAAGTACATATTTATGAAGGGTGCCTCCAATGCAACTAAGAAAAGATCACATTCCTGATAACTAAAGCAACAAGAAAATAAAAGTTTCAGAATTCAAATGATCTAAATTTAAGATTTAAAAAAATCTTAATTTTTTTGAAAAAAATTCAGAGGAAAAAATTAGTAGACATTCCAAATTAACGTTTTGGCAAAAAGGATGCCCAGTGACAAGAAATCAGAAGGTCGAATTTTAAATGATCTAAATTTAAGATTTGGAAAAATATTAATTTGTTTTTGAAAAAATAGGTAGACATCCTAGATAAATGTTTTGAAAAAAAAAAAGGTGAAAGGAAGCCCATATGATGAAAAAACGCCACTTACAAAATAATGCAAGATAATGTAGAAAATATTACACTTAGAGCTGGTACATGTTGATGTGTTTTCAAACATATAATCATTTATTTAATGAAGTGCTCATATCAGGGACATGAGTTGAGGGTGGGTATTTGGTCATGATGGATGTCAATGAGGGACCCAATCTTTTTTGATAACAATTTGTGCCGGTAAAATGGATACCTATAACACAAATTAGAGACAATTGACATGAAACTTTCGATATTAAAAAAAGTAAGGAGGAGAAAATGATGAAATAATAAAGCACTTGGAAGTATCAAACCCAAATTATTCATAGTACCAATACGGTGAAAGACTTTAATTATTAAAGCATCAAAAGCATGTGATCTCATGAGTTATAACGCGTAGCATGTACAGCAATATCAAGGCAAATTGGTTACATGGAAGCAATACTCGAGCCAAGGTGGCCAATAAATGTAACGTACTTTAGTGCACCACAAGAGAAATCAGAACTAATAATCATTTTATGAGTATCAAGTCTTCATTCGAGCTTAACTTGAACAGAAGAATTGCCAAGAGAGGAAGTTTTTTCATCATCCTCATAGATGTTCTCATATGAAAATTCGACAGCCAACAAATGGAAGATCATAACCTCAAATGTTGAATTCTCATTATACACAACAAGAAATCAATTATTTTCGAGCACGTGGTGGTCAAAGAAATGATATCGGGGTAAAGAAAAATACAATAAATTATTTACCTTTTTGAGATGGAATTCCCAAACTATGCCCATGTAGTCAATCACACGTGCTGATGACTAAGCTAATGTCTACGCTCATGAACAAAAGCTCTCAAAAATGGCTGTCCAACATGCATCGTGTTTTATAAGTTACAATTAGATCGTGTATATCAACATATCCTATTGAATTTCCCTTATTCCATGCTTTTCAGTTTCACCAATTTTGACCATCATCTCCGTTGAGACCTCCTTTTACCTGCCAATTATGGTTAATCCGTATTGGAACAACAACCTGATAGGTTTGAGGAACCTCAATGGTTGTTCATGTTCTTTGATGCTCAACATTTTTTTACTGTTCTCCTTTTTTTGCTCCATCAACCGAAACCAAATTCAACAAAGGGCAAAGGAAACACAATTTCAGCCCCCCGGGGCATAGCTCAACTGGAGGATCAATCAACATTGGCTTGCTTCCAGCGGCAGGGTGGAGAGTTCGATTCCTGGTGGGAACCTGCAGCCAAAAATTTGGTATGGAGCAATCACTGTGGATGAGGGTCTCTTGTGCGTAGAAGTGTACAGTCAATGGGGGGAATCTGTGATCCAATTGAGGCATAACCCGCGATTTACCCCCTCCAAAGTTCTAGGGGCATGGGTCTTGGAGGTCCAGGATTTAATCTGATGTAAGTTGGGATACTTGGATATCAAAAAAAAAAAAAAAAAAACAATTTCGATTAAGTGAGAAACAACATTAAAATCCATCCCACAACAGAAATACCCTTTCACATAGAACCAAAAGTAATTCATTAAATGAAGGTTTTGAAACAGCCACGAGCAATAAAAATACTATACACGTGTCAGGCTTGAAAGACTTATATGGTAATCTTTTAAAATAGAAAAACTAAATAGAAGTAGGCAAATATTGTTATTCATATTTGTCTGAATCACTAAACAGAAAAAAAAAAAAAAAAAAAAGAGTTACAGATAAATAATAGAGATGAACTTAATCTGAATAAGGTGAAAATCAACAAAAAAATAGAAAAGACAGGAAAATACACTGATACAAATACTACAAGTATACATATTTACACATAAAAGCTGAAGAAGTTGTTAGTCTTTATTCAAACCTCAACTGCAAGCCCTTTCAAAACTCAATGCTAAAAAATCAAAGAAATTGCTAAAAAGGAAAAGAAAACCATTATCTAGGGCATAAAATCTGGTGTCTTGTGGAAATTTAAAATATTTATGTAAATGATTGAGGCCAAAGCAAATCATTCATCCAAAAGGTTGAAGTTGCCTGCCTCTATGTCAGAGTCTAAATGGCTGTCAAGAGGGAGTACCTTACTGGCCGCTTCAACATCAATAGCTTCTTTATACCTGAATTTTATAGCCGAACTGACATCCAGATCATCTTCATTAACAGATTTAGCTCATTCCCTTGGTGAATTTAAGTAAAGGCCCGAGATGAAAGCTTCAAACATGATAAATGTTGCCTCAAGTTTGAGAAAGCTGACAAAATTGAAGCATCAGGTACAATTTTTTTCTATGTAACCCATAACCACGGTCATGGAAAAGCAAAAGGTTGATATATTAGAAAAGATTCACAGTGATTTCAGAAACTCTATATTATTGGCACCAGAAAAAAGATTTTTTGGTCAAGTTGAAACTGAAGCAATACTTGAGTACACCTTATGAAACACAAAATTATAGTAATGGTTTGATTTCAGGATCAAATGATTGGTGTATTTTCTTGAACCCACAGAGAAAATGGTAGTACAAACTGAAACACTTGGGTTATGCAATTAAACGACAAAAGCATTTACTCCCTCCATTTTAAAACCCCACAATAGAATTAATATTCAACAATAAAAATACAAAATTAATAAATCGAGTAACAACAAATCCAAATAAAGTATACGAAGACCGCCCCTTTATACAAAAAATATTTAAAAATCTAGTTTAAGGAAAAATAAATTACCTTTGGGAAATCACTGAGAAGCCTACACCAAGACCAGGTGGACATTACTAAAATTACAAAGTGTGTACAACTATTTAAAAAATCTGACGAGTAGCAATAAAAACACTCAAATAAAATAAATTTGAAAAAAGGAAACGTGCAAAAATGTGTAGTGATAAATAATCTCAAAGTTTCTTCAAAGGTAGAAAATTCAAGAATTAAACTTACTTTTCTATTGAATTGCTGCTTGTACATTTGTCAATAATTGAGCACAAGGGAATCCTGAAAGCAAATGGTTTATCATTATGGGGGCGATCCTTCCTTTTGCGCTAATTATGACCATATTTACAAAAAAATTAAGGGCTCTCTTATTGAATAGATTCAAAGATCCACCTATTTAAGCAATCATTGGAGGAAAAAAAATGAGACGAAGATAATGTGAAAAGCCTGGCTTGAAGTATATCATTATATTATAACCAAAGTAAAATTGTAATCAGTAACACAAATGCTGCAAATAGGGGTCATTTCATTGTGAAGACCGCAGCTTTAAATAACATCAAAAAATTATATCCTCGATTATAAATTCAAATAATAATTCCCAAATTCATGTGCTCCATAGTTAGACAAACGATATCAACGATTAAAACCGAAGATTTTAGAGAACAATAGGATTCTTATAGAAAGCAAACTGATGCAAAATGAAGAAAGTAAATAGAAACACATAGACAACAAAGGAACAATCATCAATCTCAAATTTCAATGATATTTAGCAACAAAAAAGAAGAAAAATCACAACGTCAAACAGCATAGAACACAATAAAATAATTGATAGTCAAGAGAAGACACAAATCGATCCTTTCAAATGGTTGTATTTTCTACAATTTGCAATACGTGCAGAACCTCAACAAAAACAGTAAAAAAAGGAATGGTAGAATTTTTAGATAAAGATTAGAAAGTGAAAAAATTAAATGTTAATAAATTGAAAATTTTACTCAGTAAGGTCAATGACAATTAAGAGCATATTCATCAATGCGCTACCTACTTTAGGTAACAAGTATAACGCCTACCTCAGGAGCATATTGTGGTTTTTCATGTAGTTCTCATGCAATTATAAATTCATAAAGGTCTTCATGTTATCAAAGTAGTACTTTTTAAAATGTATCGTTGCTAATTTAGGAACTTTAGTACTTCACTTTGCCTTAGATAGTCCCCTATTGTAAGTTCTCACAATTATCTTTTCTTATATCAAAATCTTCAATGATGCATTAAATTTTTACTTGTCAACAATCCAATATGTGTCAAAGGAGTCAATTTCATTAGGAAAATGAATTTACAACAGAAATACTATCCTATAGCCTTTTGTGAGGTATCTGCTAAATAAGTTCCATATTCACTAATGTTGTAGCCACTGAAACAGAAAGTAGGATGTTATCTATTCATCTAAAAGTCTTAAACCACTGGAATATACAAATATCACGAAATCAACCCATCACAGGCAATTTCTTCTTCATATCTTCCAATTCCTGCAATTTAAATCCCAAATAAAATCAAATGCCATCACACACATTCATAAAAACATATACGCAAGAATACACGCACGCACACTCATAAACCTAGAAACATACCTTAACTTTAGAGTCAGAATCAAGTTCAGTCTAGCTTTAGACTTGAAAGTTCTAGGAACGTTCTACAACCACTTGAAAATTCACGAGAACGCTTTACTACGTCAAATTCAAGTTTTAGATATTACCAAGTTTACGTTCCAATAAATTTATTATTCGACCTCACTGCAGAATTGATTAATCAAAGCAACACGTCACTTTAATTAATTGTCTAGGTGATTAAACATACAGTCCAGTTAATTCCTATGTTGAACTACGGATTTGCGTAAAGTAAATAAAATATTACAAAACACAACTCACGATATGATGACGAAGAAACCCCAACGTGGGTAAAACTCCGGGACCAAGCCAATAAGTTCCACTATACCAATTCAGACAGTACAAGTTCTGCCAAACTCCATACCCAGTGAGATTCGCTGCTCCAATCTCACGATCTACTACCGTTGATACTACTAGTCTCCTGCTAACTTCCTGATCTACCTCCTGCAACCCAATTTGCTGTCCAATACAGCCTCCTGGTCTTTAGCTGATTGTATCACCAAGTGGAATTTCAAAAACCTCATGTTCTTGTCCAGTTCCTGGGTTCATCGTCTACCTCCCTCAATCTCCCTTTGAGAGAATTCCTTCCTCAACAGATGGAGAAGTACCGGTATTTTGTCTTCAAAAACTTGATGTTTTTTCCCAAAATATTGGTTGCCGGATCACAAGAACAAGATTGATGAATTCTCCAGTTGGTTGTGTTCTTAGATCTCTTCACAATGATATGAATGTCTTCTAATATGAAAGCATAATAAAGTAACCTTATTGAAATTCGTTCACAACTTTTGTATTTATAGTTAGGGGCAATTTGGAGTCCTAAACCGTGTCAAACTTTCCAGAAATAGAAAATACAATATTCCAATAACACTATCGCTCGAGCGAAAAGCGAGCAGAGAGCGAGCGACGGAACTTCGCTCGAGCGAACATCGAGCGGCGAGCGAGTGACTATCATTCTACTTCCCCTCGCTCGAGCGGTGACAGGGCGAACAGCTAGCGAACTTCCGGCACCGCGACCTTGATTTGAACCTAGCACTCAAACCCTAGTCCCTACCATCTAGCTTTGCTAAATTGCACCATAAATCCCGGCCTTTTATAACATTGTACAATTGAGTCCCTAACTTTTAAAAATTTACAATTTAATCCTTTTGTCCACATAATCGCTAATTACACTTTTTGCCCTAACAAGAATCAAAATCAACCTCCATGTACTCTTGATCAGGTATTTCAGTGTCGTTTCATCCTATTCATACTGTCCCATTTGCTCCATCTCCTAGTTTCTTATGGGTTTCCTCTTCTTTCAGTTCCAAGACGAGGTTTTCTGCTAAGCTTTCCATTTCAATAGTGGGTTACATAGATGAAGAGGGATTTATATAAAATTTGAAAGAAATCAAGAAGTGCTTTTCGAGTTTTTGAAAAAACACCCATCCTCGTCTGTAGTGTCCCTGTCATCTCCAACGGCTGAGGCTTATGATTCCTTATTGTTCTTCTTCTGCTTCTGATGTCTCTACCGGCACTCATTTTTCCACAATTTCTTGGATGTAGCATTGCTAGAATTTTGGGAACTCAAATCTCCAAGATGAAAGGAGGAAAAGGGAAAGGGTAGGGAAAGTAAAACTCAATAAATCATGGAAGCTGTTCTCAACTCTCGTCAGCGTCGACCTGGTTCGATTTGACGGTGGTCGGTGGAAGAGGTGGTGAGAGAGCAAGTGAAAATTAGGGTTGAAGAGGAAGTGTATGGAAGACTTAGGTCCCGTTTGGTAGGGATATTTTGCCCCAAAAAATTGATTTTTTGACCATTATTTTACTATTCAAGCCGTAATTTTTGACTTCTTCTCTCACGTGTGGACCCCACTTTTCTTCTAACGATCAAAAAATCAATTCTCAAAATCCCTACCAAACGGGGCATTAATTCCCGTTTTCTATATCTACTTTTTTTATATGCAAGAATATAAAATCATATAAAACCAATGTGAGAAGAACAGTGAATTGTGAGAATAAACTCACAAATGAACATTAAATTGGGATTGCCTCTTTTACTAGAGGAGTGATTTACAATTTTAAATTCATCAACTCATCAAAACTCATTAAAAAATTAATTTTAATCCACGCGATGGACGAAATAGCATTATTATTTTGCTTCTGCAAGTTGGATGACTTTCATTTCATTTGGTTTCAAGTCGTCATCACTTTCTTTCAAGTTTGATGAATTTGTCACAAAAAAACAGAAAGCCATCATTAATGATAAGATAACATGAAAGGATATTATTTACACTATTCTAACATTGACAATTCGTATCCCCAAATTATGCCCTCGTTTATTAGTAATTTTTCATCCCCAAAAAATTAAATTTTTTATCGTTAGTTCACTATTTTAGCCATCATTTTTTACATTTTCATTCACAAACAAAACTTACTCTTCTCTTTAACGGTCAAAAAATCAATTTTTATGATCATTATCGAGCAGGTCCCAAAAAAAATTGGACCCCCACTAACTAGGAGTACTTGAAGATTTGATCTTTTAAAGCCCATTAACTTGCTACTAAACTTAGCCACTGAACCCTTCACTTCCTGCAACTCACCATTTCTTGAAACTCAACAAAGTATTTGAAGCTAGTGATGACATACACGATAAAATTACTTTGAGGAGAATGACTTCTTGATAGAGTCTGACCCTCTAAATAAAAATATTTAACGATAAATGTTAAAATCCGTGGTACCTTACTATTTATCTCGTGTAGTACCAAACTTACTCAACATGAGATTTCATCGTCTTAAGGGCATCTCCAATGATTGCACCATTTTGCACCATTTTTTGGTGCAAAGTTGCTCCAATGCAACACCAAACTTTGCATCATTTTGTTGCAAAATGGTGCAAAGTGTAAAATGTTTCTTTTGTCTTTATTTAACATTTTTCAAATAAATTTGTTAAATGTATTTATGTCATTTGTACTATATATTTTTCAATATAATAAATTATTTTTTTTATTAATATTATTATTTGCATTTAAAATAAATTTTAAATGTAACACATAATAATTAATAAATTAATTAAAAGCCGAAAAGAATTTAAAATACAACAAACACGATTAGTTATAAAAGTTAACACGAAATATATTAAACAACGACGTACATACGATAATCTAATTTGATTTCATATTTTCGTTGTTGTAGTGTTTTTATTAATTGTTCCATGTTTTTTAATATATATTAATGAATTTAATCTTTTCCATAATTTAACGTAATTATTTATTTAGTAATTTATGTATTTATAAAATAATTAAATAAATAATATTTCAAATAAATAAATTATAAAGAATAAAAAAAAGGAAGAAAATGGTTAAACAATGTTCATCTGGTGTAACTTTTGGTATAATGATTGGAGATAAATTTTAGTTTGGTGCAAGATTTGGTGTAAAATTTGGTGCAAAATGGTACAAAATTTGGTACAGGGTTGGAGATGGCCTAAGATCGCCGTTCATGAACAGGGTATTCCTAAAAAAATAAATTTATTCAAGATAGAAGTTGAGGACAAATGTAGTATTGGCTGAGAATAAATTTATTGAGAAAACTATTTCATAGTGAATTCAACAAAAATAAGACCTACACATAATTTTACATGATATCTATCTTGTGGCAATAAGAGTGCTAAATGAGACGATACGAACAATGAATATGAATTGCTCGTACGAACAGTCATTTTAGCTACAAAATGTAGTTCAACTAGTGTTAGTGGCTCGTGGATCTGCTCGATTCGCTTTGACCCTCATCGTTTGTAGAATAATTTTTTTTTTTTTTTGTATCTATACCAACGAATTTCTCTTAAAATTCTTCTATATAAATGTTGTTGGTATCTTTTATTTTGTTATGTTTATTTATCAACTAATTTCAGAGGTAACTCATACTAATCAGACTATTTATCTTCATTAAAAATATCAGCATCTAAACTTGTTTTAGTATTAATGTTTACAGAGAACCTCTATTATTCTGAAAAACACTGAAAATTAGAAATAGCATATTAAAATTGGATTCCATAATTAAAATGGTTCAAGAAATTACTATTATTACCATAAAAAGACTGAAGTGTGGACGATCATCCTCAATGTTATTTTTCTATATTGATTCGATTTTCTATTTTCTAATTTGGTAAAATACAAACCCGCCTTACAAATTCCTCTATATCAACACCAATAACGCAACTATAACCAAAGGATAAGCAACAATTCCTTTTTTTTTTTTTATTATTATTTGACAAATAAAAATATGAAGTTTCATAGCTAATATGTCTGTAAATTTAAAAGAAGTAATAAAAAATAACTAAAGAGTTATCTAAGTATTTTCTAACAAAAAATTTGTTAGTAATTATAAAAATTAAACGGTGAATAACAAAATATGCCCCGAATGTAATTTTTTTTGCGACCAAATTTTAAATTATTGAACTCCATAGGATGGTTAAGTCTCTATTTAATATTAATATCGACACATTACTATATTCACAAAAATATAAATGTAATTGTACCACATAATTTCTAATCTTCATCTAGTATTTATATTTGGTAAAGTAATGTATTTTTTATTTTTACCATACGATTTTTCTTTTCAATTATACATTTAACCATAAAGTTCATTATCTTTGTTAGATATTGACTTGATTGTAGTAGATATACTTTTTAATAGGAGTGGGCATTTTTTTCCCGGAACCATTTAGAACCGACCGGTTTGATTCCAGATCTTCCAAACAACGATTTGATTTTGGCATAAATTATTAAGAACCAACCGCATCTGGTCTGGTTCTCGGTTCTAGTATGGGAACCGCCTGGAACCAGACGATTTTCATAGGACTTTTTTCTTTTTTTTTGGCAAAATATTTGACTCAATCTCTAATCGCTTTTATAAAAATTAATCGGATTCGTTCTTCATTTTAGACTTCAGCACTTCCTTTACTTTGATTCTTTGATTCTCTCTTCTTATAATTCTTTGATTAATTGATTCTCAAGTAAAATTAGAGTATTGGGCCCTTGTTTGAGCCTCATTCTTTTCATAAAAATGAATTTTTGAATAGTGTACTGATGAGAAAAATGTGTGGATAAAAAATGGGGAAAAATTTTAAATTTGTGTGT
Organism: Olea europaea var. sylvestris; assembly: GCF_002742605.1. Taxonomy (NCBI): domain Eukaryota; kingdom Viridiplantae; phylum Streptophyta; class Magnoliopsida; order Lamiales; family Oleaceae; genus Olea; species Olea europaea. The sequence goes on along the minus strand of NC_036248.1, from coordinate 11,205,730 downwards.
AATATTATTTTATCAAAAAATATGTGATTGAAATTATATCAAATCACTGTTTAAGAATGAACTGTTTCAAAGAATAGGGCTCAAACAGGAGCTAGGTAAATCTATACCTAAATATATTTATTTACAATATATAATTTCATTTCTAAGACGTGAAAATTTTATTTTATTTTCACTTTAATTACATTGTTTGTTGATCCGAACAAAACTTTTCATCTAGATTTCTATAAATGATTACTGACAGAATTAGAAGTTGCAATAAATTTTTAAAGGGTGTCCAATTCAATGTAGGATTTTGATTTTCATAAAAGTTTGTTTAATCATTGGAGTACTATGCAGTTTATATAAATTGATGATTGCTTGATGATAGTAATTTATATTATTTGGATATTGCTTTTAAATTTGTATACTTAGTTTTCTTTTAATCTTTGAATAGTATTTCGGTTCTTTTATATTTTGTTAAAAGTATCATGCTAATAGCAACTTTACATTTTTTATTAGAGAATATTTTATTTTGATATCTTCAATGTAAATAATCAGACTCGACCGAACCGGAACTGATTGGTTCGGTTCCATTTCTAAAATTCTCATAGGTATTCGATTCGATTCGGTTCCCTTTGGAATCGGATCACGCCCACTCCTACTTTTTTAAAGCTTAAAATTTTATGTATTATAAGGTTGATATCTTAACTTTATAGGTTGAGTTCACGAAATGATTAATAACAAAAAAAAATTGACAATAACAAACATATTAAAGATCGAAAAAAAGAAAGAAACAAAATCTAGTTCATTCATTTTCTTCACTATTGTGTATTGTATTATAGAAAAGAAGACGAAAACTTGTACATCATTTTCTAAAGCTGCATATCGAACATTGGCATATGACAACTTTAGTATTTTGAAGATTGAATATGATTAAATAACAATTCACTAACACATAATGAGATGATCTTATTGAATTGCGAATGATAATTGAAAGGGATATGAATCCATAGACGCACGCAGCTATTACATTCCCATTAACAATTGCATCATCCCTTTGCCCAGGACTCGATGAGCTTTTCCAAAGCTACACAAGATGAACCATCATCTTGAATTGCAGCCTTGGCACAATTTCTCATAACTGTAACTTGATCCTTCACTGCTTTTCCATTGTCCGAGTCCATTAACTCTCTTACTTGCTTATCCAACTCAGCAACTGTAACGAACCCATTAGTTGACTCAGCTAAACCCAGTGCCACCTTCAATTCCTCCACCATGAAAACCTTATTCATCCTTTGTTCTGCATAAAGTGGCCAAGCCAACATTGGCACACCAGCACAAATAGCCTCCAAAGCTGAGTTCCATCCACAGTGAGTCACCATTCCCCCTATTGAGTCATGATTCAAAACCTCTAGCTGTGGTGCCCACGACTTCACCACAAGTCCTTTGTCTTTGGTTCTTTCCAAGAAACCTATCAAAAATAAAATTTAAATAAATAAGCATTACTTTTCTCTAAGCCATTTTCAATATATAACTCAAAACATCAAAATGCACCATTTTTGGTACAAAACAACTTCAATACAATACTATACTTTGCACCATTGAACCAAAATGGTGCAAAGTGTAGAAAGTCTTTTTACCCTTTCTTATAATTTCTCAAATAAATTGATTAAGAGTATTTGTGTCATTTGTACTATATATTTTTTAATACAATAAATTATTATTTGCATTTATAATAAATTTTAAATGTAAAAAATAATAATTAATGAATTAATTAAAAGAAAAAATTACAATATAACAAACACGATTATTTCTTAAAGTTAACATGAAATATATTAAATGATGACATATATACATTATCTAATTTTATTTAAAGAAAACGATATAAATTCCGAGAATTAAATTGCAATAATATTTCGATTTCATAATATTATAATATCCAAATTCAAAATACATTGCATTATTTTTTAATGGTATGATTTAATATTTTCATTTTTGTAGTGTTTTTGCTAATTATACTATATTTTTTATATTTATTATGAATTTAGTTTTTTCATTAATTTAACGTAATTTATGTATTTGTAAAATAAATAAATTATTTAGAATAAAAAAATAGAAAAAAATGATAAAATAATGTTCATTTGGTATAAGTTTTAGTGCAATGCCCTAAGAAAGTGTGGTTAAAAATTGTGGAAAATTTATGGGCTTACGTACAAAATATTTTATTTTATGTACAAAATATTGAAAATAAATACATATATTTTAAAAAATAAAAGTTTTTGGAAAATGTTATTAGTTAATACACACCGCATATCGCTAGCAACTATTAGACGTGAGGATAAGAAAACCTTCTGGCAGCAAAGCATCCAAGTCTGGTTCTGCTGGTGCTGAATTGCCCTTGGTTTCATCATCCGTGGGTGGATTACGGACCACCCAAAGAAACCGGTGGCCGCTGTTTTCCAACCCCGCCGCCATCTCTTGTAGCTGCTCTGCCGTGAACGATCCCATACTCCCAAAACACAGAAAAACTACACTTTTACTGGGCTGTAAATTTAGCCAACTCAAACACTCGTGTTCATCATTGTTACTGCCGTTATCTTTGCTTGCAATTAGAGGTCCAATACAATGTACAGGAGGGGTTGGTGCATTTGGAATACACAAACCATCAGATAATGCTTTAACTGCTCTTGATTCAAGAGCTTCAAAAGAATTTACCAAAATCCCAGATGATTTTCCCATCTGTACGGCAGTTTCTAAGAACAGTTTGTATATTCTACTTTCACGATCAAATAGAACTTTTGGTAAATCTTGAGAATAAATTGGTGGGGTGCCAGGAATTTTAATATAATCATGTACGTCTTTGATGTTTTTTGTAATGGTTTCGTGGAGGGTTGGAATATGTAAGAAAACGCAAAGTGCAGAAGCGCCTGAGGTGTAGAAATAATAAGTTGGAATTCCAAGTTTTGAAGAGACTTCGAAAGCGGCGTTACAGAAGAAATCTATGAAAAAGGCTAAGAGATTTGATTTCTGGGATATATTCTGAAGGGCTTTGTGGAGGTAAGGGTTGTTCAGGCGGGGTATTTCGAAAAGAAGTTCTTCGAAAGGGATGGCGGCGGAAGTGGGAGGAAGTTCGACGGTGGATAGTTGGTGGAAAGTGATGGAAGAAGTAGTGGAAGCAACGTGGTTTATGTAGGGTGCGGTGACGCCGGTGGTGTATGGAGCGGTGGTGATGAAGATTGTTATGGAGAATGAAGGGCGGTGCTTGAGGAGGAGCTTCCCGAGCTCCACCATGGAAATCAAGTGGCCAATTCCAGGAGAGGGATACAGCACAATGGTGTCGGCCATGCTAGATAAAATATGGATATGGTAACTAAATAAATCAAAATGGTGTGTCATACATAAAGCGGCCAGACGTGCAGTGTGCTCAATTTTTACTGTCGGGACGTTCCAAAAATCCAAGTTTGATAGTGAACTGCCTTGATATGTGTGAATGGCTTATGAATATTTTAAGAACCCAACATTTTTTGGCAAGTTTGGGCCCATGCTAGACAAAAGGACAATGGCAATCAATTCATATGCGTTTGTGGCTGTCATTTCAATTTCAATTTTTTGCATTTCCCATTTCCGCTCTTCAATATCTTCATATGTGGCCCTCGCAAGTAGATTCAAATTGCATCAAAGGGCAAAATAGTCATTGACGCTCAATGGCATTATCATTCCTTTATTTGTCTTTGACAAAAATCTTAGTGATTGTACCATGTAATCAGGAAACTACTGTAGGAAAGTAAAATGAGCATCCAACGGGACTTTTTATTTTAAAAAGCTCATACTTAAAAATAAGTTTCAAAAGACTTTTTAATTTAACTTTCTAAATCAAAGAGTAAGTTTAACTCTCCAAATTTAAAGAGTCAAACTCTCTTTTTATTTGTAATGTACAATGATCGTATTTAATAAGTTACAAATTTCGATGAATAATGCTATTTAATACCACTACTATTAAAATACTAGCTTATCTGATACTAACACGACATTAAATGAGAGATATAATTAAAATAAATCATTTAATTTTATATTTCTATGAGTCTATTACTTAGCTCTTGTTTGAGTTCTATTTTGGGGGAAAAAATGTATTTTGAGTAGTAGATCATGGAGAATGTTTGGCTAAAGAAAATTTTTTGAATTTAAGTGTAATATTATTTTATTGAAAAATGTGTGGTTAAAATTTAGTTTGAAAAAAATGATTTTTTAGAAGAATGAAGATTAAACAAATATTTAATACCACATAGACTGATATTCTAACACCGTTGTGCTAAATAACATTATTGAATTTCAACACTCTACTTCTTAAACTATTCAAACAAATGGTTAAATTGATTGGCTTTTGACATAAGAAAAAATATATTAAATACAATATGAGGAGAAATTTATAAATGTTTCTTGTCAAAAAGGTAAAATGAAGAGCCAAAATAGAGAGCAATATTGAAGCACATAAAACAAATTGACTATTTAAATTTAGAGATGCTCTCTATATAATGTATGATATACTCTTCATAAATAAATGGTCATTTGGAGATGCTCTTAACAATTTAAAATAAAAATCTTGGAGCCTTTTTTTTTTTTTTTTTTAAAGTATTGACTTTTTAAACTAATATTTTGTGTTTAAATAGCCTTCTATAAATGCTTTTAAAACTTTATTTCAAGTGTATGAGTTTGTCCCTCCCAAAGTCTTCTACAAGTTTGTTTGGGTCATTAAATTGACATCCAAATTCATTTTATTTAAGCAAAATTTCTCAAACATTTTCCGCGATAAATGGACAAAAGTAAAAAAGCCAACGTGCTGATCACGGTCTTGGCTTGTATGGATCATGGGCTATGCCGACTTATGATAATTTTAGCCTTCTCTACTTTCCGATCAATATTCATCTGGGAATATGATATTTTAGGATATATCGAAGTAAAGTGAAGATCAAGAAGTCATAGAAATTCATGGGAGTCAAACAGTTCAAATAAGATATGTTAGAGAGATCAAATTGATACACAAATGTGAAATGACTATGTCTTAATAATTATGTAAATTATTTTATTAGTTTAATTTTTCAAGTGTATTTATTTCAGCTATCCAAATTTAAGTTGGAAATCTTAGTCCAATAACTATTGAGTTGTTTGTTATAATGATCTCATAATAGACAATCATATCCAGCAATTCTCAGTTCACGCATTTATTTTTATTTTTTGCCAAGTCAATTATTATTTATTTGTATTTCATTTTCAAAATGAGAATTTTTTTTGGTAAGATTCACAAACTTTAAAACGTATATATATTACTTAATAATATATAAGTATAAAATTATTCATCATGTCAAACCAATTTCTAAAAATTTCAAATTAAACACGTAATTTCAGTTTTCTATTTTGGGAAACAATTTTTTTAGAATGATAAATTATATACATCTTTTGCAATCTTAAAACAAATCCCAAAACAGAAAACTAAAAAAAAATTCAAAAATCAAAACTAAATGCTAGCCAAACAGGACCTTAATTGTCTCGTATCTCTATATTACGAACTTTTCAAACTAGATTTTAAGATGATCAATTCTTGCTATATTTAGCCCAAGTCTGAAACTATGACAACGGCCGCTGTGATTCTTTATGGCTATATTAATGAGTTTATCTACTATTGCAGGCACTAGGAATGATAATTTGAACCGTTAAAATCGAAAATCGCGATTAGCCAAATCGAATGGGACGAAAAAAATCGAACCGATGGTGCAATGGGGCGGATATGGTATTTAATTTTAATGAACTGATTCATGACGATGCGAGTATGGTATTTATGCCGTCGAACTGAAACCGAACCGATTATTCGCTTAAAAAAAACCATTCTTTTATTAGAATGGCAGGGTTTAGTGGGGAGGAAGTTGATGAAGAGATACATTTTTTTATTTAAATTTTAGTGAAAACCATTATGGATTAGGTAGTATCATTGTATTCTATACTTACATTTCTTATTTACTATATAGAAATCAACTTTGAGTGCTGACCTATCCTAGTAAGAGTTGCGGGGGAAGAATGAAGATTGAATATGAGTTAAAGTTGAAACTTTTGAATTATTGAGCATCAATCAAGTAACTACAATGCATAAGAATCAAGAATGAAAGAAAAGTTTAGTATTATTATATTCATAATATTGTTTGTTAAATTTGTACTTTGCAATTGAAATTTGAGATAATGTTTGCATTTCTGTTTGGAATATTATATTTTTGTTTTCATTGACTCTCTTTTCATAAATTGTTTTATATCAATTTGACGGATGGATCTATAAAAAATAATTTATTTTCGTGGTTATTAACCGTACCGAACCGAAATACGAATCGAATCGAACTGAACCGATTTACATGATTATGGCGCGGTTATGATATGACAAAAAATTGACAGTTCGGTGATAGTTTTGGCCAAACTGTTGCCATCCTTAGCTGGCGCTAGTCTGATTCTTTCTTGCCATATTTCATGATATTTGGTAAGTCATAACTCACTAGTGTATTGATGAGTTCATCTACCGCTTGACACAGCTCGTCCGTAAAGATTGACTGACACAGGGGCGGAGCTAGAAAATAATATTAGAGTGCATTGAAATTTAAAAAATTTTGAATGAATTTACGCACAAAAAATTGAGTTTCGAAGGCTATTTTCGTGACTTTCACGATAAAAAGTATACAACACTCAAATAAATAAAAACAGTTTAGATGTCTCGCATTAAGATATTTTACTAAATTTTTGTATTTTTTTAACCAGATAGAAAATCGATGCTTACCTTAAAAAATATAAACTAATCGAATCATGATAGAATTAACCAACAATACATATCTACCAATGAACATTTAAAAAATTACTTAATGAGTACTCTTCTAGTAACTTTGACAATTAGTCTTTTCAAACAATTGAAAGTTTTAAAAAATACTATTTTTATTGTCGATATAGATTACTTTATAAATAAATAAGTTTTAACACATTCTTTTTATTGTCAATATTGAATCTATAGTAAGTTATTTATTTTGATCATAATATCTACTTTATGGTCAAAATAAGTATTTTTTTTTTAATATGAATTAGTGATGAATGAAAACATACGTAATTTAGAAAAAATACATAGTGTCTCTAACTATTAGAATACGTAATTTACTTTTAGATCTAATCAATACAAATTATCTGTAATAAAATTTACTTAATAATTATAAGTAAATTTTAGTCAAACATGCATTAAATATATCTAATTTAGCAATAAAATATTCACATTTCATGAATGTCTTGAAAAGAGTAATTAATAATTATAGTATCTTTAATACAATTTGAATAATTGAGCATTGGACTTGGATTGATATTTAAATTAGAGTTGGGCTAATGCTAACATTTGGACCACAATTCTAAAATCTTTTCTTAAAAAATTACACGAGTTGCCAAAATCTTTTCTTAAAAAATTACGTGGGCTAGAGGCATTGCTGGGCTGTCTGTCTCCACCTCTGGACTGACAGATAACAGTGTTCTTCCCAGGTCGATCATTCTATATATGACAGCATTCTGATTATTTCATTACCACATTGATGAGTTTATCTAGCATGGCTGACACTAAGGATGGCAACAAGGCGGGTATGGAACGGATAGGCCATTCTTACTCCCGTTCCATTGGATATTTTTGCTATTTTACCCCCATATCCATACTCGATTAAAGCAGGACAAGGCGGGGTCGGGGCAGGATATGGTTGGGGCAGGGCAAGCCATGCTAGATAAACTCATCAATATGGATGGAACCGCACTACATGTTACAGACTTATAGAGGCTTTATAGAGGTCAGCATTTTTTGGCAATTTTTATATCATTCATGAGTCCCGCGTGGGACCGACCTCATGGATCTATTTTGTAGGAGTTCTGCATCCTCTGTGCATATGGTTTTCCTCATATGGATATGGTAACGATATAAATCAAAATGGTGTCATATATAAGGCGGCCAGACGTGCAGTGTGCCCAATTTTTAGTGTTAGGACGTTCCAAGAATCTAAGTTTGATAGTGAACCGCCTTGATATATGTGAATGGCTTATGAATATTTTAAAACAGACAATGAAAACCTTGGACATTTTTTTACATTTTTTCCTATTATTTTCTCTATATTACTTATTTTTAACCACACATTCTTCATTAAAATAATATTACAAGCAGATTAAAAACTTTTCTTTCTTTTTTAATCACAAATTCTCTATCAATCACTATTACATAATACATTACTTCAAATTAATGGGCTCAAACGGGGCCTAAATTTCTTGATGATGAAGAAGAAATGTATATGCATTTCTTATAATTCAACTCATTCCCCATCACAACAATTCGAAAATGGTGAATCAATTCACGAAGGGACACCAAAAATCTTAAACTAGATGTTTATTTTTTAATTTTACGCTTCGCCTCCTTTTTTATATTTGCTATTCCATATTAAGGTATATTTAAGATACTCTCCATTTATAAAGAGTATCTTATACATGATAAAGCATATATTTAAATTTCGATAGTAATTTTTTATGCACTTGAACAGTATTGCTCTCTATTTTGACACTATATTTTGTTTTTTTCTAATGAATATTGACTGATTTCTCCTTAATCTCTTATTTAACATAATTGTTTATATGCATGGTCTGTCAATTTAAATGTGATTTGAATAATTTAAATTATTGAATAATTTAAATTATAAAGTATTGAAATTTGTAACTCATTAAATATAATTTTGGACCCTATTCTTTCCCATTTTTCCAAACGTTTTTCAGCAAGAGTGGGCGGTTAGACAAAAAGGACGGTGGCAATCAATTCATATGCGTTTGGGGCTGTCAGTTCAATTTTGATTTTTCGTACTTTCCATTTTTGCCCTTCAACATCTTCATAGGTGGCCCTCGCAAGTAAATTTCAAATTGCATCAAAGGGCAAAATAGTCATCAAGGATTAACGGCATTATCATTCCTATATCCATCTCTGACAAAAATCTTAGTGGTTGTACTGTATAACCAAGAAAATATTATAGGAAAATGAGATGGGGTAAAAAAAACTAATAAAAATGAGCATCAAATGGGTTTTATTTTAGAAAGTTAATGCTTAAAAATAAGTTTCGAAAGACTTTTTATTTTAACTTTCTAAAATAAAGAGTGGGTTTGACTTTCCAAATTTAAAGAGCTAAACTTTCTTTCTATTTGTAATGTACAATGATTGCATCTAATAAGTTAAAAATTTCGATGAGTAATGTTACTTAGCATCACTGCTGTTAAAACACTAGTTTGTCTGACACTAACGCAACATTAAATGAGGGTTATAATTAAAATAAATCATTTAATTCTATATTTCATTGAGATGCCCCATGATATGAAAGGAATTTGAACATGTTTGACCAAGATGGCCTAGTCTCTTGTGTCAATTATTCTAATTTATCAGAGTGTGTCGCCAAGTTTACACATTGTTGGGTGAAATAGGCTCAGTATCTATTATCTATAACATAGATTCCATTCGTTTTGGGTGAAATGACAATAATTTTTTGGCCTCTAATTATGTTTGTGAAACCATTCTTGATCTCAATCCGATATTATCATCATCTAGAACCCCTAAAGCTATGAGATTTACTTTTAGTGCTGGCACATATCTAATATGTTTTAACATTGTGTATTGATCATTTTCCAATTTCGAAACAATATTGTCAATGCCCTTAATTTGACATGACTTATTGTTTCCAAGTTTTACAAACCTCCATCAAGATTAGAGAAATCAGAGAGCTAACATTGGGGCTCATGTGAAAAGAGCAACCTAAATCCAAAGCTCAGTTCTGATCACACCTTTCAATTGAAGATACACAGGCCATCCCAATATTAGCATCCACTTCTTTATGAGAGACAACAATGGCTAAAGAGCCATTCTCAATATTAAGCCCATTCTTTTGACCTTTGGCTTTATTAAAACGGTCTTTAATGATATGACTCGTGTTTCCACAATAATAACACCTTTTGATCTTTATCTTTCCTTTATAAGTTTTCTTATCTTTTTCTTTGTTAATACCCTATTTCTTCTTAATAAGGCTCGTCCTTATTGTAATTAGATTGACTAAAAGTACTCACACCCTTGACTTGAGGTTATTGATAAGATGAGACATTTTCAACATGAAAAACCTCATTATATTCAGATTTCAATTTCAACACTTTGTTCAAAAGAGAGTTGCGAATTATATCAATAGTCAAGTCACTTCTACTATATTTTAAAACATTTTTTATGTCTTATATTTCTCTCCTAGTGCATTACGTAGACCAACCACTTTTTGCTCATCAGAGATCTTTTCACCACAGTTTATAAGATTTTGAGTGATCCTATTAAATCTGTCCACATTTTCTTCCGAGTCAATATTAGGATCAAACTTAAAATTAAAAAAAAAATTGTCTCGAAAGAAAACACTTATTTGGTAGAGTCTTAATGAGGTATTGTTTTCTAAAGCAATCCACAATTCTACAGCAGTTTTAGTTTTTCCTACTATTTTAATTACAGATACAGAATCAGATAAGTGCAGAAACATAGTACTCCATGCTAATTCACCTGCTCAGTTTTCCTATCAGCAGCTATGTTTTCTAGCCAAAATTCATCAATAGCTTTAGCATATTTCAACTGTTTCATTTTCTAGTGCCAGAGGCTAAAGTCTCCTTTGACATCTCACATCTATTTTAGTAGTCATGCTGTGCAATAGCGTAACAATTGTTCTCCAGTGAGATATAAACAAGAATATATCAAACAGATCAATATCGAATAACCAATTACAAGATAGAGAATATAATCCAAATATAGGCAAAAACTGTACAATAAAGGTACTATGGCCAAGTATGCTTACACTCAGTAAATATTACGAGGAGAAGATTCAAAACATATGATATTAATTATTCACATGTAGAAGGGACATATTCTACAAATAAAATACAATTAGAGTATCAGAACAAGGTTAGCAATATGCTACAGCCCATAACATGTATATGAATTTAAACCCAAATCAAAGATATTACAGCACACACAAAGTAGCGAAATATAAGTTTTCAAGAAACAATAAAAACGCTTCTCGATTTCTTTAAGCTGATATCCTAATTTCCTCAAATTTTAGAGTTCTCTCAAGATCATCTGGACAAAGGTAAATTTAGGGAGATTTTCATAATTCCTTTGTTTCAAAAACGTTTAACAGATTCTTAAAAAAAAAGAAGGTTAAGAAAAATTCTTCAGCAGAATTGCAAATATGAAAGAGATACTCAAAAGTACCAAGAATCGAGTCTAGGTTCAAATCCAAGAAGTTCCTTGACAGAGTATTAACAGATCGTCTTAGATCTGTCCTTTAATTTAAAACAGAGGAGCTAACTCAAAGCATATCGAATTTTTCTTAAGAATAGTTTTGAGAAACCAAGATTCAAAAGGATTTCAAGCTCTGATAAGTTGATAACACTATTGTTCCAAGATTTGCTCAAGCATTGTGATTCAATATTTAAAGTAAAAAATCATAAAAGAAAATAACAAGAAAGTAAAAGAACACCGAGAATTTTGGCCAAAGGCACCAGAGGTTCAGCAACTGCTCTCAAAAGCTTAGTCCCCTATTGAGCATTCGTTAGAATTAAGTTTGAATCCAATAGCACCACCCCAAAACAAGAAAATTTTCAATTACAAAAACACCAAGATCTTAGATCTCTCGTTCTTACAAAATTCTCTCGAAACATCGGTAACAACTCACGCAAGAGAAATACTGATGTTTACTCCCTCTCGAAAACTCAAAACACTAAGTATTTACAGAGAGAATCACCAACAAGAACTACACAGAGAAAACTAAACGAAAGAAAGCTTTTAGAGATTTTCATAATGAAACCCTAAAGTCATAGGCCTCGACTTTATATGAGACAAAGCCAATTATATCATCCAACGATGCAAGATCAACCACATGGTCCACATGTCAGCAATCCAACAATAATGCATTTTCAATTCAATTAAAAGGCATGTTTAACAAAAACGTTCGGGCAACTTACAAAAATACCCTTAAAATTAGAAGTCTTTTGAAAAATCACATGAAAAATTTTTTGGAAGTAAAAAATACTGCCTAAAGTTAAAAAGTGACACAATGTCACTTTTTTTTTTTAATAAAAATTGTCATTTTTCTTTTAAAAAAAAGTGACACAATATCACTTTTAATAGTTTAGTATCACCTTTTTATTAAAAAATAACATACAATCTCACTTTTAACAAAAACTGATGTTTGTCACTAAAAAATGTAATAGAGATTTCAAGATGACTGAAAAAGTGACAACTACCTAAAAAAGTGACAAAAATTCAAAAGGTGTCAAAAAAAAAGTGACGAATTTTAAAAAGTGACACAAATTAAAAAAAAAGTTGCACAAATTCAAAAAAAAAAAAAAAAGTGATACAAAATAAAAAAGTGACACAAACGCTTAAAAAGGTGATAAATTTCTAAAAAAAAAAAAAGTGGCACAAACTCAAAAAAATGGCAAACACAAAAATAGTACCATTCATTGTGCAGCACCAGCAATAATATTCTTAACATAATTAGTATATCCAAGACAATCCACATGAGCTCAGTGGGGTTCTTAACATAAACAACATGTCCAGGACAATCCACACGTTGATTAAGTTAGGGAAATATAACATATCATGTCACTTTTATCTTATTAAATAAGTGACAAAAATTTAAAAGGTAATGAAAACTAAAAAAAAGTGACAAAATATACTTTGAAAGTTTACTGTCACCTTTTTATTAAAAAATGACATATAATGTCACTTTTATTAAAAATTGATGTTTGTCACTAAAATGATAGAAATTTCAAGAATGTGATTGATAAAAAACTATCAAACACTAAAAAAAGTGACAAATTCAAAAAAGTGACAAATACTGAAAAACGACAAAAATTTAAAAAAGTGTTGAAAATTTTAAAAAATGACATAAATTTAAAAAAGTGACGAATTTAAAAAATGACACAAATTAAACAAAAAGAGCTACAAAGATTAAAAAAGGTGACAGAAAATTAAAATCTTGACAAACAGTAAAAAAAAGTAACAAAACTTAAAAAAGGTGACAAACTGATGGCGAGGCCCCTTGTTTTACTGTGTCAATAAGAGCACCAAGGCGATCTCCAAAACTGAGTTGGACAATGGTTGCATCAGGGTCAGAATCGTGATCTATCAGGACAATTGGCATTGGGACATCAGCCTCCTGCCCAGACTTTCGAAAAAGGAATATGTTAATAATGTCAATACCTTGGCAATCAATACTATAAACATGCACCAAGAGTGAATCTATGTACATGCCAATAGATAAAGGAGTCATGAAACAACAATCAATTTGAAAAGAAAATCGTGCTCCACTGTAGAAGTGAATAAAGTGTATGTTATATGATCATGAAAGAGGAACGGTCACAAAAACAGCAATTGAGAAGGAAGCATAATAAAATGTGACCAAAACAAGTTCAAGATTTTAGTGTAAGTTCATAAATGTTAGTTTCACTTCAGAAGGAATTAAATCATAAACAAAAACAAATTGACTAACATTTAAGCCTTCAAATAGATTACATGCACCTCGACTGATGGCATTTCTACACAATTGTCATTCTAAAGAAGAGTAAGCAACCATGCCATTAAATATACCCAACAAGCACCAGAAGTAGAGACTTCTCATCATTTGCAATTTTATGCATTCAAACATCTAATAACATGTGAAATCAATAGCTAAAACTTAAAAAGGGGCAATGAAATCGAACTTGAATTCACCGAATCCAAACCATCCACAGAAGCACACATCATAATGTTCTTACACAACCATCCAAACTAGACTATCCATGAACAAGAAAATAAAAAATAAATCGCATATAGTCAATTGTTAATCCATCAAAATTAGAATTAACTAAAACCAAAAGAAAACGCAAGAAGTTGAGAAATTAAATTCTAAAAAAATCGAGAATGCAATTATGAAAAACATTTTTATAAGTATACAAAAACAATCCTCTAATTACTTTTTCTGCAATGAAATAGATTGTGAGATTATTGAAAATTGATAAACTAGCTTTAAGGTCCAATTGTAGTTTAAAAGACACATGGAAGAATCCAAAGCTTTTGACCCCACGGCAGCGAAAGAGGAACTGAGAATGGAATTTGCCATTGTCAATTGTTGCCATAAACTTGTGAGAAAGTCCCACCGGCCGGTGAACGTGTAGGGACTCACCGATAAGTGCTCGTCGTGTAATGTTCTTTTCTCAGTTTTTGTCGATTAGGATAATGAAAATGGGAAAAGTTGAAGAAACACCAATCAGTTCTCTCTCTTAACGTTTTGGGAGATTTTAGACGTATTAATTACGTCTAAATTATTTAATTAGTTTAAAGTGTATTATTCAATTTAGTTTCTTATAGGCCATATTGGGCCTAATTTCCTCAAAACATTTTTACCAGAATTCTAGTTCTTTAGCTTATTGGATCATCAATTTCGGCTACAGTTATAATAGAATCGGTAGCATACAACCCGCATATTTGAGCTTCACAAAATTTAGCAACCAATTTCTACAAAAGGTAAATAAACCAGATGGCTGGACCTAATAAATATGAATAATCCTTGTCAAACAAGGCCACACGGTCCTGTTTCAGTAGCACGCTCCAATAAATATAACCTTTTTCTACACAACAAAAGATTCGACTGTAAAGGAAAACATTAAGAAAGATTTTTAAAACATATCACAAACACATTTCACATGCTTTAATGGAGCATGAACATAATTATACAACACACTAATCTTGCAAGATTGGAGACTCAAGAACTCAGTCGTTGGACAGTTTCAGGCATTGTTTTATTGATAATCAACCCAGTTTCCATGACTTGATTAACTTGGCCAGGGCAACATCGGAGGAACCACTTTCACTTGTCGCTGCCTTTGCCTCCGTCTCCTTTTCTTTGGCGCGCTTCAGGAGTGACTCACTTGTGTCTGAGTCTGAAATGGTGGTGGAGTAATGCCTCCTGATCTTCCTGGCAGCCTTTGCCGTTTTTGCTACTCCGATGGGCGTGTGTAGCATTTGACCCTCCTGATAGGATAAAACCTAAAGCTTGTAAATGATTTATAAGGAAAAGGTTGACACGGATGGGAATATCCGTACATACAAAGTAAGGCTAGTAGCAAAAGGTTAAGTGTTGACCTTGACGAAACCTTTCGCCTGTACCCATGTTGAAATCCATTCGAATTTTGGTTGCAATAGTTGCATACCGTGACTATGGATTAAAGCAAGTCTCTTGGAGCTGAAATCTTCGATTTGATGGAAAAATAAAAAATGTTTGATTTTATCAAATATGAAGACGAATTGTGTGTTTACAAGAAGATAATGGGAGCATTGTCGCATTCCTAACACTATTTGTATGAGACATATTATTAATAGGAAACGACATCCATACATTTCAGTCGTTACAATTGTGGTTGGTAAAGGATTTTTTTATGAAAGATATGTGATAAGCAACCTGATCTATAGAGATGGATCTAAAAGATTGATTAACTCATCCCAATCTATATAGATAAAATTTTGAGAATATTTTATATAGAGAAACTGGTTTACTCTTAAACCGTATGTTGGAAAGGTTCCAAAAGTGAAATAACCGTTGGTTCATTGGTAGAAATCTAATACATGATTGTTTCAGAAGCAGCAAGGAGTTGCAATGTGGATTAAGATATTCATTAATGAACTTGGGATAGTTCCTAATATTGTTGATCACATGCTATTGTATTGTGATAACAATAGAGCCATCGCAAAAGCGAAGGAACTAAGGTCTTATCAATGATTCAAATATGTATTAAGACAGTATAATCTCATCAGAAAAATAATACATACAAATGACGTAAAGAGAAGAACGAATTTCCACATTTGACAATATTGCAGATCTACTAACAAAGAGTTGTTGTAATATAAACATGATCGTCATGTAAACTCTTATGATATTGAATACATAAGTGATTGGATCCAGCGTAAGTGAGATTTTGTAAGTGTTATATTCTAGGTCCAATCAACCTTGGACATAAATACTTTTAATATATAATTAATGCAATTTAATGGAAAATTTATTATTTAATTAATAGACAATTAAATTAAATAATAGAGTCCGTAGATTCAAATTTTCATAATTTGTTAATCACAAGGAGTTGTGATTGTGATATACAAATTACATATGATTGAATTTTAAATCGTAAGTAATAACAAGATACGGATATCGTCAGAACGAATAGACCATCACGTATGACATTTTTTACTTGTGAAATAAGTAGCTGATCTCACAAGTTGAAGTGTGTTGACACTTGAATGAACACGTTGATGTTTTGTTATAAAACAAAATATTGGAGACCTGCCTAGAGATTTCACGTGGATAACTATCTGAGTGTCAGTTAATGTTCGGTAGTGGGATTGGTCCTTTAACTTGAGGTCGTCATAATATCTTATATGAGGATAATCATGCTTTAACGGTGTTGGATGTTGCTCTGCTAAGGGCCGCTAATACGGCATCGTTCGAGCATGTCAAGAATCGTATGAAGGTTGTGAATGACCAATAGAGAATTCGTCATTCTTAGATAGTAAAAGATTATGTTCTGCATTTCATTCAATTAAGTAGATAACGAAATCATTGACCAAGGTGTACTTATAAGTCGAAAATGAGTTTTCGACTTATGTTGACTTAATAGTAGAGTGAACGATATGATCGATAATCGAGATTGACATACTTCTATATCTCGTAATTAATCGAATCATATTGATGAAGAGATTATAGTTTCACAGTAAACGAACGAGTTTGATTTTGTCATACCACGTGACATTTTTCGTTACATGTATTGCCCTGACACATTGTTAAATGTCAATCTGGGACGATGAGTGTGAATTGGTGATAAATTAAAATGGTGTTTTAATTTATCAATTTTGATTAGATCAAAATAATATTTCATGTCGTTAGGTATCGTGATCAAGAACATGATGAGCCGCACACAAAAGGAGAACTGGAAGATTGTAATTTATCAATTAATTAATTTAACAAGTGTTGGATAAATTAATTAATTGAGTTTCTTATTTATAAGCCCGAATGAATTAATTGGATTAATTAATTCACAAATCAGATTTAATTAATGGGTTAATTAAATATTGAACCGGGTCAGGTCAAACCCGTTTGGGCTTATATAAATAAGTAATTAGGGTTTAAAATTTTGTAAAGATTCATTATTCTTGCAAATTCTACAATCTTGTTTTCTATGTGGATTATCGTTGGAAGCTAGATAATTGGACAGTTATGGGTAACAGACCATGGTTGTTGGAAAAAAAAAAGCAAGAGAATTTGCAGATCTCGTAAAATGTAAAATTTCTATCTAAATACAAAGATAAATCCTGGTGGAAATTAAAAATTGTTTTATTTTCACTGTGCACGTTTAAATAAATTCCCAACAATCAAGTGGCCAATTCCGGGAGAGGGATGCAGCACAATGGTGCCAGCAATGCTAGATAAACTAATCGATATGGATGTGGTAACGAAATAAATCGAAATGGTGTCATATATAAAGTGACAAGGCGTGCAGTTTGCCCAGTTTTTACTATCGGGACGTTCCAAGAATCCAAGTTTGAGAGTGAACTGCCTTGATATGTGTGAATGGCTTATGAATATTTTAAGAATCCAACAATTTTTTAGCAAGTTTGGGCCCATGCTAGACAAAAAGGACGGTGGCAATCAATGAAAAATGCTACTCAGCCATGTGCAAAACCAGGCTAAAAAACAAGAAGCTGAGATAGCAACACCTCGACCCTTAGATCTGAAAAAAAAAGTAAGTGAAAAAGGGGCTGAGGTTGAGCCTGTCTCAGTAGCAGGGCTGGGCAATCAATTCATATGCGTTTGTGGTTGTCAGTTCAATTTTAGTTTTTCCCACTTTTCATTTCTGCTCTTCAATATCTTCATATGTGGCCCTCGCAAGTGCATTCAAATTGCATCAAAGGGCAAAATAGTCATCGAGGCTCAACGGCATTATCATTCCTATATCCATCTCTGACAAAAATCTTTGTGGTTGTACCGCATAACCAAGCAAGTACTGTAGAAAAATAAGATGTGTTAAAAAAAAAAGAACTAATTAAAATGAGCATCAAATAGGTTGTTAATCTTTATTTTTTATTTTAACTTTTTAAAATAAAGAGTGAGTTTGACTTTCTAAATTTAGAGAACTAAACTTTCTTTCTAGCCTTAATGTATAATGATTGCATTTAATAAGTCACAAATTTCGACGAGTAATGTTATTTAACATCACTGTTGTTAAAACACTAGTTTATCTGGTACTAACACAATATATTTTAGCCTATCTGATACTAACACTAGTTTGTTAAAACACTATATTTCATTGATTCTATTATTTAATACTACATAAATTGATATTCTAACATCACTGTGCTAAATAGCATTATTAATTTCAATATTCTACTTCTTTAACTCTTCAAACAACGGTTAAATTGACTGGCTATTGACATAAGAAAAATTATTTTAAATAAAATATGAGGAGAAATTTATAAATGTTAATTGAGAAAAATATAAAAGAAGAGCCAAAATAGAGAGCATTATTGGAGTATTTAGAAGGTTTTTTTTTGAAAATTTCCAATTTTTTTTTCCAAGTTCCTTAAAAATGGGTTTCTATTTAGCGGACATGGTTATTGACAAGAACTCATTGAATCTATCGTTTGGACATTCATCACAGTTAGCAAGGTCTTGGATCAATTTCGTAAATCTATTTAAATTTTCTTCTAGATCAACAGAAGGATCCATCTAAAAAGAAAAAGAATTATTTTAGTAAAGAACATTTGTTAGGAACAATTTTAAGCTCATATTGAGCCTTCAATTCGGTCCAATGTTCTTTAATAGTTTTATTTTCTCCAATGGTTTTAATCACATTTTCAAAAAGATACAAGAAGATAGTATTCCGTGCTATTTCTTCCAATTCGGTCTTTTTTAAGGTCGTCATATCTTTTGTCAAAGAACCATTTAAGGCTCTAGCACATTTTAATTGCATTAAGATAGCTCTTATCTTTTGACTCGACATACTGAAATCTCCGCTTCCATCATATTGGTTTATTTCAAACTTAGCAGTTGCCATCATATATTCCAAAAACGATAAACTCGTTTGAACAAAAAATCCAACGGAAGACACGTGAAAAGATACTTGACAAAAAGGGGTTAAGCCGGCAGTAGTGCACACGGATGTATATTCTCAATCAGTAAACATATCACTCCAGTATAAAAAAGAATCCCAGACAGAGATTACAATTCCTATATTTCAATGATTTCTCCTGCAAGATCCTCCAACTATACCCCTGCACCGAGTTTATCTTAGATTCCCAAGGCCTCTTTAGAGCCTTTGGACAAAGACCATTCTTGGGAGGGAAATTGTGTAGCGTAAATCAAGAAATTCTAATATTTGGAATTACCAAACAATGAGATATAGGAAAGGTCTCACCAAATGAGTTCAAAGAACTCTGTTTCCTTCAATTAAGTTCACGTAGTTTTGAAGTTGATTTCAGATCCACAGTTTGCTCGACGATCCGGTATTGCAATTTACAAAACCAAGCTTTGATATCATTGAAAAGGTTGAGAAACACTGAAAATTAATCAACGATTTAAAAACTAATAACAGAACATTTAAAAGAAATTGCAAAAATAAAAAATCAACACAAAAGAGTTTTTTTGGCCGAAGACGACCGCTTCGCCCAATACCCTGTTGAGTTTCCATTGTAAATGGATAAAACTCGGTTGCATTGTAAAGCAAAAAATATGATAGCCACAATACAACACGTTCAAAAATCACAAGATCAAGTCATAGAGATTTATCTTTAACCAAAATCTTTGGATCAAAGCACCATCTACCCACAAATCATAGCAGAACACTTAGTTCTATCTCCAACGTCCACTGCTCAAACGAATTACACAGATTCTTTACACAAACTATTCATTTACACACTTTATTGAATCAAGAATGAGAAGCTCTAACACTAAAAATGAGGTTCTCTCTCTAAAAGGAAGCCCAGTCGTCGAACCTAAAGAAGATGAAAAATGAATCAACCGTGTAGCCAAACAGTCACTTGGATAGATATAAAATCAGAAGATCTAGAATTAGATCTGATGGTCACCAAGAGGCCAAGTGCCACGATCCCAATATAGCATCCACTAAGAAAAGTGCCATTTTGGAAACACGCTTTCTAAACCCCTTTGTAAATATTACCTAAATGGTATTTCTTTCCCACATTTCAAATATCTTTTTCCCTAAAATTTCGTTTTCATTCACTTACTATCATACCTTCCCTCGACGAATATTTTTACAGATTTTCAAAGCACGCCTTTAACAATGGATGGTCCAGGTTGGAAACACAACAATCCCAAATGGACCAATGCCTCGTTTATACTTAATTGGACCTCTGATTGCAAGCAATGATGGAGGCCGTAAAAGTGTTGAACATGAGTGTTTGAATTGGTTAAAGTTACAGCCCAGTAAAAGTATTATTTTTCTGTGTTTTGGAAGTATGTGATTGTTCACGGCGGTGCAGCTGGCGGAGATGGCCGCTGGTTGGAAAATAGCGGCCACAGGGTTGTTTGGGTAGTGCGTAATCCACCCGCGGATGACAAAACCAATACTCAACCAGTAGAGCCAGACTTGGATGCGTTGCTGCCACGAGGTTTTCTTTCGTTTAAAAGTTTAATTACTTGTAATGTTATATTCACCTCCCTACAGTGGTTGAATTAAATTTTTCCTGTCAAAGACAAATATTTGAATAATTTATAATAAATTGGTGGGTCGATTTTCAGGAAATGAGAACAACAAGACTTGATTATCCGTTACACTACAAAGTTAACTATCGTATTTAACGTTTATTTATTTAGATTTTGTCTTCAATAGGTTTCTTGGAAAGTAAAGATAGAGGGGCTGGTGGTAAATTCATGGGCTCAGCGAGTGGCGGATTTGTGACGCATTACGGTTGGAACTCAATTCTAGAGGCTATTTGCGCGGGTGTCTCTTGGCCACTCTAAGCAGAGCAAAGAACGTGAAGGTGGCATTGGGTTTAACTGAGTCTGCCAACGGTTTCATGACAGCTACTGAGTTGGAGAACCGACTTATAGAGTTGGAGGACTCGGAGAAACGGGAACTTCCTTCTTTTGTACATTTTTGTGGATAACCAAAGGGTTACTATATCCCTGTAACACTACTCTCAATTTGCTTTACTAAATGGGAAAAGTTGCAGTATTAGTCCAGGATCATGTTACGTGTACAATTTTATTTTTATTTTTTTACAAACTCCCTTACTCACTACTCACAATAGAAATGGGGATCACAAGCCAACATTTTTTAAATTCACGTGAGGTCCATTACTTTTGTGAGAGTAAGTATACCATTTTATCAACAAAATTTTGTACAAATATTTTTATCCACTAGTTCCCAACATATCGTCGTTGTAGTATTGGTTCCAATGTATCATCGTTGCAGCTAGATATTTTTCTATTATTAAAAAATGAGCGAGTTGGTCCTCGACTTCATTACAATTACATATTATCTAATCTTCAATAATAACTGTTTAAATCTCTAATAAACACACAATTCTAAAACGTTGGACTTTATAAAACTGAATTTTGCTTCTCATCTTGGACTGATGTTTAAAGTTTGAAGGAGGCATAATAATTTTATTATTTTTTAATATTATTATTATTTTTTTATGACGGGGGAACCCGCAGCCACTACCCTTCGGGTGCACACTGGGTAAACCCTCGGGCTGGCGTAATAACCTGCAAATCATGACAGCCAAGTAAATGTACTAGGTAAGTCATGTGCGATAGGCTTAACCGAGAATGTATTGGTAGGAGAAATCGAACTCGTGATCAAAGACCTCCACGCTCATTCATTCCACTAACTCGATCAGTCCATGAGGGGCAAGGAGGCATTTTTTACTATTACTGAAGACTGATTGTACGCAATAATGAATAATCAAAGTAAAATACCGACTTCTTAGGTTAAGAGTATTATTTACTACTGAAACAAATGGCACCCTTGGTCCTTAAAGTGGCTAAGCTCTGACATATGGGGTCGAAACTTGAGATAAGGCAAATGATGCATTTCACTTTTAGTACCGACCACACAAAATTACAAGAATAAATTGAGGAGATAATAAATTTATTTATTTAGATTTTATCTTGGTCGAATTCACTTTGGCACTAAGGACCCACGTCAATTTTCATAAATGGAAAATACGAGGCTTGAACTTAAAGATTTTATCTACTTAGTTACACCTCCACATCTATAGTAACTAAATTCTCTCCCCTTCGTCAAAAAGTATAAGATTTTCGCTTAAATAAAAATGAATTAGGCATACACAAAAGACCTGTTAAGCATATAGATACATTTGAACAATTTTTTCCCGACATAATTATTAGAATTTTGCTAAACGACCCGTGCCGTTCACCGTACGGATGACCGCACCCTTACATGACGCACGGATCCCACCTGAATAAAAAAATACCAACCCTACGTGTATGTGTGTGTGCGGTCACCCGCGCGGGTCATGTAGCCTGGTCCTAATTATTATATGATACTTCGTATTTCAGAAATTTTCGAAATTTTTATTGAAAAGCATAATTATGCGCAACTACAGTGAAGGATATGAATTACGAACACATCTTGCTAAAACATTCCATGGTAAATAATATATATTGCATGACAAATCTTGCAAGATCGGATACTCACATCACTTATATCGTTAATCTTGGCAATTTCCATGACTCAACTAACTTGGCCAAGGCAACAATGGATGTACCGCCTTCACTCATAGCTGCCTTTGCCTCTGCCTCTTTTTCTTTGGTGCGCTTTCTGACCGACTCACCTTCCTTCGAGTCCATCAACTCTCTAACTCGACTCTCGACCTCCTCAGCAGTGACAAACCCGTCTTCTGATTCGTTCATTCGCAGAGCCAACTTCAAGTCGTCCACTAACACTACCCTGTTGAACTTTTGTTCAGCGTAAAGAGGCCACGCCACCATGGGGACGCCCGCGCACAATGCTTCCAACACCGAGTTCCATCCACAATGTGTCACGAACCCGCCAACAGATTTATGTCTCAACACCTCCACTTGTGGGGCCCACGACTTCACCACGAAACCCCGGTCCTTTGTCCTATCTAAGAATCCACTAGGAAGTAGTGACTCCAGATCTGGTTCAGGAGGAGGTAGGAAGCGCTTGCTCTTGTCCTCAGAGGGTGGAGAACGCACCACCCACAAGAACCTTTGCTCGCTTCTCTCCAACCCAATTGCAATTTCTTTCAACTGCTTACCTGAAAGCAAACCAAGACTCCCAAAACACAAGAACACGACGCTTTGGCTTGGTTGCAAATCGAGCCATTTCAAACATTCGTCCATACTACCAGTTCTACCTCGTTCTGTTGCCAATAGTGGTCCTACACAGAAAACAGGTGGTGTCGGACCATCAGGATTGCAAGATCCTTCAGATATTGCTTTAAGAGATTTTGATTCAAGGGACTCGAATGAGTTTACAATAACTCCAGCTGACTTGGGCAAATGGAGAAAGAAATCTAGACAGTAAGCATATTCAGCCGAGGATCGATCAAGAATTGGATCTGGCATGTGTGAAGATGGTATGGGTGGTAACCCCGGAATATCCAAAAGTGAATTCATATCTTTGAAACTTTTAGTGGTATTCCGATGTATTGTGGGAACGTAAAGGAAAGAATCAAGACAACAGACACCAGAAGTGAAGAAATAATAAGTTGGGATTCCGAGTTCGGTGAAAATGGAGAAAGCCGGGGTGCAAAAGAAGTCGATTATGACGGATGTGATGGTGCTGGTGCTAGAGATCTCTTGAAGGGCTCGTTGGACATTAGGGTTGCTGAGGCGGAGGGTCTCGAAAATAACAACTTCCATGGAGGAGAAAGAGTCGAATGTAAGGGAAACAGAAGGTAAATGGTGGAAGGTGATGGAAGGGTTGGTGGCGGAAACTCGGTCAATATAGGAGGCGGTTGAGCCAGTGTTGAATGATGGAGGCACCGTGAGAATTGCAACGGTGAAGAAAGGGTGGTGGTTGAGTATGAACTTCCCGAACTCCACCATCGAAATCAGATGCCCCATGCCTGGGGAGGGATATAGAACAATAGTTTCCATTCTATGAAGAGAATGATAGCAAAACTCAAGACTCTAAGAAAACTTTGAACTTGAAGAAGAGGATTCCAAGTTAAATTTCACAAACTAGTGTGTATAGACACAAGATTACGTACAGTATTCCTCACACCGACAAAAGTTGATCAGGTTATCTCCAACTCTGCACCAAATTTTACATTATTTTGTACCAAATTTTGCATCAAACTTAGCCCACGTTTGGTCCCTGATAATTTTCATTTCATTACATTTCATTTTTCTCTTCTATCTTCAACCACACAATTTTCCATAAAATAATATTATACGTAAATCGAAAAATTTTCCTTCTTTTTTCAACCATTCATTTTTCAAAAAACACTATTTCACCCATTTTCATTTACACAAAATGGGGGCCAAACAGGGGCTAAAATTCATCTCTAATCATTACACAAAAAATTACACCAAATGAACAGTGTTTAACCATTTTCTTCCCTTTTTTTATTCTTTATAATTTATTTATTTGAAATATTATTTATTTAATTATTTTATAAATAGATAAATTACTAAATAAATAATTCCGTTAAAAAAGATTAGATTCATTAATAAATATAAAAAATACAGAACAATTAATAAAAACACTACAACAACGAAAATATGAAATCAAATTAGATTATCGTATGTATGTCGTTGTTTAATATATTTCGTATTAACTTTAATAAATAATCGTGTTTGTTGTGTTTTAAATTGTTTTCGTCTTTTAATTAATTAATTGATTATTATATCTTACATTTAAAATTTATTTTAAATACAAATAATATTAATATTAATAAAAATAACAATAATTTATTATATTAAAAAATATATAGCACAAATGACATAAATAATCTTACAAATTTATTTGGAAAATGTTAAATAAGGGCAAAAGAGACATTTAAAACTTTGCACCATTTTGCACCAAAATTGTGCAAAATCTGATGTTGCATTGGAGCAACTTTGCACCAAAAAATGGTGCAACATGGTGCAATGGTACAACCATTGAAGATACCCTAAGTGCCACTTCTTGGTTGACCACCCATATGAGCAAGACTCAAAAATTATTCGAAAGTTGTTGGAGGGAAATAAGTGATTTATGTGTAGGTTAACATAAAAAATTTAAGAATATAAAAAATAAAATTCTATAATAACATAAATATAAGAAGAGATTTAGAGAGCAAGTTTTAAAAAATAATGAAACGGACGTTGTCGTAAAATCGTATTACCTCTCTTATGTTTGGATACTTTCAACACTATACAAGTTCAAAATAAAAATTAGATAGCTCGCCATTAGTTTTTCCTCATGGGCACCATCACATAGAGATATAAATGATATCTCGTGTGAAAATTCATCTTCCAAGTTGTGTATTAAGATTATGTTTTCTAATTAAATATCACCTACTTTTATAGTCTAAAATCAACCCCCATAATTAGGAATGGAAATATGGCTCGGTGGCTTTGACTATCTGTGGCTTGACCCAAAAAAAGCCCGAGCAGGAGTGGTTACGATTTTTAGACACAGATAAATAGCTATAAAAAGGGGTCATATACTGCATATACATTGTGGTGTCCACCCCTCTCACGTAGAGGAGGGCCGCTTCAAATAAAATATAATTTATTCAAAGTGGACCCCCTCCATGTGAAGATGGTGAATATCGGGTGGACACCACTTGACGTACAAGTAGCATTATCTTGAAGAAAATGAAAATTACATTGTTAGTCTATCTTTTAGTCAATTTGGGTGTTAGTTTTGAATTACATAAAAGAGTAATTAGTTGGTCTCAATCTTTTAAAGTTGGTGTCTTGATAAACTATTGAAGTCATTAAACAATTTTGGTGGTTATATATACTTGTAAATGTGGACGTTTTTTGATTGGTAGATCTAGTTATCTTTATATATTTGACGAGCTTTTAAAAAGATTTTGAATTCAAGGTATTTGACGATTTAATTTTGTGTTAGAAAAGCTTCAGTAAATCGAGTATTTGAGCTGAACTCGAGATAATAAGAGGCACAGGTCCTTTTCACCGATATTATGAATGATTAGTTTAATAGTTCAAGTGGTTTGTCGTTGTTGATCGTGACCCTTGATGATCTATCTTGTATCAAGCTATTTGTTTCAATTGTGCAATAACAAAATATGACAAAAATTTTATAGCTATCTATCTGTGTCTAATGACACCACAACGCATTTGCAGTATATGTTGTTAAACACTTGATCAAGTTTTAATTAATATGATCTACTTGACATTGATGTGAACTTGTTGTCCTGAAAATGTGCGTGAGCTGACACGGGAAATTCACAAGGTTCTTTGAAGAATTCTCATCAGCAGCGACGCTAACCTTTAAGCCTAATGCACAGTAATTTGAGACGTTGCATGTGAAGTAAGATAACCCTAACCCCTTTGTGCATAAGAGGAACATTTGCTTGGCCCCTCCATGAATGCCTTGATGGTTTGATCAGAACAAATTAGACGGTCGTAATTCCCTCGATCCGTGTCCCTATTCCAATTAAATAAAAATAGCACAAAACCATACAGGAGATGAGAATATGAAGAAGCATGAGCAGAATTTTCAAGTCACATCAGACACTTGATCACCATTCAGTAAATTTTGCTCACCCACATAAGATTCATATACTTATCGTTTTTCTCCTATTGATTTATTTTCTTCTTCTAGAATTGTTCGCACTAATGTGTGGTCTTCCTTTCACGTTGAATATTTGCTTACAAACCGTAACAATGAAAAAACTTGCACAAAAGCTCACAAATTTATAACATGTGCTCGTATAATATTATGACATTCTTATTCTTCTCCTTCAATGGGAAACTATATAAAGGCAGATACACGTATAAAACCAAAAATGAAACTACCTAAAAGACAAAGATATTCATTTATTAATTACATGAATTGAGTAAACTATCCTAACTAACTACAATCAAGAGTAATTCTAGGGATGCACCATCTATACATCTCATGTTGACACTCCCCTCAAGTTAGTGCATAGATATCTATAAAAAGAGAGTTTTTTATTACATGATTTGTATTTACAAAATATTTTAATTCAATTTGATTTCTACTATCAAATGATTTTTCCATTACATTTTATTATTATTATTATTATTATTATTATTATTATTATTATTATTATTATTATTATTAAAAGAGAGAGTTTTTTATTACATGATTTGTATTTACAAAATATTTTAATTCAATTTGATTTCTACTATCAAATGATTTTTCCTACATTTTATTATTATTATTATTATTATTATTATTATTATTATTATTATTATTATTATTTTATTTTATTTTTTTTGACAGCTCTTATCCAAAATAAAAGTCAAAAGCCGTTCAAAAATGATTGGCTTGGTCCATTAGGGCACGCTAAGATAGGATAAACCTTTTCAAGTGTCTAAATTTGCGTAGATGGGTTGAGTTACCTGTCAGAATGTATATCATAACATGGAATCAAACGTTTTGAAAAAGGAAATTTATTGAACTGAGCCATGTTTTGGTTTATCTAAAATCAAATTTTTAGTAAAAAAATTGATGAAATGTATGATTGAAAAGTTGATAAAAGTTGTAAATCCTCTAAAATGTGTATTATTTATGTGATTACGTACAATATTCCTCACACCAACAAAAGTTGATAAGTGTCAGTTCTTGGTTGACCACCGATATGAGCAAGACTCAAAAATTATCCGCCCCGGGGCACATTCCAATTGGCAAAGGACGGAGTTCTTTAAGGCGGGCAATTCAGAGGTCGCGAGTTCGATTCATAGGGCTCTTGGAAGGCAGGCTTTCTCCTGGAAGTCAAGATATTTCCTGGAAGATAGGAGTTCTCCTGGAAGACAAGACGTATACATGGGTTTGACTCGCTAGGCACTTTGACAGTTCAGTTGGGAGGGCTCTTAGATCCTAGCCAATTTGGAGCACAATCCGCGGTTTACCTGATCTGCGTGAAGAGAGGCTGGATCGTAGGCCACAGGATTAGTCGCTGTAAGGCGGACACTTGGGTAAAAAAAAAAAAAAGACTCGAAAATTATCCGAAAGTTGTTGGAGGGAAATAAGTGATTTATGTGTATATTAACATAACAAATTTAAGAATATAAAAAAATAAAATTTTATAATAACATAAATATAAGAAGAGAGTTAAAGAGCAAGTTTTAAAAAATCATGAAACGGACGTTGTCATAAAATCGTATTACCTCTCTTACATTTGGATACTTTCAACACTATAAAACTCCAAAATAAAAATCACATAGCTCGTCATTAGTTTTTCCTCATGGGCACCATCACATAGAGATAAAAATGATATATCGGGATACCTGGATATAAAAAAAAAAAAGCCTAGTGATTCAAAAGACAGGAGTGAGGTTATCCCACGCCTTGCTAGCAAGCGCAATGTGGGGGTTCGATTCTTGAAACATGGAATTGGACTCCTTGTAGGCGCAGTATACAGGCAGCTCTTGTTCCTTGACCTGTTGGAGCACATCTAGCGATTTACCTCCCTCACAAAGCTCTAGGGGCGAGGTGGTGGGGACTCTCAAGATTGTGGTTCAATCTTTAAAAATGATATATCACGTGAAAATTCATCTTCCAAGTTGTGTGTTAAGATTATGTTTTCTAATTAAATATCACCTACTTTTATAGTCTAAAATCAACCCTCATAATTAGGAATGGAAATAGGGCTCGCTGGCTTTGACTGTTCGTGGCTTGACCAGAAAAAGCTCGAGCAGACCCGGCTCGAGACTCGAAGGCAGGAAGCCAAAGCTCAGGTCGAGCCCCAATTCGGGGAGTCAGCTCGAGTTGAGCCGGCCAGTAAAAAAAATATGTTGCCAATTGAGGTAGCTAAGAGGAGAAAAAAAATCCAGAAAATCGAGCCGATCGAGCCTTAATTTTTTGGTCGAGCTTTTACTCGGATAAAAAAAACCCTAGCCAAAGTTTCAGCTCGACTCGTTGACACCCCTACCCATAATGATAAAAATTAATTTAATTGAAATAAGTTACACTATAAAATTATTACTTTTAATTATGTATTAAAACAGAAAACTTGTTTGAATCTCATTTTTTTTTATTGAAGTATGTATTTTGGAACGGTAGGATTGATGGATAAAGTGTAATTGAACTAAAAAAGAAAACTGAAAAATTAAAAAGGTTTTAGCTTTGTTTGGTCTCCATTATGTTCAAAATATAATTTTCTTTTTTTTATTTTCAATCACATTCTTCAATAAAATAATATTACACGCAAATTCAAAATTTTTCTTATTTTGTAACCACACATTTTTCATCAAAATACTAATTTTGAAATTTTAAAACTTTTATTTGTCTATTACAGTAAAAGAAATGCTAGCAATACACGAGTAAAGCTCTAGCTTTACGGATGATGACATGCCCGAGATTTCATTGGGTGTTTTAAATCTACTTTAAGTTTAATTATGGCGACCCTGAACCAAAACAAAATCAGGAAGCTAATTTTTTGTATTATACAAGCAAGTATGAACCGTAATATTTACTTGTTTAAGGGTCAGCTCATCACGAAACCCTTTTTTTTTTTTTTTAAATGCAAAATCCTCTCAAAACATCAGGGCGATAGATATGGACCTGGTTTGGGTACGTGGGAGCATTCCGACACTCCTCTTTTGTCAAATTGGAAAGTTGCACGAAGACATTATATCTGTGTGCTAATATTACCTTATTGAAATGGAGAAATAAAATTGGCATTACAACATGTACTGAGTCAGCTGTTTCCGTTACTAGAAATTGCTTGCCTCTGTAACACGTGTTGTCTAATGTTCTTATGTTGTTTGCTATCAAATGTGGGCTTGTTCGGGCTTTCAAGGATGGGATTTCATAGTTTGACATTGTAAATCGAACATGCACTAGAAGAAAGAAAGTCACCAACTTCCACTATACGTGTTTATGTCTGAAAGGACAAATGTAGATGAAAAGCTGAAAAAGAAAATGACCCAAAGATATCTAAAAGGACATGTGGTAGCATCAGGGACGGGGCGAGTCTTTATTGAGTTATGCTATACGTAAAAAGTTGATTTATAAAGTTTGTTGGCAAAGTAACATCTGCACCAATCAAACACAGATTTAAAATCATTGGAAATCAATGTCTGAATCGTGTCAACACTTTTTTTCAACCAAATTTGTAAACACTTTATTTCTTCATTTGTTTATGCAAAATCCTCTCAAAACATCAATAACAACTCTCACAAGAGAAATATTGATGTTTACTCCCTTTCAAGAACTAAAAACACTAAGTATTTCCAAAGAGAATAACCAATAAGAACTACATGGAGAAGACGAAACAAAATAAGCTTTTCGAGTTTTTCAGAATGAAACCCTAAAGTCACAAGCCTCGACTTTATATGAGACAGAGCTAATTATATCATCCAACAGTGCAAGACCAGCCATGTCAGTAATCCAACAAAAGTGCATTTTCAATTAAAAGGCGAGTTTAACAAAAACATTTTTATCATAATTCTAGATTCTTCAAAAACATTTTTACCATAATTCTGGATTCTTCAGCTTATTGAATCATCAATTTGGGCCATAGTTATAGTAGAACCGATAGCATACAG
This sequence comes from Olea europaea var. sylvestris, assembly GCF_002742605.1. NCBI lineage: Eukaryota > Viridiplantae > Streptophyta > Magnoliopsida > Lamiales > Oleaceae > Olea > Olea europaea. The sequence continues at coordinate 11,174,909 of NC_036248.1, read as the reverse complement.
CCCGCATATTTGGACTTTACAAAATTTAGCAACCCAATTTTTACGATCTTCACCTTTGTTACAATTTGTGACTGTACTATAATGGATTCCAACTTAATCAACACAACTTCACGTGCTCTTACTACTTGTTCACAAAGAAAAGAAAAATTAGCAAATTTCAAGTTTCAATTGTCTCAGAGAATCAATGAACTAACTAAGTGATATTACCTCTGTACCTACATCAGCAAGATTTATCTTAGTCGAAAGTTTGGTCAGCTTAATGACACCTCTTTTAATTATATCTCTAATAAAATGAAATTTAACATCTATATTTTTGAACCTATCGTTAAAAACTGAATTTTTACTCAAGAAAATGACACTTTGATTATCTAGAACATAGCATTTACCTGATTTTCCATGGGTCCTAATTCATTTAATAAGCCTTTCAACCATAAGCATTCGTTTGCTGCCTTAGTAGCAACAATATATTCAGCTTCATTTGATGATGAAACAACCAATTTCCAAAGTTGAGATTTTCAGATAATGCATGTATTATCTATCACATAAAAATCTGCAGTTATAAACTTCCTATTAACTAAGTTTCCAGCAAAATCAAAGTCAACATGGCCAATCAATTTAAAGCCATCTTTATCAATTTTAAACATAAGTCTTAATTGACATGTGCCTTTCAAGTATTTAATCAAATTTTTCATAGCTTTCCAATGAAGCTCACCCGGGTTATTCATGAATTTGCTTAACACACTTACAACATAAGCTATATCTAGTCTAGAACATACCATTTCATACATGATAGATCCAACAGCGTAGCATATGGCAAATCCATTATTCTTTTAAATTCATCTTCAATTTTAGGTGATTGATCAACAGATAATTTCACACAACTAAACAAAGGTAAACTAACAAGCTTAGTATCATAAAGGGAGAAATTTTTAACCCCATTTTCAATATTAGTTTTTTGTGTTAAAAATAATTTTTCTTTAATTCTGTTCATATTTATTTTCATGCCTAAAATCTTTCTAGTAGGTCTTAAATCCTTCATTTCAAACTTAAATTTCAACTTTTCTTTTATAGAGCTGAGAGTAACAGAATTTTGACCAATTAGTAACATGTTATCAACATATAAGAGGAGATAGAAGAATTCAAATTCTTGATCTCTTTTGAAATAAAACAAGGATCATATTCAGATTTCTTGAATTTTATGCTCTGTACAAAATAATCGAATATTTTATACCATTGCCTTCGAGCCTGTTTTAAGCCATACAAGGATTTTTCAAGAGACACACTAAGTTCTTTTTCCTTTTTCATTTCAAATTCTTTTGGCTGAGTCATATATATGATTTCATCTGGGGAACCATATTTGAAGAAATTCTTCACATCAAATTGTTCTAGTTTTAAATCAAATTGAGTTACAATGGCAAGCAATACTCTAATAGAAGTATATATAACAACAGGTGAAGAAATTCAATGTAGTCTATTCCTTCTTTTTGTGTAAAACTTTTCACTACAAGTTTTGCCTTATATCTCTTGTCATTTGATTTCGGCTCATCCTCATTAATTTTGTAAACCTATTTACAATCAACAAGTTTGCAATATATAGGTTTTTCTACTAAATTCTAGGTATTATTCTTATGTAGGGAATACATTAATCTTCCATTGCTGCTGCAGGATACTTAGCAGATTTCTTACAAGATATATCTTCTTTATAAGAGGGTGGTTCTGTTTCAGAATGATCAGTTTCAAACTGCGCAAATGCATAATCTGCATACTGAAATCTGGAAAGAGATCTTATTTGTCTCATTTATCTACTCCTAGCTAGCTGATAATGCAGCTCATGTACAGGATTCAAGCCTTGATAATCATTCAAAATTTCATTATCTGCAATTATCCGTGGCTTTGTTTGAAGTTGTTTCACCTTAAACTAAGTCCGATCATCAATAACTTGCTTATCAAGGTTAATTTCAGTAATAATGAAATCATATAAACTATTTTTCTTCCAATTTTGTCACCAAGGAATGGGAAATCATCTTAATTAAAGATCACTAACCTACTTATTATAACATTTATCCCCTAACCACGGTCTATGTCATTTAACCCCCTCACCATATCTTAAGAAGACACACTTTAGGGTCTAGGATACAAGTTGGAGTCACTATGATGTGGTTAAGCTACACATCTAAAAGTTCTAAGGTACGAATAGTCAAGCATTGATCCTGACCAGACATGCTCGAGAACTTTGTTTTTTAGGGAGCTAGAGGAACATCTATTTATTAGGTGGCAAGCAATTTTTTTGCCTTTTTCCAGAATATTTTTGACAAGCCTGAACTAATCTACATGCATCTTATCCCTTCAAGAATGTTCTGTTTACTCTTTTAGTAATTCCATTTTGTTGGGGAGTTAGGTCACAGTTCTATGCCTCAGATTTCCATGTTTACAGCAGTATTGATCAAATCCTATATTGCAAAACTCAAGTCTATTGACAGTCCTTAAAATCTTAGAGCCTGTTTGGGAGTGATTTTTTTCCCCCAAAAATTGATTTTTTGACCGTTATTTCACAATTCCAGCCGTCGTATTTGACTTCTTCTCTCACAGGTGAACCCCACTTTTCTCCTAACGGTCAAAAAATCAATTCTCAAAATCGCTCCCAAACAGGCTCTTAATCTTCTTACTAGTTTGATTTTCAATCGATGTATTCTACTCCTTAAAGGTTGTAAGGTATCGGATTTAGATTTTAAT
>NC_036248.1:11142030-11171175 GCF_002742605.1 Olea europaea var. sylvestris | reverse complement strand
ATGCATTTTCAATTAAAAGGCATGTTTAACAAAAACGTTTTTACCATAATACTGGATTCTTCATCTTATTGGATCATCAATTTCGGCCACATTTATAATAGAATCGATCGCATACAGCCCACATATTTTGGGCTTCACAAAATTCAGCAACCTAATTTCTACAAAAAGTAAATAAACCAAAAGGCTGGACCATAATTAGGGCAATCAGAGTGAAAGGTTCAGGTAGGTATTTCAAAATTGCTTAACATATAAACATATACCGGGACAACTATTGCTGGATAATTGTTGAGAGAATCTTCAGTAAGGTGGGTGCACCAACCCAATGTCGAGATGCCACTTCAACGGGTGACCCACACACCTCGGGGGTGTGTGGAAAGCCACCAGCCAAGGTGGCTCAACCTAATAGGACGTTCGTACCACATGTGGCAGTGTGACCGCCCTATTGAAGTTTCTTTCATAATTGCTATATGGCACGAAGAGGGATATGGATTCATATTTGTCAATTCAAGAGCAACTTGTCCGTAGTAAAAAAGCATTATGTTTTTCCCTTTTATGGGGAAAAATTGAGATATGCTACATAAATGGGGTTGGGAACAAGGTTTTTAAACAAGAGGTCACCCGTCGAGGTGGCTCAACCTAATAGGACGGTCGTACCACATGTGGCAGTGCAACCGCCCTATTGAAGTTTCTTTCATAATTGCTATATGGCACAAAGAGAGATACAGATTCATATTTGTCAATTCAAAAGCAACTTGTCCATAGTAAAAAAGCATTCTGTTTTTCCCTTTTATGGAGAAAAATTTGAGATATGCTACATAAATAGGGCTGGGAACAAGATTTTTAAACAAGAGGACACATGTCAAACACCAATTGAACAATTTATGTATATATATATAAAGCATCAACCGACTACTGTCCCGCAATCTCCGTCTCTAAACCCTGTCACCTGCCCCACTGGCATAATACAAAAAAATTGGTCCAATTCACTGCATTTCTGATCCAGATAACAGGCATAAAATGTTCGACCCTGGATAAATAATTTCAGGTTCAAATAAACCATGGAAGATTTTATATGTGGCACTGATTAATAAATATAATTCTTTTCTACACAACAAAAGATTCGACTTTAAAGAAAAACATTACCAAGAAAGGTTTTTAAAACATATCACAAACACATTTCACATGCTTTAATGGAGCATGAACATACTTACACAGCACAATAATCTTGCAAGATTGGAAATTCAAGAACTCAGTCGTTGGACAGTTTCAGGCATCGTTGTATCGATAATCAATCCAGTTTCCATGACTTGATTAACTTGTCCAGGGCAACAGTGGAGGAACCACCTTCACTTGTCGCTGCCTTTGCCTCCGCCTCCTTTTCTTTGGCGCGCTTCCGGAGCGACTCACCTGTGTCTGAGTCCATCATCTCTCTCACTCGACTCTCGACCTCCTCAGCAGTGACAAACCCATCCTCGGCTTCGTTAATTCGCAGAGCCAATTTCAAATCTTCCACTAGCACCACCCTGTTGAACTTTTGTTCAGCATAAAGAGGCCAAGCCACCATGGGGACGCCCGCGCAAACTGCTTCCAATATCGAGTTCCACCCACAATGAGTCACAAACCCTCCAACAGATTTATGATTCAACACCTCCACTTGTGGTGCCCACGACTTCACCACGAAACCCAGGTCCTCTGTCCGATCTAAGAATCCAATAGGAAGAAGAAAATCCAAATCCGGTTCGGGAGGAGGTAGATAGCGCTTGCTCTTGTCCTCAGAGGGTGGAGAGCGGATCACCCACAAGAACCTCTGCTTACTTCTCTCCAACCCAATTGCTATTTCTTTCAACTGCTTGTCTGAAAACAAACCAAGACTCCCAAAACACAAGAATACGACACTTTGGCTAGGCTGAGAATCGAGCCATTTCAAACATTCATGCACATCATCAGTTACACCTCGTCGATCTTCGGACGCCAACAATGGTCCTACACAAAAAACAGGAGGTGTATCGCCATCAGGATAGCAAGATCCTTCAGATAATGCTTTAAGAGTTTTTGGTTCGAGGGAGTCGAATGAGTTTACAATAAATCCAGCTGACTTTGGCAAATGGAGAGAGAATTCTAAAAAGCTTGCATATTCAGTCGAGGCTCGATCAAGCATCGGTTTTGCCACATCCGTCGATGGTATTGGCGGTAAGCCAGGAACATGAACAATTGAGTTCAGGTCTTTGAAACTTTTAATGGTGTTCCGATGTATTGTGGGCAAGTAAAGGGTAAACGCGAGAGAAGCGGCGCCTGAAGTACAAAAAAAATACGTTGGGATTCCGAGTTTGGTGGAAATGGAGAAAGCCGGGGTACAAAAGAAGTCGATTATGAGGGCGGTGATGGTGGTGGTGAGAGAGATGTGTTGAAGGGCTTGGTGAACATGAGGGTTGCTTAGGCGAATGGACTCTAAAATAACAGCTTCCATGGAGGAGAAAGAGTCGAGTTCAAGCGGAACAGATGGTAATTGGTGGAAGGTGATAGACTTGGTGGCAGCAGAAACTCGATCGATATAGGATGCGGTCGATCCAGTGTTGAATGATGGAGGAACTGTGAGGATTACAATGGTGAAGGAAGGATGGTGCTTGAGTATGAACTTCCCGAGCTCCACCATGGAAATCAGATGCCCCATGCCCGGGGACGGATAAAGAACGATAGTTTCCATTCCGCGAGTGAGAGAGACTCCAAGCAAGCTTTAGCTTCCAAAAGTTTAATAACCTCCTCGTCCCCTTCAGAAATGAGGAATAATAATTATTGGTGTATTAATCATGAGGAGGCTCCTTTTGGGGAAGGAGGAAAAGTCATGTGGGAACCTGAGAACCAACAAGGGCACATCCTGCGATTTACCTCCCTAAACAGCTGAGAGGTCGGAGGTTCAGGGACGAAAATATAGTTTGACACAAGTTGGGACAACTCTTTAAAAAAAAAAAAAAAAGAGAAATGAGGAATAATCCAAAAAGCAGGCGCCCCCCCTACTCGAGGGAGGCTACTAATAGGGTGGCGCTCTTTTTATTTGGCCAGTGGCGGTTTTCATAATCCTCTCATCCGCTGACAGCCCTCTCCAATAGCGAGGCGCCCTGGTGTGCCTTGGATTTCTAGCACTACTGCAGAAATGATTTCGTACTCACCAACCCTGCTATGGGCAGGAATTTTTTTGACTTTTTTTATTCACTTAATGAGTCCCGCACGGATCTCACTCTACGTGAGTAGTTGAAGTTCATAATTTTTTACAATTCAACGTTGAATTATAATTTAAAAAATTATAGACTTTGCCACGTCAACCGTGGATGGTATAGAGATCATTTCCATAACTTTATTTGATTCTCATTTTTTTAAAATACATTTTTTTTTAACCACACATTCAAAATATTTTCTTCATCAAAATACATTTTCAAAAAATAGCCTCCAACTTGCTGTATACCTACCAATCCATACGGCACAAAGTAATAAGCTCCTGTTATTGGGTCACCTAAACCAATACTCATGCAGCAAGTCATTCTTACCAAATCAGCAGAAATCAAAGGAAAATTTTCACCAAAAGTAGATATTGGCAAGAAAAGTAAGCTGATTCTTTTTTTTTTTTTTTTTTTGATACCCAAGTGTCCCATCTTCGCCAGACTAAATTCTGAACCCCTAGCCACCGGCCCCTCAGTAACTAGCGGAGGTAAACCGCAGGTTGTGCCCTTGTTGAATCACAGGTTCTCACCCGGTCTAAACTCCTGGCCTCAAGAGAGCTTTCTTCCGTAGTGATTGATCCACCAATAAATTGCCCCTTTATTGAATCACAAGTTCCCACCAGGAATCGAACTCTCCACGCTAAGGTTGCGAGCGCGCCAAAGGTGATTGATCCACCAACTCGAATGTGCCCTGGGGGGGCAAAGTAAGCTGATTCTCATCCCATGCCAGCCTGTATAAGGTCCTGGCCATCAAGGCAAGGAAACCCGAAGGTGAGAATATGGCTGATTTTTTAATTTTGCTGAAATTAGTTGTGTAATTATGCTTCATCTTTGATTGCTCGGGAATGCCCGGAGTATATGTAACCAATTTTGATCTATATAAATTTATTTACATGATAAAAACAAAAAAAAAACAAAAAAATTAGTGGTCTGCCCCATTTTGATGTAGCTAGATTTTTAGTATATTTTATAAGTTAATGAAATTTGTAATTAAGATATTAATAAGTTATGAATCTTATGAAATGTGTAAAATAGATAAATGTTGTGAGTCCCATAAAATATCTTACTAAAATAAACCGGTACCTATAAATTTGAAGGGAGTCATGTTTTCATAATGTCACATAATTATTTTGATTGTTTTAAACGTTGGACTAATACTGCAACCATAACGAATGTCTAGAAACCAACTTGTTACCAAGAAATAGGTTAGGGAGCTATAGTTTAATTTCCCCATAATATTATTAAGTTTCATTTTATTTTATTTTTCACCCTTCCCAACTCCACCCTGCAACTACAAATAAAACTCAAATTCAAGTATCTAATCTGGTAAAGATTTTCTCTTACCATTTAAACTAGACATCAATCTCAATATTATTAAGTTTATATATGATTATTGATGATATATATCTTAACGATTAGAATTTAAGAAAGAGAATTATATACACGCAACATTTTAATTGCATTAAATGTCCTTAATTTGAACTAGATCTTGATTTCAATATAATTTGGTTAATTAGTAAATATTATCGCTGACACTGATTGTCATTCAAAGTATCTGTTAACATGCTTCAAAATAACGAACAAAATATTAAACACAATTTTGTTGTCATTATTTTTTTCTTATTTAAAATACTTTTTGTGCCATCTTAAAATAATTTTTGGATAAAAAAAATCATCGAAAATAAGAAGTACAAATTGATAATATACTAAGGGTCTATTTGATTGTAAAAATCGAATTTGGGTAGAAAGAAAACTAAATTCAGGAGATTGAATTACCTACGATTTATTTTCTTGGAAATTGTTAATTAAGCCCTTGTTTGAGCCCCATTTTGAGGGGAAAAATAAATTTTTGAATAGTGTATTGATGGAAAATGTGTGGTTAAAAAAATAAGAAAAAGTTTTGAATTTGCGTGTAATGTTATTTTATTGAAGAACGTATGATTGAAATTATGTCAAAACACTGTAGAATAATCCATTTTCTCCAAAGAATGGGTATCAAAGAAGGGCTAAATGTGTTTGATTGGTATAATTTTTCACCTGAAAAATGTTGAAATTTTTTATTTTTGTTTTTCATAATAATTATTAATTAAAGAGATAATTTGTTATAATTGAAAATAGAATTTGTTCCAATTACCAAAAAAATAAAAAAACCAGGTGGAAAACCAATTAGCACCAAACCCATGGGAATTGGTTTTCCACAAAACCAAGGAAAATTGATCACATGGGAGGAGCGTGGGAAGAAAAATAAATTGTCAAGAAAATTATTGCAATGAAACAGGCCAAAAGGTGGATTTTCCATTTTCCATGGAGGATCGGTCAAAACGAACATGCCCCATATGTTCATTTGATTGTAAGAATGAAATTTTGGTAAAAAAAAAAAAAAAAGAGTTACAGAGAATTAAATTGTCTAAAACTTATTTTACTGGGAATTGCCAATAAATGTCTTGATTGGTATAATTTTTCAACTGAAAAATATTGAAATTTTGGATTTTTTGCTGTTTATTTGATTTTGTTTTTCATGAAAATTGTTAATTAAATGGATAAAATTTGTTTTTATTGTTAAAAAAATTTAAAAAAAAAAGGAAGAAGAAGCTGGAAAACCCAATTTTTCTACCAAAACCAAAGGAAAATCAATTCCTTAAACACCAAGAAAATGCGTTCATGTGTGGGGTTAATTGGAAAATCAATTCTATGAAAAATTATGTCCATCAAACATACCATTTGGATTTTTCCATTTTTCATGGAAAAATAAGCCTATCAAACAGGCCGGAAGAAAAGAACACAATGAAAAAAGTCAACAAATAAAAGTTAAATAATCTTTTATGCAATTAAAATATTGTGCACTCATAAGAAATTAGAAAGGCAATATAACCACCATAAAGAAAATAATACATGTGAAAATAAAGAAAAAGATTGAACCAAATGTGTTTTAATTTTATAAAGGTTAAATCCTTTTGGGTTTTAAATGAATTACAATTAAAATATAAACCCTTGTTTGAGCCCCATTTTTTCAGCAAAATACATTTTTCAATAATAATTTGATAACATTTCAACCACACATTCTTCAATAAAATAATATTATACGCAAATAAAAAAAATTTCTTATTTTTTAATCACACATTTCTCATCAATATACTATTCAAAAATTCATTTTCTCCACAAAAATAGGACTCAAACAAGGGCTAAATATGTGGCTTTTGGGTTTAAATGAGTTATCAACAACGGCGATAACTTATAAGACAATATTTCAAAACGTATGGTAAACGAAATATTATAAGAAGTTTATTCATCAATTTAATCATAGGATGATACGGATGATGTGATATTTAGATGATTAATTAATATATCATTTCAATCAAGTCTTATTTTAAAATGATCAATCAACTAATGTCAGATTAGTACTGAAGAATTACATTACTCAACCAAACATTATCGCTTTAAATATAAAAACACAAAAATTTACAAATACCTATATGGAACAAGATTTTGCTTTGGAATTATCTAGATTAGAGGCGGACCCACAGTGGGTCCTAGTGGATCACGTGACCCACAACTTCTAGAAATTGATTTTTTTTTTTCTTTTGGCCTTCAGTCTTCTTCAGCAAAATCCAGGAGAAGACTCCAGTGCCCAAATGGAAAAATCGAAACCCATCCCTAGTTCCCTTCCCTTAGAAAATCAAAATCCATTCTTTTTCTTCTTATGTTGATGAACACTCTTCCACCGACATAGCATACTATAAATGTGTTTAGTTGTGTGTATTGTGTATGTATTTTTTTTTTAAAAAAGTCCCATAATGAATCCGTCCGTGATTGGTGATATCACGATTCAGGAATTGAGTTGGACAAAGATTTTTGGACAGTCAACATATAGGTATTGAATTATTTGACTGTCGTTCAAAGAAATGTGTATTGTATTGTGTCTGTAATTATCATGTAAAAAGAAAGTGAGAGAACTGAACGTGCAAAGAGAGGGTAAAGGATGAAACAAAGAAAGAAGAGAGAGAGTAGTGAGCAAATAAACTAAAAAGTCATAAAAGTCAATATGCTACCGTGTGTTTTATTGGATTGAGAAAATTTCATTTGACCTTTGGGGAAATAAAATAATAAAATATTGGAGAATGGTCTTTGATAATCAAAGTTGTATAACTTCTTTTCATTTTATAAAATTTTACTTTTCATGTCTAAATTCAATACTGATGATCTAGAGTATTAAACCATTCTATTGCATATCGAACTTTTTTTATTTTTGTTTTTTACAACATTTTTGCAATTTTGATTCTGTCAGGGACGTATCTAGGTTCGGACTACAAGTTAAACTAATACGTTACAAACTGGGCTAACATGTAAAAAAATTAAATGTACACATAAATTTTTTTTTACTTATTTTTATTTATTTTTGCCCTAAAAACTATTAAGTGGGCTGGGGAGGGGACTGGGCTACAGCCCAGCCCAGCCCAATCTCCTATATTCGGGATTGTGCCCCACTAATTCAAAATTTCTGCATCCGCCACTGATCTAGATGAAATACGAACCTTATTGGACAAAAATATTAAGACAACCAAGTAACTGATGGCAACACAAAGCGTGACAAAACATGAAAATTACAATAAGATTTCAGTATTCCCACTTCTTAAGCTCCATGCCGTCCGGAGGGCTTCCTATTACCTTCTTCGAACCCACATCCTTCCAATTTGTTGATAGCACTGTCCCATGTGACTCGACCTGTGAGCGGTTCGTTAGCATTGAATAGAAATATGGATATTAGCAATTCTTGAAATATGCAAGATGAAAACATTAATATTTGCCTTCTCTAACAATTCTTACGTTTTGGTTCAAAACAATTCTTGAAATCCCATCTATCGAATCACACTTACAATAAACTTGGGAGGTTACATCTTAAGACAGCTTAGGCGCGCATTCATTTATTTTGCCTCTTTCTGGGTGGGTCTTTAGTTTCTGGCCTTTCTTTTTACGCGCTATTTTTTATAGGACATTTCACGGTTCTTCTGTTTTCTTGTTTCAACCTTTACATAGGAAGGGAAGGGGCAGGGGAAGAGAGACACCATTGCAAGTGGGAGGACAATAAAATTGAATGAGTATAATACAGGAAAGTATCTCTTAAGTTTTAAACAACAAATTGCTAGTTTAATTATAGGTGAGACTTCTTCTAGGTTATTTCCATTTCTAGCTGTAAATTAAATTTTATTAGTGATTAATAAATTGAGTAATAGATTTATTTTATGTTTGTTACAAGTTAGATTTTTAATTTTGTTAATTTGCTTTATTATGATTTTTCAAGATGGTTCGTGGTTTATTATTAGCATATTATATTTCTATATTCTTTTTATTACCCCACGTGAAAGAGGATGAGATAACTAGTGGTGGCAATGGGACCGAGTAGTTCGCGGGCTCGTGGGCTCCGCTCGCCTAAAACGAGTCACGAACGGGCTCGTAAAAAACGAGCCCGAGCAACGAGCCGAACCTATGAATTGATTGACGAGCCGAGCCATCAATCTGACGAGCGGCTCGCCGAGCTGCCACGAGCCTGGGCTCGTCGCTCGTCAAAAAAAAAAAAAAAAAATTATTTCAGTGACCAGAACGGTCACTGAACTTCCGTTCTGTCACTGTTGACCGAACGGTCACTGAACTTTGTCAGTGACCGTTTTGGTCCCTGATTTTTTTTTTTTTTCAAATTTCATTTTCTTCCTATAAATACCCATCAATTACAACATTTTTTCTTACCAAACTTACTATCAATCTCTTATTCTCTACAACTCAATTATTATCAATATTATTCATTCATTCATTCTCATTTCTATACTCTTCTACATTTTATATTCATATCATTAAATTATAATCTTGATTTTACAATATAGTTTCTACACTACTACATAATCTTCATTCATTTCTCAATTCTACTTCACTTCTTTTTCTTCAACATTCAATTTCAATTAATCACAAATGGATTCACGCTCATTTATTGAAAACTTGTTCGATGTCGGAGTCGGAAATGAAGCAAATGTGTCCCATAATCAATATGTGAATGAGTTCGCCGGTCTAAATGAAGTACCCATTCCAGAAAATATTGAAGATTACAATGTTCATGAAAGTAGTCATCAAATTAATTTGGATGATATTGATGCTGAGGCTCCAATTGATTTGGAACAGGATGATGAACCTGTTACTAAAATTCCCAATGCAAGAGGGAAGAGAAAGGTAAAGAAGCATGCAAAATGTTGGGATCATTTTAAATTGGTTCAAACTGGTCGTATGGTCGATGGAATTCCAGAAACCAAAGCAGTATGTAAATACTGTCAACAACGATTGGCTCATCAAAAAGGCATTGAAACCACCCACCTCAACCGTCACTACAAAGCATGTATGGGCAAACATGGTCTTCTTCCTGCTGGTCAAACGCAACTACAATTTGGTACTTCAGGCAGCGGTGCTACTACTACTACGCCACTTAATACGTGGATGTATTCGGAGGAAAGAACTCGAACAAGAATGGTGAAGTACATTGCCGGATCTGAGTTGCCACTAGCACAAACGGACAACCAACATTTCGTTACATTTGTCAAAGAATGTCTTCAACCGAGGTACGCTGGGGTAAGTCGAAATACTCTTCGTTCTGATACAATAGAATATTTTTTAAATGCAAAGAAAACATTGATTGCCGATTTAGAAAAATATGAGAGTGTAATATCTTTAACTTCGGATTTATGGGAAGTGATTAATAAAAAAGGTTATATGACTACAACTGCACACTATATAGACCCACTTTGGATCATGCATAAAAAAATAATTGCTTTTAAAATTATTGAGTACCCGCACAATGCTCTCAATATATTTAGTGCTATTATGAACGTTACTAGAGAATATAAATGCGAGAGTAAAATACGTTCTTTTACGTTCGACAGCGCTAATATAAATAAGTCTGTTATCGAGAAATTGCAAAGAGTACTTCAACCTGAATTTGGTAGTTTTTTATTTCATATTCGATGTGTATGTCATATTTTAAATTTAATAGTACAAGATGGTTTAAAACATGTTAAGGATGAAATTCAACGAATTAGGGATGCACTAATTTATATTACTATTTCACCTAGCAGAAAACAAGCATTTGAGGACTTTTGTGCCGAACATGGGATGTCGCATTCAAAAACTTTTATTAGTGACGTAGCGCATAGATGGAACTCCACATATTTATTATTAAAATCATGTGAAGGTTTCGAACATTTAATTACTGAATTTTATAACAGTAGACATTTTAGAAACGACGAGGAAACTGTTTTGATTGAGTCCGATTGGATTTTAGTTACTAAAATTAAACATTTTTTGAAAAGTTTTTATGATGCTACAAATATTTTGTCTGGTGTTTATTATCCTACTAGTTGTATGGTCCTTCAACGTCTTTATCTAGTTGCTAGGGCTTTTGATAGATTTAAAAATGACCCCGATTTTAGTTCAATTATAAATGTCATGAAATTAAAGTTTAGAAAATATTGGGAAGACTTGCCCATGTTATTTCCTTTAGCATGCATCATGGACCCCCAATATAATTTATCTGGTACTAAATTTATAATTGAGCGAATGTCAGAATCTTTAACTTTTAACATACCTATTACCTATAGGAATTTGGAAGCAACTTTATCTGAAATGTATGTAATATATGCTTCACGAATGGGTACACAAGTTACTCGTGTACCCTTCGACTCTACAAGTACTCCTCCCACTAATTTAGGAGATGACGACGCTGAAATTTTAAATTTATTTGAAGGTATGAACTCATATAGATATGGTCAAATTGGAAATGCATATGATTCCTCCAGTCAGAGTAGTTTGTCTTCTACTGCATGTACTAGTCAAAAGGCGTTGCCTGCTGAATTACTTGATTACTTTAATCATAATTGGCCTAGTATCAATGCATTAAGGAAAAATTCAGAAGAAGTAGTTGACTTCTGGCGAAAGTATGAACGCCGATGGCCAATAGTTTCTGCAATGGCAAAAGATCTACTAACACCTCCGATTAGCACTGTAGCTTCGGAATCTGCTTTTAGTGCAGGGTCTAGGGTTCTCTCTGATGTTAGGAATCAACTAAAAGAAGATGTTTTGGAAGCATTAATGTGCATGAAGGACTGACAAGACGCTCATTTTCGACTGCAAAATAAATATGCCGAAATTGCATGTAGTCAAGTAAGTGATATTTAGTTTAATCATATTTATGACGAATTTTTATTTTAATACCTTTATAATTTTTTTTAAAAAAATTGTACACGTAACAAGTTGTTCGTATACAATTTTTAACTCCGCCTACTCGAAATAAGAACTATTGAAGTAGTCGATCCCAAACCCGAATAAAGGAGGAGGGTTTATATTTTATTATTTTTATTATTTTAAAAAGGAAAAATATTTTGAAAAATCATTTTACAATTTCTCATATCATATTTAATTTTATCATTAATAAAATAATGATTTTCAATCAACATGTTTTCTTCAAAATAAACTTGAAAATTAAAATATATTAACTAAAAATTATTTATAACTTATAAGTAAAAAATTAAATTATAATTAAAAAAAAACTTATAAGTTATAAGTAAGTATTATTTATAAGATAAAATCATAAAAAAATACATTATAATTAAAATTACTTATAAATTAAAACTTATAAGTTATTAGTAAAACATACTTTATCTAAATAAATTGTTTACAAAATAAAAATACTTATAAGATAAAAATTTATCAAAATTGTATTTTTTAAAAAATATTTAGAAAGAAAACGTGTATAAAAATTAAAAAAAAGGAGCTCACGGGCCGAGCTCACGAGCCGAGCTCGAGCTGAACTCGTCCCTACCCACGAGCCACGAGCTCATGGGCCGAGCCGAGCTCTTTTTTTTTTTTCGAGCCGAGCTCGTGGGGTAACGAGCCGAGGGCCGGGTTTTTTTTTTTTTTTTTTGACGAGCCGAGCTCAGCTCGAGCTCGTTGGGCAACGAGCCCGAGCCCGAGCCCGAGCTCGTAGGGTAACGAGCCGAGCCTAGAGATAACAAAGGAATTTGGCTATAATATCAAAATATAAATTTCCTATTAAAGTTAAGCCTCCGTTTGGCAATTTTGTAAATCATTTATGACCAGGAATAGTGGTCGGACTCCCAAAACTGAGCATTTAAAAATCATTTATATATTGGCAGTCAAATGGAGGCTAAAATAAGTAGTGAATAGTGATCTTACAAAAGATTTGCTCATAGCTCTTCTCATGTCCTCATCGGCATCTTGGTATATGCCTCGGAAGAATTTATTCAAAGCTGCGTCACCATCGAGTGCTCTTCTTTTTCCTATAACGAAAACCACCAATGAAACATGACAATAATTAACTGCCCTCATTCCTAAGTCTGAATATGAAGTGAATTCAGAAGCAGACATTAGACAACACTGAGAAATTTGTTTGCAGATATACCTCCTTCTTTACTTGAGCTTCCAATTTATCCCAATCTACTCTCTTTGGTTTCGAAGAAGGGTACGTGAGTCTTTGGTTGCCTGAAAAACAAGATAGCAGAAAACACACTGCTTATCTTAAAACGTGATATTATGCGATAAATATGACAATTTGATGCCCCTGAAAGTAGTCGGGGTGTTGAAGGATTACTTTTCCAGCACAAGTACCTGATGAGACAGTCGTTCTTTGTACAACTGGAATGTCCGTCCTAAACTCGAGGGATGTCCAGTTTATAGAGTCAGAGCTTTCGCAAGACGAATTTCAACTTTTGTGTACATTACTTCATATCTACATTTCGAAGGAATTATCTGTTTGTCAAACATTACAGCATCAAAGAACAAAAAGTTAACAACATGCATCACCAAATGCAGAGGCTATCAATACCATATAATAGCAAAACCAAGAAAACAAATCACACAGCTGCTACCTGTGTAGAAGTGTGATGGGCAATAGGAGCATGTTTGGCTAAGCTTAAAATTAACTTTCAAATAAATTTTTTAGCTGAACGTGCTTGAGCTTTGTAGAAGTTTCTTTTGTGTATGGGGGGTGGGGAGCAGGGTTGTAGTTCAGAAATTAATTCTGAAGAGGTACTTTAAATTTTTTAATTTAAGTTTAGCAAAACTCTACAGCTCTTAACAACACGAAAGTTGCTACATCTTCTAACTAAGGTCCTAGGAGAGTTATCCCTGACAGGATCCAAAGCTCACAAAAAGGAATTGTTTTCTTCAACAGCCTAAAGCAACACATTCAATTCAAACTTCAAACGGTATGCTCTGACAAAAAGCAATCAAGAGCGTGAAATTAAAATGCTACCTTCCCAAATAACCGAGGTTGAAAATGGTATGCATCTTCACCAGGCAGATGAATGGTAACACTGAGCTGTATAGCAACCCAGGATAAAAATCAGTTGGCATGTTGTCAGCCATGGTTACTCTAAGACCATTTGAAAATTGAACACAAAATGAGTAGAAGCGGATTATGTAAGGACGTACTATTTGCTCACCAAAGTCAACCACAATATTCTTTTCTGGCACACGCTTTGCAAATATTGTAACAACGATTTCTTCAGGTTTCTGATAATATTCATGCCTGCAATACAAACTATCAGACAAAACAAAAGTAAGCAGAAAACATGCCTATAGAACATCAAGTGATATGGATTTTGTCTTTCTATACAATGACTTGCGTGATCCCACCAAAATAAACTGCCAAGAAGCAATAAATCCATCACTGGCATTTGATGAGTCTGGAGGAATCTAAGAAATAGTCATCCTCGTCACAAGTGACTTCCAATTAATAATTAACTGGTTGATGTGGATTGGAGTTTCAAGGAAAATAAAATATCGGAGTAACTCCAATAGACAAGCACTGATTATGTTGTTATTCATTTATTATTTTTTCTGGTGAGATTGGTGGAAGTTTTTTTCCGGTTTCTTTTTTCTTTTCCCTATAAATCATGAGCTGTTCTCCCCCAAAGGTAAGCTTACTCGATAGGGTTTGAGCATCAAATTCCACAAAAATATGAGGATTATTACTAGCTCTCAGCCAAAGGCCAGAATTATTGGTCATTTTACTCCTATGTAGAAATCTAACTATATTTTGGCTTATCATTAAGCTAATCAGTGGACTAAACGTAAACGATCCTGTGTTCTTAATAATTAGCAAGAAAACTGCTGAAATAAATAATGTTAAGCTTGCAGTTTCAGAAATCCGAAACAGCCCCAAATGGGTATAGAATATTAACTTGTATTTTAGTTTGGTAGATGACATCGGTGTTCCTCCGTTGGACAAGCTAATAGCTCCCGGAGCATCACTCGGAGTCGCAGAACTTTGACCCGACGAATCTGATCCAGAAGTCACATAAGATGGTGCTTCATCAACCAATTGCTTAAGCAATTCTCCAGCTTCCTCTGATATGTAAACCAAAAAACCTCAAATATGTAAACCATAATTGTTCGCTAGTACACAAAAAATAAGGCAACCTTAGCGTACATAATCAAAAAAATAAAAATAATAAAAGAACTTTAACACATCCAAACGTCTATGTAAACTTGAACTTGTGTGTGTGACAACAAATATTTAATCAAGTGAAATTAATGGCCACAGTGAATAATCTACTTAGCGAGGGAAAAAAAACCTAAACAAAAACACAGAATTTAGCTTTAATTTATTACCAAATGACAGCAATCACTTTTATCCCAGTTGCTGTGATAATACAACTGAATCTCGATTGCCACACGAGACAAACAAGATTTTACTTAAAAAAGCATCGGTACGTAAGCAATCTCCTTAAAGACAACAAAAGATTACCTGCTATCCGCTCATTGCATTCCTTGATCAAGTTAATAAACCTCGAATCTTCTGGTGCCAAAGAAGCACCAGTTTGCAAAGCTGTCTTAGCAGGTTGGTATTCTTCAAGCTCGATGCATGCCATGCTGTAAGCAGAACACAAAATATTCAGCTACTAAACAAAATTGGTGACAAAGGCAACAAGAGAAAAAATGAGCTTAATATTATTTGATTTCCTTCTTTCCTATTTATTAGCAGAAATTCGTGTTGATCCAACAGAGAGCGATTCTTCCCCCAACAAAGGAAGAGATCCTGGTGAAATTGCCGCATATGAAAGTGAGCACAAATTTTTAAAGAAATGGCCCACTTGTTTCTCAAGAAGAGATGGGAAACATGCTCAATGCCATATGATCAAATAGTGGAACCAACCACTTTTTTTTAATAGAGAAACCCTCCAGTTCAAATGGTGTTTTTTCATGCAAAATAACCATTAGATAAGAAATAAATTGTTTCACCAAGATTTTGAGCCAGCCATCCTGAATTCAAGTTGATATTGTCTCTTCCTCAAAGAAAGATGATAAAACCATCAGGCAAAGATGACTAAAAGAAAATCAGCGAGTAAACAAATCAGGGATGAAAATTAAGATTGTTTGAGAATTAGAATCCAGTAAATAAAGTTGAAATATGAAGATAAACAACTGCAATCCCATTATTAGCCTAAAGAAACAATCTCATCAAGAAAGAAAACTAAATAACCATTGCAAACTCATACATCCCAAGTTAAAGCACTCAACTAAATAAATGAAGTCATCAGCAACAACATTTTTTCATTTATTCATTACCCATTATTAGCCTAAAGAAACAAAAACTCATGAAGAAAACCAAATGACCGTTGCAATCTTATATATCCTATGTTACTGCAATCGCCTAAAAATGAAGATATCAGCAACAGCATATTTTTCTTTTTTTTATTTACGCATTACCCGTAACCCAGCAAATTATTATTTAATGTGTGGAGATTCTCTTGCTTTACATGGGAAGCTAACAGGTGACTAATTATAGTAAAACCATTCTCTCTAAAGACAGCTTCAGATTTTATTCAAACTGAACGACAAAATCAAGCCACCAAAATAAGGTGCAGAAACTGATGCTGCAAGGCTTTAGTAGCAAAATGAAAAAGGAGGAAGCGTAATGAGAATTAGCATCATCACTAACAATTGTAGAACATTAAAATGAATGAAATGTCGTCAACTAACTAAAAGAACTCACCCCTTACGAAGATATGCTTTGGCCATTGAGGGGTCCAATTCAATTGCCATGTTCGCATCAGCAACCGCTTCTGCACGATAAAAATTGAATAATGTAACTCCCACCCCCACAAAATTTAATTTGGTAAAACACGGTAATAAAAGAGGGAAAAAAGAAAAAGAAAAGAAAACAATTGGATCATTGTTAAATAGACCAGAAATTATTCGGGCATAAACTGTATACTCCATTCACTTCACAGACATATTCAGGAAAGTTACTTATATTGCATGACGACTAGTTACCACCATTGACGATATAAAAAAGCATCAAAATTTAAGTAAATAAAAGGAAACAACACAAATACCAGAGCAAGCAACAATCTATTAAAAGGTGATTCAAGTAAAATTTTAGGTTTTACCATTGAAATTTCGGAGTTTGATGTTGGCCTGAGCACGGTCGGCGAAAAGCTCGGCTGTATTAGGGCTTAGAGCAATGGCCTGAGAGTAGAGGTCAACGGCGAGTTCAAAATGGTCATCGATGAACGCATCTTTTGCCTTTGCTTGCAGATCCGACGACGACACCATTGTTACAGAGACAGTGAATCCCGTACGTGCGAGCTGGTCTGCGAGATTCAGAACTCTCCAGAGAGAGAATACAGGTATTCGGGGGAGGATTTGCTGAGGAAATACATGAAAATGACAGCAAATTTTAACGTGGGAAAATTTTCTAATTAAAGGCCGTTTGGTTGGGATTTTGAAAATTGATTTTTTGATCGTTAGAAGAAAAGTAGGGTCTATATGTGAGAGAAAAAGTCAAAAATTACGACTTGAATAATAAAATAACGATCAAAAAATTAATTTTTTAGGGCAAAAAATCCCTACCAAACGGGGCCTAAGGAATTAATTATGTCACATTTCAAAAACAAAAAAATAAATTTCAAATTTTTAAAATCAGATTTTTATTAAAAATTATTTATGATTTAATTATTTTATTAATTTAATATATTTAAGTCACAGTTTGTGGTCACAATTATCTAATTAATTAGTTACGGATTAATTTTTAGTCACAGCTTATCAAATTATTGGCTGTAACGTATTTCTCGATCACAGATCGAAAATTTTATAGGTCACAAAATATTTTTCGGTCAAGAATCCAAAAATTTTACAGATCACAGGTTATTCATCGGTCACATATCAGATTAATTTTTAGTCACGACTTATCAAATTATTGATCGTAACTTATTTCTTGGTCACAGATCAAAAATTTTATACGTCACAGAATATTTTTCGTTCACGAATCCAAAAATTTTACAGTCACAGATTATTCATCGATCACATATTCAACACTTTATTGGTCACAGTTCATTTACTCATTGCAAATTATTGAATTAATTGGTCACGATTAATTTTTTGATCACAACTTAGTCAATTGGGAGTCACATTCACAATTTTCAAGTCACATGTCCAATTGTGTGAGTCACAATCGAGAGTCACATGCATATTCACAAATTTCAGCACCACCACCATCGCTGCCACCGCATCCAGCAAAACCCACCCCAAATTGCATCCACCCATTTCTCTAAATTGACACGCAAACGCCACAGCCAACACCACCCACGTCACCCATTTCCACAACCACTGCATTCACCACAACAATCAAATCAAGCAATTTTCTGGTCAAAGGCACTATTGATCCACCCGACCGACGCCGACGCTGTTGCCACCAACACCATACCGCTTCGTCTGCATCGCGTCCAACAACCAAGAAAAAAAAATCTACACCACGATCTTCATCGCTATAGGCACCACCATAACCTTGCATACCGCTATAGCCACCACCATGACCTTGCATCGTCGCCCGCACCACCACAGCACTATCACCACCGCACTGCCACCATCATAGATGCATAGCCACCAAAGCCACTAGATCTACACCGCCAATACCACCACACCCTTGCATCGTTGCCTGCACAGATCCACACCGTCAATACAACCACAACTACAACAGATCCATCGCCCCGCATATATTCACGCCGCCAATACCACTGCATCACCACATCAACACCACACCATCATCGCGACTGCACCACCACCCATCAACGCCACCACAAATTCACAACTACCCAAACCCCCAGATCTACCACCACAGCCACTGCCACTGCCACAAATCGTCGTCACAGATTCATGAGGTGACCTATTGTGGATACAGGAGAGGAGATAGGAGGAAACCGACGTCGTTGAATTGGAGATGGGCGACGACGACTCTTCTTCTATTAGCTTAACTCCGGCGTCGGGGATCTCATATTTTTTCCCCAAATGTTGAGAGCCGTCGTTGAGGGGTGAGAGTAGGGAGAGAGAAGTGAGGTAGTTTAGGATTCAGAGAAGGTAATGTTTAATTATTATTTTTATATAGATTAATTTATTAATTAACTAATAAAAAAGTTCTCATTTGTGAAATACTAAACATGCCATCTTATTTATGAAATGGGGATTCTTAATCTATTAGAATATGTAATTTCCACTTTTAACATTGGCCTGTGACCCATTAAATGAATAAAAAAACAAAAAAAAAGGTTAAAATATAAGTTTACATTAAAAGGGCGATTTTACCCTTCACTATACATCGACTGTTAGAAAAAATCCAAATCGGCCGACCGATCGAACTTCAAAGAAAATCGACGCCAACTGCCTGAAGAACGATCGACCAACCACCGGCCGAAAACACCAACGAATCCGTACCTGCAAGCTACTATTCCGGTTAGTTTTGGCGCTCGAAGTTTATTATTACAAGTTTCAATTTTTAGATTCATTATTTTTACGTTTATTCGGTTTAAATTCATCATCATGTAAAGTTGTTATATTGTGGGTGTGAATGGGGTGAAAAATGTGATTTTTTTGTAATTTTTGGACATCTCCATCATCGACAATGGCGATAGCGACTGCGGGAAGACAACGACTGTTAACAGTCCGGACCGACTGTTACTGTTAACAGTCGTGGACCGACTGCTAACTGTCGGCCCAATCCAATTTAACAGTCATGGGCCGATTGTTAAACAGTCTTGGTCCGACTGCTAACAGTCGGTCCAGTGACTGTTTAATTATTATTTTTTCAATTTTTATAATTAATTTATTTTTTTATTTGATTAAATAATTATGTTATTTATTTATTTTTTTTATAATTGTCTTTTATTTTATTTATATAATTTAATTATTTTATTTATATAATTGTCTTTTATTTATATAATTTAATAATTGAATATTATCTAAAATTAACAATTTATTTTGTTCCTTTTATTTTTGTTTTTATGAAATAATCTTTGAATTTTTTTTCAAATTTATTTAGATAATATATTTATTTTTTAAATTTTTTAAAAATGTATTTAATTTGAAATTTTTTGTTCGTAAATATATTTTCCAAATAATTACAAGATTAATTTGATTAAATAATAATTATGTTAATTTTTTTATAATTCCCTTTTTTATATAATTTAATAATTGAATAGATAATGTTGTCCGAAATTAACAATTTATTTTATTCCTTTTATTTTTCTTTTATGAGATAATCTTTGATTTTGTTCTAATTTATTTAAATAATATCGATATTCTTTATTTTTTTAAAAATGTATTTAATTTGAAATTTTTTTTGTAAATATATTTTCCAAATGTAATATACAAGATAAACTAAATTATTTTGTTATTAGCGTCAATGTCTTGCGTATTGTATGATAGTTATAATTCGGTTGCCTTAATTTTTTTAGATTATGCGTTACTTTATTATCTATTGTCCAATGTTCTAACATTTGAATTTTTGCAGGATGGAGTATCATTTAGATGGGGAGTTGAGACGGATGGCAAGGAAAGCTATTTGGAACAGTAGCTTTGAGAGTTTTACTGCGGTGTTGGAGCTGCTTGATGATCAACACGGAGATATGCTGCGACAGTCCTTCTTGTGGCCACTGTACCAGATGTGAGAGGTGCAATACTCAAGACAGATCATCGATACACTTCTATGTCGGCTTTTGAGGCCAGTCGACGGCGATTCCCTCCACTTCGACTTCGGGGGCAAGGTTGTCAGTTTTTCGATTTATGAGTTTGGCTTGATCACTGGACCGAGGATTACGGGAGACGATACAGCCATTGAGAGAAGCAATAGGCTGTACGAGACGTACTTTCAGGAACATGGGTCAGTGCATCTACCCGAGTTGATGGTCGCGATTGGGGGGTGCGACCAGATGCTAGATAGATTGAAGTTTGGGCCGGTCTACATCCTCGAGAGTGTGATGAGGTGTCATCACAAGAAGACTGTCATCGACATTTTTCATTTGAAAGTTGTTGACAACATTGATGTGTTCAACAACTATCCATGGGGCCAGAGATGCTACGAAGACACCGTACATGTCTTCACCAGATTACACTCGAGGATCAGGGGGTCAATGCGTAAATACGATACATATGGGTTGCCCTTAGCGGTGCAGGTAAATGTTTAATATAATTAAAGTTAAAATTTTAGTATATTACGTTTATGCATAATAAGTGTATGTGTTGCAGATTTTGGTGTATGAGATAGTCCCTGCACTGGGTGCCCGCTTCGCGAAGCGAGGGGAGACACGATGCCCTCGGTGCATCATTGGAAATCGTCGCGAACGGAGGGATATCCCACTGGAAAACAATTATCGGCCCTCCTCGACAATCCTCAGGTAAGAATTATGCATTTGTGATTTTTATTATACGTAGTTTAAATCTGTTTACATGATCGTTAACTAATTCAAATGTCAATATGTCAGCTTGAAGTCATACTTAAGTTGACGCCGTTGATGGAGGAGGAGGCTCGGGGTCTTGTGCGGGATGTAGGTGTTCCGCACACCGAAAACGAGCAGATGTCTTATCCAAGTGTGGATCAAGATTGGGTATGTGAATTAAATATAATTTATTGAATATCGTCGATGTATAAATTTATTTAATAAATTTTAATGTTATTTATGTAGGAGGGCGGTCCAGCTGATCGACGATCACTTCCGTCGAGGGTATCGCCGCCACCATTGGCATCGTCATCGTCGAGGATATCTCCTTCTCCCTCGTCCAGACACGTCCCCCGTGTATCGTCGACACACACTGATGATTTGTATGCCTGTCTGACTGAATTTATAGCGGAGGAGGTCTGCGCGCTACGACGAGAGTTGACAGAGATAATCGATGATCTGGGACGAGAGTCGACCGGGAGGGTCGACGATCTGACGAGGAAGGTCGACGATCTGACAGGGAGGGTCGATGATATGGGATGAGAGTTGACATGGAGAGTTGATGATCTATTCCATGATGTTGGAATGCTACGATCTTGCGTTGTCGACCTTCAGGATGCGATAGCAACACTTAGAGGAGATTTAGCCGCTAGGCAATGGGGGGACAGAGAGGATGGTGGAGATGATCGAGAGGGTGGCAGAGATGGTGATGGAGAGGGGGGTCACCCACATTTTTGGCATGACGAGACATTAGAGTCATTCTGGTTGTCTTTGAAGGGGGATAGGGTGGCCCCAATGGGGGGGCGACGGGGGAGACGCCGATGGGAGAGACGGAGGAGGTGAAGACAGAGGGGGAGGCCCCAATGGGAGGGGCGGAGGAGGTGCCGACGGAGGAGGTGGCCCCGATGGGAGGGGCAGCTGAGATGGCGACGGAGGAGGGGGCCCCAGAGGGCGAGAGGACGCCCATCGTGATTGAGGTTAAGAGACATGTTGTTGATGAGACGGAGCAGGTGGTCGACAAGAGGTTGAAAGTGTCGTCACAGTATGTTGTTTCCCCCTTCACGACTGAGGCCAAGAGGAGGACGTTCATCGATGAGACATACCCGACTTATTCAGAGAGGTGGACAATGCCAAGTGGAAAGCATTCGAGACGGAGTGGAGGAGAATTATCCACGGGTAAGTATTGTATGATTTTAATAAAGCACTGTACGCTAACTCCTCCATGCTTATTTTAACATTTCCCTGTTTTTTCAAAGCTACCTGCACGATAGGTAACCGGACGGTCTCGGACGCTTACAAGTGGTTCCACGATATCACGACTTCGGGAGCTTGGCTCGCCGACGATGTAAGTGAACTGTTCATTTCGTGTTTTGTATGTATACGTCATTTTGTATTTATTAAATGAATAACAAATAATTTTTTGGTGTTTCTTAATGCAGCACGTCGACCTGACCATGGACTTGCTGCGAGATCGAGCTCAGAGACATCCAAAATCATTTGACGTCCATGATCGAGTCATATTAAACATCGAGTTCCTGCGTGCCGTTACCATAGAGTATCAGTCGCTCCAACTTATGGGTAATTAGTACACGATGCCAGAATATATGCTCGAATGGGTCATAGGATTATCGCCGAGTATCGAGGAAAAATCATGGGAGGGTTGTATACATATGTACATTCCAGCGTGCATCAATATGTTACGCTGGAGATCGTTTTTGCTGACACGACTATATACGTGTACGACCCAGATCATTCATGTTTGACGTAAGGCCAGTTGGAGCAAAACTTGGAGTCCGTAGCTGTAATTGTTCCTATGATGGCCAGACAAGCGGAGATGACTGTACAGGACATGTTGTAGATTGTTCGAAACACGACAACATCGCGACAGTCTGCAAGGTAAGTGTTTGAACTTTGTTGTTTTCATCTTTGAGATTTAGTTTTTTAGCAACATAGTACTGAACTGATCCATTCTTGTTCAATTGTAGTGGCGACTGCGATATAATTGCCATTAAGTACGTTGATTTTTAAGTATAGGACATAAGGTTGATGGAATCAACCAATCGTGGATACAGAACTGGAGAAAGAAGTTAGCATGTGATTTGTTCGAATTTAATGGTAACCCCTAAGTTTGTATTAAATATATGTAACATTCGAATTGTAAATTTAATTATTTTTTGTGATTATGAAATAATTGTAAATTTGTGTTCGGTGTATATAACATTCACATTATAAATGTAATTATTTTTTTATTATGAAATAATTGTAAATTTGTGTTCAATGTATATAATTAATTTTCTGTAAGTTGATTTTTTGTTATTTTACACATATGCTCAGAATGAAACTAATTTTTTCATATGAATCATTGTAAATACCGTTTATCAAGAATAAATATAGAACATTGAATATTTATGAAGAACAAATATTGAACATACATGTCTAATTGTCATTTAGGGGAATTTAACTGGTACAAAATTGTCGAGTATGCCCTATGGCTCTGCATCTGCCACACCTACGCGGTCAAGGAAACTCTCCGGTAGATGGTATTCTAGATGTACTTGAATGTCCAGGACCACGCGGTTCAACTGCTGGTGGCAACAAATCATTAAACGGGAGAATGTGCTCTAGAACTTCCCATTTTTTTTCATTCGGTAGAGGAAATATAGTCTCTGCATATGCTGCTCTCCAAAACTCAGTCGTATAATACAAAGAGCATAACGTTCTCGTTGCAAAGTTTCGATACATGGCCATCGCAACTGCATGCTCACATGGAAAACTCTCCAACTGAAATCTCGTACAAGTGCATGTGTTATCAGTCAAGTCCATCATATATGCCTATTACGTGCACATTGCACGGAAAAACGAAACTCATCTAGTGCTTTCACATTCAACTTCCTCACAACCTCTGCCGCCTTAAAGAGTTTCTCCTCTTGAGCTGGGGCCAGCACGCTAGTGCA
The DNA here is from genome assembly GCF_002742605.1 of Olea europaea var. sylvestris. Lineage (NCBI taxonomy): Eukaryota > Viridiplantae > Streptophyta > Magnoliopsida > Lamiales > Oleaceae > Olea > Olea europaea. The sequence continues at coordinate 11,147,238 of NC_036248.1, read as the reverse complement.
ACTCTGTGATGCCGCACGTCGGTCATGAAACCACTGTTGCAGCTTGTTACGAATGTTCTCAATCATTGCGAGAATTGATAACTTTCGATCCTTCTTAAACAATGTATTGAGAGACTCCACGTTATTCGACGTCATCATGTTGTATCGACATCCTGGAAAGTATGACCGAGCCCAATGTTCGATCCCCATGTTCATCAGATACTCCAACATCGGTAATGATTTACTTCCTATCTCAAACATGAACTTATTACACTCTTCAACACTGTAAGTTTCGGCTGCTCTCCTAAACAATGAAACGATGCCTTTGCCCCGATACCTAGTTTTCAAATTACCTTGTATATGGTACATGCAATACCCATGATGTGCCTCTGAAAAAACTTCAGCGATACCGTTTATTATAGACTGTCCCCGATCGGTTACAAAGGCAAGATCTTTGACTTCCTCGATCACTTCCCTCAGTTTCGAAAAGAACCAACGTATGGACAGATCATTCTCGCTATCGACTATGCCGAATGCAATAGGGTAAATTTGGATGTTGACGTCTTGACATGTAGCAATAATTAATTTGCCTTGATATTTAGCTTTCAGAGTTGTACCATCAACTAGAATTACGAGTCGCATTGTATTTTGAAAACTCCGAATACATTGTCCGAGAGCCATGAAGAAACACTTAAAACAATTATCGCTCCCCATCTCAATAAAAAATGTCGTGCCAGGATTAGTTCTTCCCATGTTATGGCAATACCTGGCCAATTTAGCATAGCTCTCCTCAATCGATCCCATTAAATCATCCAACGCACATTCTTTGGCCTACTGGATTTTCTAGTAGCTCATGACCACTCCATACTCTTGACGAACGTCGTTAATGATGTCCGAAGGACTGTAGATCGTCCGTGGGTCCCGATACTTGTGCATTATTTGTCGACCAATAAACCATGCTCGAGCTTGTCTGTGATCGTTTCGAAGAATTTCCACTTCACAAGTATGTTCCCGTGAATACTTGCGAATTACGAAGCACTCATTCGTGTCCATCTTAGTTGCTCTCAAGTGCCAGTTGCAACTGCCTTCGATGCAGGCAACTGTCAACAATGACTTGTTTGATTTCTTTACCTTGAACTCAAAGTTATATTTTAATGTCAGTCGGTGCACAGCTTCCTGCAAATCTTTCTTGGTTTCAAACAATTGCTCGACATACAAGTCCTCATAATCGGAAGCCACAAGAGAAAAATTGGAGGACGGTCCACTTGTTCCAACCTGTGAGCTCCCACCCGGCTCATATCTCTGTTGGGATAAAGCAATCAAATTCTCATTTGTAAACTCGTTTATATTCTCATTGTCTTCAACCGTCGACGGAATTCTGCGCGTAACAGCGACATCATGATCAGAAACAACTGTCTCAGGAATATCACATCATCCGCAAGAACTATCTCCACTGTCTCCCAAAAACCTCGATCATTGTTATCCGCCCTATCTGAATCTTCGCGTTCACCTTCGATAACATCCTTCGTAATTAAAGTCACACCAAGAACAGTCGGAGTCCGATGCATTTTATTTAATTCTAATAGATAATTCAATTCAGCATCATTGGTAACGAATACCGGTGGCATCGGAATGGATGAATCCCCATAAACGTTGAATAGATATCTCAATTGTATATTGTATTGAGATTGGTCGACATTCAACTTATTTTGCAAATCGTGGTACATTTCTAAGTATGATGTACTCTCTGTTATGGGAATTGCAATACAATCACGTATGTCACTCGTCCATCTCCATTCTCATCGATTATTTTCATTCAATTCGAAATCACCGAAATAACAGACGGGGATTATCATATGTGCATGAAGAAATGGATTTAATCAACTTCATTTATTAATTATAAGAAAAAAATAATGCATTGCGAATAAAAATCGGTGCCAACAGTCGGTTGTCAACAGCCAACTGTCACGTGACTGTTTGGCTGTTTAACAGCCCACAGTCAAGTAACTGTTTGGCTGTGCTTTTCTGTTTTCCGCATTACGTAGAAGAAAAAAATTATAGATCTGTTCAAATTTTTTTTCATACGTTCGATCTGCTAAAAAAAATTAATACTAACTATTACTATGTCGAAATAAATTTTCTCTATTCAAACGTATACTAATTTACTGAAAAAGAAATTAAACATGCGTAAATATACTTACCGATTTGAAGAAATTGATATGAAAATTTTTTTCGACTTCAGCGTTTGAACTTTTTTTGAGATGTTGAGGTTCAAGCAGATGAAAGATGAGAGTTTTTTCTGTCTTGAAAGCTCGTTTTGAAGTTTTATAAGAGGGAAAGTATTTGGTTTTTAATTATTAATTAAAAGAGTAGTAAAGTCTTTTCAACAATACATTGTTTTGTAATTGTATAATACATTTAAATGCATCCTTGTCTTTTAACATTCAAGAGGCCAATGTGATAATATTCATGATTTTCAAAATCGAAGTGGAATTTCCTCCCTTGACTGGGTCAAACTAAAAAGTACCCCGGATTTGCTAGACAGCACCTAACTTCTATAAATTTGCTTTATGTTCCTTAATTTATTTCAAAATGATCGCTCAATTTTTGTTTTTGTTTCAATTTGATTGGTATATTTTATATACACCCCTCGTTGTCTATAAAATGTTTGATTCGACGCTTGCAATATCATTTCCATTCTGGTCCTAAACCTACGTAAAACACGGAGTGGAGTTACTTTCATCCATTTGACATCTAAAAAAAGCTGGAATGATGAATTAAATTGGGTGAATTGCTATAATATGGTGTGATATTATGCAATTCATCTATTCGACTATCAGCGGTCTTTTAAGGCAAAAATCCATGTTGGTTCAAGATGTCATCACTAGTGGTTTTCAATGAAAGTTGATAAACGACGAACAAATTTGATCCTCAATGATTTGTGCATTTTTGTCTATTGCTCTTCCCAAGACAAGTCCTTTACTTGTCATCTTATCAGTACATTGAGGGATGAAATGAAAATAAAATTAATCGCCTCTTTTTGCCGATTGACAATTAGATGATTCAATCCATTATTTTAAGTCATGATCATCGAGAAGATTGTCTTTTATGTCATTATGATTCTATAGGTCGATATTTTGTTACAAGCGGGTATAATATGTTTCTCAATTCCCATATAACCTAGACCAATGTCCTGTCTACAACGAGCTGTCTTAAATAATGAAAGGAGTTGTTGAAATTGTGCCTCCCCCCAAAATTGCTATTTTTTATTTTTAATTAAAAAAAGGACCTTTGACGTGTTGATGACAATAAGTTGTTACAAAATTATCCAAAAACTGTTGTTGTAACTACTGTTCTAAAAAGCGCGCATTGGTCACGCCTGACTAATGCACGGTCTTATTTAGCGGTCAACAGCAATCGTTGACAGCTAATGCGCGTTTATGTGCGGTTATGAGCACCTAGGCATGCATAATTACTTTTATAAATTTTTTTAACAATTCTTCTAAATTAAAAGTTAAATATTGATTTCTTCATTTCGTCGGTTCTAAATTCAAAATAGTCGCTTGAAATTTTGAATAAAGGAAAATTTCCAAAAATTCTTATTTATTCACTATTTAATATTTATATTTGGAACTTATCTTTTTGTTGAAAAATATATAAATTTCCTATAAATTTATTTTAAATATTTGGCAAATATTATTTTTAATTATTAAACGATTTTTCGATTGATTAAAAATTAAAATAATATTAAAATAAAAAAAATGTCTTTTTACGCTTTTTTACTTTTATGCCTCGCATAAGCTCGCCTAGACCATAGCTTAGCCTCCACTCCTCGTCATGCATTATGCATTTTAGAACAACTAATCAAAAGTAAATGTGCGTTGCACGTTGTTTTGAAATACTTTATAAGTGCATAAAAATAATATTTGAAGATACATGAATTAGAGAGATAACTGTGAGAAATTATGTATATGAAATCAACTTTTTATTCAATGAGAATCTATTTATATACTATTTTTTTTGTTTGATTCATAGCACAATTTTCATGATTCCACTCACAAAACCCTTGCGACGTAGTTGTTTCTGAGCTTCTAAGCTCTGAATCTCATATTTGTTCACTCTTATCCCCTCGGTTGTTAGTGTTGCAGAAGCGTTCTCATTAAATGTTGATGCCGAAGACCTCATTCATTTCAATTTTTTCTTCAAATTGAATAAATTACATTGGTGGGCAGATAATCAGAAACAAATAAAAAACATAATAGATGTCAGTTGATCAATTTTCTCCCTTACGATCGAGGGTAAACCTTGATAAAAAGTTGAAGGTAATAATGAATGCACTTTCTTATAGGAAAGTAGTACCTAACAAGGTACATATCCATAGGTCCCATAGTGCTCCGGAGAATTATTCTGTATCTCCTCTGTGGATAATCAATTGCCTGAACAAATCAAGAAAATTCATAAGTATATATGCAGTATAGATTCTTGTGCAATACTTGGCTCTAAGTTATTGGTCACTTTTTTAGAAGAAAGTAAAGAAAACTAACCTCACAAAGATCTGGAACTTCTAAAGTGGTGCCATGTGGAGCTTTGAGTGCTATCAAAATTTCATTATGATGAAATAAACATACAAATGCTTCAGTGAGAAACCAATGAAAACAGCGGGGAAGAACTGATGTGAAATACCTGAAAGCAAGATAAACTCTTCACGTCGTCTTCAGTCACAAATAGCCACCTAGTGAAGAAAGGTATGTACGTGAATCTACTAATGTTTGTGTGCGAATACTTTGGTTATGAAAATAAATAATTGATGTAGTTAATGTTTTTGGTTCATGCATGCATTTATGTGTGAGTACCTTGGTTATGATAATGAATAATTTATGCAGCTAATTGCTTCGGTTCATGTATGCATTTATCACTTTATATGTGTGGCTCCTAAAAAAATTAAATAGCTCCAAAATTTTATGAAGAATAAATATTAGTCTTCACCATAAACTTCCCTTTATTTAATTTAATATGAGAAATCTGGTAAAAAAATATATTTTAATTTATTTTACAGCCCGCAAACAAGATATTGGCTCATCAATAAACAACTAAAATAATACTGGAAATAACATTCTATTCACGTTATACATGTGTGTCCAGTTTCTTTTGTAATAATAATGGTGAAGAAGAATATTAATTAAAATACTTATTTACTTTCAAAATTAGTCATTATTGTGATATCTAAAC
>NC_036248.1:11126734-11142005 GCF_002742605.1 Olea europaea var. sylvestris | reverse complement strand
AACAACAACCAATTTGTGAAAATAATATAAATAGTTGGGAGATTTTTTTTTTACGTCTAAAACTCATGACAAAAATCAAATTCATTCATGAACATGAAAATCTAATTAATTTGAATCAATGAATATAGAAAAAGAAGTGTGTACATGAACTTAGATTTTTATTTTAATAACCATGGAGGAGGGTCCCTTTGGGGAAGGAGTAAAAGCTACGTGGGAACCTGGGAACCAACAAGGGCACAACCTGCGATTTACCTCCACTAGTCACTGAGGGGCCGGGGGCTAGAGGTCCAGGATTTAGTCCGGCTAAGCTGGGACACCTGGGTTATCAAAAAAAAAAAAAAAGAACTTAGATTTTTATTTCTACTAATGTTTGTGTGTTGTCATAGGACTCCTCTACTTCTGCTATCATGAACCTAGCAACTTTGATTCTATCTTTGACCTCATTTTCAATGTTAATTATTATTATACATGCATCTGATTTTATACTTCACCTTCTTTTCAATGTTAATTATTATTCATGCATGTAAGTAGGGATAGAATCGTCCAAAAAATGATTCTCCATACATGTGATATTTAGTATATTATAGATTATAGATGATGGTAACTGATCCTATTGCAATTTGAACAGTAGCTGTATTGAGTATCTTGGAATATTCTAAAATCGAACTTCCAGAAGTAAAAAGCGTCAAACTAATCCATACGATACAAATGTGCATCACAAAATCAAAAGTAGAAACGCCAATTAAACACTCAAATTTGAGGGAAGCCTGAAAGATAACCAACCACACACTGCAATCGCCGTAAGGATGCTGATGATCGAACCTTCTGCCACAGCCGTCCGTTTCTCCGCCGTGAACTTCGACTCCGCCACAAGCCTTGTCCCTCGCTCTGCTACTCTCTTCGTATCCCGGTAACTGGACTACTTAAAATACAATGGAGGTCACCCAAATTTGAGTGAAGCAAACTGCTAAACTAGTTGTACATTAATTTTTCATTTTCAATTGGATCTGGAATTTATTTCATATGTTTGCTTGTTGAAAACATGAGGGAAATGATAAATTTTCTTCAGAAACTGGAAAATGCTGAATATTTGTATAATTGTATAGTTATATGCTATGCACTGTGCAGGAATAAATATAGAAGGTTAACGGACAATTTAGTTGGACGAAGGTGCGATGGAAGGTTCAGAAACGGAAATGGAATAAGAGCGATGGCTAAAGAGCTGTCAAGCTCGGGTCCGGTGAAGCAGAATGCTAAGCCACAGAGGTATCACCCGTCGGAGGACATTGCAGAGTCAGAAATAATGATGAATGAGGCGACCAGACTTACGCCAGCTGAAACTTCTCGTACTATAATTGAGGTAACACTGAAGAAAAAATATATGATTTTTATTTGATTTTACAGCAAAAATTTCTCAACTTAAGATTAAATGCTAATGTTGCATTAATATTTGATTCTTAGATGAATAGCAAAGCGACACTGATGTTTTCTGGTTTTGTGAGCGATGAAATTCACGAGGACATTTTCTGGCCAGATTTACCTTATGTAACTGATGAGTATGGAAGTAAGATTTTTGCAATCGTGTTCTCTTTGTTGTTTTTCATAATTAAATAACATTATATATGTGGTAATATACAGATGTTTCACCTGGTTTTGTATTTGTATAAGATGTATACTTTCAAGTGAAGAATGATGAAGATGTTTTGCAAGCTCTAACTTCTGAGGAAACCATCGTGGTAAGAGCTAAAAATATACATGACTAAGAGAATTGATTCATATATAATTTTAGTGGAACTGTTAACAAAGCAAACAGGAAAGCATTATATTCATTTCTATTAATTGCCTGGCAATTGCTTAGTCTGGTGCATCAATACATGGTAAAGTTATTCTGCTCGATGTCCATATCATTCTTGATTTGGTCTTCATGTAGAAAGAACTTCTAGTGCTAGCTTGAAATCTAAACGAGAAAAGGGATTATGGGAGAGAGAAAAAAGATTCTGTATTGCTTTCTTCTCTTAATGTTTAAGACAAACAAAATAAGAGAAAGGGGATTATTTTGGAAAAGAGAAAAAAGGGAAAATGTTCTGGGGACTAATGGGTTCTTCCTACTTAAATTAATAATTTATGGAGACTTACTTTACTTCTTTAATACAATGCAGCAAGTCATTATTGGACTAGATACAGCAGAAATAATCAGTGAGATGGAGGCATTAGGTCATGCAGAAACCCATTTTGGCATAGACGAGCTTGATGATGATGATAGCGATTTTGATGATGAGGACAATGATGAAGATAGCGATGGTGGTGAAGAGGATGATAATCATGAAAAGGTGCAATCTCTTTGTTCTATTTTCTTGATGCCAGAACTGTAGCACTGAAGTCTGTGGACCTTGATCCTATGCTCATCTGCAGGAATGGGTTGCCATTCTTGATGATGACGAAGACCAGGATGAGGAATCTGATGGATCACTAGGGGACTGGGCTAAACTGGAGACAATGCAATCTTCTCATCCTATGTATTTTGCCAAAAGGTTAACTGAGGTAACTATCTACATCAGATTCTTTTCTCCTAATGTATAGAAGTAAACCAAAAAATGAAACATGGATTATCTTGCCATGGCTACTAAACTAATTTTTGCTTATCTTTGGACTAACTTATAATCTTGTTATATATTTACCCCCTGTTTGAGCCCCATTTTTTCAAGAATTCATTTTTTCAAATCTCATTTTCAACCGCACATTCTCCCATAAAATAATTATGCACGTATTTCAAAAAAATTTCCTTAATTTTTAACCACACATTTGCCAAAAAAATCACTGTTCTATAATACATTTTACCCCAAAAGTGGGGATGAAACAGGAGCTTAATATTGTTATCATTGCATATCTCTTTCTGCTTAGAATAATTCTAGTTTACTTACCAATCTTATTACATCTCCAATCCAGTAAATTTTTCATTTTTTTTTTTTTTCAGGTTGTATCAGATGATCCCATAGATTTTATGGAACAGCCTTCTGCTGGTCTTGCTATACAAGGCCTTCTAAGACCTTCATTAATGGAAGAACACTCCATCATCCAGAAGCATATATCTGGCCATCTGTCAAGCAATGCCGATGTAAATCAGATTGCCAAAGAACAAAAGCCAGGAGGCATTGTTCAGATCAACGGCCATAAACATGAAAAGGAACCAGCTCAAAAAATCCCAACTTGGGCAGAGGAATTGGAGAACGATAAAAGTCTTGGAAATGGAATTTCATTTTACAAGCTAGAGATGATTAAAATTCAGTTAGTTTCAGTACAAGGAGATGAGGTAAGCACTTGATTTTTCTTTGGTGAATCTCACACAGCACAATCCTTTCATTCCTTATACTTGTTTTTTCTACCATCAAAGGTTCTTATGTTTTCAGGTTGTGCCCCCCCCACCCAAAAAAAAAGAGCTGTCAAATTTCAGACACTTCATCTTCCTATATTGTTTAATTCGGAATCTTGATCACTATATTAAACATTTTTCACTCAAAGAACAGAGATGCATATTCTTGCAACTTGCAAGCATTCTTAGAGATTGTAGAAGTCGTTTATGCTGCGACTGTTAATGAATTTCTTTTAGTCTAACTATTCCAAGGGCAAAAAATTCATTTTACAGTGTTTTGCATTTCTTCAAACATCACAATGGAATGGAAAGCTTCTCATAATATGCACTCAATAAGAAAAAGAGAAAGCATGTGCCCTCAAGAGTTACGAGAAGGAACTAGGATTTGCTACCATAGTTAATACCTAATCGTGCACGTGCAAGGTCAAATCTATCCTTCAACACTCCGTGTCAAGGTGGGAGCATATGTATCACATATTCCCCAACTTGTTACAAGTAATGCTACCCCTGAGACCACTCAATGGCTTGATGATTAGACCAGCTAACTGTTATATAGAGATTTAAATGCAACCTGATTATCGTATAATAAGTCTAAGGCTGAGAATGTACATATTCTGATATTCCAACTGTGGTGACATTTTTTTCTTGCTGGATACTTGAGACCATATAATCAGCCTGGGGACTGCATTCCGAAGATATGCATTACCGCTGGTGAATTCACAGTATCCAGCTGTTGACCTTCAATGGAATGGAGATCTAGCCCAGTTGGCATCACTGCACCTTTGAGATACTTAAAAAAAAATACACCTTGACGACTCTTGGAGATGTAATAAACTGATAAACCACACAAAAGATGTCCGGTCCTCTGACTATGAGATAGTTCAATTTTCCAACTGATCTTATATACCTTCCCGATTATCCTGTAATTCACATTGATTAACTCCAAGATACATGGATCTATAGGCTGTTAATATGTTTGGACACCCTTGGAGAACAGATCAATAACATATTTTTCTATGACACAAGGATCCCATGAATTGACCTCCCCACTTCAATATCCAAAAAGCATTGTAGCTGGAAGAGATTTGCTCTGGTACAGAAACTGTTTTAAGCCTTGAATTCTCTGGTAATCATCTCTGATGATCTGTATGTCAGCAACATATATAACCAACGAAATTGTATTTGGTTAGTATGCTCGTAGAACAAGTGATATGCACCGAGCATCTTCTAACCACACTCCATAACTACACCACTAAACCCACCAAACTGTGCTATAGGACTCTATTTAAGGTCACACGGTGTTTGCCTTTTCCGCTCAAGGGATATTTCTTATGCACCTTTCTATGCAATTAAGAAAGAGCCCAGACTTCTCCTCAGCAACAAAACTAGGAGGTTGCTTCTTATATACCCCAATCTCAAGATTTGCATCACCACGCACACACACTTTTTACATCTAATTGATGTAGAGTTAATTAAAGTGGCAGCCAGAAACCTGGTAAAGTTGACCATCTCCACTGGGTAAATGGTTCTCAATGATCCAAAGGCAATACATGTGGGTGTCAACTATTCCTCCAGATGAACTTCAATTTAAATACCCAATTACAACCAACACAGGATTTTCTTACCAGGTTAAAGATCTAATAGTTCCAAAAATCATCTTTAGTGAGCAGGAATCTCATCTGGTTTGAAGCTCTGTGATAATGAAAGAAGAAGCTTCCGAAAAAGACTTAGGGAAGGAGATGGATGTTGGGTTTGTGACCCAAATTAGGGTGGATTTTTTTTGGAAATAAATTGTTCTCTAATTTTTATGTGGGAAAATTTGTTTCTTTATATTTCACGTGATTTTTATGAAATTATATTGTTTTCTTATTCCACATTATTTCCATCTTTATGCTATGTCGTGTACCTATAAATAGTGGTATTCTCTTTCAATTTTGTTCAAGTAAGAATTGCCGAGTTCTTGTATTTCTCTCCATATTGTTGATTAATAAAACGTCGTGCGTCTGCGATTAACTCTCTTTGTTAATTTCTTTACTTTTAAATCTTGTTTCTCGTTGCGATTTTCGTTACTTTATATCGCGTCATTAATCTCATTCACTACAATCTTTCCGAGTCCAACAATGGAGTCAACTAACAAAAGAAAGTAAACATGGAAAAGATGACACTCTACATTTAGCCCATAGTTATATACTAAATGGAAAAAGTATTCCCCATCTGAAAAATACTTAGGATATTGAAAGAAAAGAAAGGGTTTATGTCCACAAGTAGAAGGCAACGTCTATTTGTAATAGTAATAGGTATAAGATGATCATACAACTGTCATCTTGTTTTCAACCACGTAATAAATCAAAAGCGGTCTTGCACATTATAAATTTATTGAGTGATATACTATAATGCATTATACTTATTCATTCCTCATAATACACAGGATTCAACTGTTTGAGTTGAGAAATATATTTGTTTTCTGTGTCTACATATTCTGCTGTTGTGATCACCTTGCTTATATGATACTTATTTTCTGCATTGAACGTAAAACTCTGAACAAATTTATATTGACTGGATGGACATTTTGGATTTGATACATAATCTTATGCTTTAATATTTTAACTTGTATTATGCATCCTGAAACATTTTGAGGTGGCATGCTTTTTGATATTATCCCCCAAGGCACAAGTTTTTAAATTTTTGTGCTTGCTGCACAGAGCTTCGTTGAGATAGAAGATTTTCGCAGAGCCCGACCTGATGCAATAGCACATTCAGCTGCAAAAATTATATCTCGTCTTAAAGCTGGTGGAGAAAAGACCACGCAAGCCCTTAAATCTTTGTGTTGGAGATGCATGGGTATTCAAGTACAGGTAACTCGGGAGTGGTATTTAAAAGTTCTTAGTTATTATGGGAAATCTACTTTGGTTATTGACTCATACTAGTCTCTGCAATCTTGTGAATTCGTAATGCGGTGATTATCCAAAACAATAGAGAGAGAGAATTTGAAATATTATGCCATAATGTTTTAAATGCTTAACTTTTCTTTCTACTGGCTGTGGTTGAATGTGACAGCATAAAGAATCTGAAAGAAACAGTATCAACCTTTCTCCCTGTTCACAAGTACTTAAATCTGAGTTTTCACCCTGAAAATATACCGTTTAGTTTCTCGAGATAAATTTATTAACCTTGTGATTGGCGTTTGAGTTTCTGTTCATGTTCTTGATTCATCTGCTAGTAACCACTTTAATGTGTAATACCAGAGGAGAAAGACAATCTTACATGTTAATAGAGAAATTTTTATATGCGAATGTGAAATTCTGCTGCTAATTTTCTTACTGGAATAATGTCAGGAGGTATCTCTTATAGGCGTGGATAGCCTTGGTTTTGAATTGAGAGTTTGCTCAGGAACACAAGTGCAGACATTACGCTTTGCATTTAAGAAACGGGTATATTTTAAATTCTTTCAGTTGCATGAACTACCTTTAAGATTCCAACCTGTCCTGTATGCTATGGCTGACATGCATGCAATCTACATAAAAATGGACACTGGTACAGACAACGGAGACAAGGTTGCGACTGGTAGTCCGCGTTACATAAAATTTTGTGGAAAAGATTATTAGTTGGAAGAGAATCTGTGTTGAATTGAAATTAAAAAACTTATCAACGAGAAAAAGAAATGAACCAAAAGTCACTATTTTATTCTTAGTTCTTAAACCCAGTTGTGACTGGAGAAAAACGTACCATCTTTGCATGTATAAACCGGTAATTCTTTCCATCCACTGAAGTATGTTGCATTTGCAGGCCTCTTCAGAGTATAGTGCTGAAAGACAACTGAATGATCTACTATTTGCAAGATCCCACAAGTATCAACAAAAGAAAGAAACTCAACAGACTGAATCGTAGCACGTTGTAAATTCGGGTAACTTCTGTATGTTTATGCTGTGCATGCAGTCCCAAAAATGTACATAGCGTGCAGTAAATTCTTGCTTCATTCCAGATTATTTATTCCTTGACTTCAAGCTTATAATTATGGACGTTTGTGCTCTCTATTTTCTCTTTTTCTTTTCGAGCCTTGCTGTATAGTTTCACTTTCTTGGCGAATGTGATGTTTTTATATCTTAAGGTGAATGTTGTAGCAAGTTGTTTAGGATTTAGGAATTATTTCCTTGTCAAATTGAAGACTACTGTAAATAAGTTAGCATAGACAAAACAGCTGATACTTCTTAAGATATCCATACCACGATTAGTTTTTTGATTGTCTAAGTAGTTAGTTGGTCCCTAACATTGACGGTCTTCTCCCTGCATGGGGTGCAATACTAATATCAGTTACTCTCATACTTTAGAGAGGTAAGCTCTACTGAAGTTTCTTAATGGGAAGCACTTACTAATAGCTTTATGTGAAAATTAAATTGCTTCTCAGAATAAGAATGAGAGGTGTTAAGCTTTTTATCATCCTGGCGTCGAGCTATTTTTCCGCAGGACCTCCCACACTAAGCATAGCAATTATATCAAATGGTCAATTGAATTTTTATTCAACCCTATAGAATTAAGAATTAGAATTGCTCATTTTGATTCGCACTTGGAAGCAGAAGTAGAAAAAGGAATAAATATAGTGATAATTTGATTCTTCGTCGCCGTAGTAAATAGGCGAGAAAATAGAATTTCTTTCTTCGTCTTTTATTCATACATGGAGTCAGGGGAAATGAAATTTTGTTTTTTATATTTCAAAAATGGACATGCTGGGAATCAACAACACGAAAATTTTGTTCGAAATTATCCCTTTCCTTATCGGGCTCGGGACTAAAAGAATGGTTGGGACAACAAACATCTATCTCGTAGGCATATCTATTTCTTCATATTTTGACTTCTATGAAGTTTCTTTCTTTGCTACAGCTGATAAAAATCGTTGTTTTAGACGATCATATGTAAGACGACTTTGTCAATTTCAGTATGAGTAATGATATTAACTGTGAATCATTCAAATGGGGATTCCTTGCTTAATTTGGATGTGTATTATATATCGCCAATGTTCGAGCACCAGGCGCTACGGCGCTGAAGTAACCCACGCCATACTCCCAGGAAAAGCTTGAACAACCTTTAAACAAAAGGGTACAGAACTTTTTATGAGTTAAAAGGCATGTTTAAAACGTTGTACTATGAGGAATAGACACTATAATAAACAAGAACTTTCATCACAGATCGCAAGTTTGTCCCCTGAAGCTCTGTGCCCAAAGCAGCCTTCTCCTCATTCTTAGGCTGGCAAGCTCAAAACGACAGGCACACATGCATACTTGTGGTAGGATGCTAGCCAATACCTGCGTAGGATAACACTATTAGTGTACCATTCGGTAAAATAGGCCATACGTATAGTTGTTGGCAACAATGCCGAGCTTTATGGGGAGAGGAGCACTTTTGGTGCGTGGCACAGTGCCTTGGCCCTTGGTGATCCTATAATTGCTTATGCCTCTGCAATATTCTGTTCTCAACCGCATCAGAATCTAGTTATAAGGTTTATATTGCGATCCCAAGCTATAGTGCTGCATCTAATAAGCAATACTGGCCCAAAAATATTAAGAATGTGGATATCCAACAGACAAATTGGCTCAGGCTTCTGGCAATACCACCATGCAATTTCCTATTTCTTGCAATCCAACACCTCAAAAGCAACTAGCAAAATTGGAGTTGAGATTTGCCGTCCAATTTGCTATCCATCCAATTAATTATTGACATATCATTTTGTGTGAGAGAAAATGTTTAATAGTGTTTAACTAGTTGTTAAAGTGAAAAATTAAAATTGGTGGCATGTTAATTTAAAATGACGTGTCAATGATTAGTTGGGTGAACAGTCTATATTGAACTGCAGATCTCAACTAGCAAAGTGTTCAAATTCCTTCGATGATAAGCTACAACAAAAGATCCCCAAGAACATTTTCATAACAATGTGACTACAAAGATATTATGAAAATACAACAAAAGATCCCCAAAAACCATCGATATTTGACATTTCTCGTGCAAAGAGACTCATTAAAACCACGTATGTAGATAACTTGATCGCAGAAAGCACGTTTCCTCGACTTTTTCACATGTGGTCGAATCAAATTTTCTCCAACTAGAAGTGCCCGTAAAAACTTCTCCTGATGAATATTCAAACTTTTTTGGGGGGATATTTGTGAAGGATCTATTTGATTGTGTTTTTCACTTAATATAATGATAAAAATTGTTAACTTTAAAATTCAGTTTATGCTTATGGTTTTATTAAATATTACAAGAAAATGGATAGAAGTCTACTAATATAGTACTATTCATGGTTGAAAATCTCAAATTTCCGCAATTTCAACGTAACCGTGGTTTTTTTTTTTTAATAAATAAATATGGTTAAACTTTAAAGCATGCTTTGCTAAGCTTATAGGATAAAATTAAAATTAACTTTTTACGTTTAAACATATTTAATGAGACCTAAGTTTCTTTTCTTTCTTTTTTTGTTTAAAATGGAAAAGAAAATATTTGATAAATAAATGTTGAATAAATTGATAACGCTCAAAAAATGAAAGCTACGGGTCAATGTTTTTAAGTTTATACCCATTTAAAATTCTTTAAAAACACTGCTATCATTTTTATTGGAATAGTTAAAGAATTACTCAACATTCATTATTGTAATGTTGTGTAATTTATCGGTATTATTTATTTATCCATTATTAATAATATGTATAAAATTACAACTTTAGCCCTATTATGGTTGAGTATGGTTCGGTTCGGTTCTAATGAGAATCGAATCGGACTCGAAATTTTCGAGTATTTAGTAAGTAGAATCGTTCGAGTTCGGTTCCATTCAATTTAGTTCGATTTCATTTGGTTTCCAGGTTTTGTACTATTATTAATTTTTTCAATATTTACAAAGCTACAATAATTATACTAATGATATGTTTAATCTTAACTTTTACAAAATAATGTAGTTCGATCTTATGTATATTTTACGTCTCTCTTTGTTGAGTTTTTCATAATTTTAATTGTTAAAATCACAGGAAGATGAAGACGATGAATTCACGATAATTAAGAGGCACTGTTGAGCTTCAATCCGATTTCTCTAGAATGGTAGAATGGTACTACGGTAGAATGACAGTTTTTAAATTTAGGTCAATTTGATTAAATTGGGTTTGGATTGAAAATTAGAAATAGGAAAATCATATTTTTGGATTTAAGTTAAATTAACTAGTTAGCAAATTTATTTAGAAAAAAATAAAATAATTTGGTTTGTTTAAAATAAATAAATTTAAAAAATTAGAAAAATTCGATTCTTATTCACTTCTTGATCTAAAATCGAGAATCGAATCGAACCGATCGATTCTTGATTTAGATACTCATTCGAATATTTAACTTAAGAAGAATCGTTGGATTTAATTCGAGAGTTTTGTCTTGTCCCAAGCTCCAAACTTATTATTTTATTTTATTGAGGCTAACAATCCACCGTGTTCCAGACACCGTGCCCTTTTGTGAATTACTAACCATTTCTCTGTTCTCTCTTTACTGAATTCTTCGATTGAACAGAAAAAAATTATCATCAAAATCTGATAATCGAGAAATTGAGTACGATTTTGTCACGGTTAAGACCTCAGCTGGAGCTGCTCTCTAACACATCCGGATTCAACTACAGTTCAGCTGAAATCAGTTAAACCAGTAACAAATTACAAACAAAAGAAGTGGGGTGGGGGGGGGGGGCATAAGAGGCAAAAGAGGAAGGAACTGAAAGGAAATCTCCAATTTATTACTGAATTTGCAGATGAAAATGACAGAGTGCACTCGTTCGCGCACAGTGACTTGTATAATCAACCATGGAGAAAGTCGCATTTCACAAAGGAAAATAAAGTACGTTGCTAACTAATACATTTATTAAAACGACACCGTTTCCACTAAAGTACAACTCCGTTTTGATTTTGAAAATTGATTGTGGCTGTTTGACAATCATTAATTTTATTTTATCTTTATGATTTACCACATTTATACAGTAAAATATCCTACGCGCAGAGGGTTAATTGTTCCAATAGTTACTGAACTTAGGTTCATATTTTTTATTGGTCACTGAACTTTAAAATGTCGAATTTTTGTTACTGAATTTAGGTTTATATTTTTTATTAGCTACTGAACTTTAAAATGTCTAGTTTTGACCATTGAACTTTGAAAAAAGTTAAGTTTTGGTCATTGAACATTGGACCTGTTTTCGATTGCTTATTGAAATTTAAAAGTCACTGAACTTTGAAAAATATTATACAATATTCACTGAACTTTGAAAAATATTGTATACTAATCACTAAACTTTGAAAAATGTTGTAATTATTCACTGTAAACTCGGTAATTTTCAAAATTCAACAGTTATGCTAGTGAGTAATGTAGGGCATATTCTAAAATTCAGTGACCAAAATTCGACATTTTAAATTTCAGTGAGCAATAGAAGATATGGTTCTAAGTTCAGTGGCCATCACTCGATATTTTTCAAAGTTCAGTGGCCAAAACTCGATATTTTAAAGTTCACTAGCCAATCAAAGGTATGAACCTAAATTTAGTTATCAAAATTTGATATTTTTCAAAGTTCTGTGACTAAAACTATACATTTTAAAGTTGGGCGACCATTGGAACAATTAACTCACGCGCAGAGCATCTAGTACTTTTCTTCTTCTTTCATTGCACTGATTTTCTTCATTTCCTTTGCTGTTCTTTTCCGTTTCTTTCTCCTGCTTCTTCTTCTTCTGCTTCTTCTTCCTCCCCCATGACAGATTTTAGGAATCGAATTGGCTCACAGTATGACTCACAAGGCCCGAATTACAGTAG
This sequence comes from Olea europaea var. sylvestris, assembly GCF_002742605.1. Classification (NCBI taxonomy): domain Eukaryota; kingdom Viridiplantae; phylum Streptophyta; class Magnoliopsida; order Lamiales; family Oleaceae; genus Olea; species Olea europaea. Next base: position 11,129,827 of record NC_036248.1, on the reverse strand, counting down.
GCCTACGTCATCTTCCGGCCATCCGATGTATGGACAACCAACATCACTCTATCCCAAGATCGGTGGCGCCACTGCTCACTCCGCCAATTCCCTTTCCGCCAGTGGCCACGGCCGTAATCCTCCTTTCCACTACGCTCCCTCTCCACCTTCTAGCTGTATGCTTTTTTCTTTCCTATATCATTGCACCTATTTATTCTAATAATTTCATGTATCTATATATATGTTTTGTAAAGTCTGTTTTGTTGATCCGTTTTCATATTTGATTTACAGCTGGAATTGGGATTAGGGTTGCTATTAAACCCGAGTATCGAATTACACCGCCGGTATATATTTACTGTGTTTATCCGTGTATAAATGTTTAACTGCATTCATGTATATGTATTTCTATTATTACGTAATCTTTGCCCATATCAATAATATGTACAAATTCATCATTCGTGTAAATTGAATGTTTGATTGTGTATTCATTGGCACTCCTGTAGCCTCAATTGTTGCCACAAGTTGGAGAGATTCCACGATGCAATTTTCACTTTGATTTTGAATTTGAGAGGAATGTTTTGGCTGAAGCTGTCAAGGAAAACCCCAATTGGCGAAGGCTTGGGATAGAAATTGTTCCACCTAAAACAGCAGAATCATCCTCTTCTTATGTATGCATCCTTTTATTCAAAGTGAATTTTAGTTTATATCCTGATGCCCTTAAAATCTTTTAAATAAAACAGTTAAATCTGACTGGTTAAGATTGTGAGAATTCTTGTTAAATTGAGAAGTAACTCAGAATTTAACTAGGTATATTGATGCCAGTGCCGAGAAGTATCAATCTGGATGGTGTCTAATTCCATATGGGTTACTTCAAAATCATTCTGAGTCCATGCAAATTACGCTTGAGTCTTTAGAAGTCAGCATTAGATTACTAGGAAGTAAGACTTTAATATGGCCTCTTAACGGATGAAGTAAGATTGCTGTATGGCATAATTATCCATAAAATAAAGCTCATCTTGATGGATAACCTATGTAATATGAGCAAGCTGAAAAAATTTTCAGCCAACAACATTGAAGTAGCTTTCTTGTATTAAATGAGACGGTCTATCTGACATGATTTTAATCTGCCCTAATCCACTATGATTGAGGTGAACTTGATTTTGCCATGCTTTTGAAGCAGAGATTATTATTAGTCTTTACACATTATCACAAAATATTTTGAGTACTGCTATCTTTAAGTAATAAGTAATATAAATTATGGGTTTGCAAATGCCAGTAGGAATGTAAATGAGTCTAGTGAAATTTGGATTTGATATCTAGGTTTATTATATCAACTTAACGTTGCAAGAGTTGAATTCATCAATATCCTGGTAAAATTGATATCTGATCATTACATCCATTAAATTAAGTTCAGGGCCCTACTGTAGATCCTGTAGTGAGCAAGTATATAGCATCAGGTCTTGGCAGAGAGGCAGTGCCACTTGCAGTTGCAAATTATGGAGACGATCCCGCCAAGGTATACTGCCTCAAGTTTTTATTTTCAGCACTTTGCATATATGTCATGATTTGATATGTACCTTACGGCATAAACGTGTTGCAGTATACTTGAAAGGTCCACGACACCCCCCTCCCCCAAAAAAAGAAAAAAAATAGGAATATGAATGAATTTCTAGAGGTAATATTAACTTAAGCAACTTACTAGCTCATCAAACACTGTGTGTGAAAATAGATGGTGTGTGAGCAAGTTCATTGTTTACGAACAATATAAGAATTAGAATGCTCATTGTTATTGACCAGGAAAAAGGATGGAGTTTGTCTTTTCTTTCTTGTAGATATAATATTTTGTCATTGGGAAAATGTTATGTCGAATCAGCTGTCTATATTTGCACTTAAGAGGAAAACTGAAAATGCAGTTTTTGATTATGTTCAGGTTAAAGAATTTGCCAATGGCTATACTCTTTTGCGAGAGATGGGGTTCCCGTCAAACAGCGTTGCTGAAGCCTTACTCATGTTCGACAATGATACGGACAAGGCACTGGCTCATGTTATCAGCAATTCATCCTAAATAACAGAGTTGGGAACATTTTGGCGTGTTATTAATTGTTTTATGTTACGAACAGTAAATGTACTGTTGTAGTAAGCAAACTAAGTTTTCATAACTATTCTTATTCGAATGTAAAGGGATTGCTGCTGAAATAAACAATTTGCCTTTTCAATTAGTTTTGCCTGTTCTTCAATTTTAGAACTTGCCATTGTGCTAGTTGCAAACCGTGCTATGGAGAGATGATTGCCAATTTCTTCATAAACCGTGTGTTTACATTCTGTTGCTTCAAACCGGATTGCATCAAGATGGTTGAGCCACTAAGAGGCAAATATGTAGGACTACAAACTTGGGTGTTATATGAGGCCTTGTTTGAGCTGCATTGTTTCAAAAAAAGAAATATATTCTTAAACAGTGATTTGACATTATTTTAACTACACATTCTTTAATAAAATAATATTAGGCGTAAATCTGAAATATTTTTTCATTTTTTAATCACACATTTTTCATCAATCTGTTATTTCAAAATACATTCTTTCAAAATAATGTGCCTCAAACACACACCAAGTATAAAAGAGTAATTTAAGGATGAAAATAATCACGTAAAAGAAATTAAAAAAAAATTGAATATAAATAAGTTCGATTTTATTAAGGACAGAGTAGAAAATGTTCATAGTCCACGTTACACATGTTTGTGGCCTAGTAGTGTCTGAGATTTTGGGCCGATTAGTATTTTTATATTATATATATATATTCCCAAACGACGCCGTAGAGTGTAATGTGTTTGTACGTCTTGAATATCTTATATAAATTAAAGAGATTAAGAGGGTAATTGGTGAGAATTAAAATTAGATTTTTGAATAAATTGTGATAGAAATTTTTGAAGTTTATGTTTGAAAAGTTGTGGGATCCATAAAAAATATCGTTAATATTAATTATTTTACTTTGCTTTAAATTAAAATCAAATTTTAATCCGAACCAGACGCTAAAATATAGATTCATCTTCAATAGTGTTACTTTCGGCTAAAAGTCGAAATGTTCCCAGTTGGTCCACAAGAATAAACCAAAAAAAT
>NC_036248.1:11117200-11126584 GCF_002742605.1 Olea europaea var. sylvestris | reverse complement strand
ATTAAAAATAAAAAAAAAATTTGAATTTATGTGTAATATTATTTTAATGAAAAATATGATTTAAATAATGTCAAATTATTGTTAAAAAATGTATTTTAATGAGAATAATAAAGCTCAAAAAAGGGCACAGTTTTAAAAAGAATCTATCCAACAAATAATTCATCTGACAGGCTGGACATTAATTATAGCAATTAGCAGCCTGCGCCTATAAAATTCCAACAATTTTTCTGTGCTTTGTCCTTTGTTTAATTTAAAAATTAATAACAATCCAATCTTTCCCAGGTACAAGTTCTGTGTGTTGTGAAATCCATTTTGATGAGTTAAATTTTTGTTTTAACTTAAGAATTTTTTGTGGGTTTTGTGATGTTATGTGTGTTCATGTGGATCTTGAATTTATTATTATTATTTTTTTTGGAATCGTAGGAACCTTTAATGGCTTCAAAGCGAATCTTGAAGGAGCTTAAGGATCTTCAGAAGGATCCTCCTACCTCCTGCAGCGCTGGTATAACTACAACATTCAGGGAAAAAGAAAAAAACATACATTTTTTATATGTTTTTGTAAATGGGTTTTTATATATGAAAAAAGCTATTTTCTTTTGATTTGATTATCGAGAATTCCTCAAAACCTGGTAAACAAGATTTTTGTTTTCTGATTTTGTCTTATCCTTTTTCTGTTAATTTTTTGTTGGGGGGCGGGGGGGTGGCTTTTTATGGATAATTGTTTTGACTTTTTAGTCATCGTATTCAACTAATCCATTGTTTACACTTGAGTGCTGTAATTTTTGACTGCTTTAGGCAGCTGTATATATCTATATATATTATAATAACCAGGGTCCTTTGTTAATTTTCTTTTTAATTATGGATTTACTTAATCGTTGTATTGGCAGGGGATATTTATATTAAAGCAAATGCTGAAGAGATCTTTTTTTAAGCTGAAAACATGAATGTAAATTTAGATATAGAATCTATTTATGGGTATCATCCTTTGAGATAGTTACACGTTTGAACTAATATAGCCACTGAGAAGACATAGTTTTTGGGGAAAAAAAAAATGAAGGTAAGAAATTCTTGATATACAACTCCACACAAAGTTTTGTTATGCCTACTGTAAACCGTCACATGAATTTCTGCAATCGAGTGTTCATCTCGACCTGGTTAATTTCATTTGATTAGAGCAGAAATATGTATGATGGAAAAAGGTCAGAGCGGCAATTGTGTGGTGAACAATCTTATTGAAAATTACATTTTTTAATTTCAACTGGTGAACAGTCTTATTGAAAATTATATTTTTTTTATTCCAGTTTTTCCTATCTTCATTCTGTATTTTGTTATTTACATATTCCTTCTAATTTGAAACCACGTACAAATGATTCATTTTTGGGAAATATGGTCTTTTTCACGAATATGATTTACCTTTTCGTATGGGGCTTAGTTTTGGAATGCAACTCTACGTTAAACTTTGCTTGACTCGCGTGCTTTCCTGCATTGCTTGTATTTCAGGTCCTGTTGCTGAGGACATGTTTCACTGGCAAGCTACAATCATGGGCCCTCCAGATAGTCCTTACACCGGTGGTGTTTTTCTAGTGACTATCCATTTTCCTCCGGATTACCCGTTCAAGCCGCCTAAGGTGTGTGATGTATTCTAAATGCATGTTTGATGTTCATTACACGATAATGTACAGGATTAAAACATCATTTTGTTCTTAATACTATCTGATACAATTTTACTCTTTCATTCGATTTTACGTTCTTTTGCTGTTTGAGAAATAAAAAGTTAAAAAAAAAAGTATTGCGTCGGAGTTCTAAAACTCTGTGGCTTTTTCAGTGTACAATCATTTCACTTTGCACTTGCAATGATTCAATTTCTCAAGATCTCTGCTGCGGCATATATAGGAATGGAATTTGGCATTTCTCACACTTTTATCTTAATGAATTTTGCAGGTTGCTTTTAGAACAAAAGTTTTCCACCCGAATATAAACAGCAACGGAAGCATATGCCTTGACATTTTGAAGGAGCAGTGGAGCCCCGCCTTAACTATTTCCAAGGTTTGTTGCATCTGTGGCAAATCCCTCTCTTCTAGATCAGAATTCACTCTTGTTTTACTAAAAACACTATAATCCTAGAGTGGTGAAGTCCTTGGAACATTCAAAATATCGCCTATTATTATCCAATTCCAACTGAATAAGGCTATACGACTACTGCCCTACTGATAATTAGCTTCTTTTTGGGTTTCATTTTTTATTTTTTGCTAAAAAGTTACTTTTCAAAGTTATCATTAATTTTAACCACACATTTTGTAGGACTCACAAGTACTATTCACTTATCCACCAGTTATTTCTTGCGAAGTAAATTTTTAGTAAAATAAAGTGAAATCCCTAAAGTGCTTTGATCCAATAGACCATTGGGGTTGATTTTTTATGTTGACACGAGTAATTTGTTCTTTATCTAAGTGTTCCGTCCACCATCCTACCAAACAAGCTATCAGTGTACACAGTGTTCAGTGTTCTTTTATTTGCACAACTTGATATTGACGGACACTGTGCTTGAATGGACAGAGTGCTAAAATGTTTGTGTTTTTGGTTTCCTATTTCAGGTGCTGCTTTCAATTTGTTCTTTGCTGACGGACCCAAACCCTGACGACCCTTTGGTGCCCGAGATTGCTCACATGTACAAGATAGACAGGAGCAAGTACGAGACCACTGCTAGGAGCTGGACTCAGAAGTACGCCATGGGTTAGCCGTGTTTTGGTTTGTACAAGGGACAACTTTTTTTTCTTCCAAAGTTTGTATGAATTCATTTGTCTGTCATTTAAGTCCTTGGACTAAACAGATGTCCAAACTTTGCCTTGGGGAAATGGAAAATTGCCTGGTAATCGGTTTGGACATGCTGATAGTATTTGCTTCGCAATTGGTATTAGAGACAATCTTGATACTACAAAAAATTTCAATTTTGCCAGCCAAAGTTTTTGTCTTGAAGAGTGTGAGATGAACATTTTTCAACTTTCATGACAAAAATTGCATTGTTAAAAAGTAAAATTTCTTATAGTTTCATTCTTAAGAACTTCGGTGCTCCTTGGAATTAATGCTTCGCGTGATTTTTACATACCCTCTTCTCTCAGGAACAGTTCAACTGCTATCCAAAATCTCTCAAACTTTGCCTCTTTCTCTGGGCAAGGTTTTTTTTTTTTTTTGGGATTTTAGAACTTGGTGTTTGTAATCATTTTAAAAAGAATCCTTTGTTTGTACCAGGGAAGGTGCTCACTAACCTTAGTGAATAGTAATTATAGGGCGTGTTTTGTAGGTTTCATTGATTTAGAGGTTTTGTCTCTATGGTTCTTGGTGAACTCTAAATTGTAACCTTCGTTGCCACTTTAGTTGATTCATAGTGCTCGGGATAGGCTTCGGCTTAACAGTCTACCTTAGGGCGAAGCATATATGTTTTCAATTTACACTTTTCTGCATTTTGTTACTCTGTTTATAGTTGAATGTTTGCTAAAGTGATTAAGCCCCCATTTGATAGTGCTTTTTTCATTTAAAAAAATTGATTTTTTGACCGTTATTTTATTATTTCAACCATCATATTTAACTTCCTCATTCACAAGCGACCTCCACTTTTCTCCCTAACGGTCAAAAAATCAATTCTCAACCCTAAATCTTTAATTCTTAGGCATTTCGGTGGTATCATAGCTCTTGGAATGAAAATGTATATGTTTGAATAGACTGAATCTGACAAGTCCCGAGTCAAAACCCACCGATCTGATGAGATATACCATATTTTTCCTATGATTTTCGTGATATTTCAACCTATGGTGACATTCTGGTATTAGTCTTTATCCAAAGACTCGTACGAGGCCTCGAGAATATGAGAATAATCAAGAAGGGGTTGAGATTCTAAAGTTCCCTTGGAGGCTGTAGAGAAATGTTATTGAACTTTGGTTGAATAATTTATCTACAGGCTCTTTGTTTTGAAACTTTCACAATCTTGGGGGTACATAGAAAAATAATGAAATAGAATAGACTAATGGAAAATTTATATAATTTATTTAATCAATTGTCGTTCTCTTCTAATTTGTCGAGTCCTTCAGTAAAGTAAGTGTGTATATATATATATATTTGGCCAAAGCTATATTATATAATTTAACGAATAGATGAACTGAAATTATTTTTAATTCCACTACGAGTAACATGCGAACGGAAATTTAGAATGATGAAAAATCATGAAGAATAGACGTTAATTATTAGCTTTTGTTTGACTCTCATTTTGTGGAAATGAAAATGAGTGGAATATTATTTTTCTGAAAAATGAGTGGTTGAAAAAGAAGAAATTTTTTTCGATTTACGTATAATATTATTTTATGAAAGGCTGTATGATTGAAAATAGGAGAGAGAAAAATAAAATGTAATGGAATGAAAATTAATGGGGAACAATCTAAAAATAATTAATTTGTTGTTCTTATCACAACACAAATATGATCGAACAAAGTTATTTATAATGAAGATTACTGTAAGTTTTATTACGTGACATATTCATGACAATTATTATTTAATGGATGAGAGAAAAAAAAATTATCATTTTAATGCATCAAATAATTAATTATTATGTTTATGCTACGTAAGTCGAGTGTCAATGATCTTAATCTGCTATTAAAATTTTGGTCAAACAAGTGAGCTGTTAAAATTTGATCGAATAATTATTTCTTTTTACCTGGGCCGAGCATCCTGGGCCTCACGTGATCGACCACACGTTAATCGAGATGGAAAATTATGCATTGATTTAGCACCACTTGATCTTTGTTCAGTGGACCAGCTTTCATGACTGGGCCCACGTAGTATAACCTATACCTACTAATAAAATGCGGCGATCCGTGGTTGGAATTGAAGGCCCACCGCCGACGGCCGGTGACTACCCCCAAAGATCTTTCCACCTTGGCACTGAGATATTTGAAACTTTAATCCAATATTTTCTTTGAATTCTATGTAAATTGCATCTTTGGTCCATAATAATTGACGTTGGTTGGAATTTCATCCTTATCATTATTTGATAGCATGGTTCCCAACTTATAAATTCTGATGCAGGTAGAATGATATGTAAAAATCACCAAATTGTTTTCTATGGAAAATATCAGTTTTTCACTCAAATTCCTTCTTTGAAGTGTTTGATTGCTATTTTTTTTCATTGAAAACATTTTTCAACTTTTGAAAATATGCATAATTTTCTTTGTTTTTAAGAAAAATATTTTCTTTGGAGGAGTAGGTTTTATTTTTATCAAAACAAGAAATACATTTTTTTTCTAGGTGATAATTTTCATGTCAATCAATTACACTCAGTTAGACAAATCTGAATTATCTTTCTATAATTGTCGATTGAGTGGCATACTCGTCAATTATATGGTTTTGAACCAAGCAAACCATAATAAAAAAGTTTGGAACCCTTTTAAAATGTTTAAAAACTAAAAAAATGAAACTAAAAAACTTGATTTCAGTCCAATTAGACATGAGTCGCACTTCTAAATATCAGTTTTAACCTCCAATTGCACGTAACCTATTAATATGAAATACTAAATATCTACATTTTGGGCTAGATTGCTAACTAGTACACGAATTTAATAGAATTAAGCTTGAGTCACTCGACTAATTGCTTTTCACTTCATACCTCCACCGGATCGCATTATTGTTGCAAACACAAAATGACACATAAATTGAAAGCTCGAGAGTAAAAGCAATATCTATACTGCTAATCAATTGCTCACTCAATTCAACTCGATTAACTTTGACTGCTCAACTTTTATTTTGTTTCAATTTAACTATTTAGTTTATCACTATAGCCCCTGTATGATGGCCAATATTGAGGAAAAATATGCTTTGAACAATGATTTTTCGAAAAATGTGTTATTAAAAAGTTAGAAAAAGTTGAGTTTAGGTACAAAATATTTTATTATGTGAATATGTGATTGAAAATAAGTATGATAATTAAATAATTTTATTTTAAGAGAAGACAAACAAGGGCATAATGAAAACGGTGAGAATCCTGACCAATTCAATGCAAGTCATGATTTAACCAATTAAATGTCATTGGTAATATTGAACACACAATTAGTACTTGTTTCGTACAGATTTTAAGTTAATTAAAATCAATTTTTTGACAGTTATTTCATTATTCTAATCGTCATTTTTGAATTCTTCTTTCACGAGTAGAATCGACTTTATCTCTAATGGTCAAAAAATCAATTATCAAAATTCCTATCAAACAAGCACTTAAACATAAGAGGTATGGTGTTTAACAGTACAATATCTTGGTGCCCAATGTACAGGTCAAACAAAATAAATTGAAGTTGAATGTCTAACATGAAATGAATTTATAAGTTAGGTAGCCTCCAGTGAACTTTTTCCACAAAAAGAACCATATATTCTTATTTTTAGTAAAAATAAATATAAAGAAAATTTCAAGGGATCCCACCCACACAAAGAGTAAAGACTTCCCCACACTGATACTGTGATATTCAAGAATCTAATTTAAGATATCTGATAATTTCTTACCAAAACCCAAAAAGGGAAAATAATAAATAAAAAAACAGATGCCCCGTTTTTCTATTTCTTAAACACACACCGTATAAACAAGCAGTAAGCAGTTTTTGCCCCCAGGGCACATCTCCAAGTGGTAAAAAGGGAGGGTGGAGAAATTCAGCTTTGCTTGAGACTGCTGCGTCAAGGGTTCGAATCCTGAAATATGGATTTGGCTTTTGGGTAAGTGCAAGTGTACAAGCAGCCTTCCACCTTGTACCCTTGGAGGCATAACCTGCGATTTACCTTCCTCACGATACTCCAAGGTAGAGGTGGTGGGGGACCCTTAAGGTTAGGGTTTAACCTTTTTTTTTTTTAAAGCAGTAAGCAGTTTTCTTTCCTTTTTGCAATCTTTCATTCCTTTCGTAGTGAATGAGTGTCCACGCCCCCCCCACCCCCGGCCTTGAATCCCTTCTTTTAACATTGTTCTTCTTTTCGTCAGAAAAATGCATCAAAGAGACCTTTAAAACCGGCACCGGGGACTTGTTTTCAAACTCATAAAGCAGGCTTTTTACGAGTGGATGGCTTCTGTTCAATGCGAATAGAAGAAGAAATCTCAAGTCAGTAGCCCCGGAGTTTGAATCTTGATTATGTCAATGAATAACAGCATGTTATGGCCGGTGAAATTCACCGAGCACAGAATTATTACCAAAAAACTCACTAAAACCTCGAATCTAAACCCCGAAAATTCGTCCCGAAACCCGCAGAAATCTAACGTCCACAGAAATATTCGGGTAACGGTAACTGACCCGGATGCAACAGATTCATCCGGCGACGAAGAAGATGAGGTTTTTGGAAGGCAGCGTGTTAAGAAATACATTCAAGAAATCAGGATCGAAAAAGCAAGCAAAACCCATGTCAATGGCATTAGCAGTAAGCTTCAGGCCAAGCAGAAGCCACTGAAGGTGAAGGCGGCTGATGGAGGTGCTAGGAAGTTCAGGGGCGTCCGGCAGCGGCCGTGGGGCAAATGGGCAGCCGAGATAAGGGACCCGGCCAGAAAAGTCCGGCTTTGGTTGGGTACTTATGACACTGCTGAAGAAGCTGCTATGGTGTATGACAACGCTGCGATTAAACTCCGGGGACCGGACGCTTTAACCAACTTCACAAATCCAGCGGCCGTAGAGGAGAAGCCGGAGAATACTGTGACTTCAGTTTCCAGCTACGAGTCTGATAAAGAGTTACATAAAATTTCTTCTCCGACCTCCGTTCTTCGGTTCACAAGTACTCAATCTAGCGAACAATCTGCCTCCGACGAGTGCCCAGTTCTCGATTCACTGGATGTACAGAATCAACAGAGTTACGAATCCGGATCCTGCAGTGACCCGGTTCAGGACCTTGAAGAACTTCACGGCGATACAAGTATAATACCAGACAGTTCTAACGACTATTTGCCAATGGACACTCAATTTTTGGATAATTTCTTCAATTTCCAAACTCCAGACCAGACATTTTTCGACTTTCCCAATGATTTTGAAAGTATTAATGAAATTCCGGCTTATGATGACAACAGCTTTGGATTCACTAGTTTTGGGGATTTTAAGGATTCATTCAAAGAAATCGACGATTACTTCAACGATTTGGGAGACTTTCCTTTTGCAGATGCATTAACGGCACAGTGATAAATCAGTCACGTTCTTACATCGCCGCTTGCCGTTTCTTATGGCAAATTTTGTTCTCCGGCGAACGGATAGTATTATCTTTTTTTGTATGTGTTAATGTTCGAGTAAATTAAGGAGTTTTTGTTCCCTCTTTTTTTGTGTCTGTAGTATCTCCATTAAAGTAAATGGAAATTGAGTTTTGCTTAATTTACATATATTTCTTGTAATAAGTTGGTCATTTTTTAAGAAGATTTCGGTTTTTGTCTCATTTCTATTGCTTTACACAATTCAATTACATCTATTAGAAGATAAAAAACATATAAAATCCTCGCTAGCGGTGATAGTTTTGAGTTATCCCACCGCCTAAGTTGCCTCTTTTCTTAAATATAAATCTTCAATTTGTATCATCGTTATTTATTGATATATGTATGGATTATCGGTAATATGTCTTAGCGTTCTTATTTCATGTATTTTTTTAATATTTGATTTTCTACAGTGGATCATACAGCGTTTAATCTTGATTTAATTTAAATAAATTTTATGGTTGAATTAATTTGTGTGAATCTTTTTTATGGATCTCATGCTGCCAGAGTGGAATTCTTTCTGATGTTGTCCATTGACTAAAAATCGAATTGGGTGGTTATTGTTGTTGGAATTAAATTAAAAAAATCTTTTTCTTTAATTCAAAAGAGAATTGTACACATTGAAATTGAACATTATGGTCTGTGCATTTGATGTTCTGTAGGCTTGTGACAAAAATTCAATGCTTATGGCGGCAATAATACAAAGCTACAGAGGAAAATTTAAGGTTGATAAAAATATAGAATGGGTTCCATTAATGAGTTTGGACAAGGCATTATTTGTCTTGCCGTCATCAATTATACATTTGCATTATAATGGTAAAACGTTAGCTTCTTATAAAATTAATACGACTTCCGTAATTGAAATGATAGTATAGAACGAAGTAGTTAAAAGACTAAATGTAGTTATAGATCATATCGATGCCAGTTTTTTGAAAGGAAAAAAAAATACTAATTTATTTCCATTTGTCGATATTTTGGATTGAATAGGTCTTTGGATGGATCGTGATAATAATAATAATAATGAGTTAGTATATGAAAATGCTCCATGATAATAGTAATAAACTACTTATTAAGAAAGAAAGAAAAAGTTCACAAGTTTTATTTTATCTTTGCATAGTGTTGTTATCTAGTTTTACGTCATG
>NC_036248.1:11113396-11116155 GCF_002742605.1 Olea europaea var. sylvestris | reverse complement strand
AAACTACTTATTAAGAAAGAAAGAAAAAGTTCACAAGTTTTATTTTATCTTTGCATAGTGTTGTTATCTAGTTTTACGTCATGGATAACGAAATCTTAAAAATGTTGACATTCTCAAACGATGTCTACGTACCAACCACGTCCTAAATGTTGAAATTAAAAAAAGGTTGAACCCCAACCTTAAGGGTCCTCCACTGCCCCTATCCTGGAGCATCGTAAGGAAGGTAAATCGCAGGTTATGCCTCCAAGGGTACAGGGTGGAAGATTGCTTGTACACTTACACTTACCCAAGAGCCAAATCCATATTTTAGGATTCGAACCCTTGACGCGGCAGTCTCAAGCAAAGCTGAATTTCTCCACCTTCCCCTTTTACCACTTGGAGATATGCCTTGGGGGCGCTAAATGTTGAAATTAATATTTAGAGAAGCCTAAACCAAATTAAATATCTTGACTCCTCAATAATGTTGCATGCTCAAAATATATACATCTAATGATGTGCACTTGTTCTAGGATAAACGTAAATTCTACTCCAAATAATTGCTATTAGTGATCACAATGCTACGTAATTATGTCCTAAATGTAATTGTATTATAATTAACGGTAATTAGTAATAGATTAATAAGGACCATTTGATATAATCTTAGACACATTCCGCACGTTGCATAGAGTCATAGACCAAATTGAAGTTAGTCCAATGATTATGTCTTAAAATATTTTGCATTTACCTGTTTAAATAACTATTTGCGAGATTTAACAAAGAAGAACACGCCCTTTTCTATTTAAAAACTATTGGAGATAAATACATCATTCAATATGATTATTATGTTTTTAAAATTAAATAATGGGAATAGAATAAAATGGTTGGATAGATTTGATAATAAGAAGTATTGACCATCTCATTATGCGATATTTTTATGTGAGATGCATATAACTAATCAAACGAAAACGATCAGTTCAAATTGGTTCGATCTCAGTTAAAGTTTAACTAGTTTTGAGGCTAAGATCCAAGAACCAAACCATTATAGCCTAATTATACTTTCAAGTGAAAAGCGGAAATTTAGGGGATGTTTGAGCCACGTTATTTTGGTAATAATGTATTTTTGAATAGTGTATTGATGAGAAATGTGTGGTTAAAAAATAAGGAAAAGTTTTTTATCTGCGTGTAATATTATTTTATTGAAGAATGTGTGATTGAAATGATGTCAAATCACTGTTTAAGAATGTATTTTTTGAAATAATGTGGCTCAAACAGACCTAATTTCGATGCGAATTTATATTATATTACTCCACCAAATATCACGGAAAAAATAAGGATTTTCATTTTTCCTAGGACGGGAGTCAGGTAAAATATTTGTCCCATTGTATTTTTAGATTCATTTTGAAACTACATAATTAGTGTTATTTAAAATTATATATATAATGGAATAAAAATTTGGATTTTATTCTAGGATTAAGAGAATTTGTATCACTTTAAATTAAATATTTTTTGAAATTACAAAGAGCAATACTCGATAGTAAGGTTGCATTCTACAAATAAAAAATAATCTGCAGTAATTAAACAATCATAAATAAAAAAAAAGTCATGACAAAAGATGGTATATATATTTCGTAAAATGGAATAATTGGATGATATATTTTCAATAAAATTACACAAACATTTTCAAGATTTTTCTTAAAATTTTCCTTTTTTCATTCTTAAACAACATTATGAAAAGTACTGTTACCTGCCCATTTGACACGCCACAAAAGGTGGAAGAAAATTATGGTCGAGATTCTGGAAGTGACTGAAAAGATTTATTATTATTATTTATTTTCAACGAACATTTTATTTTATTTTCATTTTATTTTGGGAGGGTCCCATTTTGGTGGCTGTCTGAGAAACTGAGCTAAAAGAAAGTATAAAACTAGGAAATCAAAGTTTTTTGTGAATCCAGCAAAGCAAAGAAAGAATCCAATATTAGAATTTTCTTTGGAGACTTAGAAAAAGCAAATCCATGGAGTTGACTTCTGAGAATAAGTAGTCAAAATTGCACTAGGAAAATTAGACATACTGTCCATCAATTTAGGTGAAACAATTCAATTGGTTTCCTCACTCATCAATGATTATTATACATGTAAATTAATTTGATCCGTAGCTTGATTACACCACAGTGTGAGTAGCTTGTAGCTATAGTCCCGACCCTATTTGCATTTCTCGACAAATCAGTTTAATCTTCACATGTCGAGGAAATGATCGAGTTGGCACAAGATTTTCCTACTACCTAAAAAATATGAAATGTATGCTTAAACAAAGATATTCTAAACAAAGAAAAAATTGTCACTTCTAAAGAGCAAAACCTTGTGTACATCCTACTTTAAATAAAAAAATGGAAGGGGGGCCTCTAAAGAACAGTCCACTATTTGAAGTGTCTATTAAGCCTAAGCAATTAAAGGTACACTCCTTATGTACAATTTTCCAAATTAATTATGTGTCCTTGAACTATAAAAGAGTTTTCAAATTCATTGTCCTTAAGTCGAAATCTAGGAAAACAAGTACGTATAGGTAGTTTAACACTTTTAAATTCAAACTATACTGTTATTCGACTTTTAAAATTTTCAATGTGATTTATTTCAGTAGTAATCCCAAGTCAAACATATTGTTAAATTCTAAAGAATGGCAAGATGTATCTAGAGTGTCGGTTAATTTCACATCACCTTTGTGTACAATTTTCCAAATTTAGTGATGCATTCAAAAAGAGTTTCCAGGGCTGTTGTTCTATC
>NC_036248.1:11016415-11107759 GCF_002742605.1 Olea europaea var. sylvestris | reverse complement strand
ACATTACATCAACTTTCATCAAAGTCTAATTTTGAACTACACCAAGAATCATCCCAAGTTAATTTGAAAAATATGTGCATACTGAATTAGGATGGCCAGAGTTTCAGACAATGCTTCTAATGATAAAATATCTATTTAAAAACCATATAAAAAAAATTTAAATATATGAAGATTTAATTAAATTATAATTTTATTGGTCTTTATATTTTTGTAGGGACTGCAATAGATCAAGGCATAGCCTACATTCTAATGCTTGTGGCTTTGGTGCTGAAATACATTATCCACTAATTTTTTTTTTAATTAATTCTTCATCATCATCATCATCACCTCCATAAAAAGGCACCCCAGAACTTGATCATCACTGCAGGTTATAGACATAGAGAGAGATTTAGAGAGACAAAGGGCAATTTTTCTCCAGCAGTTTTCTTTTCGTTTCTTTTCTTTTTTTCTTCTTCTTCTTCTTCTTTTTTTTTTTTTTTGGGTGGTATTGGGTAGTTGAGTAATTAATAATGCTCTTATTTTTTTGCCCTTTCCAATGTGGGGGTGGTGTATGCAAAATGTATGAGAATATTTTTTTTTTCTAATTTTATTTGTATTCTTGTTTGCTAAATATCCATTTTCAGATAGTAGTGTCCATTTTTTTCCTATGTATGAATTTTCCTTTCATTTATGCGCCGATTGTAATAAGAAAACAAAGTCTGACTTTTATCAATTCGGAGAGCACGATTTATACATAAAATTAAATATAGCAATTCATTCTCGACTAACGATTGGTTACACATTCACGGCTTCGGTGTAATTTTGCATTGATTGGAGTCGGGTTATCTAAAAGGAAGAGATTCAATTAATTCTATAATGTTAAGCTTCAAAAAGACAAAAGACTTTATGTTGGTATGCAATTATAAATTTAAGCACTATCCCTTGCCAAACATTAATTTGATAAGGAACCGAAGCCGTGAATGTGTAACCAATTGTTAGTTGAGACGAATGGATCTTGCTATATGTACACGAAGATGTATATAATGGATTACATAATGCCACATGACAATTTACCATTTGTCAGTTTAAAATACAATTAATTTTTTCATTCAATCTTTTTCCTCCACATCATATTATGTAATTCATTATGTATATTTTTTATGTACAAGTAGAAAAAGCCATCTAATAATGGATAAGTGTCGTCACGTTTTAGCAACAGATGTTACGGAAGTCTCACCAACTCCCAAAATATTATTATGAAAAAATTTCCTGTAGTTACTTTTGGAAAACTTGGAATAATTAGTTGGTTTGACCAACTGTTGACCAATTATTTTAGTGGGTCTCATTAGTTAGATAAATGATTTTATTTGCCAAGTGCATTATATTCCATGAGTAGAATTGATATATGTATTTATTTCTCAAAACTAATTAAGAGTGAATGAAAAATTAAATTCAAAAAATGACCACTTGAAGTTGAAATAAATTAAGAATAAAAATTGGTGAGAAATTGGAAAGTGTCAATCCAACATAGGAAAATTAGAAGAATAGTAAACACTTTATATAGCTCAAGTTTGAGACTTGGGTTTGGGCCCCAAGGGGTGCTACTAGTCTTTAAAGGGGAGATGACCTACATGCTAGTAAGTTCAACTAAAGCCCACACGCATGTGTCATCATCGCAATCTGTCCGTCCGCGAATTTTTTGTGCGCGACACGTGGCCTTTTCTAGAAACTGGCGGTTGGTGACAGTTTTAACTGTCTATCCAAACGGGTTGTGTCTATTCCAACATAACTTTTCGACTGTCATGTCTTTTGGACACAACCTTTCAACTTCTATAAATAGACCCCCAGATCCCCGATTTTGTTTGTTCCAAAAAATTTTCTTCTCTGCTTTCCTTTCCTGCAATATTGTTCTTCTATCCTGCAATGTTCCATACTCTGCATTTCAGTCCCAAATATTATTTTCGTGCATTTTAGTCCTCTGATTTTCGAGAGGTCAAAATATTAGCAGGTTCGTTGGATCTTATAATTAGGAGTGCTGCAATTACAAGTCGAGGTCATTGTATCTTGGGAAACGAGTACCAGGAGATCGTCGGCACTAGTGCAAGGTATTATCGTCTTAAGGAGAAAGAGTCAAACTCTTGCCTCGACCATTATTCATTCTAATTTTATTGCGCTAATTTTGTAAGTCAAAATTTTGCCCAATTATCTATTCACCATCTATTTAAATTACTGCACGACATTCTCAAATTTCATTCAACAATTTCAACAATCTTAAGACGAAAATTTTATTTACATGATAATTTATATACTGAAACTTTGTTAGAGTAAGGCAAGTAAAAACACATCCGTTGTACCCCCAAATAATGCTCATGGGGAGAAATCGAAAAAATTCATATGAATAGATTTTAAAAGATAGCAACAGAAAATATTGTTTTATCTCACGATTCTGAATTTGGCAAAATTCTTGAGTGAAGATGCTCCAACTATTGAGGAGAAAGAAACAGATTCTAAAAAACGAGCAGCATTCGATGCATGGAGTCATAGTGAGTTATTGTGCAGGAACTACATCCTCAATTGGCTTGACAACACGCTATACATTGTATACAGTTCGGTCAAGACAGCTAAATTACTGTGAAAATTGTTGGAAAAGAAGTGCAAAACAGAAGATGTCGGATTGAAGAAATTCCTTGTAGGCAAACTCCTAAATTTCAAAATGATAGATTATAAAACAGTGATGAATCAAGTCCAAGAGCTGCAAATCATCTTATATGAAATACATGCAGAAGGTATGAGGCCCAGTGAGTCATTTCATGTCGCTGCTATTATCGAGGAATTACCTCCAATGTGGAAGGATTTCAAGAACTACCTGAAACATAAACGCAAGGAAATGGGACTTGAAGATCTGATTGTAAGATTAAGAATTGAGGAAGATAATCGAAATTCTGAGAAGAAGTTTGGAAAGTTACATATGAAGGCTAAAGTCAATTTGGTAGAACCAAATACTATCAAGAAAAGAAAACACTCGGGTAATGGCAAGCAAAAAAGCAAGGCCAAGAAATTCAAAGGAGATTGTTATAATTGCGGTAAGCCTGGTCACATCACAAGGGATTGCCGACAGAAAAAGCAAAGTAAAAAGGATCGAGTACACTTGACCAAGGAAGGCAAATTTTCTAATGGTGTGTCTGCACTAATGCTCTTAGCTGTTGTATTTGAAGCAAAGATGATGAACAATATCCAAAAGTATGGTTCATAGACATTGGCGCTACTCGACATATTTTTGCCGATAAGAAGATGTTATCATCTTACACTCCTATTAATGGACAACAATTATTTATGGGCAACTCGATAACATCAAAATTTGTTGGTCTAGGTAAAGTAGTGTTGAAGATGATATAAGGAAAAGAAATAACCCTTGTCGATGTGTTGTATGTTCCTGATATTCGTAAAAATTGCGTGTCCAGAGCTTTGTTAAGCAAAAATGGGCTTAGACTAGTATTTGAGTCTGATAAGTTTGTACTCACCAAAAGTGGCATGTTTATGGGCAAGGAGTACCTAGCCAATGGGCTATTCAAAATAAATTTAATGCCCGTACTTCGTGATTTTGATATTAATTAAAATAAATCTTCTGCTTACTTGATTGAGTCCTCTAATTTATGACATGATAGATTATGACATGTTAATATTAATACTTTATGTAAATTAGTAAGTTTAAGTCTATTGCCTACAATTTCGTTTGATCAAAACCATTGGTACAAATTTTGTGTAGAGGCTCAATTCGCTAAAACACCATTTCATTTAATTAAAAGGAACTCAAATCCTCTAGAACTCATTCACAGTGATATCTGTGACTTAAAGTTCGTGCAAACTAGAGGAGGTAAAAAATATTTTATTACTTTTATAAATGATTGCACTAGGTATTGTTATGTGTATTTGCTAAGAAGCAAAGACGAGGCCTTAGAATCATTTAAGCAGTATAAGAATAAGGTTGAGGATCAATCTAGCAAACGAATAAAAGTTATCCGTAGTGATAGAGGTAAAGAATATGGGGCACCGTTTGAAGAATTTTGTTCAGATTCAGGGATTATTCATCAAATCACAGCATCGTATTCACCTCAGTCAAACGGTATTGTTGAACCCAAAAATCGTACTCTTAAAAGAGATGGTGAACTCTATGTTGATCGGTTCTGGTTTACCTCAGAATTTGTGGGAAGAAACAATTCTCTCAACTAACCACATACTAAATAAATTTACTACACAAAGGTAAGAACGAAACTCCTTATTAGTTATGAAAATGTTATAAACCTTCGTACAAATACTTGAAAATGTGGGGGTGTTCCACTAAGGTAGAAGTACCAAAGCCTAAACAAGTTAAAATAGGGCAAAAAACAATCATTTGCATATTCATTAGACATACTAATAACAGTAGTGCGTATCGCTTCCTCGTATATAAGTCCGACATTCTAGATGTACATGAAAATACTATTATTGAAGTTAGGAATTGTGTATTTTTTAGGACATTTTTCCTTGTAAGGATAGGAAAGAGATAATTTTATAAAAATGAACTTATGATACTATATTGGTAATCATCAAAGTGATAAAGAACCAAGACGTAGTAAAATGGTCAAAATAGCTACGTCCTATGGTCAAGATTTTCTAACTTATTTGTTAGAAAATGAACCTAAGACATTCAATGAAGCAATGTCAAGTTCAAAAGCTCCATTTTGGAAAGAGATTATCAATGATGAAACAGATTCTATTATGCAGAATCATACATGGGAGTTGGTAGATCTCTCACCACATAACAAACCATTAGGTTGTAAATAGATTTTCAAAAGAAAATTAAAGATTGATGGATCAATAGATAAATATAAGGTTAGATTGGTAGCTAAAGGATTTAAATAAAAGGAAGGTCTTCATTCTTCGATACATACTCTCTGGTAACAAGAATAACGTCTATTACAGTATTAATTGTAATCGCAACATTGCATAATATGGAGATCCATCAGATAGACGTTAAAACAACATTCTTAAATGAAGAGCTAGAAGAAGAAATTTACATAGAACAACATGAAGGGTTCATTGCTCGTGGACAGGAGAAAAATGTGTGTAGACTCGTTAAGTCACTACACGGACTAAAGTAAGTACCAAAATAGTGGCATGCAAAATTTGACAAAACTATGTTATCAGATGGATTTAAGATTAACGAATGTGATAAACGTATTTATATTAAAACCACACCCAGTGCATATGTAATTGTATGTGTCTATGTTGATAACATGCTCATAATGAATAGTAATCATGATATCATAGAAACTACCAAGAAAATGTTAACAAAATATTTTGACATGAAAGATATGGGTATTGCAGATATAATATTAGGAATTAAAATCCTTAAGACATCTGAGGGATTTGTTCTATCTCAATCTCACTATATTGAGACTGGGCTTAAAAAGTTTCATGTATATGATGAAAGTCCAGTTAAAACTGCACTAGACTTAAGTTTACATTTGGCCAAACATAAAGGCGAGCCCGTATCTCAATTGAAGTACTCTCAAATAATAGATAGTCTAATGTATATTACCAACTGTACTCGTTCGGATATAGCATATGCAGTGAACAAGCTTAGTAGATTCACTAGTAACCCAAATAATGACCATTGGAAGGCATTGATAAGGGTTCTTAGATATCTACAATACACGTCAAATGTTGGATTACATTATACAAGATATCCAGCAATATTAGAAGGACACAGTGATGCTAATTAGATATCAGATACAAAAGACTCAAAATCCACTAGTGGTTATATCCTTACCATTGATGGTGCAACCGTGTCTTGAAAATCATCTAAACAAACGTGTATAGCTTGATCTATGATGGAATTTGAGTTCATAGCTTTAGATAAAGTTGGAGAAGAAGCAAAATGACTTCATAATTTATTAGAGGATATTCGATGTTGGCCTAAATCTGTGCATGTAGTTAGTATGCATTGTGATAATCAATCGGCTATCGATAGAGCACAAAGTAGCATGTATAATTGTAATTCTCGACATATGTCGAAGACATAATACAATTAAGCAGTTGATATTGAATGGTGTTATTTCCAAAGATTATGTAAAATTTAGAGAAAATCTCGCGGATCCGCTCACAAAAGGTTTACCAAGAGATTGGGATGGCAATTGGGCTCGTCGACTCGAGCCGCCTGTGGCTCAGCTCGAAAAAAGCTCTAGCACGATTGGCTTGAGGCTCGAGCTGAGCCCCATTTTCAAGTGCCGGGCAAAACCCAAGCCGGCCCGTGTGGCTCACCCGCTCGAGAGAACGGAGCATATATTTAAAATAAAATAAAATTAGGCAGCTACTGTCAGAAATAGACAGCAGGTTGTTGCTAAACAAGTTGCTACCTCTTTTTTTTTTAAATAAAATAAAATAAAATAAAATTTCAAAACCAAACAAAACCTGAGCCAGCCCGGCTCAAAAAGGCCCGAGTGAGCCTAATTTTTTTGCCAAGTTGTTGCTCGGGCCCGAAAAAAAGCTCGGATATTTTATCCGAGCCGAGCCCGAGCCTATAATTTCGGCTCGCAAGCCGACTCAACTCGTTGACATCCCTATCAAGAGATCAAATGAATTGCCTATTAAGGGGAATGAGATTAAAGCCTACTACGGAAGGATCTTTGTAATGGTAACCCAACATTGTTGACTGGAGATCCCAAGATCTTGGTTTAATGGAACAACTAAATTATGAAGATTCAAAAAGTACTTTGGAGTTAACTCCTACCTATTCTTATGATAAAAAAAAGTGCTATTTGTAGAAAGTATTAGGTTAAGTTATACTTTTAATGATTCCTATATCTTTCATTATCCAAGTGGAGTATGGCTGGTACTCTTAATAAAAAATCACCTACATAAGTGTGAAGTTGGGCCGCTTCCATTAAAATGTTTCAAATGCTTGAATTTTCTACTTATGAAATTCAAAAGTTGTTTCGAGCCAAAATGAGCACAGTAGTGAGAACTCGAAAATATTAGGAGGTTATTGTGTTGATGCTATTGTCTTAGTTTACACTAATGGCTAACAGTTCAAGACATCGCATTCACTGATTAGCCAAGTAAATTCGATAGTATTCTCTTATGGAAGGTTCAAACCTATAGGGTACCTATCTAAATGCAATAACTTTTCGTCTGATCTCTCGTTAGGGTTTGCATCATCTATTGCATTAATTTCCATTCATGTGGGGGATTGTTGGAAGATTTGGAATAATTAGTTGGTTTGACCAACTTTTGACCAATTATTTTAGAGGGTCGGTTAGGTGGATAAATGATTTATTTGGCCAAGTGCATTCTATTCCATGAGTAGAATTGATATATGTATTTATTTCTCAAAACTAATTAAGAGTGAATGAGAAATTAAAGTCAAAATGACCACTTGAAATTGAAATAAACTGAGAATAATAATTGGTGAAAATTTGAAAAATGTCAATCCCACATAGGAAAATTAGAAGAATAGTAACCACTTTATATAGGTCAAGTTTGGAACTTGAATTTGGACCCCAAGGGGCACCCCTAATTTTTGGAGGGGAGAGGACCTACATGTTAGTAAATTCAACTAAAGCACACACTCGCGCGTCGTCGCCGTCTGTCCATCCTACCAACTTGCTCGGCTCGACACGAGCACGTGCACGAGTACGGGTCGTGGGCTTGGGCTTGGGCTTGGTCCAGTTGGTATATATATTTTTTGGTGAAATAATATTTTAATTATATTATTTTATTAATTAAATAATATATTTTCATTATATTATTTATTTTCTCTTCCCCGAATTTTCTGTGCGCGACACATAGCTTCTTCTAGAAACTGACGGTTGGTGACTGTTTTAACTGCCTGTCCAAACGGGTTGTGTCTGTTCCAAGACACAACTTTTAGGTTGTTTTGTCTTTTGGACACAACCTTTCAACTTCTATAAATAGACCCACAAATCCCCGATTTTGTTCATTCTAAAAAAATTTCTTCTCCGCTTTCCTCTCTTGCAATATTGTACTTCTGTCATGCAGTGTTCCATATTCTGCATTTCAGTTCTAAATATTATTTTCGTGCATTTTGGTCCTCCAATTTTCGAGAGATCAAAATATTGGTAGGTTCGCTAGGTCTTGTAATTTGGAGTACTATTATTACAAGTCAAGGTCATTGTATATTTAGAGACGAGTGTCAGGAGACCATCAACACCAATGCGAGAAATTATCATCTTAAGGAGAAAGAGTTGAACTCTTGCTTCGACCATTATTCATTCTCATTTTAGTACGCTAATTATGTAAGTCAAAATTCTGCCGAAATATTTATTCACTATCTATTTAAATTACTGCTTGACATTCTCAAATTTCATTCAACAATTTCAGCAGCTACCAACCATTACAAAGATATTCTGGTAACTTTTTGGAAATTACAAAGAGCTCCCATGTGGACAAAAATAGATACATGAACCCCTCTTTGATGTGGAGTTAAAATCAGACTTTTAATAAATTTTGATAATATAGATGAACTATGCGATGATAACTTGTAAATTCCATCAAATATTTGATTAAAATAAATTATTAACTTTAATTTTGATAAAATTCCAGATTTTATCCCCACTAAAAAGTGGGACATAGTATTCACTTTTTCGCATTTGTCTGTATGCTGAATCTAAAATAATCTTTTTTTTCTTATTTTTAACATCAATAACGCCACTATATTTAGTTTAAATCACTTGTAATTCCTCTTTCCGCACACGTGATTTCATTATTAACTAGTTAGAAAATAGCTTATTATTTTAAAATTAAACAAATTTGATCCAAATTTGTAACTAGACGTGAAATAAAAAGGAATTTAAACTTCAAACTTATTCAAGGAAAAACTTGCTATAAATTCGATTGCAACAACCGCAGAGATGCATCAACTAAACTGAGACTTGCTCAGCAAAAATGGTCACCAAAATGACCAAAGTTTTCCAAAATCTCTTTGCGATTTAAATTCCGATTTACAGGTAACTAAACCAACGAACTTTGGGGTCAGAAAAATAAATGAAGAGAAATTATTTCCAGCCATGTGCAAATGGCTACGCCAGACTTTCAAAACTGTTCATCTATATCCACATCAGAATTACCAAACAGCTTCCTCCAGAATAAAGGTGGCCTCAGTGTAGCAACCATGACCTTCCGGAGGAGGAAAGATGTCAATATATAAAGTCAGCAACTCGTTGCATTTCACTAAGCATACTGATGATTTAGGATGTACTTCACGACTTCGTAAAATGAAACCACAATCCCTACGGAAGGACCAGCACGGCCAACACGGGGACCAACACCTGTAAACAGTCCTTTCATTCCTCCATCCCTGAACAGATTATAAATTAACTTCAGATTTTGGACCATGGTTGCATAACATGCTTGAATAAGCACAAGTAATTTAATCTTTGAGAAAAATAAGTTCGAATTAATAAATTCAGTTGTCGATCAAAATAAAATAAAATTAGTCATGTTGACAGTAAAAGTAAGACTTAACTTCGAAATAACTTTTTTTTTTTTTTTTTGAAACTAAGTGTGTGTAACAAATTAAGGTATTCAAACAAGTTTTGCCAGTAAGTACTTCTACTTATCTTAACCTTACCCAAACATGCTAGTATACGGAAAGGAGAAAAACCCACATATTGTATGTTCAATATGAATATAACTTAAACATGAAATTGTAGACGTAAATATGTAGGGTGATTATTTATATGAACTCCGCATAGGACCTAATCATTCATCTGGCCAGTGAAGATTTGTGGTGATTGAAAATTCCAAAAGAACAAAAATCAATGCACATCTTGCAAAATTATGCAAGCATAAATTACATTTAAACAGTAAGCCACCTTGGGAAAAAGCTGTAGATAGAAGGTTCAAATTAACTTGGATGTATTGGTGGATGTGAACTTTTCACCAATAAACTGAATTAGGTCAACAAAATAAGACTGAGTGGTTCACGTTTGATGCATGCATTACATATGGTTAGCAGACATATATGCTAAGACATACCTCCAAACCTCCACCAGTGTCTGTCTTGTCGTCATACTCAATGCCCTTGTTGGATCTCTCTGGAAAATGCACAAAACAAACCAAATTTTAAAAATAAAAATAAAAAATGGGAAAAAGAAAGAAAAAGTAGTGCACGATTATATGTTGAAATACAAGATTACATTTTTCAAGGAGTAATGCTTGAGAAAATGGAACACAAAATTTTCTAAATGGCAGGAGATATCTACATTTACACAAATTTTACAATTATATGATCAGCTTTAACATTTATAAACTCCACAAAATCACATAAACTGGATTAGTTATACCTAGACTGGCTCTGCATACAACAAAAATTGAAGTTAGGGTCATATCTTAGCTTCTGTAGATTGTTATGTCACTTCGCACAACCCTTATATTTGGCAGTTATGGAAACACACAGATTTAGATTGACTGCCAAACTCAAAGTAGCAGCAGAAAGTCAGTACCATCTAAGATCACGTGTCAGCCATATTAACAGCCTAGAACATTCATTATGCAACATTTATTATATTTTAAAAAAAATAAAATCTTACGCTCAACAAAAGAACCACTTAGAAAGAAAAGATATGTCTCATTGCAGTATAAAATCCTAAATGTAAGGAATTCAGTTTAAATGCCAGAAGATAATTTTTGGTTCAAGGGAAAACCTCAATCTGCCTTCGAGTCTTTGCAACGTCAAGCGGACACGTAGCAGCAGCAGCAAGGCTCCCAGCAACAAAACCAGCAGAGAAATTTGTCCCAAGTACACTGACTGCATTAGCTTCATCTCCCACGTAACTTAGAAGCCTCCTCCTTACCTATAACAGAGAACTTCTAATATCAAAGTTCTTGGATAAAATGTATGCAAAGATCCGATATACATGACAATAGCAAGCCCTTACTGGCTCAAGAGTTGACCAACAAATTGCAGAAAAAGGAACATCACGAGCAAGCTGTGCCCCAAGGCCAGTCCACAAAACACGGTAGTTTTGCACTGCAACGGAATAAGTTATGATGAGTTGAATCAAGACGTCCATATGAATCTCCTCATAAATTTAAGGAATTGAAAAGATTTGAGTGACACATTTTATGCATTAACAACAATACATTTTATTTGAAAGACAGAAAAAGCCAGAAAATTCCTGTAATGGCTACAAAAGCTGGAACCCCTCCCTTACCCCAAAAAAAAATTAAAAAAAAATATATAATAATAATAATAATAATAATAATAATAATAATAATAATAATAATAATAATAATAATAATAAAAATGCCTAGAGATATAGAGTTTTCTTTCATTTATGAGGTCTAACAGCATCTCTGAAGGGGAAAGTTTTGATTTTCCTTCAGTTAAAGAATTTTGAGAAAATGATTGGGATAGCCATAAAACCTAAGTTGCTTTCTAAGCACAAATCTTTAGCTGCCTGATTTTTGAAGAAATTACATAACTCTCAGTTTAACAAAATCAACCTTCTTCAATAAGCTAAGAATATCGACTTACAGCTGTTAGTGAAGCTAGTCGCGCTCTTGACCTGGTAGATTACCTCAATTAAAGTCTTCCATACTCCAGGAGGTTTCTTCCCACAATCCTTGAATGCCTGTATATCTTGTTAATAATTATTATTAGAAAAGAAAGATGGGAAGAACATATGAAAGAGAGAAAGAAAAAGCAGCTTTATAAACATTACCTGCATACGTGTTTTGGCAAGTTCAATGGGGTAGCAACTAGTGCAAGCTAAAGATCGAGCCAATGAGCCTGCCATCAATGGAGCATATGGCGTCAAACTTGGAGCATTTTGCGCAGTGAATTCCTCTAACTGGTTGCGGAAAATGTCATAGCACGGCAAGTAGATGCCCACCTGTTTGGAAAACAGTGAAGACCCTCATCTGAATATTTTATACAGGAACTCATTTCAACAAGGGATGAAAAATGGATTTTACTGCTGTGACTATTGGTCTCAGCAACCCAAAACTTACCGTGGGTACAGCGAGAGCTAATCCAGCATTTGTGCCTCTCCACAGCCTAGAAATACCTTCCTGTAAAGCATACAACAATTTCATGTCCAAGAACATTAAAATGGTAGTCTGTACAAAGCCCAAGGTTGATTCATTTATGTTAACACAGCTTGCCAAACAACATAGATGTATAAAAAGTAACTATCACCATACTACCTGTCGAATAATTTTATAGAAGACATCCAGTGTTCCTTTGTACTGGAAACAATCAGGAGGGCAAATTGATACAGTACCATGAACGCCAGCACGGGTGCATGATGGAGAACATCTTAGATCTGCAAACATCTAGCAAATACATTGCAGTAAGGTCAGTTGAACTCCACATGCCATGAAGGACAAGCAAGGAAAAATTTCAACCTAAAGTATTGAATCCACCAGATAAACTATGCTTCTCAATGGCAAACATTTCACCAAGGTTGACTGGATATCAACCAAAATGCATGTAAATATTCTTTTTATAAGCAAACAAGGTAACAGACTGGGAGCATCAAAATTAAAATGAAGATTTAACTTTAAAATGGGTCGATTTGACGAGATGTAACAGAATGACATTTTACAAGATTAAGATGTAAGTTAAATAGTTCAATCCATGGATCTAATGTCACTTTAAACACATTTTCACCACTCTAAGATCCCTTTAAGGCTCTAACGTCCATTCAACTAAATGTTGAGACAGAAAAACTAACTTGTTATAATGACAAAGATTTACATCCAACACAGCTGTTAGTCCAAGAAATTTTAAATCAGATAAAAATATACAGACTCTTGAAGTACAAATTACCATAGTTGGAACTTAGAGGTCAAGAACTGCATTAAGTATTACAAACGTAAAGTGTCAAAGTACCCCATTACTTTGTGAGGCTTATCAAAATAATTTTAAAACAAAAACTTTTGTCTGAAATTTCGTTTGCACAATTACATATGCTCGTTGCTTGTAGATATCCATTGAAATCTAAACAACGTAGGATGAGCAAAGTTTAACTCTTAATTGTTAACAATAATGTAGGATGCAAAATCAAAGAGAAAATACACTAGTTCTGTAATGAGGGCACCAGAATTTTAGGTTAAGAAATGAAAGATAATATTACATACCATATTCGGTCCGAAAAAGGCCATGCGACTTGTAAGATTACTCAACGGATGAGAGTAAGCGACTCCAGCAGCCTGTGCTTGCAGCCTCGTCTGCAAATGAATTATTAGAAAGCATATTCAAAGATACAACTTAATTTCCACGTCCAGATGAGAGAATTCTGGTTAATTTAAAATTTCGTTTTCCGCCTTGCAAGTTCAAGAACTCATAACCAATACAGCGTGACAACTGCATTCTACTTAGAAATGTATGGTTATAAATTCACAGCATGCAAGGGAAAACAAAGACTATACCCCTGTTTGTGCTTCATTAAAATGAGATTTTGAAGGAAAATGTAATTTGGAATAATATTTTTTTTTAGCGAATGTGCGATTAAAAAATAAGGAAAAATTTGGGTTTATGTGTAACATTATTTATGGGAGAATGTGTGATTGAAAATGAGTTTTGAAAAAAAAAAAAGTATTTTTGGAATAATGGTGCCCAATCAGGGGCTATATAAAGTGAAAGAATACAAATTGATGATATGTAAGGGAAATAAGATGACTCCAACATTTGCTATAAAAGTGCTGAGGACATCGGACATTTACTTATTTTATTTTATTGTTAAGCTTTATTTATTTTCTTGGACTATTATTTAGAAAATTTGACTTGTATGGGCTCGGGCCCAATCTCGTTAGAGTTGATTTACTATTTAAACCTATTTTGCATTATAATTTTCAATTTTAATGAATGAATAATTATTTTGGTGGCTTATGGTGCATCCCTCTCCTTTTTCTGCCTTCTTCTGTAAAATTCTTCTATCAGATGTGCTGTTCAAACTGTGAGACTGAGGCTGCTTAGGATGAGCGGCTTCAAGTCCATCCATGATCACCAACGATTCAGACATCAATGTGACACTTTTATCGATATCAACCATTCTAGAGGATTGATCTGCTGTATTCGTCCATGGAGTTTCGTTATGCTTCGATTCTTCTACCATCTTCCGATTAATCTCTCTTTTCAAATAGTACAATAAACCCGAAATGAAATAAATTGACCTGAAAATCAATAATTCCCAAATGGTCATAATTGCATTCTCCTAGAACAGAACATTACATATTAAGCACCCATTCAACATTTTTACTCATAAAATAGGTCTTCCAAATGGCAATTGTCCACCATGATTCGGGAAAGAAGAGGAACAAAATCAAGGCATCAATGAAAACAAACCATATGACACAAAGAACACTAATAATTCTAAACACATAAAACCAAATAAAAAAGTTTCATTTTCAGGGGGGAAAAAATCAACCAGAAATTTCAACACCCGTAACTCCTCTTTGCTTAGAAATTTTAACAACTACATAATATTCAGAAAAAGAAAAACAATAATTGACCTCCGCAATTAAATTAGAATATTACCCAAAAACACACCAACATGACGAAGTTAGTTAAAACTCAGATCAATATGCCCTGACGAATAGAAAGTCGGGTTCTTACAATAACATAAGTAAAACGAATACACACATACATATACATATTATTCAATAAGATAAATTATAACCGACCTTTTTTATATAGATTAGATAGTTACCAATAAAAAAGCACCAAAATGAAGAAATAAAATAAAAACCAGAACACTATGCCCTAAAAAATAAAAAAATAAAAAGGGTCCGCATATACTATATATATCTATTGAAGATTATGAATACATACATACACACTTATATATACCTGTTGATCTCGGCTTGTAACTACAACGTCCTGCGGTGGCTAAATCGCATTTTTATCTACCGGTTTTCCGTTTGCTAATGAGTGGAAGCAGATTTTTCCAAATTGCTTGGAGAAAATACTGACACCCCAAATATAAAGAGCTTAAGGAAAACTCGAGAATTAGGGCTGCGTTCGGCCCCGCCTTCTAGAATTCGATTTTCTCAAATTTTTCAAGTTTATAAAAAAGACACGTAGCGGCAGCTCCGAGGGGAAAATTTCACTAGAGGGTAATCAACTTACAGGTTCATTTCATGTGAGCCACCCAACTTCAATTGATTGTATAATTAAATAGTGTTTCAATTGCATAGTTATTATCTTAAAATTAAATATCGAATAAATCGAAGTTAACATTCAAATAAAATTAAGGTCCCGTTTGAGCCACATTAATGTAAAAATAAGAATGAAAAATATAATTATTACGAATTCCACACAAGAGATACAAAGTTAAACATGGTAATTTGATGTGATAAATAACGGTCATATTTTTCATTTTAATGAACAAATAATAGGAAACAAACAGGGGTTAAGAACTACCCTTCTATTGAAAACAAACGTTGAAGAATCTCCATGATTTAATCAAAATAAAAAGAATTGAAATATGTCAAAACAATGAAATAAGAGATTGTTCATTTTCTGATGTATGTAGTGATAATATATAGAATAATAAATATTTTTTGCTGTACTGGCCATAAATCTTTTCACGAAAATGTCTGTTATTACAACTTTAAGATCGAGACGTTTATTTTTTCTAAGTAGAACGTGAAGGATGACTGTTTCACAATTTTTCTATTTTAGTTAGTTTTCACACTGTTCTTATGTAAATTCGTGAAAATATCGATATTTAAGTTAAAA
Source organism: Olea europaea var. sylvestris (assembly GCF_002742605.1). NCBI lineage: Eukaryota > Viridiplantae > Streptophyta > Magnoliopsida > Lamiales > Oleaceae > Olea > Olea europaea. Next base: position 11,092,032 of record NC_036248.1, on the reverse strand, counting down.
AAAACTTTTTAACAAGTTTAGAATGATCAAATTTTAACAAATTTTCCCTTAAAAAAAATTTAACAAAAATTAGAAATTAAAAGTCACTCAACGTACTAGCTCAAATTAAATAGCCAACTACATACCATGCTTTTTCCATTTTTTCAAAAAAAAAAAAAATTTATTTTTCACAAAAGTCCAATTTCTTTTTAAAGAAAGAAAACATCAAATATCCATTGCTCTTTGGGCAAACACTACGGATAAAAACATAGTAAATGAGGAGTAAAACTCACGATTCTCGTGCTTCTTCCTCCTCGTTTCTTCCAGTTCACCCATTTCCACTAAAGTCGCTATTTCATTTCATCTAAATCCTCGGGAAGAAATTACAAAGGCAGCATACACTCTCTAGAAACAAATTCTGTAAGCAATTTCGTTAATATATTATAAAGTACAGGAGGATTGCATCAGCCAGAGGTGAACAAAATGATCAAAACAAACCAAACTATTCAATTCGATTCTACAAAAATTTAATGATTTTAGTGCTTAAAATTGAGAACCATCTGGTTCAATTATAGTTTTAAAACCAAGAACAAAATCAAGAATCTAACTCATATATTTATGGTGAATCACAATTCATACCAAAAAATTCAAAATTTAATTGAAAATTAGGACCCAACTCTAACGTGGAGACTAACAACTACAGCTTGTCGCTTATTGTCGCATTCAGTCACCACTCTTGCATGGATTTTTGAATTTGAAGTCTCAACCTTCGATTCTTCCTCCTCATATACTCTCTCTCTCTCTCTCTCTCTCTCTCTCTCTCTCCCCTATTTTTCCTCAATCAATAATGAAACTGGAATCAAACTAAACAAGAATTGGATGCCTGGATGTTGATTCAGTTCGTGACTTAGAAAAAGTCATTTGGTTCCTTTATAATCATTGTTTTTGGGGTTCCGTTAGATTCTCTTGGAAGAAGAAAAAAAAAATCATGTCCACCCTTACAATCAGCCCTCCAAAATTCTTTCCATTTCTCTCTTGATACTATACTTTCTCGGTTTAAATTTATCAATTGCCACCAAACTTTATACTTAGTGTCACCATGGCTACTCAATTTAATTTTTTTCACCATAACCATCTCGACTTTATATTTAATGTCACTATGTCCATCCAATTTTATATACCGTTTCACGATGGTCATCCAACTTTTTTTACCATTTTCATTAATTTTAAAATAAGTAAAATGATAACTTTGCATTTTATATATAAAATAAATTTAAAAAAGAAAAATTAAAATAAAATCTTATTTAAAAAATTGACTTAAAATAATAAAATAAAAACTTATTTAAAAAAGTTTTTAAAATAAATTTAAAACTTTTTTTTTAGAAAAAAAAGTTACTCAAAAAAATAATATAAAATAAGAAGTTATTTAAAAAAAAGTTCCATTAAAAAAAAGCTTATTTAAACAAAAGATAATTAGGAAAATAAAATAAAAACTTATTTTAAAATTCAAAAAGCAAAAAACTTCTATTTTTTAAAAAAATTATTTTATATATACGGCTGTTTGTGCCCCTTTAATTTCAAAGAATGGTGTATGAAATAGTGATTGATGTTAAAATATGTGGTTAATAAGTAAAGAAATTTTTTTAATTTATGTATAATATTATTCTAATGAAGAATATGTGGTTAAAAATGAGTATTGTTGAAAAAATAATGTGGTAGAATGGTTGACAAACAGGGGTGTAATATAAAAGTTACTATTTTACCCCATCTAAAATGAATGATAATGGTGAACAAAATTGGATGGTCAGGGTGAAATGTTAAATAAAATTAGATGACCATACTAAAATATTGTATGAAATTGAGTTAATTGTTTCAATAATCACCCAACTTATACGATGGTTACGGTTTGCTCACTAAATTTCAAAATGCTTTACAGTGCTCACTAAACTTTGTCCTTTGTACCCCATTCATTATCCTCGAAAATTCATTACCTTATTTGTTGATGTGTCTAACGGGAATCTGACATGACAAGTTACAATTGCTAAAAAAATCACAATTCAACCAAATCATTGTTTAATTACTCATCCAACTTGCACAAACAGAACTTCAAAATGCTTCACAGTGGTCACTCATTTTTGAAATGTTGCACTCCATCCATTATCCCCTATTTTGTCCACTTCGTTGCTAATATATATTATGAAAATTTCACAGGTAAGTACAATTATCACAAAATTTACAACTCAACCAAGCCATCAACTTTCAAAAATCGCCATATGTAAAACCCGACTTCCACACCTCCATAAACTTTTTTAAAGCCCAATAAAGCGTCTCCAATTTTAGCCCTAAAAAATCTTAGTGATAAGTGCATTATGTTATACTTATTTAGGCCTTTAAGTTGGAGTATTTGTTCAATAATTTAATGAATTATGTCTTAATTCTAAATATATTGTGTTTGTTAGGTAAAAATCAACAAAATTTATGAAATTGGAGACAATGAACGAGAAAGAGGTTTAAAATAGACAAAGTATGATAATAAAAAAATATAAAACAATGATTGGAGATCACAAATGATCAATTGCACACAGTTAAAAGTTAAAGGGATAAAATATAGACAAAACATTTTCACAAATAAATTTCCAACCGAACACATTATGGTTTAGATTTTTAGCCCTAGATTGAAACCTATTTTTTGCACAGTAAATGTTCGAACTGGAAAAACAATATTTCTAAAAGAATTATTGGGGACACTTTATTGGGTTTTTAAATAAGCTTATGAGCCGTGAAGTCACGTTTTACATATGGTGGTTTTGGTAAGTTGATAGTTTTGTCGAGTTGTAATTTTTTTAACATTTATAACTTACCACATAAAATCTCAATACGAACATTAGCAAAAAGGATACAAAATATGACAGATAATCGATGAAGTGTAAAGTCTCAAAAATAAGTGACTATTGGGAAGCATTTCGAAGTTCAATGAGTAAACTGTGACCAAATGTAAGTTAAATGAGCAATGAAACAATTGCTTGGTTAAATTGTAAATTCTTTAACGATCATAACTTGCCACGTCAGATTTTCGTTAGCCATGTCAGCGAATAAGGTAACAGATTGGATGACGGATGAAGTGCAAACGGATAAAGTTTGGTGAGTGCCATGAAGCACTTTGAAATAAATCGTGACAATAGTATAAGTTGGATAATTGTTGAAACAATTAACTCTATGAAATTGAGCGGCCATTGTGAAATAAAATCAATTTCATAAAATCAAATTTGATGGCAATGACATTGTATATAAAATTGGGCGATCATAGTTCGACTTGAATAACCACGATGCTAATTATAAATTTCGGTGGCCATATATGGATATAAGAAAATTCTACTTGTACATAATGATTTTACATAATGGTGTCCATAATGTGATGTGACAATCATTCGATTGTTGAGTGCAAGTGTGAGATTTAAATTAAAGGTTGGATTCACGTGTAATTATGGACATCATTATGTAGACAATTATGGACACATAGCACTTCCCACGGATATATCTTACCTTTTCCTATTTTCCTTCTCTTCCCTCCAAATGAAATGGGAAATGGAGGTGGAAGAGATTGAAGATGTGCTTGAGAAAAATATAGGATTTGCATGACAAGTGAAGCAATGCAATTCGCACCATTTATCAAACCCACTTCCAGAATTCTATCAAAAATCCTTGCAAATCCGCTTCCTCGAGGAATTCCATTTCCATGGGAAAAGGAAATTCAATGAACTATGACAATACCGAGTCGGGTATCATATTCGTGAAGGGGCTTCCGGTCGATGACCATCAGGAAGCCAAGAGTCTTTATGCCATCTAAACCGCACTTGAATATCTAGAAAACCAGCTTCAATTTTTTCATGTAAATTTAATTGGTTTGAAAATTGAAATTTGAGCTGATAATATATTATATTTTTAATCAGTAGTTATAATAACATATTTTTTTCAGAATTGAAATTTGAGTCAGTATTGATGTTTATGATGCTTTAGTCTATTTTTGGGGAAAGTATAAGGTTAAAGACGGAAAAAGTTGGGATTGTTTGTAGTTTAATTGCTATACATACAGGTAGATGTGGGTTTTGTTAGGAAATTATATGAAGCAACAGGTAGCAGAGTGATTTATCTTCTAAATTTTCTGATCTATAATGAAACAACCATAATTAATTAAGGAGCAGCTATTTTCATCCACCAATCTTATACATATATCACACTCTAAATCCATTTCTATTACAATTTTAGAATTAAAAAAAGACAATATTCATCCCCATTACATTCCAACATTACGCTTATTAAATTTATTCATTTAAACACTATCCGCAAAGTTTGACCAAAAACAAATTTTCTCTGGGTATTTTATCGTTCCACATGAATTATTGCTATTATTTGTTGCTTTATTATGAGAACTAGTGAACTACACAAATGGTTATCCTGCAAACTTCATATCCTTTTCGGATTTCACTGCTGATATCAAACTTAAATAGCTTAAATGTGAATTTCGAAGAATTTTCTGCTTAATTACATATGTTTTGTTTGATAATATCCCAAAGCGTGAGCAATACTACATTTTGTTAGAAGAATTTACTTGTACAAGCTTACCGATTCTCTTATTACGCAAGAATTTGCTCCTACACGGACTAATTACTATGGAAAGTAGACAATTGACATATTAGATTTCACAGTTCAATTGCTTTATGAGAAATGAATCGTGGATTGCTGCTCTGTCTTTGTCCTACTTTCCCCTTTTTGTCTGTAAAAAAATGCTTGGTTGCCATTTTATGAATATTGTGGTTTTAGTTTAGTGTAAAGTCTCAATGAATATAAGAGGTCCAAAAGCATTTAATGAGAATAAATATTAGTGGATGAATTTAGAGTGATAGGTTTTATTTGATTTTATTCTTGTCTATTTAAATAAATTTACATAAGGTTAAAAATGTAATTTATAAATTTTACTATAAAGTGGATAGATATATAAGAATGATGGATGAAAACTGGTCCTATTAAATATTATATTATTGTGGGCTATCTTTTAACGGAGAACAACTAAAGTTTCAATGGTAGAGAACCATGGACGAAGTGCATTGCCTCCTTATTCTTTGGTTTTGAGAACTTAAGATGTTTCTTGCTTTAGAGATCTTCCTTGAGATTTACGTCTACAACTTCGCATGAAGTATTTGTTGAAGCTTCCATGAAAGTATAGAGAACAATGGGATGGCCACATTCGAGAAGTGTAGGAGATGTAGGGACAACCTCTCTGCTCTTTTTCTTGCAAATATCTAAGTAGAAAATTATAGTGAATGAAAATCAACTCTAGGATGCACGAAATTCTCACTGTTAGTTAAATGAGGGATGGATATATGAAAGAACAAGGGCCTTATTTATAATTAATCAAATTGGTAGTAGTGGGTTTACTCGATTAAACTCCGTTTTGATGGGACTTTGGATCGATATAAGGCGCAGTTAATTGCCATGAGTAATAGGCAGAAGTATGGAGTGGATTATAAGCAGACATTTGCTCCAGTTGCCAAGATGAATACATTATGGGCTGTTATTTCTATTACTACTTCTTAAGATTGGTCGCTTTATCAAATGGATGTCAAAAAATGCCTTTCTCCATGGTAATCTCAAAGAGGAAGTTTACGTTATGCTACCTCTTAGCCTAACCTCCTCATCTTCCTCGGATGTCAATAAATTGAAGTGCTCGTTATATGGGTTGAAACAAGCTCCACAGGCCCGATTTGACAAATTTCGATCTACATCATTTATCCTTCCAACAGAGCCAGTATGACCCTTTCTTATTTCTACCCTTTCTTATTTCTTTATAAGAACTCTACTATTCTTCTCATCGTCTACGTTGACGATATTGTTATCACTGGTATGGATTCTGCCTTGATTATTAGTCTACAGCAGCACCTTCACACATCTTTTCATACGAAGGATCTTGGTTCTCTTACGTACTTCTTAGGGTTGGAAGTTCACATTGATCCCTCTAATATCTTTCTGAACCAACATAAGTACACACATGATTTGATAAGGTTGGTTGGTATGCAGGACTCATCTATTATAGATACTCCTCTAAAAGTACACACAATATCGTAGTGAAGAGGGTTATCATCTATCTGATCCTACTGTGTTTCGTCAACCGACTGGCAGTTTAAATCATCTTATTGTTACTAGACTAGATATTTCCTTCGCGGTCCAGCAAGTTAGGGAGTTTATGCACATTCCACATCATCTCCATTTTGCAGCCGTTCGTCGTATCATTCGCTATCTCATAGGCACACCTAGTCGTGGATTGTTTTTTCTTGTTGGCTCTCCTATTCGCTTTATTGCTTTTAGTTATGCCGATTGGGCTGGCTGTCCTGACATTCGATGACCTGTTACAGGATGGTGTATGTTTCTTGGTGATTCTTTGATCTCCTAGAAGAGTAAGAAGCAAGATCGATTTTCTAAGTCTTCTACTAAATTTGAATATCGCACGATGTCTGCTGTCTATTTCGGGATCATCTAGCTTCGTGGTCTTCTGGCTGAACTTGGGTTTTCTTAATCCGCTCCTACTCATCTCCATGCTAATAACATAAGTGTCATTCATATTGCAGCTAATCCTATTTATCATAAGTGTACAAGACATATTGGGTGGACTGTCATTCTATTCGGGAGCCTTGGATACTCATGTCATTTCTCTTCATCATATTTCCACTACCCTTCGGATAGTTGACATTTTTACAAAGGCCATGACTCGACAACGTCATCAGTTTCTTGTGAGCAAAGTGATTCTTCTTGACCAACCAACATCAATTTGAGGGGGTATTAGTAGGATATATTCTGTATATCTATATATTTCATAAATAGTTAGCAAGAATCTGTATATTCCATACATAAATAGCATGAATTGTGTAACGGCTGATTTACTGCCTTATAATTAACCATCTTTTATCTATTTAAGGAGAACAACTCTCAAAGTGAGAGTCATTCAAAACTGAAATCAATTGCCTTTTGACAAATCGATTGCCCAGAAATTGTGGAAAAGTTGCAGTAATATTTTCTTTGGGGGCATCATATTCTGTTTTCCTTATCTCTAGCAGCCACCTTTGCCATAAGTGCCATAGTGTCATTAGTAGGGACATCAACAGAGATTTGCCTTCTCTTTTCTTCTTATTGAATAATGGAATACACTTCATTGAAACTTGGAAGACGTTTGATAAGAAGGATTTGAGCCTTAAGGCCTTTGTATGAGCCATTAAGTCCCATGAGAAATATCATCACCCAATCCCTCTCTTGATTATTTACTATTGTCTTTAGTCCCCCACAAGTGCAATTAGGAATGCATTCATAATTCAACAACTCATCAAGGGTAGTGAGTTTTGAGAAGGACATACTTACATAGTCTTCGTTCTGCTGTAAACTTGCAATACCTTGCTTTATCTCATAAATTCTGGTACATTTTGTTGTGTAAGTCACTGCTCAAGTTCCAGCCACAATAAGTGAACCGTTTAAGCATAGAGTGTGCTTGACTTGGTATCCATGGACATGGTATTCTGCAACCTGGTGATGACGATATCATTGCAGCACAACCAATGATCCATCAGTGGATTGTTTGCATCAACAGGTTCAGAAATACTCTCATCTGTAAAGCCTAACATGTTCTTAATTCGGAGAGCTCTCTTCATTGATCTTGCCTAGGAATGATAGTTGCTGGAATCCAACATTTGAGTAACCAAATATGCTCCAAAACTATCATTACTCCTAATAAAATATGGGCTATATGGCTGGGATGGATCAACAGAGTTTGGATTTGGATTTGGAGGTAGGTTTTGATTTTGATTTAAGTTGGTAGAATTCTCTTGTTCTGGATTTGGAGGTGGGTTTTGATTTTGATTTGAGTCGATAGAATCCTCTTGAGCCATGGTGGCTCTGATACCATGAAAATTGAAAAACAAAGTGAAGAATCAAGTTGGGAGAAATTGTTGTATTTCATTGTGTTAAGAATACAAACGAGTGGTAGGCTATTTATACAATTGTCTAGAAAAAAGAGAAGGAATCCATAACAAACTCTATACAAATTTTAGAAACCGTATAACTTCACACCCCTCCAAACAAATATTTTTTTTTTTTTTTTCCTCCCCCCAAAAAAAAAAAAAAAAAAAAAAAAAAAAATCTTCTAGAAGGCTCCAGTAGATACATCAGAATATACCCTCAACTATCCTCCTTGAATTCTTCTAGAATTTCTAAACCTTGTTGGCATTGTTGATTGTGAAATAATTGTTGCCTTTGTCCACTTTGCTGGCTACTGGAAGTGTGCATTTTCGTCATATTTCAACACCCCCATTGTTGAGTTATTTTAACTTTTCCAGTTTTCCATGAACCTCTATGCACATTGCATATAATCATATAGTTTCTGCTAATGTATGTTTCTTAATGGACTAACTGATGTACGCTACATGGCAAAAAAAGGGATGAACACCTATATGGTTCATGTAGTATGTATTAATTAATAGAAAGTAGAAAAGGTAAATGACGAATGAAAACCTAAGTTGAGGAAGTATCATGCAGTATGCTCAGAAGAAGCAGCTGCCTGTCAAGTACCCTTGACAATTTCTATATTTTAGAACAAGACTATTCTCCTCAATCAATCTTTGTAAAGATGTATTTTTATCATGTATTGTATTATATAGCAGTTCACATTTAATATTGTATAATGTATAATTTTTTGGTTATGTTGGCAAATGGAGTCTTTGCAACAGAAACAATCAAAAAGCTTCCCCTGTAAGGTATATTTTACTATCTCTTAGTCACGATACTTTCTTGCATCGGTATACGTCTCATTTACAATTGCTATACCAATTATGTTGTGATGTTTTCTTTTGCAATTGGATGTTTAGAGGCTGTATTTTTTTTATTTTTTATTTATAGAAATTGCTATGGCTGGAGGTAAATCTCGATCATCTTCAGCTTTCTTATTAAAAGATTCTAGGATTCAAGCTTCTAGAGAAAGGAGTAATGATATTCTGGATTGTGGAATTGTAGTGTAGAAAATTCAGACGATTGATTTTGACTGTAGGTGATTCGGAATTATTTTGAGATGAATGATGTACCATATTTAATTGTTTCCTTAGTTAGGTAGGCAAATTTGCTATCTCCTAATTTAGGATATTCTTTTCCATTCTTGCACTTATCAGTTTGTATATAAATACATCAACAGAGAAATGAATAATACAATTCATACAAAATTTCGTGTGTTTCATTGCATTCTACATGGTATCAGAGCTAGGCCCTCTTTGTCCTAGCAATTCATGACAGAAATTCCAACCGATAGTAAGGAATCCACAACCTCTGAATCTCTTCAAAGTGAGACAGAGATTATCTTCTCCATGGGTTTAATAATGTCAAAAACACCACCTTTCAACTCACTATCGAAAAGTTGAATGGAAGAAATTTTCGTGAATGGGCCCAATCAGTCTAATTAATAATCGACGGCAAAGGGAAGTTAGGTTACCTCACTGGTGACACAAAAAGGCCAGTTGAAGCCACCCTTCTTAAAAAATGGAAATCTAAGTACTCCATGATAACCACATGGCTTGTAAATTCAATGGCACCATTTATAGGCAAAACCTATCTATTTCTGCCGACTGCAAATGAGGTCTAGGATGCAGTAAAAGAAACATATTCTAATGGAGAAAATACCTCAAAAATCTTTGAAATAAAGACCCGACTGTGGCAGACTAAGCAGGAGATAGAGAAGTCACGGACTATTAGTTGGAAATGACAAATCTTTGGCAAGAACTTGACCTAAGACTCAAAGAGGAATGTGAATGCTCAGGTGATAGTGTTCGCTACAAGAAGAGAGTCGAAAATGAAAGGGTGTTCGAATTTCTTGTCAGCCTCAATCACGAATTCGATGATGTACGGAGAAGAATCCTGAGCTGGCGGCCACTGTCATCAACGAGGGAGGCATTTGCAGAAGTAAGAAGAGAAGAAAAGAGAATCGTCGGAAGATCATGATGAACGGCAACTTTGAAGGCATGGTGGAACCTTTTGCGATGATGTCGAGAGGAAGTGAATTTGGCCTGCGGAAAACGGATGGAAAATCAGTGAATGGATGGAAAATGGAGTATACAAATATCTAAATCCATAACATTAAAATCCGTTCTTCATGTTCCAAATTTATCTTATAACTTGTTGTCCATTAGTCAGTTGATAAAAAACTCAAATTGCTCAGCTAAAATTGTCCATCTACTGTATTTTCGGGACCTCTTATCGAGGAAGACAATTGACAATGTTAAAGAGTATGAGGGTCTCTACTACTTTAAGGAGGCAGATATTAGTAAGCCAAGTTAAACTGCAATTTGTGATTCTGCATTTATCTCTAGGGATAGTGAAATCTTATTGTGGCATTACAGAATGGGCAACCTTAATATGCAATGTCTAAACGTGTACTTCCATCTACTTTTATGAATAAAACATTCTTTGACTTTCAATGTGAAATTTGTGAACTAGCAAAACACAACGTATTGTATTTCCAAAATCCATGTGCAAACCATCTAAACCATTCACTATGATCTACAGTATCTATGGAGACCTTCACGAATTCCAAATCGTACTCACACAAAATGGTTTGTTACTTTTGTCGATGATCATGCTCGGGTTTGTTGGGTTTATTTGCTAAAAGAAACATTTGAAGTTCGTTCAGTATTCATCAACTTTTACTCAATCATTCAAACACGGTTTCAAACTCAAATTCAAATCCTCCACACAGATAACGGCACTGAATTCTTCAACTCCACTTTATGATACTACCTACAAAAACATAGGATAGTTCACCAAAGTTCTTGTGTTGACACTCACCAACAAAAATGGGATTGCTGAACGCAAGAATAGACATCTCCATGAAGTTGCCCGTGCTTTGGAGTTTACTACCAAAATGCCAAAACTATTTTGGGGAGATGCAATTCTCATATCCACCTACCTTATTAATCGAATGTCTAATCGCACGCTTGACTTTGAATCACCCCTCCAAAAATTCCAGAAATTCTTCCTTGCTTCACGATTATATTCAAACCTGCATGTTAAGGGAATATAATCCAACATTGGTTAAATACTGAAATATAGACCAACTTATAAGATCTTGTGCTACTCTGTTTAATAAGGTTAACCTTTTAAGATGAAATTCTAAGTCTTAACATGGTATTGAAACTTATTTAGCTCCAACGAGTGATTCGATTCGATTCGATCCGATTAAGATTCAATTAATAAGCATACAAATTTTAAGATTGATCTGCTCAAACGAGCCACCATTTTACGGGGCATGTTAAGTGAATATAATCCACATTGGTTAAGTACCGAAATATAGACCAACTTATAAGATCTTGGGCTACTCTGCTTAATAAGGTTAACCTTTTAAGATGGAATCACAAATCTTAACACTACCTTTTAAGGTATCTGGTTATACTTCTTTCATTCATATTCACTCTCACAATCGAAATAAACTATATCATTGTGCGATCAAATGTGTATTCATTAGATACTCAAAAAGGTTGTAGATATTATGGTCCATCTACAAAAACGATTTTCGTAAGCCTTGATGTCACATTCTTTGAAAGGACACCCTATTTTCAAAAGCCCTCTCTTCAAGGGGAGAATTTGAGTGAAGATCGGTTTACATATTTTGATTTCGATCCTCTCGAACATATCAAACACTGACCTAGATCCCATCATACCACCAAGTTCTGATACGCCACAGATATAACAAAACTTGAACTTAGGGAGGAAAACATAAAGACAATGAGATACTAGTTTACTCAAGGAGGCCAAAGTCAAGATATAACCTCATATTTGAAGCATCATAAGAGTTGGAACCGATGATAGCTCCAGATCCTCATGAGTCTAAATTTCCTGATATCAATTTACCCATTGCACTTAGGAAACAAAACCAGGTCATGTACTCTTTACCAAATTTCAAAATTCATATCATATAATACTTTATCTACAAGATTTCGTACTTTTACATCCAAACTTGACAATACATCAATTCCAAAAAATATTAAGGAAGCTTTGGAAGACCCTAAATGGAGAAATGCAGTAATGGAAGAAATGCAAGCTCTACAGAAAAATGAGACTTGGGATGTGATGGATCTACTGAAAGGAAAGAAACCCGTGGGGTGCAAATGGGTGTTCAATGTGAAATTTAAGGCTGATGGGACAATAAAAAGATACAAGGCTCGTCTTGTGGTTAAAGGATACACACAAATTTACGACATAGATTATACAAAAATATTTGCACCAGTGGGCCAAGTTAAATACGATACGAATCATCTTATCTTCAGCAATCAAATTGAATTGGCATCTTCAACAATTAGACACCAAAAATGCATTTCTAAATGGGGAATTGGAAGAAGAAGTATTCATGATACTATATCTGGTTTCTATTTACAAGAGAAAAATCGAGTTTGTAAACTTAGAAAATCTCTATATGGTCTTCAGCAATCACCAAGAGCATGGTTCAACCGATTTGCTATGATATTGAAACAACAATGTATCCACCAATGTTATCAAAACTGGTCCGGCCTGGCCTGGCTCATTCAACCAGTAAAATCGGGAATTGGGCCCAAAATCGGGCCTATCATGCTCGGTTAACCGCTTAAAAACCTATTGAACCGGCTGGTTTAACCATAAATCAACAAACCGATCGCGGTTTTGGGGTTTTTCAATTTTATTTTTTTTAGTTTAAAAAGATTCCAACTTCATGAATGGGCCTCACAAACAAAAATTCAAAGGCTCGTAGAGAAATATTGGATGGCACGCTCCTTTTATGGATACACCTCTCTCAAATGGTTTCATAAACTTTTAATGTAGGATAGTGCATTTTATAGATACACTTCTTTCCAATGGTTTCATAAATTTTCAATGTGGGATGATAGCATTACAAAAATGTTAACAAATTATAGGATAATGAATTTAATTGACAAATTATTAACATTAATTTTTTAAAAAAAAATATTGTTTTCATAGTATTTTATTATTTTTGTATGTATTTATTGTATTCGGCTCGATCCCGGTTGGACCTTTTGACTTTTGACCCTTTACCTTTTCCTAGTTGATGACCAGGTCGGTTTTCAAAACATTGGTATCAGCAAAGATAGTCAGATCAGACCGTGTTCTTCCAACAATCAAAATGTGGTAGGAAAACTATTTTAATTGTATACGTTGATTATATAATCCTTATTGGAGACAACATAATTGAAATGGAAAGACTAAAAAAACACTTGGCGACTAAGTTCAAAGTAAAAGGCTAGGACATATGCGATACTTCTCGGGGATGGAAGTTAGAAGGTCATAAAAGGGTATTATTGTTTCACAACGAAAATACATTCATGACCTCCTTTTTGAAACATGCATGTTTTGATGTAAACCCAGTGACATACCAATTGATACGGGAAGCAATATAGAAAATACTAGAAAGTCAGCCAAGAAAGACAGATATCAATGGCTAGTTGGGAAATTAATCTATTTATCTCATACTAGACCAGACATTGCATTTGCAGTAAGCGTGGTAAGTCAACATATGCATTTACCAAAGAAAATTCACTTGGAAGCAGCATATAGAATCCTCAGGTATCCGAAAAGCTCATCAAGAAAGGGACTATTCTTCAAGAAAAATGAAGGGAATGAAGTATAAGTATTTATAGTTATAAACTAGGCTAGTTCTATAGAAGACAGAAGATCAACTACTGGTTACTGTACATATGTATGGGACAACTTGGTAATTTGGAGAAGTAAGAAATAGAATGTAATGGCGAGAAGTAGTGTCAAAGTCGAGTTTAGAGCTGTTGCACAAGGAATATGTAAATGATTGTGGTTAAAGAAACTTTTGAAAGAATTATAGGTCATTGTAAAACTTCCAATCAAGCTACACTATGACAACAAGGCAACAATCAACATTTCTTTGAACCCAGTGCAACACGATCGAACCAAATATGTAGAAGTGAACTGAGCCTTTATCAAAGAAAAAATTGAAGATGGAGTGATTTGTATGACCTATGTCCCTACAAAAGAACACATAGCAGACATCTTCACCAAAGGACTACCTCGACAAAGCTTTGATGATTTCATTTGGAAGTAGGAAATTGTCAATATTTACCATCCAACTTGAGGGGAAGTGTAGAAAATCGGGATGATTGATTGTGATTGTAGGTGATTTGGAATTATTTTGAGACGATTGATGTATCATATTTAATTGTTTCCATTGTTAGGTAGGCAAATTTGCTATCTCCTAATTTAGGAGATTCTTTTCCATTCTTGCACTTATTAGTTTGTATATAAATACATCAACAGAGGAATGAATAATACAATTCATACAGAATTTCGTGCGTTTCATTGCATTCTACATGTAGTGTCTGAATTCTTCAAGGATAAACTAACTCAATCTGCAAGGAAAGTGGGAAGTCAAACAATTTTACTTGCGACAAGATCATTAGTGCCTCTAATGAGAGTAGGAGGCGAGATCCTCAATGCAAAGTCTGGAGAATTTGGTATTATTGTCATCACCGGAACTTTGCATATTGTTTCAGGGGTATTAGGATTCCTCAATGGATAAGTCTATACGTGATAAACTTTCTTGTCCTTTTCTTGTTTATTTTAATGATGACAATTTGCCGGTTAATGCCCCAGGTTTTCAAATGTAAACTTAGTCTTGTACATAGGAAAAGTGTGGCAGCGAATATCTAGCTTATGATACATATAAATTAAGGACATGTTTCATAATGCAATAATTGACTGCATTGGACAATATTGGGGCTATAACTATTAACCTTTTTTTCTTGTTTAATATTGTTTAACATTGCCCAATCCACCTTACCAAACGTGGCATAATGGCTAGTTTGGTAATTGGACTCGACAATATCAGTGAAGAAAAAGAAGCTAAAATTTTGTCTATTGTGTTATCCAACCGTTTCTAGTACATGATTGCACAAATCAAGAAAGGCAGACGTGAAAATTTTTATAGTTGTTTTGTTCGATACTATCCAATCAAACATAACGTAAATACGTTTCTCTTGTGCAACACAGTTATGTCGCTTCACGATAATTTGGCTGAATTCTTTGATTATGGTCCTTACTATGTTAATTTGGCTGGATTCTATGCAGATGGTCCTTTCTATTCTTTATAAAGCATCCCTCTATTTGGCTGAACCACATAGAGGTCCCTTGTTGGTGCCAAAATTGAATTGGTCACAATTGAATGTCTCTCTCTCATAAATGCAAGCTATAACATCTTTTGCCCCCCTTGTATTACATTGGATTCCAGGTTTAGCAAAAAATTGAGATTACATCTTATTCTTAAAATTTTCCAAGTTAACCAATATAAACTTTAATCTACAGGGTACGTACAGGCTGTAGGGGCCATGCTGTTTGAGATGTTCCCCCTCAACACACCATCAAGTTATAGTACTCTTGCCGGGTATGTATGTACCTTCATCATTTTTTCTTTTTAAATTCCAGAGTTGATGGATTTTTCAAACCAGTCATTTACCTATGATAAGAGTTAAACCAACCAAATGTTCTTTTGACAGGATCAATATTGGTTAAAATGATTCTGTTATTTGATAGTTTAAAGGAGGAATGACTAGAGTGAGCTTAGATGCTGATACTCTAGGGGGACTCCGAAGGTGCTAGATTTACGAAAACTACTAGCCATGGGTAAAATTTTCTCGGGATAAGAAGGTTCAGATTATGTTCGGTCAAAGTCGAAAATCTCCTGGTTGAAGCTGAACTAGCTACACTTGGAGTGATAGGAAGTAATAATAGGAGTGAGACATTTAAAGTGGAAGAACAATCCCTTTGTTGGAAATAGCAATGAAATCTAGAATTACGTTGATTCACTTTATTTTTTTTTAAAATTTTAAAATGAATGGTAAATTTGTTATAATCAAAAGTTTTAAATACAAGGAATTTGTCCATGCCTAATTTATTTAAGATCTTAAGCTAGAACATAAATATAATGGGAGCTTTAATTTTCATGTTGCCAACTACTTTCTCATTAGTCAACATCATAGAAAGAAAGCCTTAATTTAATATTAAGTTTCATAATGTAGGATAGAAAGCAATTGCACACATTAATGTTTGGATTAAATAGCACAATTTTTTACCTCCCTAGGTTCAAAAGTAATGTTTTCAAGAATCAGTTTCTTTTTATTCCAAGAACCATATACTTAAGGTGAAATAAAAATATTTCCATTTTTTGTAAGTTACCTTGAATTTAACACAATTAAAATCATGGTATTTTTTGAAAGATAAAAAAATCTCCCTTTCTTGTAAATATTGATGCGGTGAAAAAATGTAGTTTTATTTTCTTTAACCACTCTTGAACATTAGGACTTAGGAATCAATGATTGCTCTTTTGGTTTTTAGTTTTGTAACATAAATTAAAATATTAACCTAAGTAGAAATATAAAGGTAATTAAGGGAAATATAATATATGAACCCTCCATCACTTGCAATATTAATTTAATATATTTAATTTATTATGACTGAGAAATTTTGGCAATAATGTCTTAACATTTTTAAAAATATTGAAAGGAAAATGCTTATATGTTCTCATACATGACTCTTGGGGTTCAAGTACTTTCTAGATAAATGTGTTTCATCAAATTGGCCTAGGCTTAAAAGCTACTTTGTTACCGTATTTCTCAGAAATATGTATCTGGCAATTTTGATAGAAAGGCATCCTTTTCGGGCTATATAAAAGCAGCATAATTTGATGATTAGCATTATAACTCCAAGAAACCCTCTATCTTCCTCCTAATTGTAAATCATCGATCGTGGATTTCATCTCCATCCTTGATCACCCTAAAATGGATTGGCAAAAAAGGCAGTGTACTCGGATTCATTTTCTTGAGTCATTATTTTCACATGATGACCATATAAAAAATCAAAACCTCAAGTGTCACATGCTTTTGAAGGGATCCAATGCACGACTACCGACTCCTAGAACAACGCCATAGAGTCGAGTCAAGGGCCCTTAGGGGTCAAAGTTCATTAACCCCTCTTTAATACATCAAGAAAAATGTTCACAGGGACAAAAGGGTCACAAGAAATGGTTAATATTCAAATGTTTTGAACATTTTTAGACGTTTCTTTCTCAATCTAACTACCCAGTAAACATGGACGTAATTTTCCAAAGTTGTTTGGACCACACCCTAAATATTGCAAAAACATAACAAACAAATTAGAAAGATGTTACTTAAGTCATTGTTTGTCTCTATAAAAGATGAGAAAAGAATCAAGTGACACTTTCAAATTTACGGTACAACAGTCGCCAAAACTGAAAAGCCTTTTGCTACATGTCAAATTAATGTTTGATGTTTATGTTGCTGAAAACAGTATATATGTATCTTTATCATATGTTGTTTTCGAGGGCCCTTTAGTTAATAAGACATAAAGAAAATATTAAGAATTATTATATTTTCTAAACATGAGTTTTTTAATGACTAGGCTAGGGGATTCTCATTCTGCCTCACCCCATCTTAATTGGGTATGAGAGCTGGGGTAAGCAGACAAAAATACTCGACAAGGCTCTTTTTTAACTTGATGAGGAGCGGGGGTGGGGTTTGGAGTGGTATAGAGTAAAGAAATGGGACTAAATTAAGAGAGTGACGATATTATTGGCTGATGCATGTCTTGGGTAGTCTTAAAGAAGACATTTTTCATAAGAGTTATATGAACAATCTTAGTAGAAAATGTTATAAGAGGAGAGAAGATCATAGCCAACATGATTTACAGTGATATTTAAAGATCTGCTTTGGTTGCTGATAAAGAAATGAATGGAATGGAATCCCGAAAAGAATTCATACAGCTTAACTTAATTTTTCTCATATGGAGTTGACAGCGTGTATAGAGTCCTTTTCGTCGAATTTTATGTTTTCTTTTACTCAATGAATTAATTTATTATTTTTTTATGTTTCTTCATACATTGAACTCGAGGCTCCAAATTTATATAAAGGGGACCTAGTGGATGTGAAATGTCATATTATTGCATTTATTTAAAGGTTCGTCCTGTCCAAAGAAAACATGGCATCTTTTTAATTTCAAACAAAAGACAAAGTTTGTGTCAAATTTGTACTCTATATAATAAATCTTCTCTGTGCGTTTATATTCTTGCAAAGAATATTGTGATGAATAAATGTAATATAAAAAAATTATATGATTGATAAAGCTATTGTGCATACTGTTCAAGAAATTATACCACTATTTCTTGAGATGATGACATAATATGTTTATTTTGTTGAATCATTTAATCTAAAAGTTTAAGCTATTAAATAGAGTCATATTTACATTATCTAAATATTGTTTGAAACACGTTTCCTTATCTATAGTTGGATTCATTGTACCTAAAGTACTCAGTGCTATTTATCATTTAGCCTCTGTTTGAGCATCATTTTAATATGATTTTGGGAGAAAATTTATTTTGAAATAGTGATTTTTTTGGAGAATGTGTGGTTAAAAAATATGAAAACGTTTGAGGTTTACGTGTAATATTATTTTATGGAAGAATGTGTAGTTAAAAATGAGTTTTAGAAAAAATGTATTTTGAAAATAATTGAGCCAAATAAGAGTTCAATTGAGCACTCTATCAAAGGCAGACGGAGCTAAGCAATGTATCGAAGCTGTTTCAGTATTGCGGGACAATCAATTGTATCACTGTGGACTTAGGAATGGTGAAAAAAATTCGATACTTATAGGGTCCACCCCGAGCTGGATGAGATTTCTTCGCCCAATCAGGTATACGGTATGTTCATTTCAAGATACAAGTTTTTTATTGGACATAAAGAAAATATTAAGAATTATTATATTTTCTAAACATGAGTTTTTTAATGACTAGGCTAGGGGATTCTCATTCTGCCTCACCCCATCTTAATTGGGTATGAGAGCTGGGGTAAGCAGACAAAAATACTCGACAAGGCTCTTTTTTAACTTGATGAGGAGCGGGGGTGGGGTTTGGAGTGGTATAGAGTAAAGAAATGGGACATGGCAATCTATGCAACAATGAATATAGTGGGTCCGATGGATGTTTCTAGTCGTTGACATGATGAAGACGCCAGGAACATCAGCTCCGAGGATGAATATGCAAGTAAAACGATTTGAAAGAAACCACTAGGGGGTGGGTTGGATGGGGTGGGATTCGAGGTGGAAGTTGGTTGGGTCTAAAAAAAAATAAAAAAATTAACTTTTTGTTGTAATAATGTTACACTACTATATTTCGTGCTTGTCTTTAATGATGGCCTCATGAGAGAAATCAATGAACATTGGATGTCCACTATTATTTATTACAGTCAATTTTTCTTTTTTCTTTTTTTAAATGCGTAAAAGCATATTTTCTCGATTTTTTTAATCGCACATATTTCAAATAATTACTTGGAAAATATGCTTTTAGGCAGAATTTAACATTCTTTTTTCACATATTCAGATCAAATACTTGTATGTTTGTGTAAGCTAAGAGTATATCTAATTTTTTTTATTTTATTTTAAAATATGAGATGCTCTTTATTTTAAAGTGTCAACTTTTAAAATCATATTTCCAGAAACTTTTTAAATTAACATTTTAATTTAAAGAGTGTGTATTCTCTACAATTAAATGCATTCAAAATATTTCAATTTTCAATGTAGAAAAATAATAAAATAATCTAAAAAAAAACTAGTATATTGTAGAACCATAATTAAAACATAGTACTTAAAATTTTCATCTGCCACAATAGTACATGACAATTTACAATAAATATGACGACCTCTTATGTAAACCTAAATAAATAAACTCCATTTTTCATATACTCTTCTCCTTAAATACATGTAAATACAATGCCCCAAGTTCGTGTAGCTAAAAAAAATTTATTTTAATAAATTTTGATAATAACTAATGAAATGTGTGGTTGATAAAATTGTGATAGCACTTCTAAGAGACTTTCTATTTTTAAAGAACATATTCTATTATTTGGAGAGTATCTATAAATTTAGAGAGTTAAAATTTTGAAATACTCTAACAAACTTTCTATATTTAATATTTAATTTTACTACTCCCAAAAATATTTATTATTTTTTTCTATTTTTTATTTTAACTAGCTTTTTTTTTAAAGATTATTTTATTGTTTTCCTACATTGAAAATTAACCCCCCGTTTGAACCACATTACTGTAAAAATGAGAATAAAAAATATAGTTGTTATGGACTCTATACAAGATATAAAAAGTCAAATATGGTAGCTTGATGTAATAGATAACAGTCATATTTTTTATTTTAATGATGAAATAATGGGGTTCAAACAGGGCCCAAAACACTTTTAATGCATCTAATTATCGAAAAAATATTAATTTAAAGAGTCTTTTGAAATATAATTTTAAACGTCGACTCCTTAAAATAGATAGTATCTCACGTTTAAAGAGTTTGTTGAAAATACTTGGAGTCTTATGAAATGTTAGTTAAAATTTGTTGTTGACTTTGACTTTAATTTTAAAAAACTATTTAAGCTACAATTGTTATCAAATATCAATGGATGAACATGGGAAAATTATAATGTATTTTGTCTAAGAAATAGTTTGAATGAAACGATAAACTATTTAAGCTACAATTGTTATCAAACTATATCAATGAATGCAGGGGCGAATCTAGGATTTCGACTCAACTAAAGCGATCGTTGATAGTTGGCCGTTGACTGTCGTTAGTCAATGACCGTATAGCAATGTCGTTTATTAATATTAAATTAAATAATATTAAAAAATTTCGATCTATATGTAAATACACTAAAAGTAAAAAATCGTATATTTATATCATATTATAGTTCAATACAATCCAAAATAATATAAATTACATGATACATAAGAATTCTTTATGTTATCAATGCTCGACAAATCGTTTGCTTGACTAAAAGTAGTTACGAGATTAGATATACTACTACAAGAATTAGATTAAGATTTAGTTAAAAAATTCATTTCATAATTAGTATGAGAATTGAACGTTAATCAAAGATTCAATGTAATTAAAATTAATTTTAAAATATAATTAAAGTTTCAATTTTCAATTCTCAACACCAATTCATTACAAATTATAAATTTCCCAATTTCTCATTTTCAATTTTCATAAATCATATATTCACATTTCACGATACTCAAATTAATTTTTAATATCACAATTCACATAGACAAATTTTCAAATAACATATAAATTAAAATTCAATACTCATAAGTCATATCTTATAAATTATTAAAGCATAAAAATTTAAAATGACAAAAACCAACAAAAACAAAAAGAATTGAGTCTTAACATATATCATTTTATTAAATTTAGATTCAATATTCAACAATTGCCATGATGGTTAAGCTTCCAATCATTATAACTAGAGGTCATAGGTTCGAATCATTTCCTTAGGGAATTAATTTTGGTAAATATTGTATAAATAAAAATTTTGCATAATGAAATGGATGGGAAGGAATTGAATCTAAGACTCACAATATATAAATGCAAGCAGAAGAGGGGTTTGAAAATAAAATGAACTACTGGTTATATAATCTAAGATTTTTATATATTATCAAAAAAAAAAAAAAAAAAAAATTCTCCCCGATGAATCCAGCTAGGATAGCCACCTTAACTGGCCACCACCTAAATCCGTCCCTATTATGAATGAACATGGGAAAACTATAATGTATCTAGTTTTAATAAACTATTTAAGCTACAATTATTATCAAATATCAATGAATGAACATGGGAAAATTATAATGTATTTTGTCTAAGAAATAGTTTGAATAAAATGATAATTTCTCATCTAATAGGAGGTTTAAATTCGATTACTATTCATAGATTGTAGAGTAATTGCATGCGTCGAAGATGCAAAAGCCACTACATATGGTTTCTCTTTCTCTTTGGTACAGACCGCACTCTGCATTTGCATTAGACTGGACAGAGAATTGATGTATATATTATATGAGAGCACGGAGATGCCGTGTCTGCGCATTGAAAGCCACCTTCTTGAAACCTCCCTCTCCTCTTACAGACACAACTTGCAGATTTTGCTCAGTTGCAGTGCCCCATCGTTATCACCTCTCTCTCACACACATAAATTTTGGATTTTGTCGTTTTCAATTTAAAAGTGGGCAAGCATGGTATAGTTTTGCTGCTGTCATGTTCATCATATCAATGCAGATTCTGTGTTTTATTGTCCGTAAGATACCATTACTAACAGTTACACGCATATACATACATACATATATCTCCATCTCGGCTAAAAGTATTTGCAGAATTAACATCTACGTTAATGTTTTTACTTATGTACACCTTCACGGCCTTGAATGACAACTTATTAGGGTTTCCGTGGCCTCCCTTTATATTATTTAGCCCTTGTTTGAGTACCATTTGGGGAGAAAAATGCATTTTTGAAGAATGTATTGACAGGAAATTTATGGTTAAAAAATAAGGAAGCGTTTTGAATTTGCGTATAATACTATTTTATTGAAAAACGTGTGATCGAAATGATATCAAAACATTGTTTAAGAATGCATTTTTTCCAAAGAACGGTGCTCAAACAAGGGCTTAATATCACAAAGTGTCGTTAACACTCCTTATACTAAGTAGCTTTACTCTTGAAAAATATGATTTTTAAAATAAAGAGAACCGAGGGGCATTTAAATGTTTAAATAACGTCATTTCTAACTTAAAGACCATTTTGAAGAATTAATATTTAAAAATATAGAGTAAAGTCTTTATACAAGTCTAATTACTATCTTTATACTTAACATTTATTTTAATTTTATTCTACGAGCAATTATCAAATTAAATGTCTCTTCATTTCAAAGTAAAATCAAATCTTAAATTTCTTAATCGTTGATGAAAAAACAATATCAACCTCACATTCTAAATATTCTGCAGTTGCATAGGGTGACTAAAACATGTTTAATTCTCAAAACAATTAGGAAGATTTCGATTTTTGCATATAAATTCCACAAGTCAATCTTTGAATTTTGTGTAGACGTTGGAAAAATTTAAATAGACGGCTATTGTAAAACTGTTTGTTATGTAAAAACTAGTAAGATATCATTCATTTAAACTTGAAAAGTAATGTGGATTTTCTTAAAAAAAAATTCTAAATGTTTTACTTAATAATTTGACTATATTTATGGTTCAAACTGAAAATTCAAGACCTAAGTAGCTATTAACCATTCCACGGGCCATTGACCTACATTAGTTAAGGGTGTGTAATTATGACAAAGCTCTTGATGAAGGTTTTTCTCAAATTTTGATAAAAGTTAATGGAATGTGTTGTTTTGCAGGTATCATAAAATATATGGTTAAAATTGAAATTTGATCGATTGAAAAGTTGATACTTTTCGCAAAATATTTATCTAACAAGATGGAAAACTAAAACCTATATTTAAGCTGTCAAAGAAAGAATGGAAAATAAGGAATAACCACGAGTATGGTTATAGATGCTGCCGAAAGAGAGTTGAAGACTTTTTTTATCTAAGATATCATGAAGATCATCACCGACTTTAAGGAAGCTCCATGAATTCTCTAGAAAATTGGTGATGATTCATTGCTAGAAGAGACTAGAAGAATCTAGAATGCATCCATGCCTAGAAGATGTTTGAAGAATCCAATTACTATTACCACCATTTATGGATGTATCTAGAATTATGTTCACCACCATGCTAGAACTTTCCACAATCATCCATTAACACCGATAAATACAAGGTGATTGTGTCTGCATGAGTGATAAGAGAAAGTGTGTGAAGAGAGTGAGAGCAAATAGACAATGTGGGAAAGAGAGACATAGTGAAATAGTGAAGTGTGTTAGTGAGGAATGTCATCATATAATCAAAATGTATTCAAAAGTGTGTAAAATTTTATTTTATTAATAAAAATTATTTTCTTTTGGAATTTAAACTCTACATATCACCAGTCTCATTTGAAAGTTATTCAATATTTAACAGGCAAATAACTCACATAAATCTTCATTTCCTTTTATGAAGCCCACGGTAAGTGATCCCAGAATATAGTGTATTGATCTTTGATTCTCGTTTGGCAAAAAGAATTTATTGTATAATGACCATAAATAGAATCTTGGAAAATAAAGATATGGACAGACAAAACCAAGTAAATTTGTTGGCTGTACATTGTATGTAGTGTAGATATAATTAAAAAGAAACACATGTTAAATAGTTGTCCATTGTCTTGTTAAATTTTGTTCAAATATCTCGTTGTTGAAGCATGTAGGCTAAGCCTAATTATATTTTATTGAAGCTGAAAATAAATCATTTACTTTGGCTGTAATATAGGAGTAACTTTAATTCTCTTAACTTAAACATAGTTTGGGAAGTTTTCTGTTGCGTATTGTCATACTTGGCCAATTTACCTGGGCTTATGGCCCACTCAGGCCGAACCACATGGCACTCCAGCCGAGGTGGCATATATTGCCGAGGTGAGCTATGGCCGAAGTCCACTAGTCGAGGCACCTTTTACCGAGGCCTGTGAATGTAACTGAGGTCCACATGCTGAGGCCTATGAGCCGCATCGCCGATGTAGCGTAGGGTCAAGCCACTTTTTTTGACGAATAAAAAAAAAAACAAAGAAGAAGAAGATTTGACCCATTAATGTGACGGGGTGGACAACATAACTCTTACCGATTTTGAGCAAAAGATCAATTCAAATATCTTGGATGCCTTATTTGGAGGACTGATTTATGATGGCTGGGGATCCACACAATATTTTATTAAACAGACTAACATAAATAGTATATTTCATTGACTTTTATCAAAATTTACTAAAAATATAATTTTTATCCAAACCAAAGAGGACCTTAATTTATTATCGTATAGTATTATATACTAAACTTGCATTTACAATAAAATTTATCTTTATCCAAAAACTTAATAATCATCGCCATTAAGGCCTCTCTTGGATAACAAAATAAATTTTTGTTGTTAAAATCCAATTAATTTTAGATAAGCAAGCTTAGCTAAGCTTAAAATAAGTAACTTTATAAAAAGTCCATCAATAAAAAAAATAAAAAAAAATGAAGACATTTACTACAAATATAAAACCAACTTTACCAAGAATAATCGTCATGATAAAGTTTTCTACAGCGGTCATGAAAGATGTCGTTATGGAATAACAAAGTTATGACGCTATTTGTAATAATTTTTACATAACTAGTATAGATGAAGCTCTAGCATTGTTAATATAAAATTTCTCCTCTTAAATATACGATAATGGTTAACAACTTAGAGAGTAGGCTGTCCATTTAACAAGATTGATATTTACACCATTATGTGGTGACAGGAGTATTACCAGAAAATTGCCGAAGTATAGTTGTCTTCAGGTCTAATTTTGTATTCCTCAAGACGGGAAAAGTCCAAGTGTTTTTTTCTTTTTACATATTTAGTTGGAGGTGAGGTTTCCCTCCCAAGTATGTACTCTAATTATTTTATTTTATTTCAATAAAACATGACAAATGTGGTTTAAAAGAGAGAGGTTGATGTTTACGATGGAATTTCAAAAATAAACTCGACATTAGAGCTTAAATAGCTCAAACGAGCATGTAAATTCTAAAATTGACATGTCAAATGAGTTACCATCTTATCAGCATTTAAAGATAACATAAATTATCAATTATCTATAAAAAGAACATACATATGAAATGCAATGAACGAGTCTCCATCTCCCATAAAGAGTACTGAAATAAATATTTTTTCTGACTACCTTCTTCCTCGAAGTTTCAAAATAGTCATCTTATAATAGTCAAAATAAAATGTCAAAGTTTTATAAATTTATTATATTTAAAAATAAAATAAAAATCATTCCAATATCCTCCATTTATTCAAAAACTCATTTTTCGAAACTAATTTTCAACCGCAAATTCTACCATAAAATAATATTATACTTAGATCGAATTTTTTCTTTTTTCTTTTAGCCAAGTTTTCTTATAAAAAATCACTATTCTAAAATATATTTTCTTACAAAAAAGAGGCTTAAACAAGAGTAAAATGTCATATTCAACATTATTAAAAATTACTTTTATTTTATTCATGCCATCTTTTTCTTGACTCCTACCTTGTATTCATTTTGTCCTACCCTACTTGTCTCCTCTTTCCTCCCTTAAAGCTTATAGTCTGCTAAACTAGGAATGAGTAATGTTATTTAGCCTATAATGATAATATATATGGTGCTAATATGGTGCTAAATTACAAGTGGGTTTGTCATTTAGCCTATGACCTAACACTACATAGATTAGGGTTATAATTATAATGAGACTGAATAGCATTACTTTCTGAAATTACTCGAGAATAGTTCAAAAGCCTCTTAAACGGTTGAGTAGCAACTTAAAAGTCTCTCTGAACTATATTGAGTGTAAGAGAGGGGACATAATACATGGTGTGGAATGAGAATAGTAGTTAGAACAAGATGACATGAATAAGCAATAAATATCAATTTCGTCATTTTGACCCGCATTTTTTAAAATTCATTTTCAACCACATGAATTATAGGATCCACACTTTTATCAATTTTTCAACTACATATTTCATCAATTTTTATCAAAATCT
The DNA here is from genome assembly GCF_002742605.1 of Olea europaea var. sylvestris. Lineage (NCBI taxonomy): Eukaryota > Viridiplantae > Streptophyta > Magnoliopsida > Lamiales > Oleaceae > Olea > Olea europaea. Next base: position 11,065,454 of record NC_036248.1, on the reverse strand, counting down.
ATCGAATTTAAATTTTATCAATACGTGTTTATGAAAAAAAAAAAATCTTCATCACATAGTGCATAGACATTGTAAGAATATAATTATGTGCGATGTAAATACTTTCCATCTTTGCCGTTTAACATTTTGAATTAGAACCCTGCTTGGTGTATAGAATTTATACAGATGGTGAGGTGGCGTCATTTCATTGGTGTTTGAAAAAAAATAAAATTGACCATTTAGATGCCGCCAACGCATCATTTGGAAAAATTCTATCAAAAAATCATCTTATGATTACTCTTACGTTTTCAAAACGCGAGACAATTGATTAATGATTATTGAACACAGTCGAAGTAACAGTTCTACTCAAAGAATTTTTACCAGCTTTTTAGGTTTTATATACCAAGTACAAAAACATAAATATTCTTAAATTCGAGTATCTACTCATTGTCTCAGTCTCATTTATATATCCATTTCTCTCTTGCATAAACCTTCACTGCGTCTCTCTCTCCTCTTCTGGAAATAATCCTCCAAAGAATCCACATTCTTTCCCTTTGCCCTTTCCCTTTACTCCAATGTCACTCTCGTGATATTTCTCGTCAAATCCATGCAAACCCCATATAAAATTAGATTTTGATGTTGATAGATCGGACCCTTTCAATCAGTCCATACTATATATTTCTTGTTATAGTTCCTTCTTTTAGCGCTTCATTTTTTCTTGATCTTCCGGCGAGCAACAAACGTAGCCCCTACCCCGGAAAAACACCAAGCACGCGTTGGCGCGGAGTCAGAATGACCAACTACTCAACTAGCTAGCATGCATGTTTGGTTAAGCTTAAAAGTTACTAAACATGTTCAGTTTGAGCTTTCTTAAAGTTACACTATGTTGAAATTTTAGTTCAAAACTCACGGTTTTAAAAAATAAATCTTTACTTTCTTTCTGAAAAAGTACTCTTTATTTCTTTTTAATCAGTCGACATTTCTGTAAGGTGTTTTTAAATGGATGGTGAGAATTTATTTGACTTTTTTGAGGATTCTGAGTTTGGTACTGAATCTACCATTGGCGGGGTCGGCGTCAACCCGGCGTCACCGGACGATATTTTCAGTATTCTTGAGGCTTTAGACGGGGTTTCAGGCTTTAATCTGGAGACAGTACCAGTGAATGAAGTAGGATTATTGGTTTCTCAGAAGTCTAATGCTTCGAGTGTTGTTCAAGAATCTGAAACTGAATTTGAAGCTTCACAAAAATGCAAGAAACAGAAGGTGATTGCAACAGCTTCAACGGAAGCCGCCGTTGATGGACAACAAAGAATTTCTCATATAACAGTGGAAAGGAACAGAAGGAAGCAGATGAATGAGCATTTGATTGTCTTGCGTTCTTTGACGCCTTCCTTTTACGTTAAAAGAGTAAGTGTCCTTTTATTCTTACGTTCTTTTAGTTTTCCTTAGGACTAAACTCGATTTTTGGTACGTAAGTAACAAAGAAAAAAAGCTAAAAACTTGTTATTTATGCATTTCTATCTACGGCGTATTCAACTTACCAAAAGTGAGGTAAGATTGTGCTATAGGAGTCAACAATGTTAGATTCAGAATAAAAACTGATAGCTTGTTTGGCTTAACTTATAAGCAAATAAATGGCTTCTTCTTATTCCGGCAATCAAGAGTGGCACTCCGGAAATAAACAACCTTTTTTAAAGAAGCAAAGCCAAATATTCGATGAACTTCAAATTATTTATGTTGCAATATTTGAAGTCACTATTATCCTTCAGATGCACCTTTGCCACAATACCAAACGGAATTAGCTAGTATATACAATGTTTTAACTCCTGTTACTTTATAACATTATCTAGCACTAATGAGTTTAACTTACAAAACACGTTCTAACTGTATTTCAAACATACACGCCTCTACTTTTGAGTAGGCCGATCAAGCGTCGATAATCGGAGGAGTTGCCGATTACATCACTGAATTACAGCAAGTTTTAAAATCACTAGAGGCCAAGAAACAAAGAAAAGCTTACACAGAAGTTTTAAGTCCTCGTTTGGTTTCAAGTCCAAGACCCTCACCCCTTAGTCCAAGAAAGCCTCCATTGAGCCCCATATTAAACCTACCCTTAAGCCCAAGAACCCCACAGCCATACAGTCCCTACAAAACCTGGCTACATTCACCAACCAATTCTTCCAATTCCTCCATCAACGACAGTGTTAATGAACTTGTTGCAAATTCAAAATCTGAAATTGCTGACGTGGAAGTCAAATTTTCTTGTCCAAATGTACTGCTCAAGACTGTTTCTCCAAAAATTCAAGGCCAAACAGCGAAAATAATTTCTGCACTTGAAGAATTGTCCCTGGAAATCCTCCATGTGAATGTCAGCACAGTTGGGGACAGGATGAGAAATTCCTTCACTATTAAGGTAATTGAAAAAAAAGCAGAAACGCAACTTATTTTCATCTTGTTGTGTGATATTTAGTTCAAGAAATCAAATTTTATGACAATATTATCCAAGTAAACGAAGTAAAGAAGAAAACTTGTCCGCACTTGTTCAACTAGCTCATCTAAAGCTTAAGTTTATTCCTCACATGTACATCGTATTCATTTTTACATCAAAACTTTGGATACATTTAGAGTCCTCTTCAATACATCCCTTGCATACTGGTCAAATTCAATTTTTTTTCCTTGATGAAAGTATGATATATGCACAATTTCTATAAATGGTCAAAAATTAAGCGTTTTAATGTAAAAAGAGTTAGGGGTCCGGAAAGAAATTTTAAGAAGTGACGTATGATACTGGACCTCAATGTAACATAGTAATTACATATTTACTCTTGGAGAGAACATTTTCACAGAAAACTAGGACATGTTTTTTTTTCCCTTATTTCCATTATTATTTTCCACAATTTTTTATGTATTCTTGTTTTATATATATATATGACTGAATACAGTGTTAATTTATATAAAATTGAAGCTAATGACTGTATATGTCTCGCTTTGCAGATTGGAATTGAATGCCAACTTAGCGCAGAGGATCTCGCTCAGCAAATTCAACAAACATTCTGCTAAGTTCACCAATATTTGTTCCCAATGTGCTTTGTTTAGTATGCCGAGTTAGATAAGATAAGATAATATAATGAACAAATTTTTATTTTCTCTTGTGGTTTAACATTGTCTCGTACTGTACAATTCTCCAACATGACATGCGCGTTTACGTTGACTGGATTCCCTTTCTTTCTCTCGCTCTCATTCACACAAACATAAACGCAGACATTGACTGATCACTCACTCGGAAGAAATAAAAGCAAACGTGGGAAAGCATCAACCACCATTGCTGTTACTGATGTAGCTTTTATCAGCCATGACTAGTTTTTGAATTTTTTTAGCATAACACTATTCTACTTTGAATCTATTTCAGTTTCTTGTTGCCGACTTAGTGTTTTTACGTTGCTACGATTCTTGAAAATTTATAATGCAATACACAGAATGTTTAAAAAGTCGATCACGACATTCATCTGAAAAAGTGAAGGGTCAAATTTCCCATTTTGATTAAATACGTTAAATAAAGAAAGAAAAACAAGAATTTGACGGTCAATCGATTTGGTTCTTACAACATTGATATAAACATTTAAGCAAAATCAAATCAATCTCAAAAACAAAATTATCTAAGGTTAACGAGGGGTGTGTGCCTGGTCCTAGCTAGGTCTGTCGGGCTGCAGCTCAGCTCATTATGTTAGAATTTGAGTGTGACCCAAATTTTTTGATGAAAATATTTGAGAGTTCTAATTAAAGTGCATATTAAGAAGAATTCTAATTGGAATGCTTTTGAAATTCTATTTGAAGTCCATTGGCAAATTCTAGTTGATGCTCTATTTGGAAGTCCTACTGGGAGTTGGAATTTGCGTTGGATTTAAATAGATTAAGATAAGGAAATTTTCGAACATTTATTTTCATCTACAACTCTGCTTTTAGGGTTTAGATTGTTCCTATATATATTTGAATCTACTTCGAGTTTATGTATTGTTGATATTGTATTTTTCTCTCCAATGGTTATTAATAATAAAATTAATCGGTTCCCTTGTTAATATTTCTTCTTGTTTTTAATCTTATTCTTGTTTGTGGGATCAATACTTCTTCTTATTGTGCCATACCCATCTCCCGATTTTTACCAACAAGTGGTATTACAGCTATTGGTTGAGATTTTTCTTTGAGGTTTCTGTTATTGATGGTAGCCATGAAGTATGAAATTTCTCTGTTGGATCACAATATAAAATTTTCATTGTGGTAAGTGAAGATGTGAGCCGTTTTGGTACAGATGAATTTGGATGATGCGTTCTTAGGATGTGACAATATGCCAACAACTTGGACAACAGAGGAGAAACAACAGAAGGGTCGAAAGACATATTCGCAGATCTATCTTCATCTATCTAATAACATTCTTTAAGATATTTTGAAGGAGAAGATAGCAGTTTCATTATGGTTGAAGTTGGAGTAACTATGATTGATGAAAAGTCTGATAAACAAGTTGCATTTGAAGAAGAGGCTATATTCTCATCGCATGGCAGAAGAAAGATCTTTGGAAGGCCATTTGACCATGTTCAAAGAGATTGTCACTGATTTAATTTGGAAATGTTAGAGGTAAAATATGATGAAGGGACTTGGCCTTAGTTTTGTTGTGCTCACTGCCTACTTCATTTTCGTTGTTCAGGGACCCGATTTTATAGAGTTGTGACATACTCACCATTGAAGACATGTGTGATGTCTTGTTCTCAAAGGATAAGATGAAGCATTTGGTTGGATCCGAATACAAAGATGGAAAAGGTCTTGTGGTTCATGGTGATTGACAAAGCAGTAAGCTGAGAGTGAATTTCAGCAATCAAGCTTGTTTTTATTGCAAGAAAAAATGACACGTCAAGAGGGATTACGAAAAGTTATAGAATAATGGTAATTTGTCTGCAAGTCAGGGCGACAATCAGATATTTCGGATGAGACCAATGTAAATTATGACTATTTGGGTGGCGGAGATGTGTTGACTATTTCTAACGTGAAATCCAAGTTTGACAAGGAATGGACTTTGGATACAACTTTTGTGTTCCATATGTATCCCAATCGAAATTTGTTTGAAGCATGTGAAACTGTGACACAAGGTGTTGTTGTCATGGGAAACAACGAACTTTGTCGGGTAGCTGATATCACCAGGGTCAAATTGAAGTTGATGGATGGGACAATTAGAACACTTGACCAGGTTTGACATGTTCCAAATTTGAAGAAGAATCTCATCTCATTGAGTATCCTTAATTCGAAGGGTTATGAGTTCTCTTTGGATGAGGTCGAGTTTTGAAGGTCCAAAAAGGTGTCCGTATTGTATTAGAGGGATAGAGGAGGTCCCGATTATACATCTTGCAAGGTCGTTTAGAATCGGTGAAGAATCATCAGCACAAGTTTAGCAATATAGTGGATATACAATTTGGTACAGTACCTTTGGGAGTTGGCTCTAGATCATTATTAAAAAACACTACTTGGATGAGTTCGGAGGATATGAGCATTTTTGTTTTGCAACCATTTTTGCGACGTCATCGTGTTCAACTGCTAGGGAAGGACCCATTGAGGATGGGTATGTGGATGCTGATCTAGTTGCGTATTTTTTGTGGTTTTGAAGGTGTCGAGCTAGCAAAGGTCCTTCAGTTAAATCATTTAGAGTTGATTTTGCTACAGGGTGTTGCTTCGACCCTATTTAGTAAATTTTGAATTCCTTGCGAGAATTTTGGGAACCCAGCGTTTGGGTTTGGGTATCATTTGTGAATAATGTGGAAGAGGAAGAGTAATTTTTCACGAGATGGAGAAGTTTGATCCTGGTTGAAGAGTTCAGTTTATTTTGTTACAGTCGAACTTATTTTTCCAAGTGAAGAAATTTTAGAGTTTCGTTTGTTGTACTGATGTCAAGGTGGAGATTGTTAGAATTTTGGTATAACCCGAATTCTTTGATGAAAATAATTGAGAGTTCTAATTAAAGTGAACATTAAGAAGAATTCTAATTGAAATGCTTTTGAAATCATATTCGAAGTCTATTGGCGAATTCTAGTTGAAGTTTTATTTGAAAACCCTATTTGGAGTTGAAATTTGTATTTGACTTAAATAAATAAATATAAGGAAATTTTTGGGCATTCTATTTCATCTACAGCTATAATTCTAGGGCTTGGATTATCCCTATATATATTTGAATCTTCTTCCAGTTTATGTATTGTTGATATTGTATTTTTCTCTCCATTGGTGATAATGAAATTAATCGGTTCCTCTATCAATCTCTCTTCTTGTTTTTAATTTTGTTCTTACTTGTGCAATCAATACATTATATTGTGTCATACCTACCTCCCCATTTTTCCCAACACATTAAACAGGCTGTTTAAACCCAGACGTTAAATTTGAAAGCAGGTGCCTGGAAGTGCTAAGAATATAACTTAAGCAAATACTTGATGGTCATTATTTAGAAAAATGATGTTTAAAATAGTGATTCTTTAGAGAATGTATGGTTAAAAAGAAGAAAATTTTTATTTTTACGTACAAAATATTTTATTGTATGAATGCGTGATTTAAAATGAGTACAAAAATTAAAGAGTTTTGTTTTAAAGGGAGACAAACATGGACTTTCTTGATCTTCACAATTTACACTTTTAGCCTTCGTTTGGTAAATTTATAAATGGTTTATAAAGAGGAATAATAACAAACACCATGAAATGTGGAGATATTATAATTTAAGAGAAATAATAGTAGTGATTTACAAAATGTGGGGATAATAATTAAGCTCTTGTTGAAGTCTCATTATCAAAGTAAACTCTTTTTTTCCTCAAACTCATTTAAAATCACATTCTCTCAATAAAATAATTTTGTGCGTAAATCCCTTTTTTTAACCATCAATTCTCCATAAAATCACTATTACAAAATATATTTTTCCCCAAAATAGACTCAAACGTAGCCTAATAGTAGTTATGAACATATTATTGAAATTAAAATTTGAATTTCATTAGATTTAGAAATTTATATCCAAACCGAGGCTAACCACTGTTTTGACTTCAATTTTTTAAAACTCATTTTCAATCACATGTTTTATGGAATTTATAATTTTTTATCAAATTTTCATTCATATATTTAATCAATTTATCAATTCTATTAAAAATCTATTATTAGTTTACTCTTCAAATCACGAGATATTTGATTGCTAAATAGTATTACATAGTACACCATTAAAATCACGAGATACTTGGTTTCCGAATAGTGTTACGTAGCAATGAGATGTAATTGTGGAGCAATGGAAGTAATACACTTCTACTCAAAGAATCTAACAGCTTTTAATTTTTATGCCATAGTACAAATAACATAAATACCAGTAGCTACAATCTCATTTTATGTATTTCTGTCTGGCTCTTGCATAAACGTCACTCTCTCTTTCTCTCTCTCTCTCTCACAGTCATTTTCTAGTGATATTTTTCTCATAATCCATGCAAAAAAGAATCTGGAAATAGATCTTGATGGTGTTATAATTTTTGGTCCCTTTCAAATCATTTCAAAATATAATTCTTGTTTTGATTGTATGATATATTATTTGTTATTCCTTTAGGCTCCTCTTCATTTTTATCATTTTCCCTTGATCTACTCAACGTACTCCGGCGAGCAGCAAACTTCAAGAAGCTCCTTTAAACGCCTTAACTTCTTCGTGTCTGTTTTGAGTTTCTCTCTAAATATCTGTCGACATTTTCCTAAACTTTTTTTGGGCAACCTATTTAGTGAATTTTTCAAATGGATGGTGAGCATTTTTCCGATTTTTTCGAGGATTCCGAGGATATTTTCAGTATTCTTGAGGCTTTGGAGGGTGTATCTGGTTTAATCACAGAAGATGAGGAGGGGATTAAGGGGGGATTAATTTCTCAAAAATCTATTTATTCTTCAAGTGTTGTTCAAGAATCTGAAATTGAATTTGAAGCTTCACCAAAATGCAAGAAACAAAAGGTGGAATCCAATAATATTGATGGGCAACAAAGAATCTCTCACATAACAGTGGAAAGGAACAGAAGGAAACAAATGAATGAGCATTTGTCAGTCTTACGTTCTTTGATGCCTTCCTTTTACGTCAAAAGGGTATGTTTCTTCTTTAATTTAGATGCCTTCCTTTTACGTCAAAAGGGTATGTTTCTTCTTCTTTAAATTAAACTTAGGAGTTTAATTTCTCGGACTGAATAACACACTTGAAAGTACTTAAAGTCACTGTTGTTCTAAGGGGACGTTTGGTATTTCGATTTCAATAGTATATGGAAAGATTAAATATCGTTAAGCTGTAACTTCTAACGCATGCCTATACTCCGGAACAGGCCGATCAAGCGTCGATAATAGAAGGAGTTGTCAGTTACATCACTGAGTTACAACAAGTTTTACAATCCCTTGAAGCCAAGAAACAAAGAAAAGCCTTTACAGAAGTATTAAGTCCTCGTTTTGGTTCAAGTCCAAGACCCTCACCCCTTAGTCCAAGAAAGCCTCCACTGAGCCCAAGATTAAACCTACCCTTAAGCCCAAGAACCCCACAGCCAAACAGTCCCTACAAAAGCAGGCTACGTTTACCAACCTATTCTTCTCCAAATTCCTCCATGAATGACAGTGTTAATGAACTTGTTGCAAATTCAAAATCTGCCATTGCTGAAGTGGAAGTAAAATATTCTTGTCCAAATGTACTGCTCAAGACTGTTTCTTCAAGAATTCGAGGCCAAACAGTGAAGATGATTTCTGCACTTGAAGAACTCTCGCTGGAAATCCTAAATGTGAATGTCAGCACAATTGGTGAGACAATGAGAAACTATTTTACTATTAAGGTAATTAAAGATAAGCTGAATTGCAACTAATTTTGCACATTTTTTGTCTTGTTCAACGAATCAAATATAACGTCTGTAAATATTATTGAGTTAAATGACAATTTATTTTATTTTTCACAAAGCTTTAAATATATTTTCTGTCCTATTTTGTTGAAAAACCTTGTTTGAAGATTAAAATATTTATTAATTCTTAGAAGAAAACTTTATTATTAAGCCTTACCTTCAACATTGTCTCCTCACACGGTTTAATTCACTCTTTTTTATAAAAAGTACTATACACGCCAATTTTCATAAATCGGTGGTGGAATTAACGGCAATTCTTGATCTTTGAACATTCAAATCATCTTGAACTCCTGGTTTAAAAGCTTATGAAGTAAAAAGTGGAGAAAATTTTGTGGTAACTTTCAATAAAATTGTGAGTGGAAAAAGAATTTAATAATTTCTTTAAGTAAAGACATTTCTGGGTAAGAATAAAAAGCTCCAGAAGTCACTAAAATCTATTTTCAGAAGTTGTGTTATATTCTGGACATTCTCGAACTGTAACTCGATGATTTTATGTGTATTCTTGGAAAGAGACATTTTCACTGAAAACTAGGACATGTTTTTTTTTCCTTCCCTTTGTTCTATTATTATTTTTTCACAAATTTATATATGCATTCTTGTTTTACATATATTTGTTTTAAAATAGTGTTAATTAATATTGAATTGAATCTCATGATTGAATTTATGTCTCCCTTTGTAGATTGGAATTGAATGTCAACTTAGTGCGGAGGAACTCGCTCAGCAAATTCAGCAAACATTCTGCTAATTTTACTGATACTTGCGCTCATATTTGGTACATTGAGTTAGTCATGACTCAATAATATAATAAACGAAGTTTTAACGTTTCATTATCAGACATGCCATGCGTATTTAAACTGCAAGATCCTCTTTCTTTCACTCGCTCACTTTCACATGCACACGCTGACTCACTCATTAAGTAGAAATAAAGAAAAGCTGCAAAGGTGGGAGAGCATCAACCACCATTACTATTACTTAGGTTCGGATCCCGAACATGATTACAAGTCGGGCTAATATGTGAAAAATATATAAATTTACACATAAAATTTGTGAGTGGACTGTGCCACAGTTGCAATTTTTAAGTACTTTGAATTTATTTTAGTTTCTTGTTGACAATAAAATGTTTCAAAAACAATATAGATAAAAAAAAAAATTAAATAAATATATAAAATGAAAATATATATATGCACTGAACCTTGAACCTAAACATATGCCCATTAATGAAGTGAAGCAGCAAATTCAACGGATACAGCCACAAATTTTACCAATTTAGTACGTGTGATAAAAGTATTAATGAGCAGACCTAAAAGAAAAAAAAAATTAGACAAAATATTATTGATTATATACAATGAATATAAGAAAAATATCAATTTGATTAGATATTAAAATAGATAAAAACTATAGAAAATACATATTTACTTGATATACAAATATTCATAGCTGCTGTTTGGATTTCGTTTATATTGTTAAAAATAGATTCTATTAATACGAAAGAAATTATGTAAAGATGAAGTATAAAAATGAGGATACTCTTTATGAATGAAGTAAAAATATCGTACTATACCTATATCTAACATCTCCATCATATTTAAAGTTGTAAATATTTAAAACCTACATACTAACTATATATTGTACTATGTACTACATGCACGATACATATGACTTTCTATCTACTTCCAAAATTGTGTCTCTCTTTGCATAATAGTGACCAAAACACTACACATTTTCTTACTTAGCCTTTGTTTGGTGGGACTTAAAATCATATTTTTAATAAATTTTGATAAAAGTTGATGAAAGTCTTGTTTGGTTGGACAGAAAAACCAGAAATTTAAAACCCGCTAACGATAACCTTAAAATCAGTTGATTCATACCAAATTGCCTGTGATTTTTCCCCCCATCAACTCGACAAAAGTTCAACTTTTTGACCCGTCACATTTTCTATGTAACGTCCAAACCGATTTTCAAAACAATAGTTTACAGTTCCTAACGTTTATCGTGCACGAAATCCAACTTTAGCATTACTTTGCGATTGGTCTGATTCGACGGGTAATTAAATTTCCATGGAATCGCCTAGTAATTGGTAGGTCAGAATATACATGCTAGCTGATATATATGTTTCGCGCGTGTTAATTCGCTAACAATTAAAGAGGATCAGACGATTGTGTAAGGGACGAAACCTCTTGAGACAAAGTCCCAAAAAGGGGTGTTCTTTTTATTGGCGATGAACTTTACAATTGGAAACGGAAAACAACGTGCCTCCAAGGGGCGCAAGCACACGAGTTACAGAAAAGGAAGTGTTTAAGTCTAAAAACTAAAGGAATGAAAATTACATATTCTCTGTTCAAGAGTTTTGGATTCGATCCTTTGCTTCTAAGTTCTTTCTCCCTTTTATACTTCATAGGCAATCCCTTTGTGATTAACTGCTCTAAAAAAACTGCTTGATCGCCTTATAACTACCCACTTTCTTTGTAGTGGTCATTTTGTCATGAAACTGTCCTTTTAACTGCTGCCATTATCTTGCATCGTTCAACCGCTTTCGATTGAATCCCTTGAGTCGTGGAACGTGATAAGGTTACTTTAGCAACTGCCTCAATAACTGCATTTCTTGATAATCATAATGCATTATGTTTGTTGATACCTTGGGCGACTTGAAGATTTGGGCAAGACTCTGGGCGACCGTATGCCACTCTATTCGTTCAGATTCTGAGCGACTTGCAAACTTGGGCGATGGCGTTACCGCACTATTGGGCCCCTTATTTGGGCATCCACCTTGATTCGTTTAATTGGATTTCGTTCTTTGGGCTATCTGATTTGGGGATCTTCCAATTAGGCTTTACTCTCTGGGTTGTTCGATCTGGGCTGAATTTTTATGTGTCAACAATTACCCCCCAATATGACAGAATTAATAATAATTATTGAATTTTGCCATATTCACTTCACGTCTCCAGCAACGTTCGCGATTCCCAAAGAATTTCAATCATTGTTTCCTTCTATAACTTGAAAAGGTGCGTCGCTTTGCAAACCCTTATAAACTCCAAACACGCCATTTTACTTATATCTTTTATATTCTTGTAATGAACGTTTGGTAATAAAGAACTTTATTTGAACGTATTTCGCTCTGTCTTTATTATTTTTTGATCGTCCAGAATGTTTGGTTATGTTTCTATCTGTTCGCATTCCCATAAAGAAGGAACATATTTTTTCAAATACTTGCCATTAATGAATCTTACGTGCTTGGTGCCATCTAAATCTTCCAAGTGGTATGCTTCATTAGGCAATACATTGTTTATTTTGTATGGTCCTTCCCAGTTGGGCTACCACTTCCCGTACTTTGGATCCTTGGTATCCAAAGGGAGTATTGTCTTCCAAACTAGTTCACCCAGGCTGAACGATTTGGCTATGACTTTTTTATTATAAAATTTAGCCATTCTTTGCTTTTGAACTTGCAACCTATCCAAGACGTCCAACTTCAATTCATCTAAACTTAATAAATTTTGAACTAGCGATTCGGCATACTCATCATCATTCAACTTATGTTGTAAGAACACTCGAATTGATTGCACGTTGATTTCCATAGGCAAAACGGCCTCCTGTCCATAAACAAGTTGGAAAGGAGTAACTTTGGTACTTGACCGAGGTGATGTTCTATAAGCCCATAAGGCTTTGTTCAAACATTCGTGTCAATTTCTGCCATTTTCGTCTATCATCTTCCTGATGATATTTTTTAGAATCTTGTTGGAGGATTCTGCTTGTCCGTTGGATTGAGCGTAGTACGGTGTGGAGTTTACTAATTTAACCCCAAACTCGCTCAAAATTTTGTTTACTTGATCCCCATTCAAAGATGTTCCGTGATCTACCATTATAGTTTGTGGAATTCCAAACCTATAAATAATGTGATCACGAATAAACTCTATAACATTCTTCTGGGTGATCTCTTTTAAAGGTACTGCTTCTACCCATTTAGTGAAATAGTCGTTTGCAACTATAACAAAAGGAAGTGTTTAAGTCTAAAAACTAAAGGAATGAAAATTACATATTCTCTGTTCGAGAGTTTTGGATTCGATCCTTTGCTTCTAAGTTCTTTCTCCCTTTTATACTTCATAGGCAATCCCTTTGTGATTAACTGCTCTAAGAAAACTGCTTGATCGCCCTATAACTACCCACTTTCTTTGTAGTGGCCATTTTGTCATGAAACTGTCCTTTTAACTGCTGTCATTATCTTGCATCGTTCAACCGCTTTCGATTGAATTTCTTGAGTCGTGGAACGTGATAAGGTTACTTTAGCAACTGCCTCAATAACTGCATTTCTTGATAATCATAATGCATTATGTTTGTTGATACCTTGGGCGACTTGAAGATTTGGGCAAGACTCTGGGCGACCGTATGCCACTCTATTCGTTCAGATTCTGAGCGACTTGCAAACTTGGGCGATGGCGTTACCGCACTATTGGGCCCCTTATTTGGGCATCCACCTTGATTCGTTTAATTGGATTTCGTTCTTTGGGCTATCTGATTTGGGGATCTTTCAATTGGGCTTTACTCTCTGGGCTGTTCGATCTGGGCTGAATTTTTATGTGTCAACAATATAGAGGGCCATATTTCTAGATTTGGCTAATATACAACACTGTCTAACATCTACATATTTATTGGGAAAATTTAATTACAGCACTCCGTACTCTTAAGTAGAGTAAAATTTCACCAAGATTTCGCATGATTCTTTATTGCATGGATATATAGGGTTTCAGGTTTGGACATTCTCGTTGTGTTTTTAATCTAGACAAGAGACAAGGCCGGCCCTTTACTATTGTTACATAATTGGAAGTGGGATATGGACCGTGAGGTGGGTGAGGTAGGGTTAGGATTTGGATTTTCAACATTCTCATTGTATTCCTAGACTAGTTCACTAGTTTAAAAAGGTTTCAAAGACTAGAGAATAATTGAATAATTTTGCGATAAATGAATTTAAAAGTTTAAGCTAATACATATAAAAATATGTATTTATTTTTATTTTACCTTCGATACGCTCCATCATATCGAGTTTGAATTATGTATTTATCAAATTTCTAACACATGATGATTTTTCATAAATAGGTAATGGTAAAAAATTTAAAAAAAAAATCAACTAAACATTCTCAAAAAGAAAAAAGAAAAAACTATTTTTCACATGGCACGGTAATTTTTCTTACGTTGTAACCAAACATTCTTCCCCAAAAAAAAAAAAAAACCCACAAACAACCCCCCCCCCCCCCCCCCCCCCCCAAAAAAAGGAAAGAAAGAAAAGAAAAAGAAAAAAGGAACTCTTCTAAATAAACGCTATATATGTATTTCTTATTTTTTTGATATTTTTGGGATTAAAATAATATTATATTCCAATATTGAAGATAGCAATAGGCTGCACAAATGAATGTGACTCAACAGATTCGGACCAGTAGGTGAGTTGAGAAGGGTCTAATCTATCATCAGCTTATATAATTCATTAAATTGCAAAAAGACATACTAAACTTATGTCACCCATTATTTTACATTCTACAATATTATTTTCTCTACATTACTTATTGTAATCACACGTTTTTTGTTAAAATAATTTTACACACAAATCAAAAAATTTTCCTTTTTTTAATCACACATTCTCCATTAATCTACCATTGGATAATATATTTTTCAAAATTAAAGGGGCTCAAACATACTCTAAATATTTAATTCTTAACTACTTATCGGTTGCTATGTTAAATATCTATTTATATATATAAAAAATTCAATATATATTTATGAGTGTGTATTTTAATTCATATACAAAAGGAAAAAAAAAACTTTATTTTAATTTTTTTTTTGTATCTTCATATTATTAGACTAAAGTCTAAAAAAGCTATGGTTGTTTTTAAGTAATTTTATCTATAAATAAGTTTAGATATTTTACTCTTTTTTTTTCCTTATTTTATATAAAAGTGACCTTTTTTAGAAGTAATATATATATATTTTTTACTTTACTGTCAAAAATAAATAAGTGCAATGTGTAGTTGAATATATATATATTAACTTACTTTTTTACTATAAGTGCACTTTATAAGCTTAGACAAACATGCAATGTGTAGTTGAACACACTTTTATCTTAATGGATAAGATAAAATAAATGACTTTATACATGTAAAATTCGAATTTCTAAATGAAAGTTGAAGTTATCATTTGGATTTTTTTTTTAAATAAAATAAAAATTTTACCCATTTAATCAAATATAAATTGAGTGTCACTTGTCTATTTAATTTTTAAATAAACAATTTCTGCTAACTGAGGACATGTAGACCACAGTTTTAACTTTTAAAATGTTAAGAATATAGGTTCAATTAAATTACAAGTTAGGAACACGAGTCACACATTTGTGAAAGGTTGAAAACCTTAGTAAAATTCACCCCCTTTTAAATTAGAGATGGTTTCATTTCACTTTGCAAAGGAAAACATATTGTTGTATATGAAACTTATTACATAAACTCATTTCAAATATTTTGCAAGCATCATGCATAAATTACTAGTACAACTCAAATTCAACATAAATTGTGTTCTATGTATATCCACTTGCTTGTCAACAACCGAGAATAGGGCTGGCCCTGAGAAGTATGAGACCCTAGACAACAAATTGTTATGAAACTCTTAAATATAAATGAAATGAACACTTTTAATATAAATAACTTATTTTTAACTTTCATAAATTTTAAAGATACTTTATAAGCTTAGCAAAAAAATTATGTGGAAGATATCCTTAATTAATTTATTATTATTATTATTTCTTGGATTGATTTTTTTTCTAGATTTTGGTGGGTATGAAAAAAAATAAAAGAGAGAGATAGAACTAGGTAATAGTTTAATTGTAGGTCCATTTCGTTCATTAAACCAAGAATGTAAGTTAGGTGTCCAAGTATTTTAGACCTCTTATATAGTCTCAATTTGTTGTTTTGTTGTTGCTTTTTAAAGGAAAATAAGGCCCAACTCAAGAAAACAAAAGAAAACTTTTGAGATTTTTGAGATAATTTCTAGGCCCTTAATGTCTCGAGGCCCAAGGCAATGACCTAGTTTGCCTTGAGCCAGGGTAGGGCCTGATCGAGAATGTCATCTAAAAAATTATATTGTAAGTTGCGTTCGAGCATACTTATCAGACACGAAAAATGGTGAAACCGTACCAAAGTAGGTTGAAGAAGAAGAAAAACTTGTAAATGCTTTCTTATGGAGTGCAAAGTTGCGTGCAAGCAATGGCAGAGGAAACAAGAAACGATAACGCCCTACAAATTTTCTTTTTCTCCTTTTAATTTCACCATTATTCATCAAGCGAAATTCGTACTTAGGCTAGTGACCTAGTAAGACTTCGTTCTTATCATTAAATTAGACATTGGTCTTGAATGTCCTAAAATTTTGATTCACTTAAGTAATTATATGGACTATGTTTGTATATTTATATATAATTTATTATTCAGGATCTTAGTAAGTGGTAAAAATGATTTATTCAATAAATACATCAATTTTTAGGAGGTTTATTCTAAACCAAACAAGTTGGAATAATAAGCAAGGCATGAATAAAATAATACCTCAATAGAGCTCGAATGCACATCCACCAAATAGCTTGATACCATTCCACCTAATATCATCTAGAAAATAATACGAGATTGATGTGCGAGTAAAACTAACAAGACGTAAAAATCTGCGAACTATACATGCCTGAGTAGAGCATAGATAGAAGATACTCTAAAGAATACCTGCATTATACTAATATGCAAAAAATTAATTACACAATTATAACTGTGGTATATATTTTTAATTTTATTTGTAAATGAACCGATAAATATTACCAGTAAAATTAACAAATAATCATGGCCCTTCAATCCAATTAATGGTCTTGATCATAGTAATTTTTGTGTACTAAATTATTACAATTACATTCCGTCCTTTGTTATATGTCCATTTCCTCCTGGATAATCTGCAATTCCAATACATCTTCTCACGAGTCAAAGGCAAATTTGTCAAAATTGATAAAATTGGCAATCTATTCAATTATATGGTAAAATGTGAAAATCATAAACAATCAAGTCATTTTTTATTCATGTATTTCAATAGTTTCACAATTATAGTTCAATTAATTATCATTTATTTATAATTTAAATAATTTATAAAGTCGGGAACATGTTCAAATAATCATAAACAAAATAACTCAATAAATGCAATATTTTTGAGGAAGGGACCCACTAATTTTTGGGCAACCATCAACGTGTCAATTACCATATCCATTAATTCCCTTGAAAATATCTCATTTTCCACTCTCAACTTGCCACGTAAATACTTCACTCCTATAATTTTCTGCTGTGGCACTGGCCACGTCATCTTAATTTTTTAATTCCCTCATGGGCAATTTATTTGCCGTTGATCATCTTGACCACCATTAATAACCGTTGATTTATGTATGAATAAGGCTTGTGGACACCGAAATTCAGGGCGATATATATGATTTTTTAATATTTTCTGGAATCCTCAGTAAGTTCAATTGAGACTTGAGGTTCTTGTGAAATTTTCGTTACCGAATTTAGGATCGTCGTGGGAAATTCTGGGTAGATTCAGTTAATTCCGTTTTCACTGGTTAAGGTAACCATTTTTAGCAATGATCTTCTGATGTTTTCGTTGATTGTGTCTTGAAATGTAATTTGTGGAATTCTTTTTCTTTATAATTGAAACTCTTAATAAGTTAGTTTAATTCTGCAACAAAACTCACAAGGAAGTGCAACCTGTAGTCGAACTTTTCGAATATTTTTGGTGATAAGTTTGCTAATGATTTCCGAATTCTCTAAAACGTTATGAATTTATTATTATTATTATTATTTTTATTTTGGAGTGTTTGCGAAGTTTTCTGATTTTTTGAAACGGAAATGTTAGCCTATTAGAAGTTTGCTTGGGTGGATAGGATGGGTAAAGTTGGCTGTAAAGAAATGAATTGGTGAATAAAGATTATATTTTGTATGTATAGTCCGCTTAAGATCAAGTTTTGGGTGTGGGATTCTCTCTTATTGAGCTAATTTTGCATTTGGCCTGACTCCGGCAAAAAATGATTTACATAGTCGAACCCAAATTTATTGAGATCGAGGCTTATTTTGTTGTTTTATATTAATTCTTGATATGATATTCCTACGGCGATGTATAAACGAATCAGTGTGTCAAATGATGTTAAGTTGGCAGTTCTTTTCCGGTGTAATTATTAGTATTATTATTATTATTATTATTTTCTTCTCCAGGATTGTAGTGTTGGGAACTCCTTTTATTTGTTGGATTACAGAACTTGGCATGGGAGTTGTGAGTGTTTCGACTTCTGCTGCACGGACTCCATTGGGATTGAGCACAAAATTTTCTGCACATTTATCTCAACAGAAAAGACCGGTAATTATATCGTTCAAAACAGATATAACAAAAAATACGGCCCTGATTGCACCTCGAGAGTCTGTTTGTTTACCTGTAGAGACAGCTAAAGAAAACGAAAAGAGGTTAAGAACTGTAAAGAAGCGTTCAGAACGTGTACATGCTGCCTTGACTGATGAAGCAATTTCGAGTACTTTTGATTTAGATTACAATGAAGCTGCAGCCAAACTAGAACACATATTCAAACGTAGTCCGTCTGATAAGGAAGTTAAAGATCAGATGGTTAAGAGAAGGAGATGGAGGAGAAAGAGAGGAGAGGCTGAGGAGGAAGGAGGGAAGGGAAGTGCCAATACTGTGGTTAGGAATCGGAGGAAGAAGGCAAAAAGACTAAGTCTTGAGACAAGGATTGCCATGAGAACAAACAAAGAAGGTGAAGTGATTGAGCCATCCATGGAAGGAAAACAATGTAAAAATGACGAAGACGAAGATATTGATCGGCTTGTTAGAGAATATTCAGCTTCTACCGACTTGGTTAGCCTCGATTGGAAGA
Source organism: Olea europaea var. sylvestris (assembly GCF_002742605.1). Lineage (NCBI taxonomy): Eukaryota > Viridiplantae > Streptophyta > Magnoliopsida > Lamiales > Oleaceae > Olea > Olea europaea. The sequence continues at coordinate 11,046,629 of NC_036248.1, read as the reverse complement.
AAATGAAGATTCCACCGGTTCTTGCATCGTCTGAGCATGCCTGGCTGTTTAAGCTGATGCAGCCTATGAAGGTGAGTGTATCATCGATTTGCAACCTGTCTGAACCAATGACATAAAGATCAAAAATGGATGAATTGGAATTAATTGCTTGATAGAACCATGTATAGTTGTTTGACTGCTAACTTGATTATCATCATTTAGGCAATCCTTCAAGTGAAGGAGAACATACAAAATGATTTGGGAAGAGAACCGACAGATTGTGAATTAGCAGAGGCAACAAATATGGATACTTTTCAACTTAGGAAAAACGTGGAAGTTGGTCGAGCTGCCAGAAACAAGTTGATCAAGGTAATTCATGTTTTCCATTATCAGCTCCTCTTCATGTGAAACCATCCCTCCTATTACTTTTCTTTCTTTTAATTTTTTCGATGGGGTAGGATACAAGGGGACAAAGGGAGTTTCACCTTGATGAATATAAATTTCTCTTTCTGTTTATTCTTTTGAAATCAATCTACACAATCGGAAATCCAGTACTAGCTCTCACTTTCACCTTCAAATTTTTGATAGATATATTTAAGATGTAAGTCATTCGATAACCATACCGACTCCAAAACTCAGACAAGTTTTTTTATGATGGAAGTTTGGGAAATAAATGAGGTTTCAGTTTTTCTTAGTTTGTTCAATGGGCTAAAGTTGCATATGGCTGGCTGTATGGCTCTATTTCTAGATCCAAATGTGAGTCTTATGTAAACTAATCCCTTGCTTATGGATTTAGGATTACATCAACTGATGCTATCATGTTTCTAATTGGTTGCAGCACAACCTCCGTCTTGTTCTGTTTGTAATGAAGAAATATTTCCAAGAGTTTGCGAACGGCCCAAAATTCCTAGACCTCTGTCAAGCTGGAGTTAAGGGTCTTATAATAGCTATTGATCGTTTTGAACCAAAAAGGAAGTTCCGGCTCTCAACCTATGGCCTTTTTTGGATCCGACATGCCATCACACGTTCTATGACTCTCTCAAGCTTCACTAAAGTGTCCTTTGGCCTTGAGTCGGTGAGTTTACCTCATATGCAAATTCTCTTGTTAAATGCTTATATTGATTCAACTTCAGAATTTTCTGCGTACATGCTTTTCCCTAGTTTGTTACAGTTTTGACAGTGTTAGATGAAAACAAATTGTTTGCTGGTTCTCCCTTGGTCTAAACTGCGAACTTGTGAACTGATTTGTACACAACCAATTTTACTCCTAGTTAATTTGGGTTTGGCTACTTGTAGATCTACTGTGAGATCTAAAGAATAAGATCTTATGCAACTACTGGTGTATAGATGGATAAATTGGGTTTAGACAAGTCATTTCACAAATACTTTTGACAAGCAAAGCTATGTTAGACTGAATTGTATTTTCTGGTGTAGGTTAGAGTAGATATCAATCGGGCCAAGCTGGAGTTGATGTTTGAACTTCAGAGAATGCCAACAGATGAAGAAATTCTAGAGAGAGTTGGAATTTCCCCTGGAAGATATCACGAAGTGATGAGAGTATCAAAGCCTATCATTTCTCTCCATTCACGACATGCTTTAACCCAAGAAGAGTTCATAAATGGAATTACTGATGTTGATGGTGTGGAAGGAGATAATAGGAGGCAACCTGCCCTTCTCAGGCTTGCACTAGATGATGTGGTAAGTTTTAGTCTCATAGACTCCGCACCGTAAATAACTTGGTGTTTACATTTTCTGGACTAATTACTCTTACTCTAAAATATGACTATTGATCAAATTCTGCACAACTCATACTATATATTCCTTTCCAGAACACGTTCAATGACCACATGGCTAGTGTTGACAAGCATGCAAAACTTAACTTCCCATCTCTTTGTAAAATGTGATTCTTATTCACAGTACATATGTTTATATGTAATCAGTGAAACAATGTTCGGTTGCTATGTCAGGGCTTCTTTTTCATAAAATTTATGATTTGCTATAAAAAAAAGTGCTAATCGCACGTTGGAACTTAGAGGGCATGAATTTTAAGCAATGTACACAATATTGGACAGTATAATGGTTTTGCTTCTTTTATATTCATACATATATATATATAGTCTAGTACTATTAAGTTCACCTCCGAACATGTCATTTCTACTAGAAGACTACTTAGATTTTACTGGCATCTTGAAATGATGTAGAACTCGCATAATTCTCATCATTCGAGTATCTGAAATCTATTCATAAGTGTCATGTGCATCAGTAATTACTAGTCTTAGTATCTCTCTATTGAAATCCTTTGCAGCTTGATTCTCTGAAGCCGAAGGAGAGTTTGGTTATCAGACAGAGATATGGACTTGACGGTAGAGGAGACAGAACCTTGGGAGAAATTGCCGGGAATTTAAATATTTCGAGAGAAATGGTCCGAAAGCATGAAATGAAGGCTCTCATGAAGCTCAAGCATCCAGCACGAGTGGACTATATTCGCCGTTATATATTCAAATGAACGACAGCCTTTGGCTTGTAATTGTTCTATACCAACCATTTGTATCATAGTTACTCAATACATAAATAAAAAATCAGTCAACGTGTATAATCCATTTTCTCAGGACCTGGAAATTGCAATTTGCTGGTGTATATATATGGCTTATAGTCCCTTTTTGCAGTTTTTTTTTTTGTTTTTTTTTTTGTAATTGGGTGATAAAAGGAAAAATAGTTTATACCTTGATGACATAATGTGGGTTGATCTTACTTCTATATGCATTGGCATGGCATGCTCAGTTCACAGTATTAGACAAAATTAAACAATATAATGAACACGATTTTCTTTTTCCTTTTTCTTTTTAGTGTTATTCAATCCTCTTTATAAAATTCTACAATCCATTGCACGGTTCAAAAAATAAAAAGGGGGAATAAAGGCCAAAAATAGTATCAGTATACATATAGGAAATTTTGAAACAAATGAAGGAACGATATGATTTTCAGCGGCAGATTTTATACTTTCTGAGTTGCAGAACAGAAAATGCTACAATTTTTTATGCCAAAAAATGCCACTTTTTACATTTGAGCCCACACTAGCTCATTCCGAAAAAATGAGTAATAGCTCACTTTTGGCAAGATTTTCGGTGGGATCCGTTGGTCCAATTTGGAAGATCAAAGTTGATCCGTATCTTCCTCTGTGAGAGTATCAAAATCATATATTTACTTGCCAAAAATAAAGCTCGGGTGAATGAGAAATTGGAGTTCAAAGTTGACTATTGGAAGATGATTTTATGTGAGAAAATAGCTTTTGTTCTACATAGGAAAGGAAGAAAGCAAGAACCACTTTAAATATAGTTGCACATTGGAAGGGTGTAATCATGTGTAGCATAGAGGCTCTCTCCACGTGCGCGAGCGAGGGGGTGCAAATCTCGGACCGAAATTGCCTTCGGACCTTGAACTTGTGTGCGGGCGCGACCTACGTATACGAATGTTGAACCGAACGAAGCAAAAATTGGCCCTTTTGGAGACTTTTGAGTTTCTGAAACTTCCAAAACTCCTAGAAACTAAAGTGACTCCAATGTTAATTGCCATAGAGTTAATGGCAGATTTATGCTATATTAAATTTGAAGTTTCCAGCAATTTACACAAATGAAAAAAATAGGAAAAACGTTCTCTTCCTCGCTGTTCAAAAAAAAATGCCCTGCATTTTCTGTCTTTGTCTTTGTCCAGTAAGGTTGTGATTTCCTGAATACGCATATCTGTCCAATAAGGTCGTTGTGATATTGTTCAGACACTGTATTAGTTCGTCGAAATAGTTTCTGTAGTGCTTAGATTCTACAGATCTTGCTGTTGTATCCTGAAAAACAGACACTCGAATTAAATCTCAAACATTTACGGTGATGGGGCGAATCTGTTTTAAGGAAACTGTGTTCGCACAGGCCTCGGGTTGAAAATTTATCTACTATTTATTCAGTTTGCATTTTCTTTTTGGAGATTTATTTATTTAGCGATTTACACATCTCATATATCGTTTGTTAAATTTATATTAGAAATAGATTTCTAAAAGAAAAAAAATAAAATAAACATTTTTTTTTCAATTCGTTATGTGTGAAAAATAGATTTTACATATACGGTAATTCTATTTGTAAGTGGAAAAAAATTTGTATTATTTTAATTAGTGTATGAATAAAAACACTTTATGAAAATGCGGTAAGCTGCCTGGCATATACAGTAAGCTGTCAAATACGGTAAGTTGCCTGGCATATACGGTAAGCTGCCATATACGGTGAATTGAACTACCAAATACAGTAAGCAATTGTCAAATACGGTAAGCGTGAATTCGGTGTCTAAATCACATATACGGTATATGAGAACCTGATTTCACTCCATACACTACCAATTAAATTTCCTAACTAAACACAAATTCGTAAAAGAAAAATTGGTTTCTTATATTGTTAATTTTAGAAACTAATTTTTTGTTTGATTTTTAGAAATAGTAAACGAATCGACCAACATGGATATGACCCAAACGTGCCTATTGGAAATCAGGCTATGGGCTCAATTGTGGCTCAAGGGCCAAGTTCTGTTGTGGCTCAAACTGTCAAGTCATGTTATGAGTCAAACTGTGGCTCCAACAACTGGCCATGCCGTTAGTGTTCTGGTTAATCATGGAGAAAAATCGGAGAAATTTAATGGTGTGAATTTCAAAAGGTGGTAGCAGAAAATTCTAATTTATCTTACCACTTTGAATTTTGCAAGATTCTTGACTGAAACTGCTGCAAAACTCAATGAGGGTGAGGGAGATGTTCAAGCCATCAGTGCACTTGATGCTTGGACTATTAAATTTTCTGCGCCGAAACTATATTATGAATAGCTTACCAGACACGCTATACAATGTGTATAGTACTATGAAATCTGTTAAGGAACTGTGGGAGTCTTTGAACCGAAAATATAAAACTGAGGATGCCGGAGCTAAAAAATTCATTGTCGGCAGATTCCTAGACTATAAAATGGTGGACTCCAAAACAATTATCAGTCAAGTGCAAGAACTTCAAGTAATTCTTCACGAAATTCATGCCGAATGGATGATTTTGAGTGAAACTTTTCAAGTGACTACAATTATTGAAAATTTGCTCTCGCGTGGAAAGATTTCAAGAATTAGTTGAAGCACAAACGAAAGGAAATGAACGTCAAAGAACTAATTGTTAGATTTCGAATTGAAGAAGACAACAAGAGTTCTGAAAAGAAGTGGTTCAATCCTGGTGCTGCTAAAGCTAATGTTGTGGAGTATGGTCAAAGTAGTAAGACCTACAAAAACAAGTCTGGGTCATCCATTGGCAAAAGGACCAAGCAAGGACTGAAAGGCGGAATTTCTAAGAAGAAATTTCAAGGGAAATGCTTCAATTGTGATAAAGTGGGCCACAATCTTTAGAGTGCAGATTTCCAAAGAAGAAGAAAGAAGCAAATGTGGTTGACTACATGGCACAAGATGTGTTAGAGCTGAATCTCTCAGCTGTCATTTCTGAAGTGAACATGGTGCGATCAAACCCTAAGGAGTGGTGGATTGACACCGATGTTACGAGGCATGTGTGCTCTGATAAGGAGCTGTTTGCAGCGTTTGAAGTAATTGAGAACGGGGAGAAGTTGTTCATGGGAAATTCAGCAACTTCTGAAATCAAAGGTCAAGCAAAGGTGGTTCTGAAGATGACCTCGGGAAAAGAGCTGACTCTCAACAATGTGCTATACGTGCCGAAAATTCGCAAGAACTTAATGTCCGGGTCGCTTTTGAATAATCATGATTTTCGCATTGTATTTGAGTTAGATAAAGTTATTTTGTCAAAAAGTGGAATGTTTGTCGGAAAATGATATGTTTTCGACAGTATGTTTAAACTAAATGTACTGGTTGTTAAACAAAAAATGAATAAAGCAAACTCTTCTGCTTATTTGTTTGAGTATTCCAATTTGTGGCATGGTAGACTAGGACATGTTAATTATGATACTTTACGAAGACTAGTTAACTTGAATTGCATACTCGAGTTCCACATTGATTCAAAACATGAGTGTGAAACTTGTGTTGAGACAAAATTGACAAGGTCATCGTTTAAAAAAATTGAACGGAACACATAACCACTTGATTTAATTTACAGTGATGTATGTGACTTAAAACTTGTACAAACAAGAGGTGCAACAAGTATTTCATCATTTTTGTCGACGATAGCACCAAATACTGTTATGTGTATTTGCTAAAAAGTAAAGATGAAGCTATAGAGAAATTTGTTCTCTATAAGAGTGAAGTTAAAACTCAATTTAATAAGAAAATTAAGGTGTTAAGAAGCGATCGAGGTGGTGAGTATGAATCACCATTTGCGAAATTCTGTGCACAATTATACATGAAACCACCGCACCTTATTTACCACAACAAAAAGGGTGTTATTGAACGAAAAAATCGTACTTTAAAGGAAATTATGAATACAATGCTAGTAAGTTTTGGGTTACCTCAGAACATGTGGGGAGAAGCTGAGTTATCAGTAAATTTCCTTTTAAATAAGGTGCCCCGAAAAAAAAATAGAAAAGACCCCTTATGAGTTATGGAAAGGAAGAAAGTCTTCCTATAAATACTTACGAGTATGGGGGTGTCTTGCTAAAGTGGTCATTCCAGCACCAAAGAAGGTAAGGATAGAGCCAAAAATGGTAGATTGCATCTTCATTGTCTATGTACACAATAGTAGTGCTTATCGATTTCTTGTGTATGATTCTAAAATCCCAGACATACACAAAAACACGATATTGAAATTAAGAAATGCTTTATTCTTTGAACATGCATTTCCGTACAAGTCCAAAGAGGAAGCAAGCTCCTCCAAACGAACATATGAGACTATGACTAAAAATAGTCATGATAAAGAACTAGAAGAGGGAACTGAGGTTAGATGTAGCAAATGGGAAAGGACAGAAAAATCTTATAGTCCTGATTTTCTAACCTATATGCTAGAAAGTGAACCTCAAAGTTATCAAAAGGCTGTGAATTCCTCGGAAGGACCTCAATGGAAGGAGGCCATCAAAAGTGAGATAGATTCCATACTGCAAAATCATACATGGGAGCTAGTGGATTTTCCTCCAGGAAGCAAACCATTAGGCTATGAATGGATTTTCAAAAGGAAAATGAGACCAGATGAAACTATTGAAAAGTACAAGGTCAGATTAGTAATTAAAGGTTACAAACAACGGGAAGGCTTTGATTACTTTGATACATCTATTAGGTTGATACTTGCGATTGCCGCTTTGCGAAATCTTGAAGTATATCAAATGGATGTTAAAACTGCCTTTCTAAATGGAGATTTAGAAGAAAAAATTTATATGGAACAACCTGGGGGGTTTTTGTCACCAGGACAGGAAAGGAAAGTTTGTAAATTGGTAAAGTCACTATATAGCTTGAAACAAGCACCCAAACAATGGCATGAAAAATTTGATAATATAGTGATAGAGAGTGGATTTAAAATCAATGAGTGTGACAAATATGTTTACTTCAAAGACACTAAAGATGGTTATGTCATTTTGTGTTTTTACGTTGACGACATACTTATTGTTGGTAGTGACAATAAGATGATTAAATTCACTAAAAATATGTTGAATTCGAGATTTGACATGAAAGATATGGGTTTAGCTGATGTTATATTTGGAGTCAAAACCTCAAAAAATCAGATGGGCTTATTCTAAGTCAGTCACATTATGTAGACAAAATTTTGGAAAAATTCAATAAGGATGATACTGGTTTGGTTAGAATATCGATAGATACAAGTCAACATCTATCTAAAAATAAAGGTGAAAGTGTCTCTCAAGTAGAATACTCAAGAGTTATTGGAAGTCTAATGTACTTGATGAGTTGTACAAGACTAGATATAATCTACACAGTCAGTAAACTGAGCATATACACGAGTAATCCAGGAGCTAATCACTGGAAAGGAATAGTAAGAGTACTAAGATACTTAAAATATATTCGTGACTATGTACTACATTATACCAGATATCTAGCGGTCATTGAAGGATACAGTGATGCTAATTGGATATCTGATATAAAAGACTTAAAGTTCACCTGTGGATTTGTGTTCACATTGGGAAGTGCTGTCATATCGTGGAAATCCTCTAAGCAAATAGTTATAACCAGATCTACGATGGAATCTAAGTTTATAGCTGTATATAAATATGGTGAAGAGGCCGAATGGTTGCGCAACTTCTTAGAGGATATTCCAAGATGATCAAAATCTGTGCCAACAATTTGCATATATTGTGACAATCAATCAGCAATAGGAAGGGCACAGAGTATCATGTGCAATGATAAGTCTAGACATATACGTCGTACACACAATATCATAAGACAACTACTCTTAACTGGAGTGATCACTATTGACTATGTAAGGTCAAAAGATAACATTGCGGATCCGCTAACCAAAGGATTAAACAGAGAGTTAGTTGAAAAATCATCGAAAGAAATGAGACTTAAGCCCTTGAATGAATAAATCATTACAAAGAAAACCCAACCTAGTTGACTGGAGATCCCAAAATCTAGGTTCAAATGGACAACCTAATTGTAAAGGCTTAATAAAATCACTGTGGGGATGTTTCATCTTGTCCATTCTTCTGATGTAATAGTGATGCCTATGAGGATAAAGGATAAGCAATAGGCTTTTAATGATTCTTATGTATCGAAGTTCGAGCCAAGTAATGCGGGTTACTTGTAATGAGAAATCACCTATGTGAGAGAGAAGTGGGGCCGCTTCTAAGAGAATTGTGTGTGGCTCAATTCTTAAGAACTCTTACCGAACCGGCATATGTTTATGGTTAAAACGAACATAATAATGAGAACTGAATTGTGTTAGGAAGAATTCTGTGTGGAGTATATCATTGTTTACATAAATGGCAGAACAATTCAAGGACAATATGTCTACTGGTCAGCTAGAAAAGTAAATATGCTTTCACAAGGAAAGGTTTAAAGGGTGATACCTACCTATCCTATGCAGGTTTCAACCGTTGAACTTTATCACCTAGTATTGTGTCTCACGGTCACCAAGTCTCGTGTCTCATGGTCTTATGTCTCTCCCAATTTTCATTCATGTGGGGGATTGTTGGAAAAAATGAGTAATAACTCACTTTTGATAAGATTTTCGGTGGGACCCGTTGTTCCATTTGGAAGATCAAAATTGATCCGTGTTTTCTTCTGTGAAAGCATCAAAATCATATATTTACTTGCCAAAAATGAAGCTCGGCTGAATGAGAAATTGGAGTTCAAAGTTGACAATTGGAAGATAGTTTTATATGGGAAAATAGATTTTGTCCCACATAGGAAAAGGAAGAAAGCAAGAACCACTTTAAATATGGTTACACATTGGAAGAGTGTAATCATGTGTAGCATAGATGCTCTTTCTACGTGCGCGCGCAGGAGAGGTGTAAATCTCGGACCAAAATTGCCTTCAAACCTTGAACTTGTGTGTGGACGCAACCTGCGTACACGAATGTTAGACCGAATGAAGCAAAAATTGGCCCCTTTGGAGAGCCCAAGTTTTGCAATTTTTTTTGCTTTCTTCACTGACTTTTGAGTTTCTGAAACTTCCAAAACTCCCAGAAACTAAAGTGACTCCAATGTTAATTGTCATAGAGTTAATGATAGATTTATGTTATATTAAATCTGAAGTTTCCAGCAATTTACATAGATGAAAAAAATAAAAAAAAAGAACGTTCTCTTCCTCGCTATTCAGAAAAAAACGTCCTGAATTTTATGTCTTTGTCTTTGTCCAGTAAGGTCGTGATTTCATGCATACACATATCTGTCCAGTAAAGTCGTTGTAATATTGTTCAAACACTGTATTAGTTCGCCGGAGTAGTTTCTGTGGTGCTCAGATTCTACAGGTTTTGCTGTTGTATCCTAGGAAACAGACACTCGAATTAAATCTCAAGCACTTATGGTGAGGGGGCGAATCTATTTTAAGGAAATTGTGTTCGCACAGACCTCGGGTTGAAAATTTATCTGCTATTTATTCAGTTTGCATTTTCTTCTTGCAGATTTATTTATTTAGCGATTTACACGTCTCATATATTATTTATTAAATTTATGTTAGAAATAAATTTCTAAAAAATAACAATAATAAATAAACATTTTTTTTCAATTCGTTATATGTATGAAAAATAGATTTCACAAATACGGTAATTCTATTTGTAAGTAGAAAAAAATTTGTGTTATTTTAGTTAGTGTATGAATAAAAACACTTTTATGCAAATACGGTAAGTTGCTTGGCATATACGGTAAGCTGTTAAATACGGTGAGCTACATGGCATATACGGTAAGCTGTCATATATGATGAATTGAACTGCTAAATAGGGTAAGCGTGAATCCGGTGTTTAAATCACATATACGGTATATGAGAACCCGATTCCGCTTCATACACTACCAATTAAATTTACCAACAATTCCATTATCTTTTTCGATCTCATTTGCATTATATGTGTGTGTGTGTGTGTGTGTGTGTGTTTAAATCACATATACGGTATATGAGAACCCGATTTCGCTTCATACACTACCAATTAAATTTACCAACAATTCTATTATCTTTTTCGATCTCATTTGCATTTTCTATATATATATATAATCAGTCTTTTGTTTTCTGAAAAATAAATTCAAAAGTGGAACACAAAGGGTATCAAAAATTGCAATAATGCTACTTGTATAAAGGAAGGTTACAAAATGGGTTGACAAAGACACGTGTGCAACCGAGATAAAAAGCATTTGGATGGCTATGATTTTAAAAGAGAGAAGTGGAAATTTATGGCGCCAAAACAAAGATACTGGAGTAATAATACTGAAATCCAACATTTTCACCAATCTTTTGTAGCTAAGCTCAACAATTTCCTCCAAAACGTACACTTGTAGCAAAACTCCAAAAAATTTCCCAGCAAAACTCAAATAATTTCTTCAACGACTTGTAGCAAAAATCCAACAATTTCCCCAACATGGTGTAGCAAAAATCCAAAGAATGGCCGGGTAGCAAGAGACCCCGCATCAACGTCCAATGACTGGTAGCGAACCTCCGACAATTTCCCCAACATTGTATAGCAAGAATCCAAAAATTGGCTAGGTAGCGAGAGACCAAGCATCAACACCACGTCCGACCTCGCACCTCCGGTCTATATTATTTACTTCAACCTATCTTTACCATCTTCGGCAACGCTCGATCGTCACATAAGAAGGTATGGATGCTTTTGTTTTGTAGGTTGGAATTTCTTGGCATGAGTTGAGCTGTTAGATTTTGATAGTGTTTGAGAAATGGAAATAATTGCATTTTCAATTTTTGAAATCTTCCTGGAAAATTGGATTTTTGCATCAATTAATTCAATTATGAAGTATAAGAAATTTAGAACACCATTGAAATTGACATCTTTTTGGCTGAATTGTAAGATTTCCTTTTTAATTAGGGTGTGTTTGATAGAGTGGAAGTTCAATTAAAAAAGGAATTGCAATTCCATCTTTTCATTTTTTTGGTGTTTGATTGGCAAAAATTTCCTTGGAATTCATTTTCCACATTTTCATGCCACATAGACATTTTCCATGTTCTGAAGGAACATTTTCCTGGATTACTGTAGTAGTTTTTTTCTTTTTTTATTTTATTTTATTTTTTATAATGAAAACAAATTCTAAGAATTATTGTAAAAAAATATTTCCATTTAATTGGAAATTTCCATGTAAAACAAAGTCAAACGAACACCAAAAGATAGATGATTTTCTTGATTTTTTTTCTTGCAATGGAAAGAAATTTCATCCCCAATACTAATAAAATCTATCCCTTCAGTTGATAATTTTCATGTAAAATAAAGTCCAACGAACACCTAAAAATACTTTTATTTCAAAACTTTTCACGTGAAAAATTATACCAATCAAATACAATAATTTACAATTATTAGGAAAACAATTTCGAAACAATTCAATTCCCTGAAATTCGTTTTCTTTCCGTCCAAATTCCATCTTTGCAATCAAACGGACCCTTAGTTCATTCATTTGTTCATTTTAGTTAACCAAATAACTAGACTTTTGCCCTAATTATATTCTGTGATGAAAATTTTGGAAGATCGGTATAAATATCCACTAAAATGAGCTCAGCTGTTTAATATGAGTTGATGACTTATAGCATTTACGTTTTGCAGAAGGCAATAACATGGAAGATGTTTTCTCCGTTAAATCCGAAAATAAGAATGTGGATAGCAATGTAAATGTTGTGGGAGAGGAAACTATAGGAAGAAATGATTGTATTGTGCCTAAGGTTGGTGTGCAGTTTAATGATGATAAAGAAGTGTACGATTTTTATGCAAGATATGCATATGCCGTGGGTGTTCCAACTAGGAAGAGGAGTTCGACAAAGGATAATGATTGTAACACCCCGAACTTTTTTTACTATTTTCATATGAGCCTAAACTTAATATGGGTCACTTAGCAAATGAAATAATTCATTTTTAGATTTGTCGTCACACTAAAAATCCAAATGTTGATTATTTATTTTGCTCATGTGTACTTAGAATTTATCGTAAATCTTATTTGGGTTGAATATTTACGTATTCTAGAAGTTGATAAAATATATCAGTATTATACTCATTTGGTAACTCGTGTTGAATGATATAAATTGGCTCAAGAAAAAATAATTTTCGGACTAACCATATTCGAATTATCTTGATAGAAAGAAAATTACTCAAATCCTATATTTTATTAATAATATATATATATATATATCCCATCAATGAATACTAATTTACACACTCACCATGATTGATTGAAATAAAGAATAGACTATTGAAATTCCTAACGCGTGTGATGGTTGGTATTCATAGTTAGTTGCAAGTGAATATTATATATATAATATGTGAGAAGTATTTTTTTCCCCTTTACATACACACATTCACACATGAAAACACACATATTAAAAAGAGATATTATTTTATTCACAAACCATTTTCAGAATTTTTGATATCATTTGAGGTAAGAAAAGTACAAGTGGTTAATTCTTACTTTCTTGATATTTTTATAATTTTTGGCATGAATTACGTTAAGGCTGTCAAGCTGATTTTTATGTTAAATCCTATGGGATGGATCGTTTGGTCAAAAATGTTAAATCCTTTAGGATGGACCATTAGGTCAAAGATGTTAAATCCTACGAGATGGACCGTTCGGTCAAAGATGTTAAATTCATTGAGCCCTAAATTTAAGAAATGCTCGTATGTTATGTCAGTTTTATATTTATATCATGTGAATAAGAATGTGCATGTATTTTTACTTATTGTTTTTAAAATATTCACTCTTACTACAAATTTTCAGATTAGAGCGGGTCGTGTGGACGCTTGAAAGATTAACCAAGTAATGCTTGAGGGGTCGACAAGTAAATTTTCTAGAAAATATAATTGTCAAACTTTTATTTGAAGAACATCTTCATATTGAATTTTATGCACATTATTTAATAGCTATTTTTATGCATTTTTAACACTTAATGAAAGTGATACTTTCGCTTAGATCAGACAAAGAAGATGTTGGTAACACCTCGAGCTATTTTTTTATTTAAAAATAATAATAATGAAAAAGATTTCGGGGTGTTACAATGATGGTATTTTGAGATATATCACATTGACATGTAGTCGAGAAGGACGAAGAAACGATAATACAAGCACTTCTGTGAAGCCGCAACCAATAATTCAGATGGGTTGTAAAGTTAGAATCTCTGCATCCTTCGATATCCATGGTTACTAGAAAACTAACATAGTCCACCTTGACCACAACCATAAAACAAGTCTTACTTAGTCCATGTTATATCGATACAATCAAGAATTAAGTGCACACGTGAAACGAAAGCTTGAAGTGAACGATATGGCTAGTACCATTCCACAAAAGTTTTAACTCTGTGGTTGTCGAAGCAGGGGGCTATGAGAATATGACTTGTATAGAAAACGTTTTATGACTTGTAGAGTTAAAACTTTTGTGGAATGGTAAACCAGTCATATCGTTCACTTCAAGCTTTCGTTTCTATACAAGTCATATTTTCATAGCCCCCTGCTTCGATATGAGAATATGACTTGTATAGAAAAAAGATTTTTGGAACTATATTGAACAAGTGAGACGACTAAGACTTGGCGAGGATGATGAGGCAGCAATACAGTCTTACTTTTCTAAAATGCAAGCACGGTGCTCGAAATTTTATTTTAGTATTGACTTAGATGACGATCGCGTCTGAAAAATGTGTTCTGGGCAGAAAATCGATATAGGCAAGCATACAAGGAGTTTGAGGATGTTGTCACATTTGATACTACTTACCTTACTAATAAGTACGACATGTTGTTCGTCCCTTTTGTTGACGTGAATCATCATGGATAGTCAACGTTGTTGGGTTGTGGTTTGGTATCAAATGAGGACACAAATACATTTATATGGTTGTTCAGGACATGGCTTCAATGCATGCATGGTCTATCTCCGCACGAAATAATTATTGATCAAGACAGAGTCATGCAGAATGCAATTCAGATAGTCTTTCCGAATACGAGGCATAAATGGTGTTTGTGGCACATTTTGAAAAATTTTGCATACTATGTGGATAAGTCTTTGATATTTTTGGCTATATACACTTCGGTGTATGATTCACAGTTTGTCGAAGAATTTGAGAATGGTTGAAAATTGATGATTGATACATATGACTTGCATAAGAACGATTGGTTGTTGGGATTGTATGAAATAGAGGTCGTTGGGTTCCGTGTTTCTTGAAAACAACTTTTTGGGCTGGAATGTCAATAACGCGAAGAAGTGAGAGTACAAACGCCTTTTTTGATGGTTATGTGCATTCGAAGACATCATTGAAACAATTTATTGAACAGTATGAACGAGCAATGTGGAATAAGGTTGAGAAGAAATTCTAGACTGATTTCAAGTCTTTTTTTCAGATGGTATTGTGTGCAACAACTTATGAACTGGAAAAACAATATTAGAAAGTGTACAGCATTTTGAAGTTCAAGGTGAATTTACAAGGAAGGTTTATTGCGACCTCATATCCACTTCGGAGGGACATATGAGGATGATGTACGAGGTACGTGAAGACATTTTATTGGGTGATCGACGAAAGAAAAAAATGTTTCTAGTCTCATTCAATACAAAGAAATGTGAGATTATTTGTATTTGTCACTTGTTTGAGTTTTGAAGAATAATATGTAGGCATGCGATCGCAGTGTTGATTTGTAATGACGTGACTATAATGTTGGATCAATACATATTGCGGAGATGGAGGAGAGACGTCAACAGAGCACACACGAGGGTTGTAGTTAATTATGATGGGTTGGTTAGTACTCCCAGATAATTGAGGTACGATGACATGTGTCGAGCATTCTCCAAGGTGGCAGACCTTGCAGCCGATGATGAACGACGATATCGTGCAATCATGGGTTGGATAGAAATTCAAAATAAAAGGCTTAGTTTAGGGAAGCCGAGTTCAAAGAGTAATAATATATCACAGTATGCTACATTTCAAGATCCTACGAGTGGGAGCGTTAAGGATCCGAAATCGCCAAAGACAAAGGGGGCGCCAAAGAGAAAACAGATAAAAGGCCCATTGGAGGTGAGCGCTAAGAAATCAAAGGTATATTCTTATGCCTTACACTTTTATGTACTTTATTTTATATACTAAGTAATATTCGTTATGGTATATATGTAGGTACGATAAGATCGAACCAAAGGAAAGAGACAAACATCGAGACATAGTAGTATAGACGATGGTGTACCCGAGGTTTCACCTCCTCTTCAACAACAACATTCCACGACGATGTCGTTCTCATATTCGCAACTCCTATTGGTTAGTGTATTAATTATAGCGTGTCTTAAGCACTTTACATTGTCTTAACGCCTGTGAACTGATGTAGGTTGACGGGGTGAGACACACTTGTACACAACAAGTGTCGTCTTCTACTTTGATCCCTCCTATGACCACAAATGTTATTTTCAATTCACAAGGTACATAAATTTTTAAATAACAACTTTGAATTTGAATACTTTCTCTCCGTTCATTAATTGTAATTTGCACGTTAGGTCATACGATACCATACAACTATCCATATTCACTGCATCATGGTGGGACCTTTTGAATTCAAGTAAACAGATAAACAAAGTGGACACAACTAGTTTTTTTATATATAGATGTATGGGCTGCTGAATGAGAAAAATGTTATCAGTCCTTTACAAGATGTGTATGATAATTCCAAAGAATCTTTCATTTTATTCATGTGTAATTTGTTAGACAATTATTTTAGTGTTCAACTACAAGATGTGTATGATAATTACTTTTATTAGTCATCACAATGTGATGAACTCTCCCTTGCTGCAATGAACTCTCTTTTTGTTTATAGCTTCAGTTTTGTTTGCATTTATATGCCAATGAGTATTGCATTTATGTGTGGGGGTGAGTCTTGCATTTATGTGCCAATGAATATTCCATTAGTATATTTTGGTGGTCCTGGTGTGGCGGTGAGTATTGCATTTATGTGCCAATGAGAATTGAGCATTTGCAAAATAAACACTCAGGGCCTAGGTGCTTCCCTTACTGCTTTGCCTCTGATGCCAAGAGTAATGGGACCATTATTAGAAGAGTTGATTTTATGGTTGAGAACTTGAGTAAAGCAGAATACATTGCAAAAATCAAAAACTAGGTTTGCTAGAACCAAACCTATTATTTTCTAGTGGAAGAAGAAATCTAAGTCATGGTAGGTTAAATTAAATTTTGATGGCAGCTTATATAGGGATAGACAGGTTGCAGGTGAGTAGGGTTTTTAAGAGTTATTTATCACCAAAATAAAGGACCGTGCAATGTTCAATACGAGTTATTTTCAATTCGAGCAGATGTGAAAAACTTACGAAATTGGAGAGATGGGGATAAAATTGCAGATTGTGTTGCTAATGTGGGGTACAAGAAAAAGTCATAATGAACTCATTTTCTTCTCCATTTTGCAAGCAAAAAGAAGCATCAAGACACAACGTACATAAATTAACAATTGTCATAAATTACAGTAACGGGATATTCATGTTAAACTCCAAAGTGCATATTAATTGAACTAACAAGGTACATAGATTAGCACATCCAGTGACACCAAAATCAACTAACACACTGCATTAGACTAATGGACTAAATTGAGAATCACAATTTCAACGAAATTCATAGAACTACTTCACCAAAAATGCAAGCTTGTCCACCATCGAAGACAATACAAAATGCCATGCATTGTATACGTAAATATGTGAAAAGCTACTGCCTACATAGATAGCCATTCATGAACTACTAATCAAGCCGTCTCCTTCCCCTTTGCTTTCACTTCGACAGGTGATTTTCTTCGACGAACTGTCACATTCACGTTCACGGTCAACAGTTCTTCTTCGTTATTTAGCCCAACTCGTGATTGAAACATTCGTAACATATCTTCAACTTCTTTGCGTGCGGCTTCTTCACCCAAAGTAACTCTACCGTTACTCGATTCACTAGTTGCTTCTCCATCTTTTCATCAATACCAAAACTCACACTTCTCACTGCAACATTTGAAGAATTTACCTCTATTAATAGTGTCCCTTTCAACCTCGAGAATATTCTAAAATCCATGTACACAACATGGACAATGACGTTTTATTTGATAATCATCGAAGAAGTGTCCAACACTCCTGCAACCGTAGCAAACTTCGGAGTTCTAACCCAGCATTTTGTGTTGCTGAAAACATGATAAACCATTATTATTATTATCATCATTTTTCTCTCAAATCCCGAGAGCTGTAAGTATGCTCAACAGTAAAGTCCACTAGCAAAATCAAATTTTTAACCCAAAAATCAAATTTTAACTAATCATGAAACACTTAAAGCATTGCAAGGCTAAAATCAAATTTGATTATTCTCACTGCCACTGTTGATTGGACTTCTAACATAAATAGATAACTCGTGAAAAAAGGAAACTTCAAGTCTCGAAATACACCATGCAATATCATAGCGTAATCCAATGCAATCGAATAGTTCATTTAAAATCCTTCAATTTGGTCTCGAAAATGGTCTATATGGTCGCATGCCTTTTATACTATGTGATCATATAGTATTAAATTTGAAACCTCTTTATCTTCATGTAGAATTTCGTGACGATTTCGGATTGTACTCATGGGCGAAAATTCGACACTTGAATTGAAAGTTATACCCGTTTTAATCCACGCTGTTCGTTTTTCCATATATCTTCAAAAATATTGAATCCAGTGCACCAAACATGATTCCACCTTCAAGACCAAGATATAAGTTTTTATTTGGCTTGTTAACTTCAACATTTTTTACTCCATAGTTCGATCAAGTAATTGGATGACTTTATTGGCTCTTCGAACTTTGCTCGATTCTTGGTCTTGGCTCTTTATCAACATGCGTTGAGTCCTTAAGCTTCTCATCAACTTCCATAGAAGCCTTGGTGGTTCGTGGCCTATCCTGGATCATATCACCTCTACCGGAGGTGAGTGAAGTGGGGAGAGGAGGAAAGAAGTGGGGAGAGAGGAGAAAGTAGGGTTTCAGATTTGGGGAAAATTTAGAAGCAAAAGTGAGAGATACGGTACTTTTACAAGTAGCATTATTATAGACTTTTTTACAATTTTTCCCCCAGCCACGTCATATTGTAAGCCACCTTTGTCAACCTATTTTATACGTGTAGCAGGTTCCTTGAAATTGTTGAGGATTTATAAGTTGTGCTTGTTCTTTTATTATAAGATATCGAAAATGTACTTCAGTGGATAACGAAAAAATGGATTAATCGCCGATTAGAAAGGGAAAAAGAGCGATGTGACTGATTGTGACATTACCAAGAAAAGGACCCAAACTGAATTGAGTTTGTTATACATTTGAAATTTAAAAGTAAAGGTGTCCATTATAACATTAGATATTTTGAATTATCTCCTTCCCTCTAATTTTATTATAGGAAAGTATAGATGTTGCAAACTCTACAGTCAAGAAATCTTATCCATTCATTGTTGCATTGACCCTAAGTGCAAAATGCAGTCGACTATTCTAAAAAGTGTCGGCGCCGCCTAGGCTCGAAGTAGGTCAAAACGCCTAGCATTGTGCTTTTTTACTTTTTTATTTATTACTTATTTTTAAAAATTTTTTCCACACCTTGGCATACCCTAGCACGTGTTTTTTTTTTCCATTTACATTTTAACGCTTTTTCTATACTTATTAAATAATTAGATTGATTTAAATTTTTAATATAATAGTGAAATAAGAAAATGCTTTCTTACGTCTAAGCAGCCTCCACACTATACACTTTTTAGAACATTGAATTAATAAGCCACGTTTGTCTTTCATTTTTTAGAAACTTTTTTTTGCTACATACTCATTTTCAACTACGATTCACACAATAAGATATTGTACATGTAAACCCAAAATTGTTTCATACATTTTAATTGCACTTTAAAACAACATTCTTTTCCAAAAATGACCACCAAACAAGAGCTAAACATGTTATGGAATTCATTCTATGTTGAAAAGTACATAATATTTTGTTACACGTTATAATCAAGAATGACTTGAATGAATTATGTTTCAAGAAAAACAACTTTATAACTAAAGCCTGAATAGTCAAATTGTAGACAATTTACTAATGGATAGTCAATATAAACAAGCAAACAAAGAGTCGTAGGAACTAAGATTCAAGTAGTACGTGGCATATGTGATATTTAGCACTAGCTTACTACGATAGTCATGACATGACTAACAATATAATTTAAATAACATAAAGATTTTTTTTAATCATACAAATAAAACAGGGTACTTTTAAAATTGATCTAGTCAAAGGTCCTTATTTCCACTTTGACTTTTAAAACTTGAAAATTATCACATTAACCTCTTGAATGGTAAAAGACAGAGATGTCCTTAAATATATTATGTAATTACAAAATATTTGATAGTTTAAAAGACATTATTACCCTTTTAGTTAATAATTGAAAATCAAACACTTCCACACTCTCATTTTTCAAATTCTCATTTTTCATCTGCTTGAACCTCAAAATATCAAAAAATTTCAAACGTCGAAACTAGAATTTTTTTCAGATCAATTACTTCAAATCAGTAAGCATATTTTTACACATGCTTAATTTCGATTTCAGTAAATTAATGTACGTTTGAGTAGTTAAATACCACAGTAGTTAGTGGAATTTTTTTTAACAGATCTATAATTTTTTTCTTTAGAACTATAGAAAAATAAAAAGTTATACGCAAAATAAACAGTCAGGCGATTAACTTTAGAATGTTAACGAATACTGTTAGACAGCAGACTGACTGTCAAAAGGCTGTCTAACAACCAACTGTCTACTGTTTTGTGAATTTTTTTTTATTATTAATTTCTGTTTTGGTAATTGTCTTATAATTTTAATTACAAGTTGATTAAATATCAGAATCTTTGTTGTTGTAATTGATTTAAAAATTATATACCATCATGCAGATATGATAATCCCAGTATGTTATTTCGATGATTTCGAATTGAATGAAAATAATATTTGGGAATGGAGATGGACGAGTGATGTATGTGGTTGTATTGCAATTCCCGTAACAGAGAGTACATCATACGCGAAAGTGTACTAGGATTTGCAAAATAAGCTGAATGTTGATTCTTCTCAGTACGATATGCAACTGAGATATTTATTCAATGGTTTTCGAGATTCGTCCATTCCGATGCCACCTATATTTGTTACTAATGATGCTGAATTGAATTATCTATTAGAATTGAATAAAATGCATAGAACTCCGACTGTTCTTGGCGTGACTTTAGTTAAGAAGGATATTGTCGAAAGTGAACGCGAAGATTCAGATGGAGCGGATAATAATGACTGAGATTTTTGGGAGACAGTGGAGATAGTTCCTACGGATGATGTGGTTATTCCCGAGATAATTGCTACTGATCGTGAAGTCATTGTTACGCATAGAATTCCGTCGACAGTTGAGGACAACGAAAACATAAATGATTTTACAAATAAAAATTTAACATCTTTATCCCGACAGAGACCTGAGCGGGGTGGGAGCTCAGGGGGTGGAACAAGTGGACCGTCCTCCAATTCTTCGCATGTGGCTCTCGATGATAAGGATTTGTATGTCGAGCAACTATTTGAAACCAAGAAATATTTGCAAGAAGCTTTGCACCGGATAACATTAAAATATAAATTTGAGTTCAAGGTAAAGAAATCAACCAAGTCATTGTTGACAGTTGCCTACGTTGACGACAATTGCAATTGGCGCTTGAGAGCGACTAAGATGGACACGAATGAGTACTTTGTAGTTTGCAAATATACACGGGAATATACTTGTGAAGTGGGAGTTTGTCGAAATGATCACAGGCAAGCTCGAGCATGGTTTATTGGTCGACAGATAATGCACAAGTATCAGGACCCACGGACAATCTATAGACCTTCGGACATCATTAACGACGTCCGTCGAGAGTATGGAGTGGTTATTAGCTACCAGAAAGCCTGGAATGCCAAAGAATGTGCGTTGGAGGATTTAATGGGATCGGCTGAGGAGAGCTATGCTAAATTAGCCATGTATTGCCATAATATGGGGACAACTAATCCTGGCACGGTATTTTTTATTGAGACGGGGGGCGATAATTGTTTTAAGTATTTCGTCATGGCTCTCGGACAATGTATTCGAGGTTTTCGAAATGCAATGCGACCCATAATTCTAGTTGATGGTAAAACTCTGAAAGCTAAATATCAAAGCAAATTAATTATTGCTACATGTCAAGACCCCAACATCCAAATTTACCCTATTGCATTTGACATAATCGACAGCGAAAATGATCTGTCCATGCGTTGGTTCTTTTCTAAACTAAGGGAAGTGATCGGGAAGTCAAAAACCTTGCCTTTGTAATCGATCGGGGACAGTCTATAATAAACAGTATCGTTGAAGTTTTTCCCAAGGCACATCACGGGTATTGCATGTACCATATACAAGGTAATTTGAAGACTAGGTATCGGGACAAAGGTATCGTTTTATTGTTTAGGAGAGCAGCCGAAACTTACAGTGCTAAAGAGTGTAATAAGTTCATGTTCGAGATAGGAAGTAAATCATTACCGGCGTTGGAGTATCTGACGAACATGGAGATCGAACATTAGGCGCGGTCATACTTTCAAGGATGTCGATACAACATGATGACGTCGAATAACACGGAGTCTCTCAATGCATTTAAGAAGGATTGAGAGTTACCAATTCTCGCAATGATTGAGAACATTCGTAACAAGCTGCAACAATGGTTTCATAACCGACGTGCGGTATCATAGAGTTGCACTAGCGTGTTGGCCCAAGTTCAAGAGGAGAAACTCTTTAAGGCAACAGAGGTTGCAAGGAAGTTGAATGTGGAAGCACTAGATGAGTTCCGCTTCTCCGTGCAATGTGTACGTAATACGACATATATGGTGGACTTGACTGATAACACATGCACTTGTGCGATATTTCAGTTGGAGAGTTTTCCATGTGAGCATGCAGTTGCGGTGGCCATGTATCGAGGATTTGCAGCGAGAACATTATGCTCTTTGTATTATACGACTGAATCTTGGAGAACAGCATATGCTGAGACTATATTTCCTCTGTCGAATGAAGCCGAGTGGGAAGTTCCCGAGCTCATTCTCCCGTTTAATAATTTGTTGCCACCAGCAGTTGAACCGCGTGGTCCTGGATGTCCAAGTACATCTAGAATACCATCTATCAGAGAGTTTTCCCGACCGCGTAGGTGTGGCAGGTGCAGAGGGCATACTCGGTAATTTTGTATTAGTCAAATTTCCCTAAATGACAATTAGACAGGTACGTTAAATGAATAATATTTTCGTTTACTTTACACTGTTCAATATTTGTTCTTCATAAATGTTCAATGTTCAATATTTATTCTTGATAAACGGTAGTTATAATGATTCATATGAAAAAAATAGTTCCATACCTGGCATATGTGTAAAATAACAAAAAATTAACTTACAAAAAAGTAATTAAATTTTCAATGTGAATGTTCACAAGTTAGCTTCTTTCTCCAGTTCTGTATCCACGATTGGTTGATTCCAACAACCTTATATTCTATACTTAAAAATTCAACGTATTTAATGGCAAATATGTCACAGTCGTCGCTACAATTGAACAAGAACGGATCAGTTTAGTACTGTATAACTAAAAACTAAATCTGAAAGTTGAAAACAATAAAGTTCAAACACTTACCTTATGGACAGTCGCGCTGTCGTCGTGTTCCAAACAATCCGTAATCTGTCTTGTATAGTCATCCCCGCTCGTCTGGTCATCATAGGAACAATTACAGCTACGGACTCCAGGTTTTGCCCCAGCTGGCCTTGTGTCAAATATGAATGATCTGGGTCGTACACATATATAGTCGTGTCAGCAAAAACAATCTCCAACGTAACATAGTGATTATTGATGCACGCTGGAATGTACATATGTGTACAACCCTCCCATGATTTTTCCCCAACACTCGGCGACATTCCTATGACCCACTCGAGCATATATTCTAGCACCGTGTACTCGTTACCCATAAGTTAGAGCGACTAATACTCTATGGTAACGGCACGCAGGAACTCAGTGTTTAATATGACTCGACCATGGATGTAAAATGACTTTGGATGTCTTTAAGCTCGATCTCGCAGCAAGTCCATGGTCAGGTCGATGTACTACATCGGGAAACACCAAAAAAGTATGAGTTATTCAATTAATAAACACAAAGTGACGTATACATAAAAAACACGAAATGAATAGTTCACTTATATCGTCGACGAGTCAAGCTCCCGAAGTGGTGATATAGTGGAACCATTTGGAAGCGTCCGAGACTGTCCGGTTACCTCTGAAAAAAATAGGGAAATGTTAAAATAAGTATAGACGAGTTAGCGTACAGTGCTTTATTAAAATCATACAATACTTACCCGAGGATAATTCTCCTCCACTCTGTCTCGAATGCTTTCCATTCGGTGTTGTTCACCTCCTTGAAAAAGTTCGAGTGCGTCCAATCGATGAACGTCCTCCTCTTGGCCTCAGCCATGAAGGGGGAAACAACATACTGTGACAGCACTCTCAACCTCTTGCCGACCACCTGCTCCGTCTCATCAATAGCATGTCTCTTACCCTCAATTACGACGGGCGTCCTCTCGACCTCTGGGGCCACCTCTTCCATCGCCACCTCATCCGCTCCTCCCATCGGGGCCACCCCCTCCATCGTCCCCTCTCCCATCCCCATCGAGGCCACCCTCTCCCCCTCCATAGACAATCACAATGATTCTAATGTCTCATCATGTCAAAAATGTGGGTGACCCCCCTCTCCATCACCATCTCTGCTATCCTCTCGATCATCATTTCCACCATCCCCTCTGTCCCTATCGCCTACCGGCTAAATCTCCTCTAAGTGCCGCTACAGTATCCTAAAGGTCGACAACGCAAGATCGTAGCATTCCAACATCATGGGATAGATCGTCAACCCTTCCTATCAACTCTGATCCCATATCGTCGACCCTCCCTGTTAGATAGTCGACCTTCCCTGTCAGATTGTCGACCCTCCCTGTCAACTCTCGTCCCAGATCATTGACCCTCTCCGTCAACTCTCGTCGAAGCACGCCAACCTCCTCTGTTATAAATCCAATCAGATGAGCATACAAATCATCACTGTGTGCCGGAGATACACGGGGGACATGTCTGGAGGAGGGAGAAGGAGATACCCTCGGCGGTGGCGATGCCCTCGATGGAGGTGATGCTAATGGCGACGACGATGCTCTCGGCAGAGGTGATGCCAATGGTGGCAGTGATACCCTTGGCGGAGGTAATTGTCGATCAGCTGGATAGCCTTCCTACATAAATAACATTAAAAATTATTCAATAAATTTATACGTCGACGATATTCAATAAATTATATTTAATTCACATACCCAATTTCGGTCTAGGCTCAGATCAGACATCTTCTCGTCTTGGGTGTGCGGAACGCCTAAATCCCGTACAAGACCTCGAGCCTCCTCTTCCATCGACGGCGTCAACTCAAGTATGACTTCAAACTGACATATTGACATTTCAACTAGTTAACGATCATGTAAACAGATTTTAAACTACGTATAATATAAATCACAAGTGCATAATACTTGTCTGAGGATCGTCGAGGAGGGTCGATAACTATTTTCCAGTGGGACATCCGTCAGCTCGCGACGATCTCCAATGATGCATCTGAGGGCATCGTGTCTCTCTTAGCTTCGCGAAGTGGGCCCCCAGTACAGGGACTGTCTCGTACACTCAAATTTGTAACACATACACTTATTATGCATAAATTTAATATACTAAAATTTTAACTTTAATTATATTAAACATTTACCTGCACCGCTAAGGGCAATTCATATGTATCGTATTTCCGCATTGACCCCCTAGGTCTCGAGTGTTATCTGGTGAAAATATGAACGGTTTCTTCGTAGCATCTCAGGTCCCATGGATAGTTGTTGAACGCATCGATGTCGTCAACAACTTCCAAATGAAAAATTTCGATGACAGTCTTCTTGTAATGACACCTCATCACACTCCCGAGGATGTTAACCAGCCCAAGCTTCAATCTATCTAGTATCTGGTCGCACCCTCTAATCGCGACCATCAACTCAGGTAGATGCACCGACCTATGTCCCTGGAAGTACGTCTTGTACAGCCTATTGCTTCTCTCAATGGCTGCATCGTCGCCCATAATCATCAGTCCAGCGATCAAGCTAAAGTCATACATCGAGAAATTGAGGACCTTGCCCCCGAGGTCGAAGTGGAGGGAATCGCTATCGATTGGCCTCAGAAGCCGACATAGAAGTGTATCGATGATCCGTCCTGAGTACTGCACCTCTCGCATCTAGTACATTAGATACAAGAAGGGCTATCGTAGTATATCTCCGTGATGATCATCGAGCAACTCCAACACAGCAGTAAAACTCTCAAAGCTACTGTTACAAGTAGCTTTTCCCGCCATCCGTCGCAACTCCCCATCTAAATGATACTCCACCCTACAAAATTCAAATGTTAGAACATTAAACAAGAGATAATAAAATAACGCATAATCTCAAAAAATGAATGGGAACTAAATTCTTGACGCTAATAACAAAATAAATTCAATACAAATGTAAAAAAATAATTAATTAAATTAAAATACAAATTAATGAGATTTTCAGCAAAATGAAATTATTAATATTTAAAGAATACAAAAAAGTTAAAAATTAAAGATTAAATATATTCTCAAAAAAATTAAAGAATATAAATATTATTTAAATAAATTTAAAAAAATTAAATAAATAGATAACATAATTATTATTTAATCAAATGAAAATTATAAAGAAAATTAATCTTGTATATTACATTTGGAAAATATATTTACAAAAAAAATTTAAAACTAAATAAATAACATGGAAAATAAATTGTTACTTTCATATAATATTCAATTATTAAATTATATAAATAAAAGACAATTAAAAATAAATAAATAAATAAATAACATAATTATTAATAAATTAATTATAAAATATATTTAAAAAATTAAAAAAATTAAAAAAAGATATTTTTAAAAAAAATTAAACTGTTAACAGTAGCCAAAGACTCGGGCCGACTGTTAACAGTCTTGCAGTTGGCCCAATTAATAAAAAAAATGAAATTTAAAAATTAAATAATTATTCAAAATTACAATGACAAGAATTAATGAAATTCGATTAACGAAAAGAATATTATTTATAAAAACCTATTAATAAAAATAAAAATGAAATAATTATTCAAAATTACAATGACAAGAATTAATGAAATTCGATTAACAAAAAGAATATTATTTATAAAAAAAGCTATTAATAAAACTAAATATGAAATTTAAATTTAAAATTAAAAGAGTTTTAAATATTACAATTTTAAAAATTAATTAAATTTGAGAATGAAAAATTATTATTTATCAAAAATGAGGAAATAAAAATAAATATTCAAATTAAAATTTAAATTAAATATCACATTTAAATTTTACAAATAAATAAATTATTATTTATTAAAAACTAATAATAGAGGTGGGCGTGGGTCGGTTCGGTTCGGTTCTCAACCAAAATTTTCGGGTATCTAGTAAATGAAACCGTCTGGTCCAAATATAATTATGGAACCGTTCGAGTTCGGTTCGGTTCCGTATTATAATTAAATTTTTCAACATTTATAACAATATTATATAAATACAACTAATGACACATTCAATGGTTTTGGAATGTCAAAGACTAGCAGAGTACCTTATTCAAATGATCGCTACGGTTAAAGTTTCGATCGGCGGAGATCACAGCTTTGATTGGAGGTCACAGTGTCAGCCAGCGATTGTATAGGTTTTGGAATGTTAGCGAGGCTGCGAGAGTCGAGACAGTGTTATACACTTTAGTGTAGGTATTTAGGGTTATTTAGAGGGTTGGATATTTGTTGGGCTAAGAAATGAAATAATAAAATGGGTAATTGGGCCAAAAATTAAAAAATTAGAAATGAAACAAATTATTGAGCCAAAAATTTAAATTTAGAAATTGTTAATTTGTTTTAAAAAAAAATAAAAATAAAATAATTTGATTTACTCAATATTAAAAAATTTAGAAAGATTCGGTTCTTCGTCTAGAATCGAGAACTGAACCATACCCGTTGGTTCTCAATTCAAATACTCATTCGGGTATTTAATTTGACAAGAATCGTCGGGTTTGGTTTGGTTCAATTTGGGTTGGGTTCGATTCGGGAGATTTGCCAAACCCTAACTAATAATTAAAATTATTTAAAATGGAATCCTTAAATATATGTAAGAAAAAATTAATAAAAAAATAAAGGCAGCGGGCCAACCGTAGCAGTCGGTACGCTTAACAGTTAATGAGCTGACTAAACAGTCAACCCAAATAATGGGCCGGCTGTTAATCAACCCAAATTAAAAAAAAAATTGTTATTGGGCCGACTTAACAGTCATGGGCTGGCTAACCCATGAAAAATAAAGTCATAGGCTGACTGTTAGTCGGCCCATGAGAGTCGAACACCCGAGGGCGCCCGACTGTTAACATCCCCAAAATGTTGGCTACAAACGTAGTCGGCATTTTTTTTTGGCTTTTCTCTTCGAAAAATCTCCATTTTAGACGAGAAAAGCTTGCAAATCTCAAAAGCCACATATTATTCTCCAATTTAGACCCATATTCATACTTCTACACCTACATAACCAAAATATTATATTCCAAAAATCTCCACAAATTCAACATTCACACACAATATGAAAATCTAATCATTAATCTAGTTAATTAATAACTCGAAGCTTACCTTAACAAGAAGAAGGTCGCTGGAGATGAACTGAAAACGTCTACCGACTAGAAACCGACCGTAGCTTTTCCTTGGTTTTGGCCGACTGTAAGCAAATGGGAAAATGACTGTCTGAGGATATTTTGGAATTTTGACCTTTAAAATCAATTTTCGTTTTTTCTCTAAAAACTGGTCAAATGTTACTTTGAAAATACACATGGATTATCGGGTCATTTTCAATGATTTCCTCCAAATAAAACTCTATCGTGAAATCATAATCATATAAGAATTTATCTATTCATTATTTTTGCAATGATGTTGGAAATATATTTATTTCTCATTTAATATATATTTTTGCACCTATTACAAAATTCTAGTAATTATAAAAAACGAAAATGAGGGGGGAAAGAAAAAGGTTCTATTCGAATTTGAAGCCAAGCCATCTGTGAATGTAACGAAATATTGCTTTGAAATTTCAATTTCAATTTGTATATTAAATAAAAAAATATGTTTGAAATTAACAATAAGTTAATTTTTCTTATAAATGTTCGAGTGAAAATTATTTTTTTTTTTTTTTTTTTTATCAGAGGTTGTTAACCATGCGCTAACCTACTCGGCTACTCCCACATCCCGTCATCCAATAGCCATAAAAAAGAAATAAAAATATAATTTTAAAAGAAAATCCGTCCCAAGTCTCTTTGCAGTTCGTCCTTTTCGAAACCTAATTCCCTTCTTCGCTCAGGTGCCCCTCTCAATCTCTGTATTTTACCTTCTAATTCTGATTTCAGTTTTAATTTCTGGTGTATATCGGTAGATGCAGTTTTGCGAAAACATGTGTAATTGGTTTGATGGCTGAATTTGAAATCTTTGGTGAATAGATTGGATTCAGTTTTTACTACTGGTAGATGTCATTGTGAAAATTACTTAAATTTTATCTACCTGGAAGATAGAAATCTTGGTTTAGTATTAGTGATTTTATTCGGGAAAGCTAATTCTCTCCTGTCTTCTTTGCTATATGAAAGTACATAGTTAAGTTCGTATGTATTTTAGCAGCAAATCAATGTTTCCATGAGCATTCGATTGGTTTATTTTTGCTTTCTAGATCATTGTTCCTTTGTTGGTATGTGTTTCGATTCTTTAGCTTTCTTTATTGCATATCAACTGTTTGATAGTTTTCCCCGTAGAAAATATTCACGTACGGATATTTATTTTTGCTGTTACATTATAAACTCAATATCACTGCTATTTATATTGGGTTTTCTTCCTTTCTTTTTTCACAAATTGAGATAGGGAGTACGAAGATCATAGATATGAGTGGCAACCTTAAGAGCATAAGGAATGTTCTGGCTGATGCAGCCGTAAAGGGTGTGGAATTGGCAAGGGCTCGGATATTTGGTCATGTGCTCAACCCAACTGGGCAGAGATCTCCCCACAAGATTCTGCGCAAGAAGCTTATCGGTGAGAAGGTGGCCTCATGGTACCCTTACGACATTAAGAAAGATGACCCCCTCGTCATGGCCCGTCAAGAACAAGAGTAAAAAATTTCCTAACTCTAACTACTATCCACTATTTATTGTGCATGCTCCTTTATGTATTTGTTAACATGGTAAAGGATGTTACGGTTTTGTATTATAATGTGAATATTTCAAGTATTATGGGAGAAAATCATTGTGTTTTGAAGACTAATTAAAAAAGTTTTAGATGCTACTCTCATGTGCAAGCTGTTAGTTTTTTAAATCTGAGATAGGAAGGCAGAGGAAAGAATGAATCGTACAGAATTTTTCATGGACCTTCAACGTCAAATCTATTATTCATAAGAGGGAATTGTAAAAAGATTGGTTGGTGGACCCTTTGCACTTTGTACCTTCCGTGGATTATATGTTTCATAAACTTCCATCATGCTTGAAGATATTTCTGGATGACTG
>NC_036248.1:11014455-11016273 GCF_002742605.1 Olea europaea var. sylvestris | reverse complement strand
GTGGACCCTTTGCACTTTGTACCTTCCGTGGATTATATGTTTCATAAACTTCCATCATGCTTGAAGATATTTCTGGATGACTGAGAAGAAGAAATTTGTCCAGATGAATTAGATATTTGATTATGCACAAAAGTTTTGAAAATAGTTGTATAAGAAAAAGGAAAAATTTTATTCAGAGTTTCATGGAGACGTTAGGCGTTCTAGATTCATATCAACCGCCTCCCCGAAAATTGTCCTCAAATCCCCAAGACAAAAGACAGAAGGAAAAATATTTCAAAGTGCCCGTGCTTGCGTTTGGAAGGATATCTTTAAAATTAGTTGCGTGTATGGTTCAATAGATGGCCTATTTCCAAGATATTCCAAAGAAAGTCAAAGGCTAGATACGTAGAGGAATTTTTTTTTTTTTTTCTTTTTTTTAGGTTGAAGTTTTTGTGTTTACAAGTCTGAATCATTTCTCGAAACTCAATTGATTGATTGTGGACAGGCGCTTAAACAAGCTTGAAATGTTGAAACGTCGTGGAAAGGGTCCACCAAAGAAGGGCCAAGGAAAGCGTGCTAAAAAGAGTGGCAAATAGAGAACGACTGTGGTCTTGAACTGCGTTACTTCCATGTTTCTTAGGAAGGATTAAACAGAACCACAATATTGCTAATGCTTTTCCAATGATCTTTTGGATTTTGACGTACGATACGTAACTGTAAACGCTCACTTTCAGTTGTCATGTTTTGGCTGACATAACTCTCGATAGATGAATCAAAGACGTGCATCTTAATTTTGTACATTCTTTGTGCTTCTTCTCATTTTTTGTTTTTAATCACTCCTATTTACTTTTAGCAAGTCTTGAATTTAAAATATTTATGTATTTCGGATAGCGTGTTAAATTCCTTCTCTAAAGTTTTAAATTAAGCTCAACGTAGTATAGAGCCGTGACTGGCATGTAAAGGTATTGAGTTCAAATCTTCTTGCCGCTTATTTACGAGTGTTTGATAAAATTATCCCCCCATAGAAGAATTATTGGTAAAGAATATAAGAGGATTTTTCTTTTATTTTATCTTTGAATTAAAATTTTTATAATTTTGTCAAAAAAAAAATGAAGTTTTTAATTACTTTTCAAAAGATGAGAAACGTTTTCAACTTTTTATCCAGAAAAAAAAAAGGAGTAATAATTCCAAAATACCGACGTACGTCAAGAGCGACATTCGCAACGCTAAAAATGTGGGAGGCTCCGACCTGTTTTACACGTGGAACAGCGTATCAGCTGACAATTTGGTGCATGAAAAATCTATAAATTCTTAAGAGTTCCTACTCAATGGGTAAACAGTTTAATCGATAGAAGCGACGCCATAGAGATGGCGGCGGCGAAGGTTAAGTCATTGTTTATATACCCAATAAAATCATGCGCCGGAATTTCTGTTTCTCAGGCACCCATCACTTCCACCGGTATCATCATCTCCACTCTCTCTCTCTCTTTGGTTCGACTTTCCATCAATAGTTGGTCGCAACTTGTTTTTTATTTCAGTAGGATGAATTGATTTATACATGCTGCAGCACATTTTTCGTTAAAAATCTGCTTTGATTGGCATGAAAAAATAATTTGGAAAATTTTTTCGATGACTCAAATATAGTGGTTTCACGGGCCGGGGAGACTCAGCCTGTTAGAAAACCAGACCATCACTGGTTATCCCGCCGTTCGGCGATCCACTAATCCGGCCGACTACACTGCACCGGTTATTAAGAGAAAAATTGAAAGTTCTAAAGAGCCGTTAGCCTCTCATCCGAGAAAAAATAACAATTTTTTTTTTTTTTTTTTTTTTTTAAAT
>NC_036248.1:10993637-11014360 GCF_002742605.1 Olea europaea var. sylvestris | reverse complement strand
ATAAATCAGGAAATAAGAGCTGTCTGTATATTGCGCCTACAAGGAGTCCAATTTCATGTTTTACGAATCGAACCTCCACATTGCAGCTGTCAATAAGACGTGAGATAACTTCACTCCCATCCTTTGCACTACTAGACTATGCCCCGGGAGGCATCTTTTGATACCAATATCGTGCCATAATGGTTTGAAGGCATACTTGCCTTCAAAGTTTCCTGAACTCAATGCGTCCAAAGTAATTGATGCAATTTATAATTACCAAAAATAATACATATATGTTGCATGTTGAAAGATTGTAGTGACAACTAAAACCAATCTAGTCGGTGAAATCAGGATTTCGGTGGGATCGACAATGGATTATAGTGAATTCCAAAGGCAGGGCATATACTCAAAGAGTGGAACCAAAGCTTGCTCTAGTTCGAGTGGAGCTGCCTAATGAGGCATTTTTCGATGATTGGGAACCAAATAAGAGCTCATATTTAGGTATTTAGACATTGGAAAATATAATACTTTCTCTCAAACAGCTATTTACACAACTTTATTAATGCCAACGATTTACATCCTTCTGTAGTGATAAGGGCTCCTGCTATGGATGTGCTGAAGGTCCCATTGACTAAACCACCTGAAACAGCCAATGGCGTTTCTGTGTGGGAGTGGAGTGGTTCTGCATTGGATGAAGGAGACGATGCATCAAAATGGTTCTCGAATTATCTTGGGAAACCCAGCAGGCTGGTGCGTTTTAATGAAGGTAGAGCTTTCATTCCTTTAATATACAAGCATTCTTATGGATTGAGCTGCCAATTTGTAATCATTTATCTTCAAGTATAATTTATGAATTTCTCTGTACAAGCCGGATTTTGACAAAAATTTATAGCTACCATGTAACGATCCAAACCTCTCGCCCAAGCCATTATCTTACGCACTGTCCGCTTTGAGTGGGCCTTGCGCCCACTTACCCCTCACGGCTTTCTATCGCGTCCCCCAGGATTCGAACTCTTAACCTCTACATAAGAGAGACTTAAGTTGAATCCTGGTACCAATTGGATGAAAGGTTCGGGTCGTACTATGTTGTAAATGCGAATAATTGGCTTTCATTCCTTCGTGTAGCAACTGAGATTAGGGCTGTGGATCCCAATTATGCCCCTGGTTATAAAGTTATGTTTTCGGACCAGTATCCATTCCTCTTGCTATCTCAGGTTAGTTTTCATGACATGTACAATAGATATTTCATGACATGTACAATAGATATCATCCAGCAAGTCGAGTGATTCCTCATTTCGTCTAATGTGAGTGCTATTTGTTGGATGATGCTATTCACACAAATACCTTGAAACCCCGAGATACAGTATCGACAAATGTGTATCTTGCAGGAATCATTGGACGCGTTATATGTTCTTCTCGAGG
This sequence comes from Olea europaea var. sylvestris, assembly GCF_002742605.1. Classification (NCBI taxonomy): domain Eukaryota; kingdom Viridiplantae; phylum Streptophyta; class Magnoliopsida; order Lamiales; family Oleaceae; genus Olea; species Olea europaea. The sequence goes on along the minus strand of NC_036248.1, from coordinate 11,012,959 downwards.
AGCCTATGCCTGTGAATCGGTTCAGACCCAAGTAACTCCCTGAACTCGTCTCATAATGTTGTTGCAAAGCAAGTTAGTTATTACTGATTACACCTGAATGTTAGGTTCTTTTTATATAATGGGCTCATAATATAGTTTTGATGGAATCCAGTTAACAGTCTTGTGTTACTTGTTTTCATTTGGCATGTAATGCTTGAGTTCGTGTGGAAAGGTAAAAAATTTACCCTTTGCCTGCAGTATCCTAGTTAATGGTTGTGAACCCTTTTCCGAGGATTTATGGACAGAGATCAAGATCAATAATTTAACACTCCACGGTGTCAAACTGTGCTCTCGTTGTAAGGTAAACGTTTATTTCCGTAGAACTCTCCAAGGTTTCACGGTACTTATTTACCCATTGTATATTTCTATCACAAGGACGACCTTTACGAGAATAATGATGTTGAAATCATGTTCATCGAACCGTTCAATCTTGTCAAATGCTACATATCAAACATGATAAAGATGTATTGAATAGTAACTATTTAATTGTTCGTTGAACATGAGTAGGCTGTAATAGTAAAAGACATACGAAAGTTAAGCATAATTACTCAGATATTGAAATCAAGAACAGTACATTTTCCCATGTTAAAGGACATTCTAAGATGTCTATCAGTTTATGTTCATTGAGATTATGCATGCAAAAAATCAATGGCAGAACAAAGAAAAAACCTTCATTGTATGTGGAATTTATTTAAACATACACAACGAAAATTAAAAAAAGCTCGAATGTCCAATAGCCGAATCATCTTTGTATTTAGATGGAATTCATGATAGGAGGTATACCTTAGGTGATTTCTATGAGTTGGGACGATTCTAAATCTGATCTACCACAATCTTAGCATACCACACATGTCCTCCTTTAAAAAGACATCCACATGACGATAACAAATTGGAACTCCAATACCCTGAACAAGTCACAATTACGAGTTGGATTTAGAGATAGAATAGGGAGTTATTCTCTTTTTTGGTGCTAGCGGCTAATAAAGGCAAGTCTAATTAATCCAATTAATTCACTTCGACCCACAATAGTTAAATTAGCCCAACAACTTGGTCAATTACATCAATCCAACTCATTGCATATAAAAAAGTCATTTAGATTAGATTGATACTAGTACAAACGCTTCAAACTGATTAAAATTATGTTGACAAAATTCTGATTTTTCTGTGACTAATGCAATCATAACCATGAAATTATTGCCAACTCCGAGGGGGTATTACAAGCCTTGTAGAATGAGTTCCTGAATTCAAACGAGATTTTTATCTTCGAAATGTTGGAGTGACTGTTCTTGAACTGTTTTTCTTTTCATAATTCATAGGTACCCACAATTAATCAAGAAAGCGCGGTAGCAGGCTCTGAACCTACCAAAACTCTTATGAACTTCCGTTCTGATAAAGTCTTGCGTCCGAACAAGAAACAGCAGGGGAAGGTGAGTTCTGTTCTAAAAGCTGGCATTTCTTTTTCTACTTTTTAAAATTTACTTGAGCACTTAATTCTGCAGGTATATTTTGGACAAAACATGGTTTGTACTGATTCCCCAACTCAAGGAAAGAAGAAGAGCATTAAAGTTGGAGATCCTGTATATGTGTTCAAAATGGTGTCTTCACCTGCAGATGCACCAGCTTGAGATCTTTACTGGTATCATTTGTGATTTTCTGCTGTATGGTTGAATAAATAAGTTTGTTGTAAACTTGTAATATACAAATTAGCTTTTCATCATGGATCTTCCATGCGGTCGAACTATAAATTTGAATAAATGGGGTCTCATTCTGATAGTTTAAGCTTTTAATTGAGAAGATTCTACATGATATCAAGCCAACAATGAACCCAAGTTCAAGTCTCGTTGTCAAGTTTGCACCAAAATAGAGAATATAAAACTGAATTCGACCTGCACCTGCACACAAAGGGAGTATTAAAGATTGCTTAAATATAAATTAGCTTTCCTCTTTCTAACGTATTGAAACAAAAAGCAATACTGGCTAATGGGAAAACTAATTTCATGTAAGAGGTGCATCTAAGAAGATATAAATTTATTTTTAACAAAGAATTGAAATATATAAACCATTCTAAGAATTTTCAAAGCAAAAGAACAATAAACTTGAGCTCGTTGATTCCATGATAATGTGAATAGTAGACACGGCAAAATGTTAAGGAACCTCCGACTTATAAATGTTTCTAGACTTTTAAGACGAAATGAATTTCATGTTTGTAACATTAGAATCAAGCGACATCACAAAAAGAATACACCCCCTATCTTATACATGATATTCAGTACTATAGGCAGAAAGCATTCACTTTTATCTAGACATAAAAGAAGAATGAAGTTCATCATCTTCATTACTATACTCAATTAACTGTCAAAACTGGGGTTAGACTTGCTCTTAACTTCTAAGAGTTCAGGGTCTCCACATTTATCGAGTTCAAAATGAAGAACAAAAAGTATTCACCCAATTCCGATTCCACAGAAAACACCATTCTCCAATTACGCTTGGGGCTTGTGCAATTGAAAAGGCATATATGCTGGGTATATATCCGGCATTCTGCACATTTGTTCAAAAACTTTCAGCACGGTACAAAAAGCACTGCTTCCCTCGCTACCCTTCAGAGACTGTTTTCCCTACTTCCTCGGACTCCAGACTGTTTTCTGTCATCTCTACTTTCTGAGCATCTATGGGCCCATTAGCAATGTCATCTGACCTACTATCTGGAGAGCTCTGCAATACCTCTTTCTTAGAATCTTCACCATGAGGCATCATTAGCACCTCATTAGCTTCCGTAATCACCTGGAGAAGTTCCAACGGGGTAGCTGCTGGGTCCAGCTCTAAGCAACCTTTTGGAGCATTTTCAGCTTCATCGCCACTGAGCAAGTAGTTTGGAACCCTATGAGAAAATCGGAACATCTCTTCTTTTGCTATTCGTTTGACCTTTTGAGGGTCCAAATTTGAACAAAATACTGTCTTGAAACCAACCACCTTAACAAGTGGAGCGACAGACACACCCTGTTCCTCATTGTAGTCATCAAGCACCATCACCATGTCGTATTTGTGTACAACTTCATCCGGGGTCTGCCCATTCCAATCAGGCGACCAATTTCTGTAGAGTGCCCAAACATCACCTTTTGTGGGTAATATTTGAATTGTCCCACGTGGTCCTTTTGACCAATTAACCTTCTGGGAGAAAGAATTGATAGATTTGCAGATTTCATATCTGCCGATTCTAAATTCACCACACGTTTTGTAGAATCCTGAACCTACCCAATCAAGAGATCCAAATTCGTTACTAGTTTTTGAGTTAAGCCAGCTGATCTTGACCTTAAATGGATTTCTTGAGATTACCTTACTAATCAGAGCATAGAAACGAGGCATACCATCGTCATCATCATAACCAGCCCAAACCTCATTATCTCCAAAAGAACTTTCAGCTCTGTCCTGATCAAAATCATGAAAATCAGGATCTGGAACATTCATGGATGCTGCCACAGTATCCTCCTTATCTGCAGTATCAGCAGAATGGCTGGCAAGACACTTGTTCCCTCGCTCTATGCCCATGGGAGCAGACAACGCATCATTGCCATTCTGATCATGCCCACTGGTGCTTCTGTGTTTGTTTTTCTTGCCCTCTCCTGCCTTCTCTTTCACTTTATCTGCAGCCTTCGTTGCAGTCTCCAATCTCCATTCCTTCAACTTCTTCAAAATCTCCTTTCGAGATTTCTCCATTAGCATGTTTCGCATTTCTAGTGGGGTCAGGTCTCTGGTGCTGTTGGGCTTATTATTAGTGCCAGAGAAACCATAGATCCTTGATCCTGATGCACCTGCACTTGCAAAACCTCTACTTCCAATGGCCATGTTATATGTAGTGTTTGCACCAGAGTAGTCATCTATTTTTTGCTTTTTTATTTCTCCTTCCCAACTAGCAGGTGGTTCAGGATATGCTCTCTTCATTTTCTCCTGTGCCTGCTGAACAATATTTGCTGCTTTTGCCACTATAGAAGGATCTGTATTGCGAGCACCATCTGTTCCAGAATGAGGAACCTGCTGGTAGCTTCTATATCCATACAAATTAGGACCTGCTTGACCTGGTCCTGATTTTTGAGCAGCTGCAGCCTTTCTTTCCGGGTCAACATGATTTCTAGCAGATGCATGATTATTCAAATTCTGATGCCGTTGGCGAGATGCAGGATTGCATGATTTAGAAAAGTTGAATGGTGGTGCTGTCTCTGAAGCCATAAAGGCCTCGTGACAATTAGGGCACAGAAGACTATGATTGAGATATATCTTAAGATACTCATAATGCATCTTGCATCGGTGACAAATAGTCCAGAAAGTATCAGTTCTTTCATACGACGGAGTAGGAACTGATGTAGGCGGCACCTTTGCACTATTGTTTTGGGTCTTTGTAACTGATGTTGTCCTACTTCCAGTATTATGATATCCATTTGCTCTGGATGCTGATGATGTACCACCAGCGTGCATTTGAACTTTCTGGTTGAATCCCCTAGAACCCCTCCTTTGGTTATATGCCAACCTCTTAGCCTTATCAGATAATAAGCTCCAGGCCCCTGAAAGAAGTTTAAAAGCACCATCAGCACCAACAGATTTATTTTTATCTGGGTGAAGCGTGAGAGCCAATTTCCTGTATTGTTTCCTTATTGTTTCATCATCAGCAGAGGGGTTGACACCAAGCACTCCGTACCAGTCTACTTCTCCACTTATTTTATTCTCTGCAGCAATATACACATCAAGCGTTATCAACATTTGGGAAATACCCTCCAGTCCTGGATACAGTGTTTGGGCTTTCAAGGCAATTTTTTTTGCGCCAGCAAAATCCTTCTTCTCTAACTTGCCCTCCGCAATTGCCTTTGCCCGTAGGGCCTCATCTTTATTGCACTCCATAGTTTAACAATGGTTTGGCTCCCAATTGTTCACCAGTTTTTGATACAATCTTAGTATGGCATGTCAACTGTAAAAACACCCAAAAATCAGTGAAAATATAAGAAACAAATAACTGAACTTAAAACCCTAAGGACCTCTCTATTCAAAGGAAAAGATAAACTCAAGTGAATATAGAAGTTTAACAAAAATTCAGTCAAAGTTGGATAAAGTGAAGGTTACACCTAAAATGAACAGGTGTATCTTAATGCACCATCATTTACAAGAAATTGGATTGAGTTATATATGTCTGCCACAGAGGTTGCAGCAGTATATTATAAAAATGAGAAAAGAATGGGGTCATCACATAAATGTTTCTTCAGATAAGCGTAAAATTCTAAACCAAGTTTGAATTGCAAGTTTCTTTGAAATCCACGAGAAGAAAGGAATAAAGATAAAATTATAAAAAGACAGCTTTTAGATCAACAGCCCTCGAGCAAATTGCAGAAAACACAGAAAATCGACCCAACAGTAATTGAGTTGCAGAAACGCATTATATGATATCTGGCCATCAATCTCTACTCCCGATGCTATGAGCTCAATTTAACAGCTCTAATTGTAAATTAGATCGCAAATCACAACAACCAGAAAAAATTACCACAGACGTTTAAAATTCACAAATCCATAATCAAACTCAAATTCGAAAATTGAGAATCCGAATAGATCCGATAAATTGAGCCTATAAAATAAACAACAAAATTTAACTTCCATTTTCCAACCTTCTTATTCAGCACTCCAGATAGAAACCTATATTCAGTATCAAATTCCTGAATTAACCTAAAAATTCTGTAAACGTTGAAAGTGTAAGGATAAAAGAAATAATTACCGATTAAAATAATAATTTGAACCGCCTGAAGTTGAATTTGGTTGTTTTTTTTTTCCCACCAAATTGAAATGGGGAGAAATTCTGTAGAGAGCTTGAAAATTTTTGGTCAAAACCCCTCGAAGAAAAATCTGAAAATGCCCAAAATATTTCTGTACTCGTAAAAGACAGATAGGCATGGGCTTGCATTTGTTTACAACTTTTGGGGGATTAACCCTAACCAGGGTTCTATCTAACTGATGTTTATTCACCCTTTGAGCTTAACTAGGGTTACTTTTTGTGTATCATCTCCAATAAAATAAGTTGAAATATGCTGTCCAATTTTAATGTCTAAATGATGATCAATCCAATGAATTATTGACATATCATCAATAATTAATATATCACTTCAAATTTACTATTCCAGCCGTAAAGTTTGAGTTTTTCTCTGTCCTCACTGTTCTCCTAACGATCAAAAAATCAATTCTCGAAATCACTACCAAGCGGGGCCTTAATGGATGGACAACCATTTAAACAATAAAATTGTACAACAAATCTCATCTTACATTGAAATGAAATTTTGGAGGAAAATATGTTTTGGAATAGAAATATTTGAAACGTAATTAAAAAATAAGAAAACATTTTTGGATTTATATATAGGATAATGCTATTGGTACTTTCGGGTGTCCGTTTTGGTGTCCATACACCAAAATGGACACCGAGCGCCTCGGGGTTGGTCGAGGCGCATTTTGGACACCCTTTTGGACATCCCGAAGTATCCCAAGCATGGTCCTTATACATAACATTCTTTTATGAGAGAATGTGATTAAAAATGAGTTTTAAAATGCATTTTTGGAAAAATTGAACACAAACAAAGGTGTAATATGTTTACTTCGGAGATAAAGTATTTTCAAATTATTCGTTTTTGAGTTAAATATTGAAAGGATAGCAGACTCTCGACCTTTGAAGCATCAATAAGTTCTTGTCTAACACCAGATATATCCTATACAAGTGTTAAGATGTTCCGTGCCTCTCAAGTCACTAGAATTTTTTTTTTTTATCTTTTTATTTTAATAAATACAGGGCTCCCAAAAACTCACTAGATTGCATGATCTTGAAAGATAATTTTGTGAATGTCGCAATTTGCTAGCAAAAAGGAAATGACGTTTCATCGGAAGACTTTTATATAATCATGGGATTTATATTTGGAGATATAATTGAATAGAGATTGTAGGTGTATATATTGCTATGTAAATAAAGTGTAGTTGAAGAGTTTGAGGCATGTTCTTTTATATAGTAATCGGTGTTAGTGTAATAGAGTGTTATTTGGATGAGGATATAATATAGCTATCCGAGGTGGAATAGACTTTATCAAATCGTTTTCTTTATGCAATACTGAGGTAGAACGCGATCGACTCGAAATCATGCATGGATGAATGTGATAATCCATTCTGTACTTCCCATCCTATGTGGAATTTGTCACTGATTTAGCATTGTTATAATCTTGCATGGGAGTAGAGGAGGCTCAAGTGCTTGGATTTTTTTTTTTATTTTTTTTTTAAAATGTTAATAATAATGAAATGAAGCAAGTGATCATAATTTTCTTTCGATGATTCAAACAAAATTATTAACAATACCATTGGCATCGACAAACTTCTGTCAATGACTGTCGATGAAAATATCATCAACAACAACAGACAGTACCAAAATTGTAGATCTCCAGTGGAGAAGCTATTGAAGTCACCCATGATTCTTTAATTCTTAGTTTGCCAATGACTTCATGTACCATATGTTTGCATCGAAATTTTTGTTCTCACCACCACCCTGTCAAGGCATAAGCTGAGAGGGCTCGATCCCATTTGCCATCTAAGGTACTGGGAATGAGGAAGGGCGTTGGGCGGTGGCATGGTGATGAAAATTATCAACAACGGAAATACGGAAAACTGAAAAGAGCAAGAAAGCTATTTCTTGTAAAATTAGAGCACCCTTAAAATTTATCCAGATGATGTCTTTATGAGTATGATGCACTGAAATTTAAACATGCAAGGCAAATTACAAAGAAAAAAACAATTGAATGAACAAATTATCGTCCCCTTCAATGTGATCAACAGCATATTTGCACCTAGATAAACTGCAAATACAATGGCAACAAATTCATCAACTTTGTTGGGATTCCACAGGATTTGACTTGCAATCTTTTGTGGTTTCCCCAGTGCTTCCTTTAGAGGTTTGCTGGGTTTCCTCAGAGATTGATTTGGAAGTTTGCAGGGTTTCCTCAGTGCTTGATTTGAAAGTTTGCTCGGTTTCCTCAGTGTTTGATTTGAAATATTGCTCGGTTTCCTTGCATTCTGTTTTGTTGTGGTGAAACTTCACAACAATGCAGGTAATATTGTCAGCACTACCACGTGTGAATGCAGTTTCTGTCAACTTCCGTGCTGCTGCTTCAGGTTCGTCTTCTATTTGTGCAAGTGAGATAGCATCCTGACAAATAGGCGGACACTTGCATCAGCTACTATACTATTGACATAATATACAAGAAATTATGTAATTTGTCCTTTTCAGAAACAAAATAAATATGCAGTTTAAATTATTAATCTATAACTTATTTGACTATATTGTTCGGTTCCAAAAGCACCAAGAAACTGAAAAACCTTATAAGATGAAAAGGAATAAGAATAGTGGTTTATGATTCTTATCACCTCATTGGGCACAACATCCCAAAGTCCGTCGCTTGCAAGCACAAGCAGTTCAAGCTCTTGGTCAATCTCTTGTTCCTGTAAAATAATGAGTTGATTATATCTACTTGGTCAAGCTTCATTAATAATCGTTGGAGAAAGGCACAAACAAACCCTAAAAATTTGAAAATTTAGCTAAATATTTTCATCACCATATAACTCTTTGAAGTTTGACTAGGCAGGTCTAGAACAAGGAAACTTGTACAGCTGTATACATGAAGAAATATCAGTAATAAATAGGGCTACCTGAATCTCAGGTTCAGCCACGACAAACTGCTTCAGCATGCGATTTCCAAAAGCACGGGACATGGCCAAGACACCTCCAACCCTCCAAGTGCCTGATACAAAGGCAATAAATAGAAAGTCAATCAGCTACAAGGGACCACATAACTTTTATTCAAGACCATTTCCAATTGTGGGTCGATAGCTCTTGCATTACAGTAATCAACATCCTCACGAAGATATCATTTTGCTTTGCTCGATAACTACTTGACTCAGCAAGATGACAAGAGTTTGGACAATGGATGATCAGTGCCCAATATCTCGAGCCAAACTATTAACGGCCAATATCATAAACCTCCCAAACAATTTAAACATCCATCTGATATACAAAGATCAGGTGGTCCATCATTCAGACTACAGTCGTACCTAATACGCGTAACACATGACGTCCAACAGACCAACATGAAAGGACAAATCTCAATCTATTATTTTAGAAGAAAAAGATTCACATCTTCATTATGTTGCTAATCAAAAGAAAACTTAAGCTGATACATTTTATTTGTTTGGCAGTTGACTTATCAACAAAACACCCTTTTGTCAATAACACCATCTCTATGCATTTACTGTAAAATGATGCACAGAAATAGTGCTAAGAAATTTGCAATGAGCACGACTATTAATGTACAGATGGGTAGTACCAGCCCACATTACAACACCTCCAGCATTTTCAATTCTCTTGCGCTCGTCACTTCTGTTTGGTTTGTGATCCTCTGAGAGTGGAATTGCTGCCAAGCACAAAAATGAAGTGTACTTCAGAAGTTACAACCGAAAGATTTTCTCCCCTTAAAATTTTTGCAATGCAAATAATCATAATTGAACAGTCGCAGTTAATTATTATGCAGAGAAACTTATAAGAAGTAACCTAATACAGAAAGAATATAGGGCAAGATATTATGTACAAACTTAAGGATGAGTTAAATGTAGAACTTTTTCATAAGATTATGTTCCAAAAGGTAGTTGGTTAGTTTTGCGATCAGATAGATATAATGCATTAGTTCATGGATTTGAAAACATGAAATTTATGAGAAACATTTCCCTCGTTAATGTTTAGGTTTCTTCGTAAGTAAATAGCAATTGCTGGCATCGAATCAAGCTCGCAGTTTTAAATAACTTTTTGAGAAACAGAAACCAGCTTGAATAAATACTGTTCAGCCTTGGACACCATGAAATATTTCAACAGTAAAATAATTTGATTTAACAGACAAAAGGATCATATCTTATAAACCCCTTACAGTTTCCACAGGACCAGGATGTCTAGCATCCAGATGAAAAAATTAAGGGAAAGTAGGAAACGATAACCATCATGAAATATAATATCAACTGCTAAGTCATTACATCTTTGGACGAAAAATCTACTTTTATTATCTAAGTAACATTGACACGAGTATTGCTATCATTGTTTTCATTACGTATCTTCTAATCAAAATTAGTAAAACAAAACACATTGTCTCCCAAAGTCCATCGATCCCATATTCCTGCAATCTAGTAGCGGCTAAAAATTATTTGATTTATGATTTTCACTCAGACAATTTGGAGGCTTCTTTTCTGTACAGTATCCATAGAATGGTAAATGGTTAGAATGCAACAAACGATATGAAAAGCATACTACCTGGAAAAGGAAAAGAAATCTACAATATGAAAAGTACCTTTGCCAGCCTTTGATATTATAGTCCGCGAATCTCCAACATTAGCAACATATAGGTGATTGCCAACTAGAACTGCAGTTGAAGCTGTTGAACCATCATCCCGGAAAGTATCTTTTTCAGACTCCAAAAAATCTCTGTCGGTCTGCTGATATGTTTCACCTGTAGTTTTAAATTACTTATTCCATTTAATTACTAATTAAAACGAGAGCCGTGTATAACCAATAAGGAAAGCAAATAACCATGCAAAGTGAGGATATTTTTTTCACAGCATAGAAAGCAAAAGATAAGTTAGAGTGTGGTTAGTTATAGGACTAGCAACAATATGCAGGAGGAGTTCCATAACCTTCTCAAGGTAAATATAAGCTCCTGAAACTGTGCCCCACTAAGGCTTGGGTTGGTTTGTGCTGTTAAAGATATTGATTATTTCTGTATGAAATTGGAGTAGGATCAAGGCACCCGTGATGCGGACATCATCCTCATCAGGCCAATTGTCGGGCCAATTTTTTATCTTCTATTTATTTTAGGCTTTATATTTTATTGGGCTTGTATCTGGGTTTGTCCAGACCCAAGTTTATTATTTTGTTATTATTTATATGGTTGTAATTTGGATTGGAATTGAAGTTGATTAATGAAAGACAATTTATTTGGTGGTTTGTCCACATCTCTTCCCTCTCCCTCATTTTCCCCCCCTCCTTTTCTCTTCTTCCTCCTCCCCTCTACTTTTCCCTTCTTCTGTGCTGCCTGATTCTTCTTCTCAAGTGATTCTACATCAATTCTTGGCATCAAAGTCTTACCTACTTTGCAATATCTTTAACTAAAATATAGAGTCTCCAAAGAAAAAATAATAATAATAAAAAAATACTGCCATGAATGTGAAGAAAAGCCATAAACACAACCATAACATATCTGCTGCTGCAAAATGCCCGTTTTGTCATCTTCACCATCTTTTCCACCACCACCAAGTTCTTTAAATCTGTAACCAACCCAGGCAGCCTCCCAAAAGACAGACCAAGCAACAACTTTTTGCTGCAAATCCGCCACTACACCACCACGTCTTCAACCAACAACTTCCTTCATCATCTTCATACACGTCTCAGTAAACTGCTTCTACAAAATAAATCCCACAATCGGCGGTTCACATGCCCCAAACCGATTGTCGACGACCCTCTCTCTCTGCCCATGCGCATTACCGCTGCTCAATCTCAAGTGAGAAAAGAGTTCGGTGTTATCTCCAAGCTCGGGTTGCCATTGTAATTTTAAAGTTTTGTTTGGGCCTTTAGTTCAAGTCTTTGTCTCTAGTTTTGTATCCCTATTTTGGCTCATTTGTTTAGTTAGAAGTTTTATTAGTATATGTATGTATGTATATGTGTGTGTGTGTGTGTGTATGAAAAGTGAGTTATTTTTCTAACATCATTTTTCATGTATCTATTTGTCCCGTTGATTGACTCAGCTATTCCAACAAAGGGAAGTTACTGTTTTTATTTATCCTTAGGTTATATTGTTGTTTATCTTGAATTGCATCGATTAACTTTTGTGCTGCTGTCTTTACATAAAATTCATGTAATTAAATCCCTAGACTTGTTAACTCTCTTGACTTGTCATATTTTCACCATTACCCCCATTTATTTTACGTGCTTATGTCGTTGACTAGTGTTTGACCCTTGCTTTATTATTTTTACATAGATCAGCAGTATCAGCTTGACATGTTTGAATTTTCATAATCCCCAAAGATAAAAAATAAAAAAATAAAAATATATATAAATTTAAATGAAGTTGTTATTTTCATTTCTTGAACTAGTTGTTTATTGATTTTGTCATTCACTGCATAGTATTACATTGCATGCATTTGCGTATCAGTCGTTTTGTCATACCCAATTCCAATACTGTGACCATGGACCCTTCTCAATTTGATGCCCTTACTCCACAATTAGCTCAACTGCAAGCTCAATAAGTAACCGTCCAAACCGAGGTGACTGCTACTCGTGAAGAAGTAGAGAACTAGCTACTAGGGTAACAATTTAGAACAAACCCCTCCCTCAACCGACACTGATAACTCTGAAGCGTCTCATAACATATCTTATCGTCATCGGCATGGGGGTCAACAGCGTGTTCGTCATGGACGAAGGAATGGGGAACAGGAGAGCAATCATGAACGAGGCCATGACCGTTACGGTACTCATTCACCTCTTCGCTATAAGGAGCGTTATTTTCGAAACATTAAATTAGACGCTCCTACTTTCGATAACTGTTTAGATTCCAGAGTTTTTACACAATGGATTTGAGACATGGGTCGTTTCTTTTCATGGTATGGAGTCCCAGAGGATCGAAGAGTTCAATTTGCCAGTTTGAAGTTACGTACCTCCCGTTGGAAGTTGGGAGGAAATGAAGCGCCGCCTTCAAGAGAAGTATTTACCTCTCTCTTATAGGAGCAATTTGTTGGACAAGTGAAATGCCCTTACACAAGGAAATCGTCCAGTGACTGACTATGTTACTCAATTTGATGAGTTTCGAATGCGATGTCACATTATCGAGGATGAAACCATGACTTCGAGTAAGTTCAGACAGGGCCTAAGAGATGATCTTCGACGTGAGCTTATCCTTCGAGGTGTCACCACTCTTGATCACGCTTATTCCTTAGTCCAAGATTACAAGTTGATTACTAAGACTCGATCCGTCTCATCATCGCCACCTCCTCCCACCAAATCTCTTCTAGGACTTCCACCATCTAACGCACCCCCTGCTTTAGACAATAAAGGTAAAGCTTTTGAAACTTCAAGAACTTCTTCCTCTCGTTTGCAATGTTTTAATTGTAAGGGTTTCGACCATATCTCCTCCAGATGTCCGAGTCGAGTCTTAGTCATTGACGAGCGGAAGGATGCCGTAGATGAGCCTCTAGAAGATCAAGTCTATGAGCCTAACTTTGAAAAGTTTGACAATTTGGATGATAATGAGGATACCTTCTTAGGTTGCCTTCGTACCCTTCCTGTAAGTCTAGGTCCTGCTTCTCTGGCCTCCGACACTTCTCGATTGAGTATTGTACGTAGTATCCTTAGCCAACCTAAGGATGTCGATGATTGGCGGCGTCACGCCATTTTTCATACATACATTAAGATCAACGATAAGGGCTGTAAGATTATTGTTGATAGTGGGAGTTGCATTAATGCGATTTCTGTGGCCACAATGTCCCGTCTTGGGTTAAAGCCAATCTTACACCCTCAACCATATAGTCTCTCTTGGATTGACACTTCGTCCATAGCTGTGAAAGAGCATTGTCTAGTGCCTATCTAATTCCTTAAGTATAAGGATCATATATGTGACGTCATCCCTATGGATGTCGGACATGTCATTCTTGGTCGACCTTGGTCGACGTTCGGACCATATTGAAACATTCAGCACTTCCTTGTTCGTTGGGAGGGCCGTCCTGATTCTAATTGTATTTAGATCTCTAGGGAGACACTTCAACAGCTTGACCCCGATTTGTTGGAGTATTATAGGAGTCAACAAGATCTTCCCTTATCCGGATCACCACCCTTACGTGTCTATAGATTTTGAAAGAAGTTTGCTCAACCACTTAGTTTGTGACTGGGAGACTGACAACAGCATTTCATGCTATCCCTACTCGAAGGGGTCGAATTTTTTCTCTCACCCCAGGAGAGTTGATGCAGACATCATCCTCATCAGGCCAATTGTCAAGCCAATTTTTTATCTTTTATTTATTTTAGGCTTCATATTTTATTGAGCTTGTATATGGGTTTGGCCCAAGCCCAAGTTTATTATTTCATTATTATTTATATGGTTGTAATTTGGATTGAAAGTGGAGTTGATGAATGAAAGACATTTTCTTTGGTGGTTTGTCCACGTTTCTTCCCTCTCCCTCACTTTCCCCTCTCATTTTCTCTTCTTCTTCCTCCCCTCTGCTTTTCCCTTCTTCTGTGCTGCCTGATTCTTCTTCTCAAGTGATTCTACATCAACCCGTGTGTAGTGAATCCCCAAAGTAGAGACCCAAAAGTAATCAGGTTTAAATTTTTATCACGTCTACAAAACCGGACTACTCTTTATCGTAGCTATTACATAGTCCCCATAAGGGATGAGGCAAGATGAAGAATGATGATGGCTGATTCTATGGTGTCCAGATGAACTGGTGTGTAAGGAGCAATAAACAGAGATGAAAATAAATTTGTTAACTCACTTATTGCCAATTTGGTGTTCACAATAAATTCTTGATGTTTCATGAGACTCTCAAAGAGATGTTCCTTTAAATACTCAGCTGCACGTGAACCACCATGACCTGTCATCACAAATCATGCTTGTCACAAATGTAAAATTATACTTTAATTTCTATTCATAATTAAGTCAGATGCCCATGCCAAGTAATATTAACAGAGGAAGCAGCATATTTGATGAAGCACTAAGCTTGAAATTTTAAAATGACAATTTGATCCTCCAACATATCCAGATTTAAAATTTTCAACACACTAGTTAACTTTGATCTCTTTTTTAGCGAGATCGGTTTAATGCAAAAAAATGAGATAAACTGTGTTTTGGGATAGTCATGGTTACCAGGTCTGTCCACCAGGCAACTGCCAGGCGTGAGGGATGTGAGGTACTAAATTGCCTAATTATTACAGATCCCTGAGTAGACAAACAAATTTTCAAGCGCTATATGAACTGAAAATTTGCTCTGCCTGATTTTAGATTCTATCATGTTAGGAATAAGAAATTACAATCAACTTAGCTAACACATATTACAAACTTCTACCATATAATTTCCAGCACTCACTGTAGCTGGAATTGGATTTTCCCTCGCAAAAGTAGGCAATTTATTCTCAATTTTAAGTTTTACTAAGGTCAAAACGATAACCATGTCAAGATTTCGTTCGTGAGTGAAGTAAGATGAAGTTTTAGATAGCCAGTCTTTACTCGAATTTGGGCATTAACATCATAAACTGTCACTTTAGCAGGTAAGCCTTTTTTTTATATCAACAACTCAAGCTTCAAGGTGAAGGGTAATTCGAGAACATCTAACCGTCAAATATTCCAAAGAGACAGACTGTTAGTCCATCAACCTTTGAAGTCTTAATGTCATAAAAATCCTCCATAGTCGCTCTCTTTCCTCTGAAACTGGAATATCCACAGCTCAATCTTCCATCTTCACTGCCAAATTGGAAAAAAAAAATCCAAAAGTATGACTCGAGGGAGAGATAAGCATGTGATGTACATGTCCATATAGGCAGGAAAGAAGGGAAAAAAAGTCTAGATAACATTATATGTATTTCCATTCAACAGAAAAAAGACCTTATATTATGTCAGTATCTTCCAACTATGGCATAGCATGACATAATGAGCAAGTTAACATGGCATTAACACTGAGTAAGTTATGCATATTCAGCTGAGGAAATATATTAACTTCCTGTAACATAGTCTGAACACTTGCTATTTTCTCCAGCATATTACTCAAAGAAACATCTTATCAATATGACAAATAATATGAGAAATTAAATATTCCTGAACAGGAAACTCCTGGACCTGAAAATTCAGATAAAATCTAATTTTAGAAAATATACCCAGACACTTAATATAAGTCCTTTGTTAGAACATACCCAACAGAAGATGCTCATTTTTTGTGATTTAACGGTTTCTATAGCACATTAGAAGCACCGACCAAGACCCAGAAACCAAACAAGCCACATTACCACAAACTGAATTCTACTTTATCAATACTAGGGTTGTAGGCAATAATAAGATACAATAAATGCTACGCGTACATTTATTTTCGGACCCATCAACAACTTAGCAGAAAAAGTAGTATCTCTATCAGTTTTCCATAACTTTCTATACTGTATAGATGCATTCTGCTTCTTGATTTTGTCCCGATCTATAGTTCGCAGGTGTCTTTCATCCTCGTTCTCTTTCTACCAATAATGTGCAACCAGCCTGCCACATGTATCTCTCCAGACTATAATACAATAAAAGCTCATGATTCATGTTGTTCTGTATCATCACTGGCATATGCATCAATAAGAGGGCATTCCAGAAGCATTTTCCAGTTTGACAATAAAGGTTATTTAGACAAATCCTCTCACACCTTTCAGAAAACAAATGAAGGGACAGAAAATGAAAAAGAGCCAGATTTCATCAAGAAACTGAAAGAGAAAAATTAAATGAGATGATCATGTTTGATGAAGTTACATATGCCAACTTAATCTGCTATAGATCATACTATAAATATGACAGGAGTGCAAAAGCTTGCAACTAATCCCATCCGTAAATAATGTCAACTAACCTTAGTCACCACATACAAAAATGAATACTATAATGTAAGATTTTCTACTAACACTACTAATAATGTATTGCAGAATCAACCATAGACAAACAAGCAATTGAAAAATATGCAAATTTGATCACCTCTTCCATCCTCCGCTAGCATATCCTCCATCTTCATCCTTCTCAGATAAAATATCAATAACAGGTCCCCCCTTAGCGTTTGCTCCAGAATCCACCATCATCTTTCTTGTTATTGTAGATTTGAAATCCAACAAATAAGTTAAGCACTGCGGTGCATTCAATCCTCTCCAGATGTAACCTGCTCGAAGACTCACAGACCTCAGAAAGCTGTTGCATAACATCTAAAGCAACCGGCTTGGGTCTCAGTTTCAAATCTAACGCAATGCACAAAAAAGAAGAAGAAATTAGGATCTTTAGTGTTAATCCTCATGTCTAAGCAAATCATAAATACAAGATCCATCATTTTCAAATGCTGAGTTAACTACTTCAATGAATATCAAAACCAACGAGACCAAGTGAAAAATGTCTTTAATCTACCATTAACACCTTCTTCTTTTTTATCTTGTTTGAGCATACCTAATTCAGTGTACGGATAAAGCTCCTATCCTTTGATTCCATACTTAAGCAAACTATACACTAGCGGAATACTTCTTTTACAAACATAACTGTAAAGCTTTTGCCCTTGTTTTTGGTAGGTGTAGTAATAGTAAGAAACTCAGGTCTTCAGCTTCCACAAGTATTAATTTGTTAGATAAATAGCCATTTTACATCATTTCCAACTTTTTTTTCTTTAGATATTTCTCAACATGGCAAACAAAGACAAGTTCCATTCGCATCTTCATCTCGTTAGCTTCATTTAATCAAAAATTTAAAAAAATAATAATAATAATCAAACATTTGCATAATTCCATAAAGCTGATTGAACTTATCTGATTTCTTTCCATCTCGCGCACTTCATAATAAAGTCATAAACCAAATAAAAACAAAGACAAAGCATTGATCGGCTCTTACATTCAAAGCATCTGAGACATCCAGAAACACAGATCGGCAACCATCATTAAAGTAACTTGATTTCACCATCATCCAATAATTTTTTTAAACAAAATTAAGAAAAAACGAATTATTATTATATTATCAGGTGAAAAAGTAAATCCGATCCGAATCCAATATTCGAATCAAGGAAACTTTCTCATTATTGGAAAAAGAGAAAGGAGAAGAAGCTTTTAGAATCCGGAACCCTAGAGAGAGTAATCTTAAAGTGTGATGATGAATTTGAGAGGAGTGGAGTGAAAGGAGATGTATTTTGTTGTGGAGTGTAATGTTAGAGAGAGAAGGGAGAGAGAGTGAGAGACGCCTGGCTGTTGAAAGTCTAGTCACCGAAGTGAATGTGGCTACGTGGCAGTCTTTCTCATGCAATCCACTTACAGGATAACTGGAGTTTTTTTTGTTTTTAATTTTTTTTTTATCAAAAACTAATTATGAGCACTAGCGAAAGCCACTAGGGGAATGTTAGCTAAAAACAAAAGATTAATGGCGTGTTGATTGTAAGTTGAAAATTTAACAAAATATAAGATAAAAAGTAGTAAGTTAGTAATTATAGATCTTGGAATAAAGATTTATCCCAATTTTCTTAAGTTTGCTAAGTTGTATTAAAAATTGTAAGGATTGATCATTGAAATTGAAAAACAGTTTTGGTAACAAATTTTTGGTAATATAAGTTTAACTCCAAAGTTGAGCAATCTTGCTATTAATCAATCTATTTTCAGCTCCCGTTCACATATATACTATCTGAACATTTGAAAGCTAGTTAAATTGCAAGGTCATTGTATGGGGGTAGTTCGATCAAGATAGTTATCATCTATAAAGATTGAGTGTGAGAGATATAAAAGGACAAAGGTTTGATTAGAGTTAATGATATTTTCATACCTTTAAATGTACAAGATTGAAGTATTTTTGGAGGACTAGAGGAGGGATATTATGACCTTTTAACTGTAGTCGCCAACCTTGTTGCTATCATATATTTGAGTACATATTTGAGTATGTACTTGTAGGCAATATTATGTATTTGAAAGGGGCTGTGCTGTATACAACAAGAGTGACAACTTGGGCCCCCCTTATGTGAAGAAAGTTGGCTAAATAACTCGTCGCCTCTCGAATGAGTGTTCACGAAATATTTTCTTTCGATTTAAATTACCGCAAGTGTACGATTCGTTAACAAGTAATAAAGTGGATTCAATTAGTCCGAGTATCGTCCCACAGAGATTGGTTAGTTCAATTTTACTTATTCGACCTTAACCGAAACCAAATTACTCAAAATGAATGTGGACCTAATTAAAACTCTAAAATTGGAAAGAAAACCCTACTTATGCAGCTTTTATGATTGTAATGAAATTAATAAACAAAACAATAATTTAAAACTTTAAAATGAAATCAATTGTTGAGAACGCACGTTTGTTGTAATCAATAGAAATTAAACACACTAGGATCACGATTTCCCATGCAATTATCACTTTAAACTCTAGTTTCACAATATGACAACATAATTCAATTGTTGACGAATCAATGTTCCTAAGTCTATCCAATACTCTCTCTCGAGATGTATCAAAC
>NC_036248.1:10992539-10992942 GCF_002742605.1 Olea europaea var. sylvestris | reverse complement strand
GATCTCAAGTAGATACTAAAAATCACGAGCATAGCTTTTTCGCCTGAAAGTTGATACTTGATAATACTTCGACCCTATTTCACCTCGTGACTCCTTTTCTCATCCGATTGACCTCTAAAACTCTTGAATCTTCATTCCATTTCCCGTCTCATCTATGAATTATTTACAACTTGGTCCCCGAACTTTCAGTTTAATTCATTTTAGTCCCTTTGCAATTCCTTCTTCTTCCAATCATCTTGTATTGCTTTCGAGTTCATACTTAGCATGTTTGCATTCCCGAGTTGTCTTTTAGTTCAACTTTCGAATATTTGCATCCTTAGTCCCTGAACTATCACTTTGCTCCATTTTAGTCCTTTTTCGGCTCTCTTCTCCTGAATTCCACTATTTCCATAGAATCACCTAC
>NC_036248.1:10991081-10992523 GCF_002742605.1 Olea europaea var. sylvestris | reverse complement strand
TCCTGAATTCCACTATTTCCATAGAAACACCTACATTGCATGAATTCAATGAGATTAAGTCACAATTCAATCATTTTGCTTGTATTTAAGTCATGTTTGTAATCTAAATAAGTGTGCAAAAACACACTTATCAATGAGGCCAAACTTGAACTATTGTTTATCCTCAAACAAGATGGTGACTTAATTCTGAACAAACGTGGCTTAACACCTTGCCTTGGCTCAGGATTGGACTAAGTAATTGATTTTATGAAAATTTATCAGTGTAAAATGACATCAACCTTTACCTGTTAAATGCATACTTGACATGTGTGTGTGGATTCACGCTAACATATCAAGTTCATGATGAGTTTGAGTCCCGACCCCAAAGTGGTCAAATATATCCTTACTCGCTCGAGAGATACACAACCCCCAAACTTATTCTTTTCACTCAATAATCCCGGGGTTGCGTTTTAAATTTGGAGTTTACATAGCTCTATTTCTCACCCTCTCGTAGTTTGGCTTAATCTCACTATCACAAGTTTACATGTCAACCAGTGAAGGCTCTCCTAAGTTTTGATTGCTTCGACACTCAAGATTAAACTAGGCTACTTGCCTTGCCTCAAAGGTATAGTTTCTTCCACCAAATGTCCAAAAGGGCTTTTCTTCATGTTTTTGTCTCTATTTTGTTTTTCTCACTTTTCTCTAATTCTCTGAAATTCTCTTTTTTTTATGTTTTTGTCTCTTTTTTTTTTTTCTCACTTTTCTCTAATTCTCTGAAATTCTTTTTTTTTTCATCATCTTCTCATTTGCTTTCTATATAACCCATGTAACGAGCTTTAGGCCGGTGACTTCCAAACTAGTTAGCTTTAGGGCACCAGGTTTTTAAACCCTTACAGGCTTATTCACTCGAGTTATAAAGGCTCGATCAGATGACTTTTTATTAACCTCTTTCCCTCTTGCTTTCTTTATGACCCATGTATCGAGCTTTAGGCCGGTGACTCCCAGACCAGTTGACCTTAGGGCACCAGATTTTAAAATATCCTTACAGGCTTACTTGCTCGAGTCATAAAGGCATGAAAAGAAGTGTCTTATTCTCGTATATTAATTTTATGCCCTTTGTTGTTTTTTTGGACATTTAGTTTCCAAAACCAACCCCCAATTTAAGATTTTCACCTACTCTTCATCCCACTGGTCTAGGCAATCCACACAATAAAATTCATGCACGGAACCCCCGCTCATCTCAATGCTCCTCTATAATAGCTCAATTATCACCAAACTGTATTAAGGTGGTTTACGGGTTAATTTAATAGAGGGTTATCATTCTTTTCCTACTTTATACTCAAAACCCCAATCACTAACCTAACATGTAAAGCATGAATGGCGTGCATAAAGAATGTCAAGTATTACATCAACAAGTATTGGCCAATTTATTTAGCACTATGTCCACAGTTTGTAAATTATAC
>NC_036248.1:10988271-10988510 GCF_002742605.1 Olea europaea var. sylvestris | reverse complement strand
GCAACGGCGCCAAAAACTTGTTCACGAAATATTTTCTTTCGATTTAAATTACCGCAAGTGTACGATTCGTTAACAAGTAATAAAGTGGATTCAATTAGTCCGAGTGTCGTCCCACAGAGATTGGTTAGTTCAATTTTACTTATTCGACCTTAACCGAAACCAAATTACTCAAAATGAATGTGGACCTAATTAAAACTCTAAAATTGGAAAGAAAACCCTACTTATGCAGCTTTTATGAT
>NC_036248.1:10961967-10987577 GCF_002742605.1 Olea europaea var. sylvestris | reverse complement strand
TCTTCTGGACGTTCTTTCGTATTTAAATCGCGTGAAAATTATGTTACCAAAGGAGTTTCAATCGTATAAGGAAACTGCAAAACGGCCCCCAGATTATACCTATGCGACCGCATAGTACATTTCTATGCTGTCGTATAGAGTAAAAAAATTTGAGAAAAAGTTCTCGGGAGGCTTCTATGTGACCGCATAGAATTTATACTATGCGACCGCATAGTTATACAATTCTTTCCGCTGGACAGCTTTTAGTATTTTGATCATAACTTTTTCTCTTGATCTCCGATTGAAGTGATTCAAAGGGAATTGTGAAGAAAACTCAAAGATCTACACTTTTTATAGAAATAGGCTTCCTCAAATTCTGATTTTTACTATGTCAAAAATGGATCTCAAGTAGATACTAAAAATCACGAGCATAGCTTTTTCGCCTGAAAGTTGATACTTGATAATACTTCGACCCTATTTCACCTCGTGACTCCTTTTCTCATCCGATTGACCTCTAACACTCTTGAATCTTCATTCCATTTCCCGTCTCATCTATGAATTATTTACAACTTGGTCCCCGAACTTTCAGTTTAATTCATTTTAGTCCCTTTGCAATTCCTTCTTCTTCCAATCATCTTGTATTGCTTTCGAGTTCATACTTAGCATGTTTGCATTCCCGAGTTGTCTTTTAGTTCAACTTTCGAATATTTGCATCCTTAGTCCCTGAACTATCACTTTGCTCCATTTTAGTCCTTTTTCGGCTCTCTTCTCCTGAATTCCACTATTTCCATAGAAACACCTACATTGCATGAATTCAATGAGATTAAGTCACAATTCAATCATTTTGCTTGTATTTAAGTCATGTTTGTAATCTAAATAAGTGTGCAAAAACACACTTATCAATGAGGCCAAAAAAACTAGTCCCGATGGGTTGATGAAGCAGAAGTCCCAGCCCCGTCTTGGGTCACAGGGTGGGGAACCCACCCATGAAGAAGTAATAATAATAATAATAATAATAATAATAATAATAATAATAATAATAATAATAATGAAAGTAAGGGGCTGTAAGCTTGCAAGTAGAATAACCCATTTGAAAGTGGTGCCCTCGCCTAATCAGGAAATGTCATATTGTCCCCACTAGAACTTTCCAAATGGGTAAAGGTACACGGTGAAGCGCACTGGCATCCAAGGATTTTTTTATCTCATCTAGAAAGATCTCGTGAGTCAGCTATTATTTGCTTAATATGTACCAAAATGGGAGTGGAAAAAGGAAGTTCTCCTCGAGGTACGGGTACACTATTCAATTTACTAGTAACCTTTTGCCTAGTCTCAAGATCATCTCTATGCGAACCTCCAAGTTGGTTTTTGTATCGTGAGGTTCATTGTTCACGAAATTATTTTTTTCGATTTAAAACTTACCGCAAGTGTACGGTTCGTTAACAAGTAATAACTTGGATTAAATGAGTCCGAATATCGTCCCACAGAAATTGATTAGTTCAATTTTACCTATCGCCGCCTTAACCGAAACTAAATTACTAAAGTGGATGTAAACCTAATTAAAACCCTAATTTTGGAAAGAAAACCCTAATTATGCAATTTTTATGATTGGATTAACTTAAATATGCAAAACAATATTTTTAACACTCTAGAATGAAATCAAATGTTGAGAACGCACGTTTGTTGTAATCAATAGAAATTAAACACACTAGGATCACGATTTTTCATGCAATTATCACTTTAAAACCCTTGTTTCACAATGTGACGAATCAATGTTCCTAAATCTATCAAATACTCTCTCTCGAGATGTATCGAACCTATTTCTACATATTACCGACATATATTTCTATATCAAGTGCATATGTAAAAATGCATGCGATTTTATGAATACTTAAAGATTCACGTAGGGCATAGCGGTATATTTCTATCCTCTATCGGACCCTATGATGATTTATATTATATCGAACTTATCCCAATTCTCTTGAATGCAAGAAAATTAAAGATCAAATTACATGGTACATCGATCTCCTAACACATGAAAATCTAGCCTAACATGGTTAAAATAAAAGAATACATCAGATTTTGGATAAAAAAATCACTGGGTTATGAAATCTTGAGAAATCTTGAAGCTCTTCGTGTAAATCTTCGTTCTTGCGCTCAAAATCCTCTCCAAGAAGTGTTTTTCTGCGTCCAATGCGTTCTCCCTCTTTTTGGACTTCTTTTGATATTTATATCGCGTGAAAATTAGGTTACCAAAAGAGTTTCAGTCGTATAAGGAAACTGCAGAATCGACCCCAAATCTTGTTCTATGCGACGGCATAGTACATTTCTATATTGTCGCATAGAGTAAACAAAATTTGAGAAAAAATTCTCGGGAGGCCTCTATGCGACCGCATAGAAGTTTATACTATGCGACCGCATAGTTATATCATTCTTTCCGCTGCACAGCTTTTAGTATTTTTGTCATAACTTTCTTTTATAATCTCCGATTGAAGTGATTCAAAATGAATTGGGAAGAAAACTCAAAGATATACACTTTTGATAGAAATAGGCTTCCTCAAATTCTGATGTTTACTATGCCAAAAATGAATCTCAAGTATAGACTAAAAATCACGAGCATAGCTTTTTCGCTTGAAAGTTGATACTTGATAATACTTCAACCATATTTTACCTCTTGACTCCTTTTCTCATCGGATTGAC
The DNA here is from genome assembly GCF_002742605.1 of Olea europaea var. sylvestris. NCBI lineage: Eukaryota > Viridiplantae > Streptophyta > Magnoliopsida > Lamiales > Oleaceae > Olea > Olea europaea. The sequence goes on along the minus strand of NC_036248.1, from coordinate 10,984,901 downwards.
CTCTAACACTCTTGAATATTTATTCCATTTCCCGTCTCATCTATGGATTATTTGTAACTTGGTCCCCGAACTTTCAGTTTGATTCATTTTGGTTCTTTTTGCTTTTTTCTTTTATTTCCATCATCTCATAATATCACCAAATTGGTACTTAACTCATTCACTTCCTTGATTTGTCCTTTGGACCGTCTTTTGGATAATTACATTCTGGTCCCTGAACTTTTACTTTGCATCCTTTTAGTCCTTTTTCGCGTCTTTTCTCTTGAATTTCACCATGTTTATCGGTGTTCTCTACAATTCACAAATGTACGAGATTAAGTCACAATTCAATCATTTTGCTCGTAATTAAGTCATGTTTGTGATCTAAATAAGTGTGCAAAAACACATTTATCATTCATCTTTATGCAAACCTCCTAGGTTGACTCTCCTTATCACATAGTTTGCACAAAACCTCCCAAAGAGGTTTGTTCCTTGTGAGCCTTCCTGCTAGATTGTATTGATGTGGTGTTCTTACTCCAACATTGCATTCCAAGGCCTACATGTGAAGTGCACGCTCATTAGAGATATGACAACAAAGCTATTTAGACATATCAAATTTCACAGCCTTCATGTAATCTTATTTCTCACCCCTTATCTTCATTTTCTGTCCTTGTCCATGATCTTTCATCTCAACCAATTTCTATGTCTTAGGTCTTTCCCCACCATACCCTCCTTCCCTCTCATTGTCTGTCGCTCTCTAATTATGCACGTTTTTCCTTGATGGGACCACTTATCACCTAGTCTGCGCAAAATCTCTCAAAGAGGTTCGTTCCTTGTGAAGCTTCCTTCTAGATTGTATTGACGTAATGCTCTTACCCCTACATTGCATTCCAAGGCCTACATGTGACGTTCACCCTCCCGAGAGATATGACAAGAAGTTGTTTTAACATATCGATTTCCACCTCCTTCATGTAATCTTATTTCTCACCCCTTATCTTCATTTTCTATCCTTGTCCAAGGTCTTTCGTCTGGACCAATGTCTTTGTATTAGATTTTTCCTCTGAGTCCTTTCCTCACCGTGCCCTCTTTCCCTCTCATTGTACGCTGCGCTCTGATGATGCACATTTTTTCTTGATGGAACCTCCTATCCCAGTCGTGCTACTTCAAATCATCTCGTAGATTTTTTAGCTCTCCTAAGGTTTTAGAAGGCAATATTGGACATGAGAGGAGAAAATAACATGTAGGAAATAAAAGGTAAAATATGAGAAAGAAGATGATGTAAAAATATGTGGATAAAATATTGTAACATAATAAATGAAAAAGCTGTGTGTTTAAATGATTGTTGCATTACGTTAGGGTTTATGTTATTATAGATGTTTCCAGGGCACTCGTGACCTCATTTTGTATTTATGTACTAAATTTTTAATGTAAATTAACAAAAAAGCTAACCTTATTTTTCCTTTATTTGTTTTGACGAACATTTTCCATTACTAATTCACTAAGATAATTGTTTTATGGCAAGATATATATCAAAAAAGATTTGTGTTTCAGAATAAATAACATTAACTAACTTTTCCTCGCAAGATTGAAGCTAGCGTCTTCAAATAATTTCACACGTTTTCAAGTTATAACTAAGGACTATTGGGTCTCCTCAAGTTTAGAGTTGTTCATAGATTGAATATACAATTATTCCTAAAATTAGTCGAGACATATGTTATAAATATTGAATCTTAAATAATTGAATAAGTCAGCCTGGCAAAAATCTTATCGCCTCTTCTTATTCTTTAGGTATATAATTCGTCACCTCTATTTGTTTGAGGAAGATTATTTGAAGAGAAAAAACGATAAGGACAAATATTTAGCTTCACTTCTATATTTGTTATTTTTTGTTTATTTAAAAATATGATGAAATAAGTCATTTTACCCTTTTAACGAAAATTTTGAACAAGAATTGTTGCCGAGGACAAACTGTACTAATTAATAAAAGTTTGGTGATAAAATACAATGAAAAACAAAGTTGAAAACATAAGTAAACATGACAATAAGCACTTAAATTTTTTGGCTATAAAAACTATAAAGTATCGAAAAAACTAATTTTTCTTTTCAAGTAGAGCAATTTATTTATTGAGTGAAAAACCAAAATCATGAGTATTGTGCTTTCAAGAAAATTAATAAATACCAGGATTTCCCTACTTTTTCTTTTATACCGTGTTTAACTAAAATCGATGTTTTATCATCAGCTTTTCAATAATTCTTAACCTTTGCTAATTGTAGTATTTTATGTCCTCAAATTTTTGTCACATTTTTTTATCCACAACTTTCTATTAATTAATCTATCTTGTTTAGTCAGTCTATAAACTACACTTGAAGGCCGTAAAATGACCTTTTTGCCCCTCAAATTAAAAACAATAAATACTTGCATGCAAAAAATATTTTTTCCTCATTTTAAAACATGAAAAGGAATATTTTGACAAAAACTATCGTCAAGGATGAGAGTGCCAATCAATAAAAGTTCCAAGATAAAAAATTTTTCAATAAAAATTAGAGAGGTAAGTGTTAATGAGCAAAAATTGAGAACTTTAAGTGCAATTAAAATGTGATGAATTAATAAAAATTGTGATATGAATATAATTACCTTTTCACCAACTATTTGAGAGTGACACGAGTTTTAACATGACATGTTATGCACTGCTTTCATTGGACGAGCCACTTGTGACAACTTTGAGTGAACGACAAAAGTCCTATTTATCATAAATTAGTTACTGGAATACTTCTATTAATAGATATAATAAAATAAAACTGTGTAAATGTGAAAGAATAGTATGATTACTGGCTATATTTATATTGTGTCTATGTTACACCGTAACATAATTGCTATTTATCTCCCATCAAAATGTTGCATTAAATGATAAGGTTAATAATTTTTTTTTTTTTTTTTTTTTATGATCATGGGTGTTCGAGCCAACTTACACACACCTCGATTAATCCCACGAGACCCTAAAGTTTACAGTCAAGTACTCATTTCAATAACCCTGAGAAAATTCGAATTGATAACTATTGAGAAGCAAACCAAAGATCTGATTATTGAGCTGCCCCTCAAGGTTGATAAGATTAATAAATTAATTGCAAAGTATCGACCAGCAACATATCATCCAAGAAAATAGATAAGATAAGAAATAGATTTAATCTATCATTCATTAACAAATTAAGAAGTTGAACAGGATTAGGACATGTATTATGCAAGAGTAACATCAATGAACATGCTTTAAAACTCTCGTAAATTAAGAGGAATAACGACTTAAATGTTAAATATTTATGAAATTTTAAATCTCAAGAACTTAAAACCTATATCTTTATTGCCAACATCATTCATATCAAATCACCAAAAAAATTATAAAGTGCAGAATATAATTTAATTCATTGAAAATAATTCTTTAGTACCGAATCTTTAATCTAGACTTCTTGTTCCTAGTTGCTTGTTTTGATTTTGGCTTCTTCCTCCATAATCTTGATTAATTGTTTTTTATTATATATTTTGGATCTTTCTCTTTAATATGTTTTCTCATGAGACAAAGAGTGAGAATCACGTATGATTGGAAACCATAACCTTATTTATATTTCCATGTGTATTTCAGTTCATCAAAGAAACACAATCCTAATGAATCTAGTTTCTACACATAATTCAACCAACACTTTATTTAAATGCCAAAATCCAATAATTTAATTCTTTATTAGAGTACTTTAATTTTGAACTTAACTTTAAGAGGGAAATACATGAAAATGACCCAAATAAAAAGGCCATTTTTCCAAAATAGCCTTTGTCTAATTTTGATATCCAAAATACCCCTTTATAATATTGCATAATAAGTTGATGAAATATAGAAATCTTTCATTTTAGTCCTTAAAAAATCAAAATACTGTATAAATTTTAATAGATTACCAATTTATTAGATTTATTTGATTTATGTTTGCTCTAAGTAACACCCCCATTTATTGGTATCAGAGCCATAGAGATCATGAAAATTAAAATAAAGAAAATAAATAATTATTGGTGTTTAGAAGAAGAAAAATGTAGTTATATATTTTTAAAACCTATGCATAATAAATTAAAAATAATGACTTTGACAATAATTAAAAAACTTCCTAAAGAAATAAAAGAACAAATATTAGAAAAATTAATAATAGAAACTGTTGACCCCAAAAAGTGCGCCAACAGATGTCGGTCTCACCCGCGCTTGCGTGGGCGAATGTCCAACACGCTAAGACACGTGGACGATCTAAAACGAGCGGTTCAAAGGGGCGTGGGAGTAGCCCAACGATGCGGGACGGTAACGTTCGGAATCCGGTGGGTTGTTCGTAATCCGATTGTACAATAATTACCAATCGGTGCTCGTAAATGTATATGTAAAAGTGTATAAACTCGATTTGTGTATTGCAAGTAAATAAGAGAGAGTTGAGTAAATGTAGTCTTTAGTATTGATTCTTGCATTAGCATTTGACATTACACAATGGAATTATTTATAGTGATACATATGAAATGGGAGCCCTTGGATGAAGTGGCACGTGGCCTCATCTCTTTAGTTCAAACGTCTTTTCTTAGGTATGGGGCTTGACTTGCTAGCTACGGCGCATTTATTGCTTGCATAGGTCCTCCATACTAGTGACAAGACTTGACCTTTATGCTTGTGACAAACGTTCCATCAGTCATTCGAATAAGATCTCTGAGCAGGCGATCTCTTGGGAGAAGTGACTGTGGAGGAAGCTCTTTGTGGTTAAGAGGCTCGTGCATCAGCTTCGGGGCTTCGACCATTTGACAAATACTTCTACTTGAGGACCTCAGCTACATTCAACAGGTTCCATGCTTCGAGTCGTGGGCCTCGGTAGTTGGACTTCGGCAGACTCGCGTACATCGGATCGAGGAGCCTCGGCGGATGGACCTCGGCTTGAAGCACTTCGGATATAACCCACATCGGTAATGTGTGCCACCTCGGCAAAAATGCCACATGGATCAGGATGAGTGGGCCATTGGTCCAAGTGGGTAGGACAGGTGTGACAACACGCAACAGAAATAATAAATGATATATATACATATGAGAAAATTATTAATATATATGAAAATGAAGAAAATAATTTATATTATAAAGAAAAATATGAGTACAATTGATAATACACATCAAAAATTGAATAAATTACTTTTAAAAATGGATAAAATACAAGAAAAAATAAGAAATATAATGTTAATACCAGAAGGAATGAGAATATCAAAAAATAGACAATTAACAAAATTAAAATGTGAAAGACTAAGACTTGAGAGCAAATATTTTACTATAGTAAAGGAAGAATTAATAGATCCAGAAACAATTGAAAGAAGATTTAGGAAAATATTAGATAAAAAGAAAGATAAAAGATGCAAATTAACTTATGAGTTAGAAATAAGAAAAAGTTAATATGTCAATGAGTGAATATATGGAAGAATTAAAATCATTAATAAAAATGTTAATAAATGATATACAAGATTTGAGAAATGAAGTAGAAGAAATAAGAAATGACATAAATATATTAGAGAATTAAAAGAAAATAATAAAAAAAAAGATAAGAAAATAGATAAAAAAAACTTATAGAAAAAGAAATGACTCGGATAGGAAAGAAACATATAGAAAAAAGAAAATTTAGTGATAGAAACATGAAGCAAGGATAATGAATTTAGAGATAATATATTACCAAAAATACTAGAAGAAGAAGAAGAATTTAGAGAAAAATAATTATGAAAATTAAAAATAGAAGAAAAAGAAAATAAAAATGAATGAAGAGTTAGATTTATTAATAGAAAATTTTGATCAATTAAGTTTAACTAATATAAGTGAATACCAAGTTTTAATAAATACTGGAGGAAGACCTAATCCAACAAGAACTTCTAAACAAGAATTACATGATACAGATGAAAGCTATGCACCTATATATAATAAACCATATAAACAATTCTATAATAAAGTAAGAGATAAACAACCACATAAAGGAAATAAATATAAAGATATGTTTGAATGAAATGGTAATTATGATAAACCAATTAATCATGGAGGAACAAAATTAGATTTAAATTGTAAAATAGATACTAAAAAGGCTTATTAACTTGGACAGACTCAATGATATTATTATTTTTATATAATAAAGATGACACTTGGGAGAGTACTGAAAGAAGAATAATTTTTTTAATAGCATCCTTTGAAAGAGATGGTAGGAATCGGTGAGAAAGAATAAGTAATGATACAAAAATATTAATAAAAAGAAATGCACAAACAGAAATAATCAAATCAGATAGACAAGGTAGAAAAATTAGTGGAATTTATTTCTGATGAATTTTTAAGAGAAAATTGGATAAGAAATGCTGAAGAAGAATCAATAAGAGAAAAAGATAATACTAAAATAAAATTAATAAACTTAACACTATGTGATATGTGTAAAATTAATGAATATACTTGTGAATTTAAAAATTACTATTATGTTCAATTCTATAGTAATGAAAACCAAAAAGTATACCAAAATATGTATTATAATAAGTTACCAGGTTCATGGGGAATATATTTTAAAATGGAATTTGAAAAATATGTTAGAGATAATACTGGAATACCTAGAACTTTAGGTTCAAGAATAAATTTTTTATTTGAAAGACTTGCATATAAATGTTAACAAAGACAATTAATGAAAAAATCAGGAAAATTAACTAAAATATGTTGTGAAGATAAGAAAATCCCTGTGCAATAGGGATGTAATTTTGAAAAAAGAGTTAATAAAAGAAAATATAAAAATAAAAAGTTTAAAAAATTTAGAAATTTTAATAAAAATATATATAAAACCTAGAAGAAGGTATTATAAAAGAAAAAATTAATCCATATAATCCACAGAAAAATAAGAATTATAAGAAAAATAAAAGTCAATGTAAATGTTGGAATTGTAGATAAATAAGTCATATAAACCCTGATTGTAATAAAAAAAAAAGAATATTACAAAAAGAATATTTAGAAATAAAAGATGAATTAAGTGAAATATCAGATATTGAATAATATTATGATCAAAAAGTATATATAAGTGAAACAAAAGAAGATGGATCAGGATCTGAATAAAGAAATTGAAGAAATAGAAAGTAATAATATAAATATACAAGAATATGAAGGAATAAAAGGATATAGATTAAAAGTCACTTTTGACAATAATAAGTTTAGAAAACTGCAAAAATTATCATTAGATTTAAAAATAGGAAAATGAGAAGTTTTTGATAGAATTTGGAAAAGAGAAAGAATAGCAATAAATGAATATTATAAAATAAAAAAAATTATAGATGTAAGAACGACTTATGAGCAACATAAAATAAATCTTTTAACAAGATAATTGATGATCTATTAACAAAGATTAGTAAAAAACAAAGTAAAAAATTGAATATGTTTTTTTAGCAGGAATACAAATAATGTTTAAATCACTATTTAGAGAAGGGATAGATTCCCCTTTAACTATAACCTTACATGATGGAAGAATAATAAATTTAAAAGATAGTCATTTAGGAACAATAGAAGGAAATTTAGCATATCAAAATATTATGTTTACATGTTATCCAAAATATTGTGTATCATTAAAAGATAGAAATTTTAATGAAGTTTTAGAACTACATTTCAAGCTTCATAGAGATGATATTATGCAACCAGATGATCAAATTATGACTATAGGATATAGAGCTTTATATACATTTACCAATTCTAATTATGGAAATATTTATTCCAATAAATCATATATTGAAGTTCATAAAAACTGTAAAGATATTAGTAAAATAATAGAACCAAATAAACAAATAAGTTTATTTCCAAAAGAATATGAATTTAGTATGGTAAAAAATAAACCTGAAATAACAGAATTGAATAAAGGAGAATATTCTAATAACATAACATTTAAGGATGAAAAATTAATTAAAGATCCAAAAGTTTTAAAATACCTAATAAAAATCAGTTAGTAGAAATTAGCAAAATAAAAGAAGTAAAATTGTATAGAAATGTTGGAAACATGAAAATAGAAGGAGAATATTATAATGTAAGAGAGAATATAAATGAATCAAATATATTAATAGATACAGGAACTAGTGAATGCCATATAACTTCTATTATAAATAAAGACTTATGAACTTATAAAACTGAGCCGTATAAATATGTAAATTTTGATGGACAAGTACATATAACAGATTTAGAAGCTAAAGTATCAATAAAAATAAGAGGAATATATCTTACAGTACCATGTTATATAGATAGAAGTATGGATATAAATCCCCATATACTTTTAGGAATGAGTTTTCTAAATGGATTAGAAGAATATAATATAAAAAGAGAAGGATTATATATTGTTCATAATTGACAAACTACATTATGCAAAAAGAATTAGACGAATAATCAGATTACTTTTCCATTGGCTATGTATATCTAAATTACTATTGTAGAAACAAATATTACACCCTGTGCTTTAATAGATACAGGAAGTGATATAACAATATTTAAAAGTTTTTTAATAAAATTATGGAATAATAATAGTAATATAAAAATAACTGGTGTTACAGGAGAAAGTACTCAAATAATTAATAGTGCTGATAAAGTTAATATAATTCTTGGAAGTAAACAGGTAACAATAAATAAAATTTATAGATATGATAAATTAGAATGTGATATATTTTTAGGAAATGATTTCATATAAAATTTTCAATATTATAAACAAAACAATTATATGATAATTTTACAAACACATTGTGGACACTTATTAAAAATTCCTGAAGAATTTAAACCTTATAGAGTTTAGCCAGCCCAGCGTGGTGATAATTGGGAGAAAAAACCAATTCCTAATAATGAAACAAAAAAATAAAAGAATGTCATATAAAAATGTTCTAAAAACGGGAATAGAAATGAATATAGAAAAAATCATTGAACAATTAGAAAAAGTTTATGGAGAAAATTCATTATTATTTTGGAAACCACATTACCCAAAAGCTAAAATAGAATCAACAGAAAATATTACAATAAGAATAAGACCAATGATGTATACAATAGAAGATACACAAGAATTTAAAAACTAGATAAAAGAATTATTAGAACAAAAATTTATTAGACCTAGTAATGGATTTCATAGTAGTCCAGCTTTTATGATTATGAAACACTCTGAACAAGTTAGAGGAAAAACTAGAATGGTTATAAATTATAAAGAATTAAACAAATATACTAAATTTGATAGTAATTTTCTACCAAATAAAGAAGCACTAATAAATATTGTAAGAGGAAAACAATATTATTCTAAATTTGATTGTAAATCAGGATTTTGACAAGTAAAAATGGAAGAAGATAGTACACAATATACTGCATTTAGTACACCTCAAGAAAAATATAAATGGTTAGTTATGCCATTCGGTTTGAAAAATGCACTACAAATATATCAAGAAAGATAGATAATATATTTAAAAAGTTTAATGAATTTCTAATAGTTTATATTGATGATATATTAATATGTTCTAATACTAAAGAAGAGCATAGAAATCATTTAATCCAATTTATTAATGAATGTAAAAAAGAAGGAATTGTACTATCTAAAAAGAAATCTATAATAGAAAAACAAGAGATAGACTTTCTTGAATTATCAATAGATAAAAGAGGGATAAAATTACAAACTCATATATCCAAAAAAAATAGAATGTTTTCCAAATAAATTAGAATCCAACGAACAAATACAAAAATTCTTAGGATATTTAAACTATGCAGAATGATTTATTGAAAATCTTTCTAAGATCATTCTAAGAAAAAATATAAAATCCAAGTTTTACTTAGAAAAATAAATACTAAGGGATGGAATGAAGAACATACAGAAATAGTTAAATCATTAAAAGAAGAATGCAAAAATTTACCAAAATTAAGATTACCAGATAAAAAAGATAATTTGATTGTTAATACTGATGTCTCAGATAAATATTGAACAGCAATATTAAAAACAGATCTTAATGAAATTTGTAGATACTCAAATGGAACATTTAATCAAGCAGAAAAAAATTACACTACTCATGAAAAAGAATTACTAGCAATTATTAAAGGAGTTAAAAAGTTCTTATTATTTTTATTATCCAAGAAATTTATTGTTGAAACTGATAATTCTCAACTTGCAGGATTAGTCTAAAATAAGTTACTCTCAGAACCACAATACAGAAGGCTCCATAGATGACAAGCTTATTTGGCATTTTATAATTTTGATATAATCCATATTAAAGGAGTTAATAATTTTCTTGCAGATTTTCTCAGCAGAAACATAGAATTTGCTGATGGATAGAGCCAAGGCCATGGAGTTATACCAATTTATTCTACATATACAAGAAAGGATAAATTTTCTTAAAGAAGAATTTGAAGATATAAGTTCTGGAGCAATCCAGATCTCAAAGATGTTCAACTCAAATATGAAAATATTGTTGAATATCACCACTGAACATCATAAATATGTCATTGAACTCAAAAATCAAGTTAATGCTATTGCAGCACAACTGAAAAATATATTGTTTGAAACAGATATATCAAAAAGCTTAGAAATGAGTTTTCCAAATCAATATCAAACAAGGACAGCTGGAAACAGCAGTGAACCCAGACGTGACAACATACCAATTGATAATAAAGGAGATTCCATTTCTGTATCATCAACCAAGAAAGTTATGATATATGGAGATAAAAGAGATACCAAAACAATCAGCATCATAGACCAAGAAGATAAAATCCCTTTAAATCCAAATGAAGAAAAATATGTCGAAATAGTCAAAATCGCTTATGAAATAAAAATAAGTGATTCATATTTCATTTCTCCAGAAAATAATGTTTACCCCAGAATTACAGTCATGGAAGGAGGTGACCCTTCATTTATAAAAATCATGACAGACTATGGATTCATGGATTTGATTTATCCAGAAAAAGATTTTGTTGAAATTTCACAGTTTGATGACATATTCATTAAGAAGGTATCTAGACTTGCCAAGGGAAGGAAGATATTTTTAAAATTCTATTCAATCAGTCCAGAATATGATGGAGTCGTTTACTGTCCAGTTGAACACATAATCTCAATCGGATATGTTGCAGCCGATTTCCAAATTGATGTTACAGAGAATAATAGAAAAGTCCCAACAATGACAAAATCATGGATCAGACATAGAAGAGTATTTGGAATTAAAGCCATCTACAATATCGCCAAAAACTTATTTGATAAAAAATTCTCGTGCCTATGCCAATATGAAAATTGGATGCTGGTATCCAATGGAGGATATGCAAAATCAGAAATTTTAAAAGACTATATTACAAAATTTAATATACATCAATTTCCAGGATGTCCTACCACTATAAAAAGAATCCTGCCAGCTAAGGGAGTGCCTCAGCTGCATGTGAAAAAATGAAAGAAGAAGACAAAGCACCTTTTTGACAAAGGTGTATGAAGGACAATAATACTACATGTGAAGACATTGAAGATAAAGATGTTCTTTGAAAAATTGAACCAACATGTGAAGATGTAGGCCCAATGAAGAAAATAGAGAGGCAAGTGTGTCTTGCTGGTGTATTCAATAATGTAATAGAGTCTCAAAAACTTGTATAAATAGAGACATTACGATAGAAGAAGATCATCTCATCCTATCTTGAATTCTCGAGTTGTAAGCAATAGTCTATTCTCAATTTAAAAACCAGTTTTTCAAGAAACCCCTTGTACCAAATTAAAGTCTTGTATCAATCCTAATAGAAATAAAATTTCAATATTTTGATATCAATATGAGTTTCTAAATCTTTTTCCCATAGATTCTTGAAAAATCATATAGAAAGTTTCCTTCTTATTTTAGCAAAAAGAGAGTTTTCCTTAACGGAAGTCTATAATTTTATTCTTTAGAAGTCGGTACAGTGAGAGCAAGTAGTTGAAACAGTAACAATTTCGTGAAGGCAAGAGGTCGTTAAAGAGAGCAGTTTACAAATTCAGAGCTCGAAGGTCACTCGGTTCTAAGAATACAAGTCTAGGCTAAAATTAGAATGAATCTTTTTTAAAGATCTTAAAAGAATCGCAGGGATAATTGCACAATGATTATTTTGGTAAATGCCAGGATATACAATTGAAGGATTAGATAATTTATTAGAAAGAATGTTAGAAGAAATAAAGAATATTATATCTCAATTAAAAAATACAAATTTACCATTTGAAGAATATAGTACTTTAATTAGAAAATATGAGATGAATGTTGCAGATTATTCTTATTTATTAGATCATAGAATGATTTTATATTCAAATATCCAAAATAGAGTTAGCAGAAGATAAAATATTTAAAAGATTAGGACATATGTTGCAATATAGAAAGAATCATTTCATTAAGGGTAATGTAGACATTTCCATAAAAAAGAAATAGTAATAGGCCAAATAGAAAAATCTCTCACTTTAAGATAACCTTATGCACGATTAATTATATATATATGCTCTGATAAATTAATAATTTTTCCCAACATTAAAAAGTTGGGAAATGTATTTCATTATTTTGAAAAGTTCTTCTGTATAAGATTGATTGATATCATATCATATTATATGAAGTTATTGTTAAAAATCTAGTTGCATTAAAATTTTTAAATGTAGCAATGAATTGAATGTAGCTGAAAGAAAGGATTTCCATAGCTAATTTTAAAATTATTGAACAGAAAATTTATTTTGTTGTTATATTTGTTTTAGTTGGACTTGTTGCTTGAACTAAATAGAGAGTTACTTTGGTCAAAATTTTGATTCCTTTTTCTTTTTTTTTTCAAAATGAAGAAGTTAACAAAGTATACATGTACATATAAAAGCACAAAAAATTGAGAATCACTTGGATTGAGGTTTGACTCATTCATAAGCAGAAGCACTCAAATAATTTAGTTATTCGAAAGTAACGCCCTCTTTTCCTCTCAAAATAAGTAATTTTCTTTACTTAAAAGGAGAAGAATCAACCCAAAACATTATAAAATCAAAAGTTACTTGCAGATTAAAGTTTGGCCAGCAAATCAATCCATATTACATTACTGTATTTTGTTCACTCAACTCATTTTGCTTCCTGGGATTGAAGTTAGAATCATTCATGCCTCTACTCTTATTCCATGTATTCGTTGTCAATGACTATCTGTCTAAACTCCAAAACACATGTATATGAGAAGAACTTGAAATACCAAAAAGCGACTACAGCACCTGGATTCCTCCTGGCAGGGTAGAGAAATCTTGAAGAGCTTTCACCTCCCTCTTGACGAAAGAGGGCAAGGCAAATGCAGTTTTATGAATCTGTCAAGCATACGAAAATGGAGAGTATTATGATCACACAACAAACAGCTCTTGTATTAAAAATCTTCAGTTGTATTCATTTTCAGTTCATGCACTCGAGAAAAATGTAATGATTACAAAAAGAGTTAGGAACTATAGTACTTGAGCAGGCGCGGAGCCAAAACCCGACGAGGGGACGCAGTCGCGCATTCTGGCTCCGCCGGAATCTGCAGAGCCGCCGGGCAGTGTGGTCGCCGAGTTGCCTGGAGAAGAAGAAGGAAGATGGAAACCCGTTTAGTTTTTTTTTTTGTTGGTCTGGGCTTTTGCACAAAATGTTGGGCCTCGTATTATTTAGCCCAAATGTCAAATTAATTTATCCAAACCCATTACCCATATTAATACCCATTTGCCATTTCATTTGAATCGCTCGTGACTTCGTGGTAGCTGCCGGCTGGGTTGTGATTTGTGATTTTTCCCAAAATGCCAAACTCTTTTCCTTGATTCAACCTTGCTTCTTCTTTCTCCAATCCACACCGCAGACAGGCAATCGCTGGCTCGCTGCAGACCGAAACTGTCGAACTCGAAGGCCCAAAGTGCCTACTGCTGCCTGCTGAGTGCCGAGTCTGCCGACTGGCAACTCTTTTTCTTTCCGGCTTTTCCTCTTTATTTTTTTTGTTCCTTTTTTTGATTTTGTTCTATTTTGATTTCGCTATTTTGATTTTGTTGGATTTTGTTACTGTACTCAACTACCTAGTGCCTACTGATTGAATTGTGAATTTTTTGAAGAATATTTATTTTTGTAGAATTGAATTGAAATCTAGAACCGGAATCATAACATTCGATTTCAATTTTCTTATAGTGATTGAATACAAAAGAATCGAAATTTATGGTTCAATTTCAATTCTTGAAATGCCAAATCAAACCACCCATAGTTGTGAATAGGGTTGGAAGTTGGAACATTATAAAAGCCTACATGATTAAACATTATTGGATATATGATTACTCTAGTTGACTGGTTAGTGGTTAGTGGGCAAACAATGATTTTAGTAGAAAGAGAAAAAGGAAACAGATCATCAATTCTTTTGCTCGGATGTGTTATATTTCTTATCGGCCACGTTTCTCAAATGTTGAATTGTTCTCAGATAGTTTGTATATATGAATTGTGAGAATTGACTGTTCTATTAGAAAGATATGGGACACAAATTTATTGTGAGAATTAACTGTTCTATTAGAAAGATATGTCTTTATAGAGTGATGAGTGTTGTTGTTGTGTAGAACAATTACTGTAATAATTTCCTCTTGTAATGACAGATTGACTGGGGTGAAATTCCCTGCATGATAAAATTTAACCATAAAACATGATGTTTTTGTGTCCATTAATCTGATTCTTTGTTGGTTTTATAACTCGTGTGTACTTAGTTATTTTTTTAATCAATTGTAATTGAAAAATGAATTGGGACATTTGCAGATTATGGAACGATTTTCGATTTTTTCAACCAAAACGAAAGTCCATACCCAATTCTTCTACTTCTAGTTGTGCATCTAGTCCCGCCACTGATTCTAGTCTAGCACAAGAGTTATTGAATAACACAAAGAAGTCTCGGGCTCAATTTAAAGTGGATGATCTTGTATCTGATCCAGGGATATGCCCCCCTATCGAGTCGTATGATCCTAATATCAGAAAGGATGTTAGGATGGCATACTTGGAGAAGGATCCTTGTCAACCATATAGACATGATTTTCCAAGAAGACCAATGGGGAATGATAATAGATGTTTTAGAAAAGAATAGTTCTCTGAATTTCATTGGTTGGAATACAGTATAGAAAAGGATACGGCATATTGTTTGCATAGCTATTTGTTCAAACCCGATAGAAGGGGTCAAGGAGGTGGCCATATATTTACTAAGACCGGCTTTAGGGATTGGAAGCACAAAAAGACATTGAAAGATCATGTCGGTCTCTTTGATAGTGCTCATAATCAAGCTTTTGCAAAGTGTACCAAATTGATGAATCAAAAGCAAAGTATCTCCTATGTTATGTCTAGCTAAAGTAGTAGTCAACAACAAAGTTATAAGACCAGGTTGAATGCGGTGCTAGATTGTACTAAATTCCTCTTGATGCAAGGATTGTCATTTCGTGGTCATGATGAATCGAAAGAGTCCCTTAATAAAGGAAATCTAATTAAGTTACTAAACTGGTATATAGCTCCTTGTAAAGAAATTAAAGAAGTACTATTTAGTAATACTCCTGGAAATTGACCAAATGACTTCATCAACCATCCAAAAGGATTTGATTAATTGTTATGTCGTAGAGACGACAAGGGCTATTATCAATGAGATGGGTGATTCTTTGTTTTCAATTTTGGTTGATGAGGCTCGTGATAATTCTATGAAAGAACAAATGGCAGTTATTTTGAGGTTTGTTGATAAAAGTAGGCAAGTGAAGGAGCGTTTTTTGGGTATGTCCCATGTCATTAATACTTGTGCCCAATCACTGAAGGATTTCATTGATGCAATGCTTTCTACACATAGGTTGAGCATATCTAGCCTGAGAGGTCAAGGCTATGATGGAGCAAGTAATATGTCAAGTGAGTTCAATGGGTTGAAAGCTTTAATTTTAAGAGAGAACCCACATACTATGTATGTTCATTGCTTTGCTCACCAGCTTCAGTTGGCAATTATATCTATCGCACGAAGGAATTGTATGCTTGGTAATTTGTTTGACGTACTTGCTATTATTGTGAATTTGGTTTGTGCATCATGTAAGCGTGTAGATGCTCTTTGAACAATTTATCAAGCTAATATTCTGGAGAAGCGTAATATTGGGGAACTTACTGGTGGAAGTGGTCAGTTTCAAGAAATGAGTTTGGCACGCCCAGATGATACTAGGTGGGGCTCACATCTACTGACAATTACTCGTTTCATTAATATGTTTAATGCTATCATAGATGTTCTTGAAAATATATTAGAAGATGGCGTACATTCAGATAAAAAATCTTCGACCGTAAGACAGATGAACGCTATGCAAGATTTTTAGTTTTTGTTTAGTCTCCACTTTATGTTTGAAATTCTTCTAATTACAGACGACCTTTCACAAGCCTTATAGAAAAAGGACCAGGATATTCAAAATGCAACGAGGTTATTGAATTTGTGTAAGTGTGCATTGCAAAACTTGAGAGAGAATGGTTGGGATACTTTATTGAGTAGGGTGATTGAGTTTTGTGTTGATAGACATATTTTAGTGCCCAATATGGAGGATATTGTACTAGTGAAAGGTCAACCTAGGCGTGTAGCTCAGTAGGTGACTTATTTTCATCGCTTTTATGTTGATTTGTATTGTCATGTGATAGACTCAATCTTGCAAGAGTTGAATGATCATTTTCTAGAAACAACTACTGAGCTCTTTACTTGTATTTCATGTTTAAGTTCAAGAGATTCATTTGCAGCTTTTGATAAGAATAAATTGCTACGTCTTGCTCAGTTCTATCCTTTGGACTTCAATAGTGAAGAACTTTTATTACTTAGACCTCAGTTTGATAAGTTTCTTTTGCTTGTGAGAATGGAGGAAGCTTTCTTTAATCTCAATAGCATATCTTGTGTAGTTTAGAAGTTGGTTGAAACTGGAAGTTCCTGTTATTTTCCACTGGTTTATAGGCTGCTCACCTTGGCATTGATATTACATGTGGCAACTGCAAGTGTTGAAAGGGTATTTTCTGCTATGAATCTAATCAAGAGTGATTTGCACAACAAAATGGGAGATGACTGGTTGAATGATAATTTGGTTGTTTATGTGGAGAAAGCTATTTTTAAAAAACTTGAGAATGAGACAATATTGCAAGGTTTTCAAATCATGAGACCCCGTAGAATACAGTTGCCTAAGTTTACAATTACAGAGTAACTGAGTAAGGTGGTATTGTATTTTTATTTTTTTTTTACTATTTTGGGTTGTATTGAAGTATATTTTCATATGTATACGATTTTGATGTTTCAGTTTATTTACATATATATTGAATAACTTTTAATATTATATAACTAATTTTATTAAATAATTGGACTATTACGATCGTTGACGGTCAACGGTCAACCTGTCCTAGTCCGATAGTCGACGATAAACAGTCAACGGTCAACCCACCCTAGTTGGACTTCGATCCTGGATTCACCGCTGTACTTGAGGTTGCTCTCTTTTCAACTTCGAACATGCCATTTATTATGAAGTGAACGTGCAAGAAAACAGGTAATAACCTCATTAGCAGTATCAAAGGATTTTCATATAAGGTCACCAAAAGCGCAATTTAGACATTTAAAGGGAGAAAAGAAAGCACCTCAGAGTTGTAAAATCTGAGTTTGCTTCGATACTCGAGTGCACAGGTAGCTTCTCAATAGGGTTGATAGGGTGCATAAAGTCAACGTATGGCCCTTTCGTTGATCATAACGGATATCCTATTACACCACTGCGTCACATATGCAAAAACTAAATAAGAACCAATTTATGTCAGGTTAATGAGTATATAATGTTGAATTTAATTGTAATCATGCTAAGAATCAAGAATCACCATATAATAAATTAATAAAATGAATTCATACCTGCGGAAGCCATCGTTGATATGAATAATAGTTATAATAGCAGTCAGATCTTCCCCCCCTTGCTCCTCACAAAAGTATTGGCCATCAATGGGGCAAGCCAAAAAAAAAAATCATATAAAGAGGATAAGGGACCTAGCCTTTATATAGGAAATAATAGAGTCGTCCCATTACTACTAGAATTCTAATTAGAGTTTATTTTCGACCCACATGTTTAAAATTACAACATCGAATTAATCACAACCCGTAAGGTGTAAAAGACATATTTATCACTTAATAAACTTGGCCTAAATACAAATATCATTATGATCCATACATCTAACCCGTAAAATTTGCAATCGAATGTGAAGCCCACATATGAAATTATTCCGACATTCTCCCACTTGAGCAAATATTTGATTGTTATAACAAAGTTTTAACACTAAGGTTAGACTACATAGGTGGCCACAAAAAGTATAGCTCAAATGATGACACCTTACGTAACATCATCCGGTCCAACAAGAATATTAACACCGAACATGGAAGTCATTACACCAATTAAACGATGTAAGATCATTCCACAGCTACAAATGCTAACATCCTTATCGACATGGATCCCCACCCTCCAACCATTGTGGTAGTATATGGTATGAACTTAGCACTAAATGTGATAAAAAACTGTGATAATTCATATTGATCCTCATAATGCTTCTGATCAAAATGAAGCTACATGTCTCTAAAAGAGATTCATCTTATGTCATTATCTGTCATATCTCGATATCACAATAATATTATAAAAAGACATAAGTCAAACACATGCTCAAAATCATTCATGGATATAGGAAAATATTTTATTATCAGAAGGGGCTGTATCCGAAAACATATGAGTTGTCTACGTACCCCACTAAGAGATCAAGCCCAAAACATAATTCATAATTAACTCCCACTAACCAAAAACATAAAATGTTTCCACAATGCCCATATTAACAACATGTATCTTAAAGACTTTTGGAGTGAGTTCCTTAGTCAAAGGGTCTGCAATCATTGCCTCTGTATTGATATGCTCTATTTTCGTCTATCCTTCCTTGACTTTGTTTCTAACCACCAAATATTTGATGTCAATATACTTTGACTCACCAGAACTTTTATTATTCTTTGAAAAGAATACTGTTGCACTTTTATTACAGTAGATGATGATCGGTCTTGAGATTGAATCAACAACTTTCAAACTAGAGATAAAATTTCTTAACTAAATGGCTTGGACTGTAACCCCATAACATGCTACAAATTCAGTTTGCGTAGTAGAAGATGCCACTAGAGTCTGTTTAGCACTTTTCCAAGAGATAGCACTACCAGCTAACGTGAAAATATAACTCGAGGTTAATTTCAAATCATCTTGACAACCAGCAAAATCAAATTCTAAATAGCCTACCACCTCAAGATGATTTGAACGCTGAAATATAAGCATATAACCTTCAGTTTTCATTAAGTATCTCATAAGATTCTTAATTGCTTTCTAATGCTCTTATCCTGAATTTGACTGAAATCTACTAATGACACTGACTGCGTAGGCTATATATGGTCTAGTGCAAATTTGAGCATACAACAAGCTCCCCATAGCACTAGCATACAATATCGTCTTCATAGATTCTCTTTCTAGCTCATTTCTTGGACATTGAATTTTGTTAAATTTATCTCCTTTTATGATAAGTACATCACCAGCCGCACAGTTCTGCATATTAAATATTTTTAGAACACGTCGTATATAAGCTTTCTGAGAAAACCCCAATAAGCCATGATTCCTATCATGATGTATTTCAATACCAAGTACATAGGAAGCTTCTTCAAGATCCTTCATCTCAAAATTAGCAGACAACACTTTCTTTGTCTCAAGAAGCAATCCTAAGTTACTGCTAGCAAGTAAAATATCATCAACATACAGGACAAGAAAAATAAAATTTCTCTCACTAATTTTGAGATAAATGCATTGATTAACTGTATTTTCGACAAAACCAAGAGAGTTTATAATCTTGTCAAACATTAAATACCACTGTCAAGATGTTGCTTGAGGCCATATAAGGATTTGTTTAACTTACATACCAAGTTTTTTTCCTTTCCCAAATAAAAAAAAGCATGATATTTTTAACTAATAAAGAAAATCGTAAGCATATAACAATAGCAAATGTTGAAGCAGAACTAACTTCTGCATGAAATGAATTGGCAACTTGAAGTAACTTCTACATGAAATGCATAGGCAAATTGAAGTAACAGAACTCCAAGCATGTTTGGCTAAAGCCTAAAAAAGAGTAAAAGTGCTTGTTCAAAAAGTAGGAAATTGCTTGCGTTCAAAGAAGAAAATATTTGAACTAAAGTTAATTCTACTGCATATTTGGCAACATGTATGGCAAATAAAATGTTATTTTCAGTTTTGACATATATTTGGCTAAGCTTAAAAGTTACTAATAAATACTCCCACTTTTTAAAGGCTTAGCCAAAAATGTCTTAATATAAATCCTTATGTAACGGCTAAATAGTACCTTGGATATGTAGGAACACTTGCCCACGCATAGTGGACGGAACCTTTGCATGTTTCACGGCATATAAAAATCATGTCCTGAATCAGATGTGTATGGAACCACATACTCTCTGCCATGTTACGTGGTACACCACCAGGCCTTAATGCTCTAGCCGTGGTCTCAAAGAATGGTCGCTCCACGAGCTCCTGAGCAGGACCTAGGTTGAGAACCAAAAAAAAAAGAAAAAAAGAATGAGATCCTGGGATAAACACATTTGATATGAGGGTGACCTACGATGGAAAATGACTAATAAATAGGAATCAAATGTGTTGTTGGGGACTTCATTTGGGAAATGAATCTCAGGTTGCAAGGGAAAATGCTTTCACATTCACTCACCATTGAACAACATCCACAGAGATGATGTAAGACATAAATAAACCAATGGAGTATAAAGAAGAAAAGGTAAAGTTTAAATTCTTGTCATAATTACTAATTTTAATTAACCAAAAACTGCATACAACCAGTATATGAAAGAAAGAAAAAAAACTCGTCTAACTCAATCACTCGTTCACTTAAAAACAGAAATCACCTAGACAAAATTAGAACAACAATGGAGAGATGATGTAATGAAGCCCTGAAGAGACTTGTTAACGAATAAATTTTACCGCCAACACATACATACAGGGTCTGATGAGTCAATTATAATTGCATCATATTTCCCCTCAGGCACATGCCTTAGAAATTCAGCTACTGTCAAAATCAAGAAACCAATATTATGCCAAAATGTGACGTAGTACTTGAAAATGAATGGATAAACATAATTTTTTTGTAGAGTAGAATCAAGGCCGGTCCTGATAATTTTGAGGCTCTAGGCGATTATTTATTATGAGGCCCTTATGTATAATTTTTTTTGTAAGCGTAACAACATTAAATGTTTAAATGAATATCATATAAGTAGGATTTTTTTCCCTCGAGGCCCCCAACTTTGGAGTCCCAATAGGAGACCCTAGGCCATTGCCTTAGTTGCTATGCTCCAAGGCCGGCTTTGAGTAGAACGGAATCTTTTTTGTATTCGATGGCGTTGCATGATATGGTAAGCCCCACTGAGGTCAAATAAAAACAAAATCTCTCTTACGTGTCAAGGGCGGGTGGAAGAAATAAAAAGGGAAAGAACGTATAGATGAATCATTAAAATTAGGGGTCCATATTTTTTCAATTCTCGACCATGAAGAGATGTTGAGAGGTTTTCAGCATACCATCACCAACATGAAGTCGCACACGAGGATCCTCAAAACCAATAGCTAACTCTGGAAAAAAAATTCTTACTTACCTATAATACAACAAATTATAGACAGTTATCNCACGAGGATCCTCAAAACCAATAGCTAACTCTGGAAAAAAAATTCTTACTTACCTATAATACAACAAATTATAGACAGTTATCTAATGAACCAACAAAAATCTGGCCACTGACAGTATTTCTTTGATAAAATCCAATTACTCGCATCTATAACCATCTGATCTATCTCACAAATATTGAACAGCTCTACAGAACTATGACTAGATATTTCCCTAAGGACTCCACCATCAGCACCACCTACAACCAGAACCTGTACTCGCATAATCAACAGGAGCGTAAAAACCAATGGTGCCAAAATAAGGCGGAAAAGATATATAGCAATATTATGCGGACAACCAGTTGCACTTCTACTTGATAAGCTTGTAACTTAAGGAAACCCCTTTATTCACTTTAAATTGTGGTTATCCCAAAATTAGTAGAGGGAATCTCTAGGATGCTAGTTTTGAACCACCTCATCTAAAGGTAGTTGTTAAAGAGGGTTTGCATTTATTATTTATTCAAAATTTGTCTTAAAGACGCCTCTTCACATAGACTAGAATTATTTTATTTTTATTTTTATTTTTTCACCTAAAGGCCTTATACGTCCACAATTTTTATAAATGGACAGTGACAAGATTTGAACCCAAATTTTTGCCAATTCTGATGCCATGTTAAATCTATCTCGTCCAAACGTTTAAACTCTTAGAGAGGGCAAACATTTATTTAAAGTTTGTCTTCAATAGCTAGCATCAGAGGTCATGGAGAAGAGAAATTCCAATAGGTGTTAAAACATGATTCGAGCTGATACTCCTATGATGTCTAAAACTATAAATAGATGAGCATAAGTGCTGTGGTATTACTTTAATCACCAAAATGATGTGTTCAAAGAACGAGGAGAAACCAGCAATTCTTTAGTGATTCAATTGAACACAGCAGGAGAGGAGCAATCATCTCCTGATTGGCACACTCATCTTTCTCAGTCAATTTAACAATGCCATCGAGCACAAGCACTCTTCCATATGTTGAGGACTGCAAGGAAGGTATAGAATCCATTAATGCACAGAAGAAGACTAGAAATGATACAGAACAACAAGTGCAGTGTAAATAAACAGTTGAGCTATCTGCAGTTAAGATGCTGAACCTCGAAAACCAGAACCTCCTGGTACTCTGACTTTTCTTTGAAAAGAATTTTTTCAACTCCCAGGGAATGAGCTTCTCCAACAAGCGTCTCGTGATGATTAA
>NC_036248.1:10960282-10961867 GCF_002742605.1 Olea europaea var. sylvestris | reverse complement strand
AAGAGAAGGACTCTGTCTCATAGACTTCAATCATCTGTGGACTTGCGGTGAATGGCATTTCTAATCAATCTCTTGAACTTTTCTCTCAAATATTGAGAGAAGGTACAAGGCTAACCATGGAACCTTTGTTGGCAAATTACCCGCTCGTGCTCGTGCTGGTTTGTTGGATAAATTGGAATGTTTTTCACAGTATACAAAATGATTACGGGTCATACCAGAAATGAAAACATTATGGGTGTGCGGTCGATCTTTTAGCTTGCGCTGGCAATCTATCAATGGCATACGAGTTCATAAAGCATATGCAACAGTCGATCATAGAGCTGCAAGGAAGTTTATAGAAGGGTATGCAAACCAAACATGCAAAGGAGATTCTGATTGTGGATGTAGATGTTTACCATCTATCAGTTGCAAAGGAGCTTTGAGCAAATGAGACCGTCAAAGTTTCAGCTGTTATGAAGGTTAGTTTGTTTTTGCATGAAATCTCCTAGTTATATGGAGACTAAGACGAGCCAGTACATCAGAGTACTGGAGAAGAACCTATAGAAGGGATTTAGTGTCAGTGTAGGAAGATCAGAGTGGACTCCAATGGGATTGCGTTATCATAACTTAACATGTGTAAGGAACAGATGCTTTCAACACTGTAATTTTTTATATTTTTTTTCCCTTTTTGATGGACACCCTATTGACATGGCACATGGTTTCTGCAAGAGCCAAATAAAGTGGAAGCAATGGGACTGCTGCAGTGACTGTAGCTATCATTGCACGTTTGCTATGGAAGAAGATAGATGAAAACCTGGTCACAAGCCTGCCATATATTGTAGGAATGGCCTTTGCAGGGTATTTATTGGATCAAGGTATCTACATGCTTTTCCATAGACTTTGGTTATCCTCATTTATTGAAATTTGATATAGCTGAATAATAGTTTATCAATAAGTAAAACATTTGTTTGATGATATCGGGAACCTGTTTCTATGGCTATTTTGTTATCAATCTTTCTTTACAATTCTATCGTTGCTAAACATCATCTCTTATTCCTCCGCCTCTTCTTCCTCATTTGTCATATAGTTTTACGTATCATGATTGAAGTTTTTGAAATGTTTCTACATCCATGATTTTGGCTAAATGTCGTTCAAGGGAGTTGTACATTTAGAGAGTATTGCTCATTCCATTTTGTATTTGTAGATTTCACCATTTTGCGCATCAAATAGGAAAAATTTCCTCCTATCAGAAAGTCTGGAAACAAATAGAAGAGTCAATATGAGGAAAAAGCAACTGGTTCATCTTTATAATCTTAAGCAATCATACATCCAAGCTAGCATCAAATACCACGGATGGAAGAAAATATGAAAAATAAACATCTGCTCCAACTTCTTTTAGTATATATTGAAGTTGAAAAAAGTACGGGGTGGGAAGAAATGAGAGTCGTAAAGGCAATCCAAACATGGCATTGTACCATTATTACAGATACATAGTATTTGTTTATACCATTCTGATTTGTGGTCAAGGATAGCTCCAAAGATTATCCGGTTCCAAATCGTCTGGAGAGTCGCCATCGTCCCCAGAAGTTTTCATCCTTGGTGGGCT